>NC_060122.1:581320748-581946164 GCF_021461395.2 Schistocerca americana | reverse complement strand
TCAATACCTCCTCATTAGTTATGTGATCTACCCATCTAATCTTCAGCATTCTTCTGTAGCACCACATTTCGAAAGCTTCTATTCACTTCCTGTCCAAACTATTTATTGTCCATGTTTCACTTCCATACATGGCTACACCCCATAGAAATACTTTCAGAAACGACTTCCTGACACTTAAATCTATACTCGATGTTAACAAATTCCTCTTCTTCAGAAACGCTTTTCTTGCCATTGCCAGTCTACATTTTATATCCTCTCTACTTCGACCATCATCAGTTATTTTGCTCCCCAAATAGCAAAACTCATTTACTACTTTAATTGTCTCATTTCCTAATCTAATTCCCACAGCATCGCCCGACTTAATTCGACTACATTCCATTATCCTCGTTTTGCTTTTGTTGATGTTCATCTTATATCCTCCTTTCAAGACACTGTCTGTTGTGGTTGGCAGGAGAGTCAACACCGTGTTGCTAGATGAAGCCGAAAGGCACGCGTTTTAGCTCACGCAGGCTGGCGAGAGGTTTGGAACAGGACAAGGAAATTAGAGTTTAGAAAAAACTGACTTAGCTGGTGGAATACTTAACTTTAATCCATTAATGGTGAACGTCGGTCTTGGCGGTGCATTATTACAGTATCAATAGTAACTGGTACTGGCGCCTTGCTAGGTCGTAGCAAATGACGTAGCTGAAGGCTATGCTAACTACCGTCTGCGCAAATGAGAGCGTATTTTGTCAGTGAACCATCGCTAGCAAAGTCGGTTGTACAACTGGGGCGAGTGCTAGGAAGTCTCTCTAGACCTGCCGTGTGGCGGCGCTCGGTCTGCAATCACTGATAGTGGCGACACGCGGGTCCGACGTATACTAACGGACCGCGGCCGATTTAAAAGGCTACCATCTAGCAAGTGTGGTGTCTGGCGGTGACACCACACTGTCCATTCCGTTCAACTGCTCTTCCAGGTCCTTTGCTGTCTCTGACAGATCGTCAAATCGTAATAGATACTGAAAGCTGGCTAAAGCCGAAGCTAAGCCGTATTTTTTGCGAAGGATCTAATGGCGTTCAGAAAGGATAGGCTATGAGTAGCTGGTGCCGGCGCGTTTGTTAGTCTTAACAGTAGTTCATCGTGAATCAAAACTGAAGTTGGTAGTTCCTGTGATTTTGTATGAGTGGAGGTCATTCTTGGCAACGCGAATAAAGTAATCATTTTGTCGTTTAACCGTCCTCTCAAGTCAGGTCATACATCTGCTGAAAGATTCAAAGAAGACTTGAGTGTAATTTCAAACACGTACCGGATTCGTACAGTTATAGTTGGTAGTGACTTCAATTTACCCCCTACATGGTGGCGGAAACACATGTCTGAATCCGGAGGTGCCCATAAAAATCATCCAAAATTGTGCTAACGCATTCTCTGAAAATTTTTTCGAGCGGCCCACTCGAGTAGTAACCGTTTGTGAAAACGCACTCGACCCCTCAGCAACAAAAAATCATGAGCTAGTAACGAGCGACAAAACGGATACAAGATTAGTGAACACAGGGTTGTCTTAGTGAGATTGAATAGCATAACTCCCAAATCCTCCAAAAATAAGCAATAAATGTACATAACAAAACAAACACATAAAAATTCCCTTGACGCCCTCCTGAGAGACGACCTCCACTCCTTCCAAATTAACAGTGTAAGCGTAGACCAGATGTGGTTTGAACTGAAAGACATAATATCGACAGCAATTGAGAGATTTACACCAAATAAACTAACTAACGACGGAGATGATCCCCCTTTGTGCGCAAAACGGGGCAGAACACTGTTATAGAAATTACGAAGAAAGGGCTCCAAATTTAAACGAAGGTAAAATCCCCAACATTGGCGATGTCTTACAGAAGCTCTAAATTTAACGTGGTCTTCAATGTGAGATGTTTATAAGAGTTTCCACAACGAAACTTTGTCTCAAAACTTGGCAGACAATCAAAAGAGATTATGGTCGCATGTAAATTACGGTAGCGGCAAGGCAAAATAGATGCCTTCTCTCCCCGATAACAATGGAAATACTATCGACGACAATACTGTTTAAGCAGGGTTACTAAACACAGCCTTCCGCAGTTCCTTCACGAAAGAAGATGAAGTAAATATTCCTGAATTCGAATCAAGAACAACTGCCAACATGAGTAACTTAGTAGTAGATATTCTTGGAGTAGTGATGCAACTTAAATCACTTAATAAAAGCAAGTCTCTCAGTCCAGACTGTTTACCAATTATGTTCCTTTCAGAGCATACTCCGTACTTAACAATCACACGCAACCGCTCGCTCGACGAAAGATCCGCATCCAAAGACAGGAAAGTTGCACAGGTCACATCAATATTCAAGTAAGGTACTAGGAGTAATCCACTAAATTACAGGCCCATATCATTAACGTCGATAAGCGGCAGCATTTTGGAATATATATGGTGTTCGAACATTACGAATTACGTTGAAGAGAACGGTCAATTGAAACATAGTAAACAACGATTTAGAAAACATCGTTCTTGTGAAACACAGCAATCTCTATGTTACAAAATTGGTAAGGCTTTCGTGGCCACTTGTTGACAAACTGCCTGTTGGCTTCTGTCTCGGGTTCTTCGGCCGACGTTCGTCTGATGATTTTTCCGGAGTTTCGTCAGCACGAGTGGCTGGGATTCTCAAAGTTTTACCGTCCATTGCTGGTGGTGGACCGAAGCCGAGCTCGCGGCCGCAGACGATATGCACCTGGCGCGCCAACGGGCTTCTTCGCGGTCACTTCCGGTGCGGTTTTCCTCTTTTTACTTGCGACGGTCGTTCACTGCAGCACAGGAAGCCAGGATCCGTTTTCCTTGAAGTTTTCCTCTTTCTTGTTGAAGCTTTTCTCGTATTCTTGTGTTTCTACAGCTTCTCTGAAGAAGCGGTTGTGACAGTTCTTCTCTACAGCGAGAACTTCCGTGTCAGCGAATTTTACTACGTGGTCGGTCTCGCACATTGCGTGCTCTGCCACGACCGATTTTATCCACCTGCCCCAACCTGCAATGTTGTTTATGTTCTGTAATCCTCGTGTTGATCGATCGTCGAGCCAATTCAGCATAAACTTTTCCGATCGTGCATGGTATGCGTGATATTCGTGGCGTTGCAAGTGGGTCCCTTTTCTCCTTTGCCGATCTGAGACACTGCTCGATTTTTTTTGTCGGTTTGTAAATAGTCTTTTGCCGTGTTTGCGCAATATACGACCGATTCTGTCCGTCACTCTGGGAATGTATGGCAAAAAGGCCGTACCCGACATTCTTTTTCTGATTTTTCACTTCGCTTAGTGTTTGGCCCTGTTATGCTTGTGGAGTACCAGTTGCTCCTCAGAACACACTCCAAGTCTTGTATTTCGCATCTCACGTGCTGTGGCTCACTTATTCGTCTTGCCCACGTTACGAGCGTCTTAATCATGCATCTTTTCTGGCTCAGGTGGTGATCTGATAGTTTTTGCAGGTATCGGCCTTGTGTGTCGGCTTTCGATGCACGCTGTGTCCCAGGTTTTCACCATCTCTTGCGACCAGCACATCCAGAAATGGCAGGTTCAGAAAATAGCAAAACTCATTTGCTACTTTAAGTGTCTCAGTTCCTAATTTAATTCCCTCAGCATCACTTGATTTAATTCGAAAACATTCCATTATCCTCGTTTTGCTTTTGTTGATGTTCATCTAATATCCTTCTTTCAAAACACTGTCTATTCCGTTCAGTTCCTCTTCCAAGTCCTTTGCTGTCCTTGACAGAATTACAGTGTCATCGGCATACCTTTAAGTTTTTATTTCCAAATCTAATTCCCTCAGCATCACCTGATTTAATTCGGCAATATACCATTGTCCTCCTTTTGTTTTTGTTGATGTTCATCTAATACCCACGTTTGAAAATACTGTCTATTCCGTTCAACTCCTCTTCCTAGTCCTTTGCTGTCCTTGACAGAATTACAATGTCATCGGCAAACGTTAAAGATTTTATTTCTTCTCCTTGGACTTACATTCCTCCTCCAAATTTTTCTTTTGTTTCCTTTACTGCTTGATCAATGTACAGATTGAATAACGTCGGGGATAGGCTACAACCCCATCTCATTCACTTCCCAATGACTGCTTCCCTTTCGTGCCCTCCAACTCTTGTAACTGTCGTCTGGTTTCTGTACAAATGTAAATACCCTTTCGATACCTGTAGTTTACCCCTGCCACCTTTAGAATTTGAAAGAGAATGTTTCAATCAACATGGTCAAAAGCTTTGTTTCAGTCTACAAATTTTCTTTTAGATTTCCAGAAGGCTTTGGACACGGTACGACTCAAGCGGCTTGTAGTGAAATTGTGTGCTTATGGAATATCGACTGGGTTCGTGATTTCCTGTCAGAGAGGTCAAGTTTAGTAAGTCGTCGAGAAAAACCGAAGTGATTTATGGCGTTATCCACTGTATCGTTATAGGCTCTCTGCTCTTCCTTATATGTATTAACGATTTGGGAGACAATGTAGGCAGCCTTCTTAAGTTATTTGCAGATGATGCTGTCGTTTGTCGTCTGGTAAAGTTATCAGGAGATCAAAACAAATTGCAAAACGATTTGAGAAAGAAATATGAATGTTGCGAAAATAGGAAATTGATCCTAAACAATGAAAAGTGTGAGATCATCTACATGAGTGCTAAAAAGAATCCGTTAAGCTTCGGTTAAACGATAAATATGTCAAATCTAAAGCCCGTAAATTCAATTAAATACCTAGGAAGCACAATTACGACCAACTTAAATTGGAAAGAACACACAGTTGTACGGAAGGCGAACAAAAGACTGCGATTAATTGGCACAACATTTAGAATAAGCAACAGATCTACTAGAAGGATAGTCTACACTACACTGGTATAGGATTAACGGGGCACATCGAGTAATTTCAAAGAAGAGCAGCACGTTTTGTATTATCGAGAGATATGGGAGAATGAGTCACGGACCTGATACATGATTTGAGGTGGACTTCGTCAAAACAAAGGCGTTTCTTGTTGCGGTGGGATCTTCTCCCGAAATTTCAATCACAATTTTCTGCTGCTAATGCAAAAATATTTTGTAGACGCCGACCTACATAGGGCGAAACGATCATCTTAATAAAATAAGGGAAATCAGAGGTCGCACCGAAAAATTTAAGAGTTTGTTTGTTCCGCGCGCTGTTTGAGAGTGGAATAATGGAGAATTATTGTGAAGGTGGTTTTATGAACCCTGTATCAGACACTTAAGCGTGGTTTGCAGAATATCGATGTAGACAAAAGTGACGCCCGAAAATGGGTCTTCACCGCCGGTATTAGACACCGTGATTGAAGGAGCCAATTTACATACACACAAACAATAATACTATAGCTCATCATACGTTATCCTTCGACCTAAGGGAGCTCCTTCAGTAGTGCATTGCCTTCTGGAAATTTCTGCGGTATCTTCTGGGTGTTCGTGTGCGCGCCTCGGCGATGCGAAGTTACACAAGTGGGAAGAGAAGTTTCGAGTGTATTATTAGTCGTGAGACCAAGTCGGCGCCGAGTCTGGGAATAATACGCTGGGAGGCAGACTGCGATTGAAAATTTATTAGTACCAAGTTTAGTAAGTTAGGAATATTTTTGTTATAAACACGCTGTCTCTAGTCTGAAGACTCTATTTTTTGTCTTTTATTCCAAAGTGTATCTGAGCTGAAGCTTCATTCGCTAGGACCATATTGATTTTTGCAACGTTACATCAGCGTCAGCGTTTCATCTGTCAATACATGAATGACGTAGCTGTAAATTTTACGTACAAAAAAGTCTAGGCACGAGATAACATACCTCATTTCGCGTCGACATGTTCATCTTCTGCATTGTGGCGAAATTAAGGTACTAATTAATAAGAGGTTTTGTTATACGACAGATAGATGACAAAACTGATTTTTGAACTTAACTGGCAACACCATAGTACATTGTTTATTCAAGGCAGTCATTGACAACACTGCCGTACTTGTCACCAAATTACTAGAGATCTGAGAGTAGTATTATACAGTGTTGTTACTGTGGTAGCGCCACCGAGTAGCACACAGTCGATTTGATTATTTTCTAGGTTGTTAATAGTACCCCTTATGAACGGAGATTGTAACGAAAAAATACTACTGCAAAATATTTTGCCGAAATAATACCTGTGCTTTGTTTGCACCACTAACCCACCGTTTTATGCCATTGTCAGCTAAGATGTAATTCTTACCCTCATTTAAATTTATACTTTCCTCATACTCAGGCCTTAAAATGTATTCCGTTGACATGTGCCATTACCTAATGTGAAAACTCGAGGCATCTGTGACTCTCGGATTACTGGATTGAAGCTAGATGTCGTCCTTCACGTCGAGACGAATCAAGTGAGGCACAGTTGCTTTCAGCACTGCAGTTCAGCAGGCCGTTGCTACGGCCACTCTGCTAGTGAGCTTCTGCACTTGTGCCTCATGCTACAGTGAAACCACAGTCTTCCGGTAATAGTTCATTTCGTGAAACCACATACGCTCTAGAATTATCAAGACCATATGCAGTTAAGATATAGATAAAAATTATGTAAAGGAAATAATGCAAAATTTAAAATGAGCACACGTATATTCACTATTACCGAATCTACAGCCAGTATTTCTTACCATTTCTCCGTGTTACCATCCATTTAGATCTAACGGGTGACAGTTCACATATTTGATGACAATAAATGAAAGAGGAAGAGATCTGAGTTCTCGCAGTGGGTGTCGTGAATTCCAGTGGCGTTCAAAACATCAATAAAAACTTTCACTTATTCGGTACTACACTCTTGCTAGGAGTGGTATCAAAGAATCCTGACAGTTCAGTACCTAGCATAATGTTGCGACAGAAAGAACAAAGAAAAGTCTGAAAACAGATCCATTGTTTTCGATGATTTGATGCCACTGTTGGACTAGACGTAAATGAAAATCTGCTCTTTAGCTGACTCCAGTAAGACTAATTTGCCAACGGTAGAACGAATAACAATATCAAAATCAGAAGCAAAAGTTCGCATTCCTGTCAAGGTGCTAGCTATGCAGTCAGTACGCACAACCCAATAGCAACTAGATGAGCTATTCTGAGGTTTTAGGATGACATTTAAAATACCTTCCTTCAATGGGCCAATAATTGCCTTTTAGAAAAAAGAAAGAAAGACAAGTTGCCGCTGGAGTTACCGAGGTATCTGTGGCGAACATGTTTAGTTTCATGAACTCCAGTATGTTGCTGGTGAAAAGAACTCTCACCATCCACTCTCAGTAATCATTCCGCTTCATGCTAGTGGAATATTAGTTTCTGACAGTAAGTGTACCACTGACCTCATTATTCCGAAACTATGGGGAGTCTGTCTATTGGTTTCGTGTGGAGACTTTCTTTTTTTAATATAGAATAACTGACCCGTCTTTCACTAGAGTCCTTCTAATGTGCCCTACCAAAACACTGCGCTTGCGAAATAACACATGAGAATGCTGCGAAACTGCCACTACGTACCTAAATTTCGAAAAATATTTAGGAATACCATGTGTGAGAACGTTGTTAATTTTTAGTGATATTTTTCTCATCTTTTTTTCACTTTATTCAAATTTTTACTAGTTCAGATAATTTTTTATATTGCAAAACGTCGCAAGTGTTAGTAAACCAAACTCTCAAAATTATTTAGGTGACAGATATACATTTAAGGCCCAAGCTGAATTACTCTGTGGAAACGGATTAACTAACGGGATGAAATATCCTAGCTGTGGATCCCTATGTGGGGAATTGAGTAATAATGAAATATGGTTAATTAAAGGTCAGAAAGAAGCTAATTTTAAATGAACACATTAATGTATTTAAGAGAACACAAACGTGAAATACTCTAACTATACGACCATACAAAAGAATACAAAATTTTACGACGTGAATAACACCAAATGAACCTGCTGCTTCCGGAGTTACTTGAACGGTTTGAGAACATGCCCTGCAGTAGCAACTGACAGTCTGAAACGACACATAAGTTTCTAACTAAATGGGTATAGTGACTGTGAAGATTGTTCTAAGATACTGGTGCTGCTAATAATAATAGCTTTAAATGATCAACACGAGACGCATAGAGTGTTGCCGTAACAGTGCTCTCTAAAGCACAGAGTAAAGAGCTTGCTCCTACAGGCACGAACTCTGGAGTCCTGGTTGCCTCCTCGAATGGAGAGCGCTACTTAGAGAGTTGTTCACATCCAAGACACGTCTGTACTGACTATTTTCTGTCTGAATCACACATTACACTCTTTCCTTTCCACCAGCTGCTGTTGAAGAACTCTGTCTGCCATTGGCGTACTGGTAATTTCTTCTTCTGCAAAAACCCGCCTAGAAAAGCCCTTTCTGTCAAAACTCCCATGACTATTTGATCCACCCTCTTTTCCATAAAACTTTTCCCTATGACCCATCCTCCAGGCGTCAGAAGTATTTTTATGCATCACTCATTTCCACATCCAGTAGCTAGCCTCGAGTCACAGGTAATAATAAAATAAAAAACTGTGCTTCAGGCCAGGCTCTTATCTTGCTGTGCCCCATGTTTCTTTTGGAAAGCATGAGATTTTTATCTACTGAACGCACTACTCTGAACATGGCACAATGAGGGCTCCTTCTGATGGTTCTTTCCCTCAACATTGCTTGGCTACTACGGTGGAGACGTGTCGTAAACGACCAATAGCACCCGTCCCCCAGGGGACTTGCCCGACGATGCAGCTTTCACACAGACACGACTTCATACTACTTGTCCTGTTTCCTGTGAATGCCAGATGATTGCTTGGGACTGCATATTCTTTACATCAGACACTGACTTTTCTGTCCCAGATCTAGTGCGTGCCCTGTTCCCAAGCGTTCTCTGAAATCAAAGGTGGACCAACACTATGTTACATGTAGTTAAGATATAAAGTTAGGGGTCAGTATACACAATCATTGCAATCTAATTTGTTTTTCTGTGATACTTAATGTTTCACCTTCTCATTATCCTCTTAGATGGGAAAAATTCTCATACTAAACGAAAAGGTACACACCAAATATCTTGCTGTTTTTATATAAATAGTCTCTTAAATGACATAGGGTTCCAGGACAAAGGCCATGTATAATGGACTTTTTTCCTCGCTTTGGTCCATACTACCATCTTTCAAAATACGGAAAGCAAAGAACTAGAAGTGGAAAAGATTTGTTTCACAACATCGAAGATGAAGTGCTCATGGCTCTTACGATACGAATTTCAGAGCCCATGTTTAACATACATTTTTGCTTAGATTGACCGTTTGTCATATCGCTTAATATTGACCATTGCTCCTTGGACATCCTGTATAGTGTCAGTTACTTCGGACGAGTCTGTACACAATGGAAGTTACAGAGGAAGAATGGTACTGCTCAGAGCACCATGCAGCAGACAAGAGAGCATTTTACAACTGAAGGATCTACTATCGTTTCGCCGCCACCACAAGTCGCACATCTCCTCCCGCGCACAGATAAGTGTTGACGTAGAGCATTCTCCCAGTAAAGATCTGGAAAGCAGTTGCAATCATTTTCATGTAATTTCATTTCGGTGTTTCCCTGAATAAACGTAGTTTGCTAATTAGTGTACTCAAATTTTTTTGGCTGTGTTTACTTATTACTGATCTGTCTTTATTGTTTGCCAGTTTTTTTTTTTTTTTTTTTTTTTTTTTTGGACTGCCATACGTTGTATTATTTAGGGCAGTGTCTCCCAAGCTATCTTAGACCACAGCTCCCGAGTGCAGTCAGAGAGTGCTAGTAACCCCCTCCTCTTCTCTGACCCCCCCTCTTCCTCAAATTATTACCAACTTTAGCATCTAACTAAACTGTAGAACGAAAGACTTTTCTTGGAACATTTTTATTTTTAAAATGATGAAAGATGAATGATGTTTAGTTTTTGTGTATGTGTGTGTGTGTGTGTGTGTGTGTGTGTGTGTGTGTGTGTGTGTGTGCGTGTGTGTGTGTGTGTGTGTGTGTGTGTGTGTGTGTGTGTGTATGTGTGCGTGCGTGCGTGTGTGTGTGTGTGTGTGTGTGTTAGAAGGAATGACGAAGGAATTCGTCGTGTATCGTTCAGAGTCATTTAAAATCAAACAGGTTCAGGTGTGTCCACTGTGCTTACTTTTTGTAAATATGCTTTTGTAAATATGCTTACTTTTTGTAAATCATTTGATCGCTGCACTCCTTACTTCTGAACCGGCAGAAATTTGGTGCCCTGAGTCTGTTAATGCTTTACTTCTAACCACTCTAGTAATAATAATAACAAGAACACTGTGCCCAGCACTCTAGTAGTCGTTATGTAGTTACTGCTTTGTTGTGCTGTCAATGGATTCATTTATCTGTCTCTTAGCAACTAATGAAGCAATTTATGGACTACGGCAGTTACTATCCACAACTTGGAGAAGATATTTTCTTGAGATATTCAGCTATTGTTATGTGCATGTCTCACATTTATCATCAGCAATGTACGAGGCAAGGCACAAGGTATATGTCTAGTGGGTAGTAATTATTTATATATAATCAGTATTAAAGTCTTACAAAATTGTGATAATACTGATGATCTTTTGACAATAATTTAACTTCGTGACTAAAGAGAAACGAATCGTTTAGTTTTCACCCCTCAAAAAATTTCATTTTACCTCTCAGGTTCTCAGGTGGTAACTACCCCCAGATTGGGGGACCACTGATTTAGGAGATGTACTTTGATATATGTGTGTGAAGTGAATTCTTTATGTAACTTTACATATTAAAATTTTGTAGTTAGTAAACTGTATATCAACACAGTGGGGGTCTTAAATCTGGGACCTGTTCGATGCTAGGAACATTTGTCTAAGATTTGGAATTCGCCACACTGCCGCATGCTCATAGTAATTGGCGAGCTTACTAGCACTTATATTTATTTTTGGGCAATAGGTACTTTTATAATTTATATTCCTTTGAGTTTTGTTTACTAAATTTGAATGTGACATTTACAGTATCTTTCGTTGTAAAACGAGTTCTTCCGAGTCTAAAATCATGAAATTTTACTTCATTGCGTTTCCGAGTTAAATACTTAGACACAATCACTGTTAAAATTCGGTATCTAAATCTTTTCAGTGTCGGTTTCGCCTTAGAGTCGGTTTTGGGTGGAGTGGTTTCCGCGCTGGGCACTGTGCATCCCGGGCAAGCTTTAACAAACAATTTTTACTAAACCAAAAGTATCCTCCTTTAAAACTCACAAAATAGCAGTTTGACGGTTGCATGTTAATATGTGGCCCAGTTGCAGTTCCTGAAGTTTTGGCAGCACAACAACATAGTAAGTTAATTAAAATTTCTTCAGCACAGTACTGAAAGAATTAAAAATTAACACCACACCATGAACACTACAACTAGCGGTCAAAACAAGAACATAACCAGTTCAGAATATTTGACCTCTTGGCCAAATAAATACAGCAACTACAAAATGAAACAATACAAACGATAAATTAAGAATTCAGCCCTCAAATTTAATTGTTCCTTCACACGTTAACACTGAACTATGCCACTCTCTCAAAAACAAAAGAGAAGACGAAAATATGAATCTTCCTTGAGACTAACAGCCACACACACAAATATGTTTTTGTTGTTGTTGTGGTCTTCAGTCCTGAGATTGGTTTGATGCAGCTCTCCACGCTACTCTATCGTGTGCAAGCTTATTCATCTCCCAGTACGTACTCCAGCCTACATCCCTCTGAATCTGCTTAGTGTATTCATCTCTTGGTCTCCCTCTACGGTTTTCACCCTCCACGCTGCCCTCCAATACTAAATCGGTGATCCCTTGATGCCTCAGATCATGTCCTACCAACCGATCCCTTCTTCTAGTCAAGTTGTGCGACAAACTCCTCTTCTCCCCAATCCTATTCAGTACCTCCTCATTAGTTATGTGATCTACCCATCTAATCTTCAGCATTCTTCTTTAGCACCACATTTCGAAAGCTTCGATTCTCTTCTTGTCCAAACTAGTTATCGTCCATATTTCACTTCCATACATGGCTACACTCTATACAACTACTTTCAGAAACGACTTCCTGGCACTTAAGTCTATACTCGATGTTAACAAATTTCTCTTCTTCAGAAACGCTTTTCTTGCCATTGTCAGTCTACATTTTATATCCTCTCTACTTCGACCATCATCAGTTATTTTGCTCCCCAAATAGCAAAACTCCTTTACTACTTTAAGTGTCTCATTTTCTAATCAAATTCCCTCAGCATCACCCGACTTAATTCGACTACATTCCATTATCCTCGTTTTGCTTTTGTTGATGTTCATCTTGTATCCTCCTTTCAAGACACTGTCCATTTCGTTCAACTGCTCTTCCAAGTCCTTTGCCGTCTCTGACAGAATTAGAATGTCATCGGCGAACCTCAATGTTTTTATTTCTTCTCCATGGATTTTAATACCTACTCCGAATTTTTCTTTTGTTTCCTTTACTGCTTGCTCAATACACAGATTGAACAACATCTGGGAGAGGCTACAGCCCTGTTTCACTCCCTTCCCAACCAGTGCTTCCCTTTCATGTCCCTCGACTCTTATTACTGCCATCTGATTTCTGCACAAATTGTAAATAGCCTTTCGCTCCCTGTATTATACCCCTGCCACCTTCAGAATTTGAAAGAGAGTATTCCAGTCAACATTGTCAAAAGCTTTCTCTAAGTCTACAAATGCTAGAAACGTAGGTTTGCCTTTTCTTAATCTAGCTTCTAAAATAAGTCGTAGGGTCAGAATTGCCTCACGTGTTCCCATATTTCTACGGATGCCAAACTGATCTTCCCAAAGGTCGGCTTCTACCAGTTTTTCCATTCTTCTGTTAGGAATTCGCGTTAGTATTTTGCAGCCGTGACTTATTAAAATGATAGTTCGGTAATTTTCACATCTGTCAACGCCTGCTTTCTTTGGGATTGGAATTATTATATTCTTCTTGAAGTCTGAGGGTATTTCGCCTGTCTCATACATTTTGCTCACCAGATGGTAGAGTTTTGTCAGGACTGGCCCTCCCGAGGCTGTCAGTAGCTCCAATGGAATGTTGTCTACTCCCGGGGCCTTGTTTCGACTTAGGTCTTTCAGAGCTCTATCAAACTCTCACGCAGTATCATATCTCTCATTTCATCTTCATCTACATCCTCTTCCATTTCTACAACATTGCTCTCAAGTACATCGCCCTTGTATAGGCCCTCTATATACTCCTTCCACCTTTCTGCTTTCCCTTCTTTGCTTAGAACTGGGTCCCCATCTGAGCTTTTGATATTCATACAAGTCGTTCTCTTTTCTCCAAAGGTCTCTTTAACTTTCCTGTAGGCAGTATTTATCTTACCCCTACTGAGATAAGCCTTTACATCCTTACATTTGTCCTCTAGCCATGCCTGCTTAGCCATTTTACACTTCCTGTCGATGTCATTTTTGAGACGTTTGTGTTCCTTTTTGCCTGCTTCATTTACTGCATTTTTATATTTTCTCCTTTCGTCAATTAAATTCAATATTTCTTCTGTCACCCAAAGATTTCTAATAGACACACACACACACACACACACACATATATATATATATATATATATATATATATATATATATATATATATATATATATACAAAGTAGTGTGGAATCATTACAACAAGAAGTCTATCTCACAAAAAGCCAAATTACGCCATTACGACACGGTGGTGCTCCCCGAGGCACTATATGCAGCAGAGACCACACTAATCCGAGGGCATACACGTATCAGACAATTAGAAGAAGTAGAACGGAAAATACTTAGGAAAATATTTGGCGCAACTAACAACAATGGAATATGGATCAAGAAACCTACAGAGGAACTGTACAAACATACGGAGACAATCACAGAAAAGATTAGAAAACGCAGACTACAATTCTATGGACACCTATGCAGAATGCCATCACACAGGCTGACCAAACAGATCTTTGACTGGGTAACCATTAGAAACAACAAATGGGTGGCAGAGGTAGAAAACGACCTGAACCAGCTCAACATAACAGCAGACACAATAAACGACAGAATAAAGTTCAGAAACATCATTAAGAAAAGTAAACTACATGAGATACAATGCGACAAACGAACAGGCATAAAATGGACCGAAGAACGAAAGCAAGATCACAGCCAGAAGATGAAAGAAATATGGGCAACCAAAAAGGCAATCAAGATGAAGCCGAAGACACGAAGCCGACAAGAAGCATGGACAGAGGACCGGAAACAGAAACACAGCGAGCGAATGAGGGAAGTTTGGGCAGCAAGGAAGGCAGCAAAAGGAACTGGCCGTGTAGTTTAGTCCAAATGCGCTCTTTAAGGGCAAAACACCAATAATAATAATAATAATATATACAATATATATATATATATATTTTAATGAAGTGTTGTGAATTTAAAATTGTTGCCTCTGATTAATGTTCCATCCAGCAAGGGCTATGAGTGATTTGTGGGAGCGGTCATTAGCTCTGCGAAAGCAGCAATCCCAAGAGGGTATCGTAAAAAATACATTCCCGGTTGGACTGCGATATGCGATGACCTGTACGCGGAGTTCCTCAAGAATGGGGACCGGGAAATAGCGGATGAACTATTATATAACATCGACTTTATTAGAGGGCTAAAATGGGAGAATACTGTTGAAAATCTAGACTTTTCAAAGTCAAGCCGTCAAACCTGGTCCCTACTGCGTAAACTTGGAGGCGCAAATCCACCTGGACATATAAAGGACGAAATATCTGCCAACAAAGTTGCATCTCGCATAGTTTCTGCGTCTAGAGCCCCACGAGATAGAAAGCACACAACAAAAGTGAAGAAGGACTTAAAATCATTAAAAAGGACTCGTGCAATGGACTCAGAATATTCATCAGATATTCGTATCGTGAAGGTTACCAACGCCCTGAAGAAAAACCAGCCAAATTTCCGCATTTCGATGGTATCCACCCTGAGTTCCTCATACATGTCGGAGCCTACAAAAAACAATGATTGGCTAAGTTCTTTAAGGACATTCTCCAAGTGGGTAACATTCCCCCCTCCCTTAACGAGCAAAGATCATCGCAGTCCTGAAACTTGGTAAACCAGGCGATAGAGAACAGAGAGCTACCACCCCATTTCCCTTCTCAGTATGGTCTATAAATTACTAGAAAGACTGCTCCTCAACAGAATAGGCCAAACTATGCGCAAAAGAATCCCTACCGAACAAACAGGATTCCGTCCCTATCGCTGCCGTACAGATCATGTCCTATCACTGACAACATGTATAGAGGTGGGTTTGCGGAAGAAACATAAAGTAGCTGCAGCATTCATAGACCTAACAGCAGCCTATGATACAGAGACTCATGTACAAATTAATGTGTGCCGTCCCCTGCAAGAAGATAACCAACCTCATTGACGATATGTTGTCAAACAGAACCTTCCAAGTAATAATGGGGAATGAGAGAACTAAACAGATGAAACTCAATAATGGACTCCCACAAGGCTCTGTCCTTCCGTCCCTTCTTTTCAGCCTTTAAATAGCTGACTTGCCTGCAACCAGATCGCACAAATTTGGTTATGCTGACGACTGGGTTCTGGCAACAGCCCACAGAAATATAGACACTGCCGAAGATATCCTTACGAGTGACATACGCATTCTCAGCGAGTACTTTAGAAAATGGAGGCTACAACCTAGTGCTATAAAGACGGAAGTATCTGCCTTCCATTTGAACAACAAAATGGCCTACAGAGAACTACATGTATATTTAGACAGGAAAATACTAAATCACAACAAACACCCAAAGTACCTTGGGGTTACCCTAGATAGGACACTAACATTTCAAGAACACCCGACGAAAACTGCAGCGAAACTTAAAACACGCAACAACATATTGCAGAAGGTCTGTGGCACCGCTTCGGGATCCTCACCATCTACCTTAAGAACATCCGCACTTGGCTTGGTGTATCCAGTGGCAGAATACTGTGCCCCAGTGTGGCTCGACAGCAAACACACACACATGGTAGGTAGCCAACTTAATGCAGCAATGCGTATTATATCAGGCACAATCAGGCCAACTCCTACAGTGTGGCTGCCCGCTCTCAGTAACATAGCCCCTCCTAACCTGCGCCGAGAACACGCTTTGGTTAGATAATTTCAAAAAATCATGACCAACCCTCAATTACAAATCCATGAAGATACTCACGACATCCAAGGAAACTGACTCCGGTGTAGGCATCCTCTCTCAAAGTGACGCTAGGTGCGACACGAATGTTTCCGGCCACGCCCTCAAGCCAAACTGTAGTGCGAGAACAGCGGGGTCGGCTGCTTGGGACAGAACGACCGATGTGCCACGAATTTAAAATTCACGGAACACTTTACACGAAGGTGTGAGCTGTCGTAGATAGTCAAGTAACTTACACTGCTAAATCCAAATACGCCTTTAGGGTCTTTATTATCAAATGATTATGGTAGGGATGATAAACATAACTGGCTACAAGTGTGGTGCTCAGATACGAGGGCTATCCACAAAGTACATTACCTTGTGTAATTAAAAATAAATAAAGTATTGGAAATTTTTTTATTGTATATAGAAGAAAGACACACTTAAATTCTACTTTTCTACATAGTTGCCATTTAAATTAAGGCACTTATCGCAGCGATGGACGGGCTTGGAAATTCCTACGTCGTAGAATTCGGCCGCCAGCGCCTTCAACCACTTGGTTACCTCTTCTTGAAGCTGTGCGTCGTCATCAAAACGCTGCATAGCCTACCACTTCTTCATTGCTGGGAATAAGTGGAAGTCGCTCGGTGCCAGGTCGGGACTGTACGGCGGATGAGGAAACAACTCGCACTTAAAAGATTCGAGAACTTCACGACTGACATTTGCCCTGTGGGCCTGAGCGTTGTCGTGAATCAGCAAGATCTTTGAGCCCAACTTTCCCCTGCGCTTGTTTTGTATTGCTCTTCTGAGGTTGTGCAGAGTTTGGCAATACCTTTGAGAGTTTATTGTAGTGCCTCTTTCCAGGAAATCCACAAAAATCACACCTTTTCTGTCCCAAAAGACAGTCGCCATGTGGTTGAAGGCGCTGCCGAATTTTACGACAAAGAAATTTCCAAGCTCGTCCATCGCTACGATAAGTGCCTTAATTTAAATGGCAACTATGTAGAAGAGTAGTATTTAAGTGTGGCTTTCATCTGTATATAATTAAAATAATTTCCAATACTTTATTTATTTTTAATTCGAAAACGTAATGTACTTTGTGGATAGCCGTCGTATTTATAAGACTGGTTTCGCATCTGGTGGTGTCAGCAGGGAGTACATACACTCCTCGCGCTAGTCAAGGGTGTCATGCATGGTGGTCTCTACGCTCTCCCTTGTTGGCGTCACCTTGTAAGTAGGCTGTTTAGGGTTTTTATGTTGGTAGCGCCACGTAGAGCTCTGTATGAAAATCACTTGCTGTTCTGTGTGCAGTCTGTGGCTGGTTTGCATTGTTGGAATATTTGCTGTTGTAGTGTTGGGCAGTTGGATGTGAACAGTGCGTAGCGTTGTGCAGTTGAAGGTGAGCCGCCAGCAGTGGTGGACGTGGGGAGAGAGATGCCACAGTTCTGAGAGCGGTCAATCTGGACGTGCGTCCGTCAGAAAAAGGAAATTTGTAACACTGGATGCCATGAACTGACTTTTGAACACTATTAAGGTAAATACATCGTTTATTCTCTACCAAAATCTTTCATTTGCAAACTATGCCTATCAGTAGTTAGTGCTTTCGGTAGTTAGAATCTTTTATTTAGATGGCAGTACTGGCGCTCGCTGTATTGCAGTAGTTCGAGTAACGAAGATTTTTGTGAGGTAAATGATTCATGAAAGGTGTAGGTTATTGTTAGTCAGGGCCATTCTTTTGTAGGGATTATTGAAAGTCAGATTGCGGTTGCGATAAAAATATTGTGTGTCAGTTTAGTGATGATCAGAATAAGTAAATAGAGAAATGGCGGAGTACGTTCAGTTTTGCTCAGCTGTTTGAAAATCAAATAACACCAGTAAGCTAAGGAACGAATATCGACGGTTGTGGTTGTCCGTTGGAAATGTCTGTTACGCGTGAGAGCGTGACCAAATATCATGCAGATGGTGGATGAGGTCCTGACTGGCTGTTAGCGTAATTTTAAACAACGACGACATCAGAAAACCAATATGTGAACTCTGATATGAGAGCACATGCGATAATATGGGCTGATAAGTGGTGTCTTCTGAATAATCGGACATATTATATTGGAAAGTACAGAATTTGGGAATGACCTGTACGGCCGAAATTCGACAATCATAAGAAATTAAATGAAGTGAAGACGTGCAAATCATACTGAGGTGCCAAGACGTCTGTGATATCCACAGAGGAAAAATATTTAAAAAAATAGTAATTATACTGTTTATATTACGTTACAAAATGATACATATTAGACAGTAATACTATAATTCGGTTACAGCTAGTTCATCTAATTACACTGTATTCAGAAATACGTACATTATTTACCTCTTTCACGTCTCAGAAACCCTTCACGTTGAGACACGTGAAACACGACTGAAGAGATCTAATATAAAAATAATATGGCCACGATATGTTTCCGTCTTCTGACGGCTTGATAGAAATCCGCAGAGATTACGGCGAAGGACGACTAATATGCTTTTAAAACTGTATTACTGATTCAGAGTGCGTGAGGTGGTAGAACGGTGGTTGGGTTTTACGTGACGCGTTCTTCTTTGATCTGAATCTTTGCATTTTTCCTACACGTTCCTGCTATATTCAGGCCTTAACATCTCAGAAAATGGTTCAAATGGCTCTGAGCACTATGGGACTCAACATGTGAGGTCATCAGTCCCCTAGAACTTAGAACTACTTAAACCTAACTAACCTAAAGACATCACACACATCCATGCCCGAGGCAGGATTCGAACCTGCGACCGTAGCAGTCGCGCGGTTCCGGACTGAAGCGCATAGAACCGCTCGGCCACCGCGGCCGGCCTTAATATCTCACATGCAAATAAACATATGTTTGTCTTAGTTGAACTAAATCGATACCATTGTCTGGATTGTACCCTCTGCTTCAATTTTAAGTGGTTCAGATTTTAAGTATCATTACATAATCTAAAAGTGTGGTTTAGGGGCAGAATGGGATAGGGCACAACTGGGTACTGCCACACTAATCGCCCATAATGCACCGTGTTAATTATTTCTGCGTTTTTCTTTTTTTTTAAATTTTGTACATATAAAACGTTTTGTTTTCTGTACAGAATGGTTCAGATATACAAGGCGAGAAAAAAATTCTGACAGTCAAAGTTCGTCTTGTATTCCCTTACAAAAGGTTCTACAACCTGTAATAACAGAAAGAATGGACAAGAACACAGCTCAACATCCTTCACGCCACATTCATGAACATCTAAATCTACATGGATACTCTGCAGATGAACTTAAGGGCTTGGCAGAGGGTTCTCCGGGACATTTTCACAATATTATTCCAATCTCGAAGAGGGCGTGGAAAAAATTAGCACCTACATCTTCCCGTGCGATCTCTGATTTCTCTCATTTTATTATTATGATCGTTTCTCCTTGTGTAGGTCCGGTTCAAGGAAATATTTTCGCATTCGGAAGAGAAAGCTGGTGATTGAAATTTCGTACGAAGATTCCGAGGCAAAGAGAAACGCCTTTGTTTTAATCCTATATCATGTCAGTGGCACTCTCTCCCCTATTTACGATAGTAAAAAACGTGCTGCTCTTCTTTGTATTTCCTCAATGTACTTCATTATCTTTTCTGGTAAAATTCCTGCACAGGGCAGCAGTACTCCAATAAAGGATGGATAAGAATAGTGTATGCAATCTCTTTAGTAGATCTGTTGCATATTCTAAGCCTTTTGTCGATAGAACACAGTCTTTTGTTCGCCTTCTCCGTAACACTTTCCATGTGTCCTTTCCAATTTAAGTCGTTCGTAATTGTAATTCCCAGGTTGAACTTAATGCCTTTAGATCTGACTGATTTATCGTGTAACGGAAGTTTAACGGATTTTTTTAGCGCTCATGTGGTTGACCTCACACCTTTCATTGTTTAGGGTCAGTTGCCAAATTTCGTACCATACAGATATTTTTTCCGAATCGTATTGCCGCTTGTTTTGATCATCTGATGCCTTTAACAGAAGATAAACTGCTGCATCATCTGCAAACAACGTAAGGCGGCTGCTCAGATTGTCTCCTAAATCCTTTATATAGATAAAGAACAACGGAGGGCCTAACTTGGGGAACGCCAGTAATCACTCCTTTTTTACTCGATGACTTTCCCTCAATTACAACGAACTGTGAGCTCTCTGACAGGAAATCGCGAAACCAGTCGAGTAGCCGAGACAGTACTCCAGTAATTTGACTACAAACCGCTTGTGAGGCACAGTGTCAAAAGCCTTCTGGAAATTGAAAAATAGAGAATCTATTTGTAATCTCTTGTCAACAGCACTCAACACTTCATGTGAACAAAGAGCTAGTTGTGTTTCGTAAGAACGAGATGACTGTGAGTCAATAGATCGTCCTTTTCGAGGTAATTCGTAATGTTCGAATACAATATATGTTTCAGAATCCTTCTGCGTATCGACTTTGATATGGGCTGTAATTTATCGGATTACTCCTGCTGCCTTTATTGAATATTAATGTGACCTGTGCAACTTCCCAGTTTTGGGTATGGATCTTTTGTCGAGCGAGCCGTTGTATATGATTGTTAAGTACGGAGCTTTTGCATCAGCACACTGTGAAAGGAAACTAATTAGCTTTTATTGTGTGATTTAAGTTGCTTCACTACTCGCAGGATCTTTATTTCTATGTCACTCATGATGGTAGCTGTTCTTAATCCAAATTCTGGAATATTTGCTTCATCTTATTTGGTCAAGAAAATTTCGGAAGGCTGTGTTTAGTAGCTCTGCTGTGGCTTGTTATCGATAGCATTTCCATTGCTGTTGCGCATAGAAGGCATTTATTGTGTCTTGCCGCTGGTACACTTTACATACGACCAGAACCTCTCTGGAATTTCTGCTAATCTTCGACACAAAGCTTCGTTGCCACAACTACTCTAAGTGTCTCGAGCTAAATTTCGAGAATCTGTAAGAGACAGCTAGTCTTTGGAATTTTTCATTCCTTTATATTTAGCATGCTTTTGTTGTTGTTTCTGATCCGTTTTGTGAACCAACGGGAATCAGCTCCGTCGTTTGTTGATTTATTTGGTATAACTCTCTCAACTGCTTTCGATATTATGTCTTTGAATTCAAGCCACATCTAAGTCTACGATGACTGGTGCATTGCTCATGTGGAAGGAGGGGACATTGTCTCTTAGGAAGGCGTCAAGCTAATTTTTATCTGCTTTCTTGGGTAGGTATATTTTTCGATAATTTTTGGAGGATTTCAGAGTTACAGTTTTCAGTCTCGCTACGACAACCCTTCGTTCACTTATCCCTATATCCGTTTTTATGCTCGTTATTAGCTCAGGATTATTTGTTGCTAAGACGTCAAGTGTGTTTCCACAGTCCATTACTCTTTGAGTGGGCTCATGAGCTAACTGTCCGAAATAATTTTCAGAGGATGCGTTTCGCACAATTTCGGACGATGTTTAATGTGTGCCTCCTGATTTAAACATGTATATTCGCCAACATATCGAGAGTAAATTGAGTCACCACCTACTATAATTGTATGAGTCGGGTACGTGTTCAAAATTTTACCCACGTTTTGTTTGAACCTTTCAGCAATTGTATCGCCTGAGTTGGGAGGTCAGAAAAAAGATCCAGTTATCATTTTATTCCGGTTGCCAAGAATGATATCTAGCTATACTAATTCACAGGAAGTATCTACTTCCATTTCGTTGTAAGATAAACTACTTCCAGCAGCGACACATACTCCACCACCAACTGTCTTTAGCCTATTCTTTCTGAACACCGCTAGGTCCTTCGCAAAACTTTCGGCTGAACTTATCCCCGGATTTAGCAGACTTTCAGTGCCTATAACGATTTGAGCATGAGTACTTTTTATTTGCGCTTGGAGCGACGGTACTTTCCCAACACAGTTACGTCGGTGTACAAGTGTTGTACGGATGGTTAGTGGATCTATGTTCTTCCTGTGTTTAACCTACACCCTTTGAGACTGAAGCCATTTTTTTGTTTCCCCGAGACCCTCTAACATAAAAACAGCCCAGTCCATGTCACATAGCTCCTGCTACCCGTGTAGCCACCTTCTGAGTGTAGTGGGTCCCTGAGTTATTTAGCAGAAAGCGAAACCCAACCACCCTATGGAGCAATTCGTGGAATCTGCAGCTTACATGGTAGCAGAACCATCTGAGCCTCTGATTCAGACCCTCCACTCAGACCCTCAGCCCTTAATACTTCTGACAGATACTGGAATCCTGAGAGAGTCTTTACCAGCCGGCCGGTGTGGCCGAGCGGTTCTAGGCGCTACACTCCGAACCTCGCGACCGCTACGGTCGCATGTTCGAATCCTGCCTTGGGCATGGATGTGTGTCATGTCCTTAGGTTAGTTAGGTTTGAGTAGTTCTAAGTTCTAGGGGACTTATGACCTCAGATGTTAAGTCCTTTAGTGCTCAGAGCCATTTGAACCCATTTGAAGAGTATTTTCCGGTCCAGAGCGACACATTTCATTGGTACCGACGCGAACCACCACCCGCATTTGGCTGCACTCTAAGCTCTTCATGGTATCCGGAAGGACCCTTCCATGTCTGGAATGCCTCCACCGGGAATGCACATGGAATATACAGATGCTTTCCTCCTCTCTTTGGAATCTATGTCCCTAAGGGTCTTATAGCGCTCCTAACATTGGAGCTCCCAATTACGAGTACTCACGCCCTCCGTGACTGTGCGGATCTTGCAGGCTGAGAGGTTTCCTCTGAAACAGGAGAAGCGACTGCATCTGGCTGTGGCCCAGTGTCAGCCACAGAAAGCACTAGTTTGTCATACTAACTGGGGAGGCCTTACATTCAGAGGCAATCGCCTTGTCGCAGTGGATACACCGGTTCCCGTCAGATCACCGAAGTTAAGCGCTGTCGGGCGTGACAGGCACTTGTATAGGTGACCATGCGGGCCGCCGTGCGCTGTTTCCATTTTTCGGGGTGCACTCAGCCTCATGATGCTAATTGAGGAGTACTCGACCGAATAGTTGCGGCTCCGGTCACAGAAAACCATCATAACGACAGGGAGAGCGGTGTGCTGACCACACGCCCCTGCTATCCACATCCTCAGCTGAGGATGACACGGCGGTCGGATGGTCCCGACAGGCCACTTATGGCTTGGAGACGGAATGCTAAGTGCTTACGTTCAGGACCCTGGGAGATCTTTCGCCGCCTGAAACGCCCCAACGCAATCTGCCAATCGACCATAGGCGAGTGGTCAACCAAAGTGCGAGCATTAACTGGGCTGGCCTCCAGTGCTGAGAGATCGGCGGACTCAGACGTCCTGGACGTCCGTTGGATCCCCATGACCTGCTCACAACAGTGATGGCCATCTACTGCAGCCTCAAACAGTTTAACCGAAGCCATCACAGTCTCGGTTTGAATTCGCACACAGGTATCGCAGTTCCCATCCATACCAAAGACTGTGGAAGACTACACTACATAGACGAACAAAGGACTACCGACACACACTGCGAAACTCTACTGTAAATACTGATGAAAGCGCAAGAACTGTGTCTAATAAATTAGATTAACACGCAGAGATTGAAAAGTTGATCTAGCAAAGCACTCAACTGACACTAAATATTTCTCTCCTGATTAGGAACTTTTAATGTGTCAGAAAATTTATTTACTTTATGATACGAACGAAAATGCGAGAACTGTGACTGTTAAATATTAAATTAACATGCAGATATTCAAGAAATTAAACTATCAAAGCTTACAGATGAAATTATACAACTTGATCGTATTTAGGAGCTCGTTAAATGTCATGAAGTTGGTTACTTCCCCGCAGCTGCTTGTGTCTCGACCAGCTGCTGCTGCCTGGCATTAGAACGTATGTGAAGAAAAAACTTCTCAACAAAGAGTGTTGTATTAAAAATGCAGTGGGTCATTTTAATTGTCTCTTTACTGTACAAGAAGAGGCCAAAATAGTGGGATATTCGACTAAAATGTATGCTCAACTATCTTGAATAACAATTAATGAACCTTGGGAGTCAGCATGTGAACTGTATAATCGTAGCAGTTTGCCTCATCCATTTGGCACTTATAGAAAAGTACGAGAAGAGTGGACAGGATCTTTCAGGCAGCATCAAATACTGAGTTTACGGAAATCAGAACCTAATTAAGCGGCTCGCGGTATGGGCTTTAATAATTCAGAGGTTGGCCACAACTTTGACTTGCTGAGTACTGTTGTCGACGGATACAAGCTTATTGGGAATAGAATATTTAATTGTGTTGAGGCTGGAATATCAGTAAAGCGTAAAGGCCACTCAAGAATATTTTCTCCGAAACGGCGCAGGCAAGTGGGAACTCTCTCCTCTGGTGAAAGAGGTGACATTGTGAGAAAAGGTATCTGCTTTTCCGCGTGTAATGTTTACGTCCTTGCAGTGTTAATTTTCCCAAGGAAACGAAGGAGGCAGCAGTTTCATACTGGTCTCCCAGCCGGTGCACTCTCAGTAATTCACGAAACAGTCTGCATGACTAAAGAGCTTTTTGCAGAATGGTTCTGACACTTAGTATCGTTCTCAGGGGTGAATGAACAAAATCCACTTCTGATTGCAGCCGGACATTCGCCTCGAAGTCAAAGGTGGTAACTAATCGATCTACCTATTGATAACGGGTTTACAGTTCTCTGTTTGCCTTCCGCAGCTCGTGGTCTAGTGGCTACCGGCAGGGAAGCTCAGCGTGTTCTATCAGAGAGTTAGCTGACCTCTGTAATAAAAAACTGAGTCAACGACTTAACACTGAACTTGAACGGGTGTCATGGGACATCCGCACCAAACAAATGCAACGAACAAAATCGAACAAATTCAGAACAATTATAAAAAAAAGTGGCTAACGTTGCAACCTATGAATCATAGGGTCCCGGGTTCGATTCCCTACCGGGGTGGGGAGTTTCTTTGCCAGTGGGCTGGGTGTTTGTGCTGTCCTCATCATTTCATCATCATCATTCGTGAGAGTGGCTACACTGGACTGTACAGTAATTGGAACTTTGTACGGGCGCGGATGACCGCGCAGTTGATCGCCCTACAAACCAAACATCACATCACACTCTTTGTTTGCCGCCGCGCATATCTTACACGTTACAGCCACTGGATTAGCTTAGATGAATCCCCTTAGTAAATATTATGAGGCTGAAATTCGTAAATGGCTGAAATAAAATTCTGGAAAATTTATAATTCTGTTTCAAACTGCGACCTCGTTTAAATATTTATGAGGGTGAAACTAGTAAATGGCTAAATCAAATCCTGTAAACGATCACACTGTTTCAAACTGCGACCTTGTTTGGCACTGCTCATTTGCAGTCCCCGTCGATGTTACATGCTGTTTGCGGCTTCCGAAAATCTGAAATTTAGCCTATTGGATGACTGTCATCAGATCTTAAGATTTCACACCATCATCAACCCTGATATTGAGTTTCAAACTCCGGAGAATACATTAACAGGGCCGCGACACTCGTCTAGCACAGCAGAACTGGAAATTCCATCACAGGGGACAATTTCTACAACACATTTATCGAACATTCCTTCTGCAGAATGTAGCTACCACGTATCCTGACGAGACACAGTACGTTGCCAATTCCGAAAGTAGCACAGAAAATGAAAAGCATGTCAAATAAAACTTAAATTAAGAATTTAAAAAACCCTGACATTCGTCATTTCGGGGGACCTCTAAGTAAAGCAATCCTTTGTAGAACAGAATACTTTCATTATTGTTGGGTATTGTAAGGCTCTTCTGTTCGTCATCATATCTCCCACTCCTGCGTATCCCGCATCCACACTTCAAAATACCTAGCGAACTTGTAATTACTTATGTATGTAATGTGACGACCAATCCGCCTTTAATCAGCATAACATTCGTAAAGAATAGACGTTCCTATTTGTTTTATATCATATTTTTACACAATTACGTACTAACTTAGTTTCATGCATTAATCCACATTATGGGGCTTATGTTATGCAGTGGCTTAATGATAGTGCACTAATTCTCGCTTCATTAAACCGAGAGAGCAAAGCACGCGATGCGCGGTCTGCTGCACGCGGGGCCTGACCAAGTGCGGCGACCCGACGGACAGTCGCGCAAAAGGCAGGCGTCGTTGACAGTTGTGTCTATATTGCGAATTTTTTTGGAGTACATTAATGAAGACTTATACTCAACGATTAGCTATTGGTATGTTGATATTTACCCATGTTTCTTGGGTAGCTTACTCACATTTACATTTCATACTTCATCATTTTTAGAGGTATTCCGTTCTAATTTTATTTATTTCGTGGCCCCCAAAGCGACGACGCTAAGGATCAAAATATTCTTATTATGCTAAATATAAAAGGGAAATAAATATTTGTTTTTAATTTTTAGAGGTCTTTTGGAGTAGGGTTTTTCAAATTGTTAATGTAACTTTTATTTCACCGCTTTTAAACTTAGTATTATACTAGTAGACTCGGTACAATCGATATTGCATTCCCAAATTCATACACACACTTTCTGGGACGATATCGAAATGGTCACGTAAGATTTTGCCTCGTCGGAGTCTGCTTATTCTGACAGTAGATATATTTATCTAAACAATACTACAGTTAAGGGGCTCCGGAAAGGTTCAAAATCATGAAACGTTCAATTTTCACTTTTTTACGTTTTAAAAATCTACAGACTTTTACCTCTCAATTGATATATAATGTACTCATTTCAGAAGACTACAACAATTTCTGAAATATGTTTTGCATGGGCGTGACCCACTGTGGCGCTGTTAAACTGCTGCCAAATGTTTTACTCATGCATCTACATGCTCATCATGAACGGTTTAGCGATGTGAGAGAAAATATGTGTTAGAAGATAAATGTTGTGGCTAACCTGTAATAGTTCGGTATATATCGCTCGCTCGATTGTCGTGTGTCTCACGTTTATTTACCCTTTTGTAATTCTGAAAATATTCGCAGTGAATTATGTTAATTGAAGTCCCTCTTTTATTGAAGAATAATCATAGGTAAACGTAACGTGACTAGAAATGCTCTGAAGGCTTTTAAGAAAAGGAGAAATGTTGGAAAGTATAGGATAACCTCCGATAAAAAAGGAGTATAAGTAGGATATCGATACGCAACGATAAAGAAGCGTGATCTGCGCTCTCCGAATCGAAATATTTATGATCTTTGTTCAAAAGAACGATCTTTTTTTGTTTCATTGTCTTCTCGATTCTGATGTTCTAGTTGACGGACGCTTATTATCCACGGTCTGTAATTTATAGAATTTTCTGTAGCAATATTACAATTTGCTTGAATATATATGAAATTACTAGTTGTGAAATGTGTTGTTGTCAGTAGTGTGAGTACCTTTCCTGAATACGATTTAGTTACGTAATAATTAAATGTTGCCCTGACCATTTTTGTGAAGGCTCACTGTTGTAGAGACGCCATTAATGATGAAAATGATATAAGCTCTTTTAATAGTAATTTCATGCTAAAAATGTTAATAAGAACAATATCAATAAATGGAAAACGACGTCTTGTAATATTTTCCAATTAATATTAGGCCCGAGGTACACTTTTTTATTAACAGGAATTTCTATAAATGCTTACGCTGCCACTGCACATAGGTAGCTATCCTGGAACATCAAGCCTCGCGTAAAAAAAATTAAGCATTGTGTTTAATGGATTATCGCGTAATATTAAAGAAAGATGTGTAATCCATCGTGAGTAAGACGGATGTCTTCACGTTCGGATACGTATGATATTTCTGGCGATAGCACACTGACAAAATTCAGTCGTGGCTTTTAACAAACATAAAAATTTTGAAAACCATTTCATACAACAGGAATAAAGGCACAGCTATCGTTGTATGAATTAACAGCATTTTCAAAAAGTTAGCCGATAAATGCCAAAGGTATATGTTTTTACAGTAAACAATAAAGACAATAACAAAGCCAAGTATGTGAATCTAACCTTACTGGTACACATCGGCATTACAATGAAACTGAACATTAGATTTGTTTATGCTTTGCGTGCAATTGGTAAGGGTGCTACTGCAGGTACAGTTTTCCATGGCATGACGAGTCTTCCAAATACCCCCGCCGAGTTCACGAACTGTAACATATTTAAAGGATCTAAAATAGAAGATGTCTGTATAGATTCTATGAAGAAAGCTGTGGAAGAACCAGTAATAGTGGTAATAGAGACTTGACCGCAACATTCGATGTACCTGGCATAAGCGGGGACACAGGTCTCTTCGCGGTGTAGTATCTGCCATCAGTACCTACATAGGAAAAGATATAGATGTAATAGCAATATCTAAATATTGCACAAAAAATAAAGATACACATGAAATTAATTGCACAGCTAATATAGCGGCAGTAGTGCGGGGAAGGAAGTGCCTGGTGTTGCAAGTATGTTTTTTAACGTCCTGTTGCCTGTGATAGAGTGCGATATGTGAGTTACCTCGGTGACAGTGATTCTGAAAGTTTCAAACATATTCAAGAACTGTAGCCCGAAGTTGATGATGTTTTAGTATAGAAATCTGAGTGTATTGGACACGTACAAAAACGAATGGGACCAGGATTTCGGCAACTGAAAGCTTTGTACAAAAAACAAAAACACAGTAATGGTAATGGTTTGGATGGGTAGGGAAGGTTAACTAATAGTGTAATTGACAAAATACAGAATTATTATGGAGTGGATATTAGGCAAAACACACTCAGTGTTGATGAAATGAAGAGGGTTGTTTGTGTTCTTTTTTTCATACTTTTTCAACTGATGAAAGTCCCTGCATTACTTGTGTTGCATGGGGGAAACAGTTGGTGTAAGTACAACAAGGGATCGCTAACTACTGAAGTATACGCTCTTAAACGTAGTCTGCCTAAAGTGGTAATGGAGGTCATACAACCTATTTTCAGAGGCTTACCAGCACCAGAACTGTCGAATAAGTGTGTGGACGAACTTAAAACCCCAATGCAAGTGTAAATAGTGTTATATGGTCAAGAATCCCCAAGACTGTGTTTGTTGGTATAGAGACACTTCACTTTGGTGTGTATGATGCTGTTCCTACTTTCAATGATGGCAACGTTGTAAAGTGCAAAGTATTTCGAAATATGGGAATGAAGATAGGTTTCAACATGGTACGAACGATGCTTGCTTTAAACAAGGAACGTCTTCGGGCTGCTTACAAAGCTGCAAATAGCCTATAAATACAACGGTGTAAACAAGAAGAGAACAAAGAGGAAACTGGAGGAGGAGTTTGCAGAAGGTGAAGGTAAGCTATCCTATGGGCCCGTAGTGCACTAAAAAGGTAATCTAAACTTTGTCACTCGATTACCAAAAGTTTTATTTTTTCTTACAAATTACATGTTTTCTCAGGATACACCAAGTCAATTTACACTGTTCATTCAACGTAACTTAACAGTCTTTTTCCAAAAACCTGTACACTGTTAAATTTATAAACAAAACAAACGGCATAAAAGAGTAGTCAATTTTCATTACAGTAGAAAAATTAATCTCTAACAACTGAATTCAAATTTTTAAAAATTCCTGTGTTGTAGCCAACACTCCAACAAATGTCTCGTAAAAATTTCAACTTCCTAGCTCAAATACTTTCTTATAAAAGATGTAAATTATGAACGCTATTTTAACATTGGAAAGATAGGACTTTTCGGAGCCCCTTAAATCGATGGGAGGGAGTCTGAAAGACAAAACAGATGGCTTTCAATACAGCAACAAAGTCTGATGTTTCAGGGTTCTTAGAGAATATGTCTACATCGAAAGAATAATCTTCCCCCCCCTCCCCCCCTCCCCCCCAAGTTTAAGTTGGGCTGTTACTGTCGTAAGTTGCCAGGGATCTCTGTAGAAAAGCTTTCATTCATTTAGGAAAATGTACTTTTACAAAAAGTCATGCTTACGTGGCCTTAAGTCGCGTAAAAAGCTTGCAGGGCATTGCTATTTATGAACTCTATCACATAAAACTGTTCAGAAATTCTCATTACAGACTGGCTTCAGGAGAATTGCAGGGAGTGAGGAGCAGTACTTCAGTACGTTAATTTTGTGCTAAGCGTAACACTTTATTTTTTTTGAATATTTTTAAACTTCGAACACTTAGCAGTTCTCAATTGTTGCTAACATTAGAAGGAAAAGGTCTATTCTGACTTCTTTTCCTTATAGGACGAAGGTAATTAATACGGAGTAAGTAAAAAGAAAAAGGAAGAAGAAAACCAAGCGATATAGGACAAAGTCAGCAAATACGTGGTTTGAATAAGTCCAGGAGTCTAGGAAAAGTCTGGTGTAAGCAACAAACATGGAGCTACAACTGAATCGAAAATAGTTTCTGTGTGGGGGTGGACAGTGAGGACAAGTTTGTCCGTGAATGCACTCTAATCGGAACATAAAAGTTTGTAATTTTTATGCCATTTGTAATTAATTTTTGTATGTGCAATATATATATAAACTGTTAGGATTTATTTTTACAAACGTATATAAGTGTTAGAATTTATTTCTACCATCAGTTTTTATGTGAAATATTATTCCCCATGTTGCCCCACCGATGAGGCAAAACAGGGAGAACTACCATTTCTCATATTTTTCAATAAAAATGCAGTGTAAGGTATTTAACTATCGATACAGTGTAATGTTCTGAAAGTTAATAGTTACATAATATAATATAATATACGAGTTAATCCTTATATAATAAAGAGGCCTGAACCAATCCAACAGCTTATGATTATCTTGTACTTCAAAATGTCTGTTGAACATTATACCCCGTTCTGCCATATTTTTCCCTTCTCTGAAATTTGTTTCGCCAATAAAAGGCAGTTTCATCAAACGAAGGCCTAACCTTCGATATTCATCTGTGCGAGCTCTGATTTCTCTTATTTTATCGTCATGATCATTTCTCCCTGCTTAGGTGGGTGTCAACAGAATGTTTTCGCAATCGGAGGAGAAAATTGGTGATTGAAAATTCGTGAGAAGATCCCGTTGCAACGAAAAATGCCTTTGTTTTAACGATAGCCACTCCAATTCGCGTATGATGTCAGTGGCACTATCTCCCATACTTCACGATAATACAAAACTAGCTGCCCTTCTTTGTACTTTTACGATGTCATGCGTCAGTCCCATCGTGATGTGGATTCCACACCGCACAACAATACTCCAGAATAGGGCGGACAAGCATGGTGTAAGCAGTGTCCTTAGTTGGCCTGTTGCACCTTCTAAGTGTTCTCCCAATGAATCGACATCTTTGTTTGGCTCTACCCACAACATTATCTACGTGATCGTTCCAGTTTAGGATATTTGTATTTGTAATCCCTAAGTATTTAGTTGAATTTACAGCCTTCACATTTGTGTGACTTATCGCGTAATCAAAATTTATCGGATATCTTTTAGTACTCGTCTGAATAACTTCTCACTTTACTTTATGAGTGGTCGACTGCCACTTTCCGCATATTGCCACTTTTAGATATCTAAAATATTTTGCAATTCGTTTTGGTCACTGATTACTTTACACGACAGTAAATGACAGCCTCATCTGCAAACCATCTAAGACGGCTACTGAGATTGTCTCCTGCGTCGTTAATATAGATCACGAACAATAGAGGGCCTATAACGCTTCTTTGGGGAGCGCCGGATATTTTTTCTGTTTTACGACGTCCCACGCAATTCGACGCGCCTCTGGTCTCGCTATCCATTAATCCAAACTTTCGCTTCTCGGAGCGTGGATTAGGACGCGAATCCCTTCCCCAATACCGTAAAAGACAGGTAACCAAATAAATACAAAGGCTCTGGGTGCGTATGTAACATAAAACCTCAAACTGAGACGGCAACCGTTACACGTCAGTACTAAATAAAATTGGGTTTTCAGTTCGATTTAACGCAAGTGGCCGAAATCAAAGCAGTTTCTGAAATAATCTTCAAGAAGCATCAATTACCGGCCACTTTTAGCAGTTCGAAATTATTGATAATTACGGCTTTACTGACTTTGAACAAAATACTTCAAGTGTAACAGTTCTGTCACTAAATGTAACTGGGTTTTCTCTTTTGATGCTAGTCAGTTGTCAGGATGAGCATTACTGCAAAGGGCATTTGATTCTAAAGCATTATATCAGTGTGAAAATACTAAATAAATTAATTTTTCTCTCTTAACAAGATGTGGGCAGGGTGGGTTCTTCCTTGGCTCGGGTATGAGGTAGAATGAAACAGCACTTTTACATAAGATAACTTTTATTGCAAGTTTCGTACAACTGTTTCCTTACTCGATGTTCTGGCTCGGAGAACGGCAGCTGTGTCGTTTGCAAAGCCTTCTGCTGCGGCAGCGGCGGCGTCTCATTACGCGTGACAGTGTGTATCTCGTGTCGCCGTCTCGCCCAATTGACAGGAGACGCGCAGCGCGAGGTGGCCCGTTTAATTATTGCGAGCGAAGTCGTGCATCGGATGGTGATACCTTGGATGTGGCGTCCCAGTGTTTCTCTTCTCTAAGCGGCCATGTGTGTTGTGCGTCGGCCAGCAGAGCGGCGCGGCGGGGGAAGGCCAGTGTCCCAGACTCGAACAACGGACTCCGGCTTGCCAGTCTTTGGCTGTCAGATCTTCATCCCAGCTCACAGGTGACTGTTGATGTGAGGCCGTCTCCTTCCCGTCCTCACGAACCACCCGGGTACATAAAAATCAGTCTTCAAATACCTTTTAACTTCTGTCTTCTGGCGCCGAGGCTGCTGCTTGCTATTCCATTACAGCGGCGGACTTGGTGCGTCTGTGTATGATGTAGTCTCTTCTTGCATGACGGTCTTCAGCACCGAAACTAACCGAAAACTACTGCTACTCTCTTCTCTTTTCGCCGGCCGAAGTGGCCGTGCGGTTAAAGGCGCTGCAGTCTGGAACCGCAAGACCGCTACGTTCGCAGGTTCGAATCCTGCCTCGGGCATGGATGTTTGTGTTGTCCTTAGGTTAGTTAGGTTTAACTAGTTCTAAGTTCTAGGGGACTAATGACCTCAGCAGTTGAGTCCCATAGTGCTCAGAGCCATTTCTTTCTACTCTTTTCTTCTTTCGTCTGTCGGGCCCACTGCGTCTCGCGTATTTATTCACTTCAGTTTACTGGAGGTGAACGACTTCACGGTCATTGCCTCTTCTGTCACGTTGAAAAGCTTCTCGAAGAATCTTCTTAACGTCGGTCATTGGCTCTTGGAACGTAGGCGAGGGCCTTTGATCACATGTGGCGACTGAGAAACACGTGAGCCGGTCATTGCCTCTTCTGTCACGTTGAAAAGCTTGTCGAAGAAGCTTCTTAACGTCGGTCATTGGCTCTTGGAATGTAGGCGAGGGCCTTTGCTCACATGTGACAACTGAGAAACACGTGAGCCAGTCGGGCGATGCCCTGACGGCTGAATCGACAGCGTCCGCTTATGTGGAACTTGCTGACTTCACAGTCATTGTCTATTCTGCTCTGCTGTTCTCCCCGCTGTTTGCCAGTATGTAACTCTCTAAACTAAACCAATTTTTCATTTATTTTCTAATTTCTACTTCACTTTGATTTCACTAATTTATTTACTTATCTTGAGTACCACTCAACACAGGAGCATACTTCCGGAAGAACTAATTAAAGAACAACACTTAGCTGAATAAAATAATTAGAACTCCCAAGACATGCACACATTCAAGCAGATGATATTAAATCAAACGTACACAAAACAGTGAGAAACAAACAACCTCACCACAATGTAGATTGCCGTACGATGGCACACAGAAATTAATGCACTTTGGTAATTACACTCCTGGAAATGGAAAAAAGAACACATTGACACCGGTGTGTCAGACCCACCATACTTGCTCCGGACACTGCGAGAGGGCTGTACAAGCAATGATCACACGCACGGCACAGCGGACACACCAGGAACCGCGGTGTTGGCCGTCGAATGGCGCTAGCTGCGCAGCATTTGTGCACCGCCGCCGTCAGTGTCAGCCAGTTTGCCGTGGCATACGGAGCTCCATCGCAGTCTTTAACACTGGTAGCATGCCGCGACAGCGTGGACGTGAACCGTATGTGCAGTTGACGGACTTTGAGCGAGGGCGTATAGTGGGCATGCGGGAGGCTGGGTGGACGTACCGCCGAATTGCTCAACACGTGGGGCGTGAGGTCTCCACAGTACATCGATGTTGTCGCCAGTGGTCGGCGGAAGGTGCACGTGCCCGTCGACCTGGGACCGGACCGCAGCGACGCACGGATGCACGCCAAGACCGTAGGATCCTACGCAGTGCCGTAGGGGGACCGCACCGCCACTTCCCAGCAAATTAGGGACACTTGCTCCTGGGGTATCGGCGAGGACCATTCGCAACCGTCTCCATGAAGCTGGGCTACGGTCCCGCACATCGTTAGGCCGTCTTCCGCTCACGCCCCCCCATCGTGCAGCCCGCCTCCAGTGGTGTCGCGACAGGCGTGAATGGAGGGACGAATGGAGACGTGTCGTCTTCAGCGATGAGAGTCGCTTCTGCCTTGGTGCCAATGATGGTCGTATGCGTGTTTGGCGCCGTACAGGTGAGCGCCACAATCAGGACTGCATACGACCGAGGCACACAGGGCCAACACCCGGCATCATGGTGTGGGGAGCGATCTCCTACACTGGCCGTACACCACTGGTGATCGTCGAGGGGACACTGAATAGTGCACGGTACATCCAAACCGTCATCGAACCCATCGTTCTACCATTCCTAGACCGGCAAGGGAACTTGCTGTTCCAACAGGACAATGCACGTCCGCATGTATCCCGTGCCACCCAACGTGCTCTAGAAGGTGTAAGTCAACTACCCTGGCCAGCAAGGTCTTCGGATCTGTCCCCCATTGAGCATGTTTGGGACTGGATGAAGCGTCGTCTCACGCGGTCTGCACGTCCAGCACGAACGCTGGTCCAACTGAGGCGCCAGGTGGAAATGGCATGGCAAGCCGTTCCACAGGACTACATCCAGCATCTCTACGATCGTCTCCATGGGAGAATAGCAGCCTGCATTGCTGCGAAAGGTGGATATACACTGTACTAGTGCCGACATTGTGCATGCTCTGTTGCCTGTGTCTATGTGCCTGTGGTTCTGTCAGTGTGGTCATGTGATGTATCTGACCCCATGAATGTGTCAATAAAGTTTCCCCTTCCTGGGACAATGAATTCACGGTGTTCTTATTTCAATTTACAGGAGTGTATAATAATCGTCCCGTATCACTATGGAAACCTATGACTCACTTACTAGACATGCGAAATATTTAGGTAACAGAACGGCGTGACAGATCTTAACTGAGCCGGCCGCTGTGGCCGAGCGGTTCTAGGTGCTTCAGTCCGGAACCGCGCAGCTGCTACGGCCACAGGTTCGAGTCCTGCCTTGGGATGTGTGTGATGTCCTTAGGTTTAAGTAGTTCTAAGTCTAGGGGACCGATGACCTCAGATGTTAAATCTCAAAGTGTTTAGAGCCATTTGAACCACTTGATCTTAATTGAGGATCTCTTCATAAATACGTCATACTAGCCAGTAAAGAACCTCATAACTACGTACACAAAACTGCAAACAAACTGTGCATGATTCTCCACACAACAAGTGTACTTACAAATGAACTTAAAGGAATGGGTTGTTTGGGTTTGGGTTGTTTTTGGGGAAGGAGACCAAACAGCGAGGTCATCAGTCTCATCGGATGAGGGAAGGATGGGAAAGGAAGTCGGCCGTGCCCTTTCACAGGAATCATCCCGGCATTTGCCTGGAGCGATTTAGGGAAATCACGGAAAACCTAAATCAGGATGGCCGGACGCGGGATTGAACCATCGTCCTCCCGAATGCGAGTCCAGTGTCAAACCACTGCGCCACCTCGTTCGGTGAACTTAACGTTCAAAGCGTGCACTGTCTTATAATACTTTCACTTAAGAAATCATATCCGGTTCGCAAGACACCACACAGTTTATCTAAGGCACCATAATGGCTAGAAGATCAGCCCCATTTTTCAATTTTTACAACTTGGAGCTTAATACTGTTGATAATTGCCGGCCTAAGCAATGGAAGTAAGGCTTAACAACACCAGCTAAATTCACAAGCCGGTATGATTTACCAGCAGCACTTCTCTTCACTTCTCAAAGCTCAATACAGTTACACAGAAGATTTCTCCTCAATCGTAGTGAAAATACACTAGGCACATGCCCCCTCTACTAAATCTGTAACGCAATTGAGCGGCAAAACCGAAACACTAAGGACGCTCTTACACCAATAAATGTATCTTGAATCACCAGCACTCTCACCGTGTTCTCGTTAATGAGCAGAGTTCAGATTTCCCAACGAGTTTTCCTGCGTTTACGGCCTCACGAATGAATGCCAATTACCCGGCCGCACATACAACACGCACCATCGCCGCCGTATTCCTCGCCAACCCGGGCTGCTCCGTGTCAACACCGTACTGCAGCGCTCTCCGTACACGAACCCAGCCAGCTATCATTTCCTGGTGTCGACATCCACCGCAGATCCAACTTTTACCCTTCATTGTTTATTTCATTCCCCTCGCTCCATATGGGTGGGGGGATGGTTCCGATCATTACGTTCACTTTGCAGCAGTGTAACAATGTCTGGGAGACCCATTACTACTGCGTGTCCGGCCGGGAGTCGAACCCAGTTCCACTCATTCTGCGAACAATGTTGTTGCCGGTTTAGCAACGCTGCATGCCTTACGTCTGCCAAGATTGTCTCTGCCAGTATCCACAAAGGCACTGTGCGTAGACTGAATAATAAAAGAGGACGAAAAGTACACGGGGTCGTCTGGATATTACAGTCGAGGAAGCGCGTTATTGAGATTGAGGCGTGTCCTTTCTCACCGTCATTGTGATGGGAATGACACCAACTAATCTCTGTATCCCAGAAGACTACCAAAGAGTGTGCATGGCAGGGATTGTGGAACGTGTACAACTACATGAGTGAGAATAGGTCGTTTTTCAGTTTGTAGTACAACTTACTGTACCAAGTCAAATTTCTTATTCAGCAAGAATTTTTGACTCTGCAGCGGAATGTGCACTGATATGAAACTGCCTGGCAGATTAGAACTCTGCTAGTTAGGGACTCGAACCATGAACCTTCGCCTTTATTATATAATTCTTCCAACTAAATATTTCGGAGGATATTTACGTTAGTCCTAAAATGTTGGAGACTGGATTAAGAAAAGGAAAAAAAAACTTAAGAAGCTTTTAATGCTTCCTGCGTTCTGCATTTTCTCCTTCCAAATAAGTACAACGCCCAGAACATTCGTACAGTGTTACATTGGTTTGAATGTCGGTTGCGTCGTCAAAGCTTTGACCCTTCAGGTGAAGTTCTGCACTTTATCGTTTTGTGACAGTTTCGTACTGATAATACAAGTCTCGGCATCAGTGATGATTTCTTCCAGAAAAGAATTCACCGCATTTTGCATTTCAGTAAATTCGCAGCAGGCGTCCACGCGTCGTTGTTTTTGATAGGGAGTCGACGTACGAATTTTCTTCGAAATAAAGTCTTGAAAACGTCTTGAACACAGCGACTAGAGATGCTGTTCCATTGCGATTTGTCTCACAACTTTGTTGCAGTACAGCCGCACATTCGCTACCTAACACTGCTTGCTCATCACTGACTGGTGCGCTGCGCATACGTTGTTTACCAATATAGTTAGTTCAAGGTGCCACCATAGTTACTACGATGACATTACTTCTGGCCCAGGAATAAAATCACTCTCGCAACTTTTTGGACAGATGGTGTATACATCTCTCCTCGTGTGATTTATGTTAATTAATAAGGCCTGGATGTATTAGATATAACACTTTCGTGTAACCACTGGCATTAGCTGGATGCACAGCACACACAGACCTATTTTAGTACTAATCTCAAAGTTATCTTAATATTTTGATTGCACACACTTAAATTTTGGTGACGTACAAAAGTTTTTTTCTTCTACTGCCAGATAACGACAGAGGTTATCAAAGAGTCGTACGTACAATGCAGCCGTGCCTTGTTCACAGAAATGAACCTGACGATGGAAGTACAATGTTTCAAAACGTTTAGTTAAATGTATACAGCCGGCTGCTGGGGCCGAAAGGTTCTAGGCCCGGTCGCAGGTTCGAATCCTGCCTCAGGCATGGATGTGTGTGATGTCCTTATGTTTAAGTAGTTCTAAGTCTAGGAGTCTGATGACCTCAGATTTTAAGTCACATAGTGCTCAGAGCCACTTGAACCATTTTTGAAATGTATACACATCAAAAAAGCTCCGGAACCTGTACAGAAAATTAGAATAGAGATCAACATAAACATCATTTCCGCCATTTTATTGCTGATGAAAACCACACTTTGCCTGCTGTACCACCATAGAGCGAGACCTTCAGAGGTGGTGGTCCAGATTGCTGCGCACACCGGTACCTCTAATAGTCAGTAGCACGCCTTCTTGCACTGATGCATGCCTGTATTCGTCATGGGATACTATCCACAAACTCATCAAGGTCCTGTTTGTCCAGATATCCCACTCCTCACCGTTGATTCGGCGTAGACACCACAGAGTGGTTGGTAGGTCACATCGTCCATAAACAGCCCTTTTCAATCTATTCCAGGCATGTTCGATAGGATTCATGTCTGGAGAACATGCTGGCAACTCTAGTCGAGCGATGTCGTTATCCTGAAGGAAGACTTTCACAAGATGAGCACGATGGGGGTGCAAATTGTCGTCCATGAACACGAATGCCTCGCCAATATGTTTCCGATATGGTTGCACTATCGCTCGGAGGATGGGATTCACGTATCGTATAGCTTGTACGGCGCCTTCCAGGACCACCAGCGGCGTACCTCAGCCCCACATAATGCCATCCCAAAACAGCAGGGTACCTCCACCTCGCTACACTCGCTGGACAGTGTGTCTAAGGCGTTCAGCCTGATCGGGTTGCCTCCAAACACGTCACCGGCGATTGTTTGGTTTAAGGCACATGCGACACTCATCGGTGAAGAGAACGTGGTGGCAATTATCAGCATTCCATTCGGCATGTTTTTGGGCCTATTTGTACCGCGCTGCATGGTGTCGTGGTTGCAAAGAAAGTCTTCTCCATGGACGTCGGGAGTGAAGTTGAGCATCATGCAGTGCGCACGAGTTGAGTCGTGACACGGAAAGCATTATTCAACATGGTGGCGTTGCTGTCAGGGTTCCTCCGAGCCATAACCGTAGGTAGTGATCATCCACTGCAGTAGTAGCCCTTGGGAGGCCTGAGCGAGGTATGTCATCGACAGTTCCTGGCTCTCTGTATCTCATCCATTTCCGAACAACATCGCTTTGGTTCACTCCGAGACGCCTGGACACTTCCTTTGTTGACAGCCCTTCCTGGCACAAAGTAGCAATGCGGACGCGATCGAACAGCGGTATCGACCCTTTAGGCATATTTGAACTACATACAACACTCCTTCCTGGTGGAGTGATTGGAACTGGTCGGCTATCAGACCCCCTCCGTCTAATAGGCGCTGCTCATGCATAGTTGTTTACATCTTTGGGGGGCTTTAGTGACACCTCTGAACAGTCAAAGGGACTGTGTCTGTGATACATTATCCACATCAACGTCTATCTCCAAGAGTTTTGGGAACTAGGGTGATGCAAAAAGTATTTTGATGGGTGTGTAATACAATACATGTAACTGGTTATAGCAAACTGTATTTTCAGTTGGTATTCACAACAGTCATATTTAAGCAAAAATAAATATTAGTTGCTTATAAACCTACTGAATCTCTCTGAGTGTTTCTGGCATCTATGATTCTCCTCGAAACGTTTTACGATTACTACAAATGTCAGACACAGCTGTTTAATTTCCTCTGTCTTCTACTGCTACACGAAACTCAGAGCGCCAGTAGATCAGTTCCAAAGTGGAACATCGGTCTAGATGCCAGCTTGTGTGGAAAGATAGAGACACACGTTAATATGTCAAAAGTAGTGGGATGTGAATATTAAGGCGTACTCCTCAAAACCTTCTGTCATGGTCAATGCCAGACCACTGCGGAGGATTTGGTACTGACCCGTAATGATTCCGTGTAACAAAAACATGGGCCATCGGACACGATATTAACGCCGCTTCCTTTACGGCGAGTCCACTGCCTCAGACACGGCGGAAGCATTTAGCACATTTGCTGTAGCCATTTACTGATGTAGTATATACACAAAAGAATGTTACTTTTTCTCATATTGCCGGTTTTGCTCTCAGAACATTTATTACTTGAGTAGCCGCCATTGTCCGCGTATACATGTAATCAAATCTTGTTATAGCTCATCTCCTCTTCCTCTCTCTCTCTCTCTCTCTCTCTCAGTCCATCGCCAGCTTCCCCCCTCACTATTCATCTCTTCCACTATTTTTCTCTGCGATATGTGTTGTAAATATAGTTTGTAACAAAGAATTTATAAATAATGCGGCAATTCTGCGCGCCTTGTTTATGACGTCGTATCTCCTGAACTCTGTGTCATACATCGATATAATTTTGCTGGTGCATTCATTGTTATATTTGAATACCTCCTGCAAAATGTGCCGTAAATACAGTTAGTAGCAAAGAAGTAATGGATTAAAACGTCGCTCTTCCTGCGCCAGTTTTACTGCGTATGCAGCGAAAATGCAGAAGTGATAAATTTTTTCCTTTCATCATTTTGTGGGCGTTGCCAGCGAGAAAAGTTTCGTGGAGATTTTTTATTACGTGTAATGCTCGTTGCGAGTCATTAAGTGCTATCATTCACAAATACCAGATGAATAAAGCACGGGCGTTTGGATGTTGACCTACATTGTTTTTCCACCCCCCCCCCCCCTCCCCTTGGCAGGTAGGTGTGGTTCTTACCTCCATAGCGATTTTATCCAGGCACTAAATGATACGTGTACCATGTTTGGCTGCAATCGGTCGAATTGTTTAAGAGGCGATGAATACATACGTGCATACATGCATAATACGTGTGGGTTCATTTGTTTCTGTTGACCGTAGACAATTGTATTTGCATGGTGAAACATTTCCATAAAGCGAAGGAGATCACAAAGTTTCGCCATGGCTACCAAAATGTCAGTACACAACCAGTAGCGATGCAATCTTCTGCACTGTCCACCCTACAGTTTCACCTCTTTCTCCACCCCTAACTTGCACTGTGCTGTTTGTATGTAGTAAATGTTGGCATAGGTGAGATTGTGAAAGCAGCAACCGGTTCAGTGCATCCTGACTGACGTGGACTGTGTGCTTCCACTTCGCTTATTCGTGGAAATAACGTAATAACCTGCCACCGTAAGTGTGTGTGTGTGTGTGTGTGTGTGTGTTTGTGTGTGTGTGTGTGTGTGTGTGTGTGTGTGTGTGTGTGTGTGTGTGTGCCACGTGATTGAATCCACTTCAACCGCCCTTCCTCAGTCGGAAACGTAAGATATTATGTGGAAATAATTCAATATTTTCTTTTAAGTCTTTAGCCTTAGTTGCGAAAACGGTCGTGACACACAATGGTTTACAACTACAAATTTGAACCTGAAAATGAAATAACATAATCTGTTCACCTGTTCCAAGGAATGAATCCAGCATATGTGTGATTCAAATAACATTAAACAAATCAACCTGATAATTATTTTAACGAGGCCAACTCCTCAATAACACCGCTCAATGGAGCGTAAGGTCCCCGGATTTAATTCAAAGACTTATCACGTTGCTCTAATGATAAGTAGTTACTGACAATAGTTGGTTCCACACTTGCAATAACTTTTGTGTTCGTGGTGAGCGGTGTCCTGTGTGCTGACACAAGTGTTATTCATGTCCTTTTCTTGCATCTGCATACTCCCTTTGTATGATTGGAGCCGAAGAGCACCAAATTATATTGTTGTTTTCTATTTCCATTATAACAGTTATTTACTCCATTTATTTTAGTTCAAAAAATGGTTCAAATGGCTCTGAGCACTATGGGACTCAACATCTTAGGTCATAAGTCCCCTAGAACTTAGAACTACTTAAACCTAACTAACCTAAGGACATCACACACACCCATGCCCGAGGCAGGATTCGAACCTGCGACCGTAGCGGTCCCGCGGTTCCGGACTGCAGCGCCAGAACCGCACGGCCACCGCGGCCGGCTTTATTTTAGTTCTGTGATTTATATTGTTCGTTATCCGCACATCATAGTACCTCCTAGTTCATACATTTTGATGGTTTAGCTATCGTTCGGTGTGCGCAAAACTGCCAGTTGTCGCCATTTCTGTATAAATACTTCGCACATGTACTGTTTGATTTGGCTGGGAGGAGCAAGTGATTTACGCCTGGGCGGACAGTGGTGGCAAGTGAGTAGCGTATTTAGAGATATGCCGAATGAGCCTGGTGCCCCAGTGGAGAGAATAAGAACCGCCTGGGCTCCTCTTAGGATTTATATTCCGAAAGCGAAAAGCATCCATCCGGCTGCGTCACCGTCGTCACCTTTGCTGCCGGCGATCTGCTTCATATAAACATACCGCTTGCCCCACTGGTCATCGCTAGCCCGAGTCTTCATTGCCAGTGTTCGCCTCGACCAGCAAGTCACCACCGTTTCATCGCCTGTTTGTCACCGCCACCAACTCCATCTGTTCATTGACGCATCGTATGACGTCGGAGGTAATCTTTTTGTTCCCTACTCCATCACAGTTTCTCACCGTTGTTCCAGCTCCGCTTCGATGGCCGCTCTCCCCAGTCAACGCTACTCACCACAGTCAACGTCGCCCGCAACTTTCTGCCATCATGGTCCATACTGTCTCTCCATCTACTGCTCCCACTGTCGCTACATGGAACATATCCTACTCACCCCCGCCCCTCATCTACCCCCACTTACCTATGACATCCTGAACCACCAATACAGTAACGCAAGCATCTCATGTCCCCATGACCCCCTGCCTCTTCTCTTTCAGCCACAACTCACCAGCCAACTCCACCACTGCCACACACATCACCGCTCGCTGACTAACACTTACAACAGATGATATCATAAGCATCACTTCACTGAGCCTCACTGCGCTGGCTGACACAAGCCATGTTGAAGTGCCTCCACATCACTGAGCTAACAATCACTAACATTATATCCCAGGACCCCTGATCCCATACCTATATTTCATTCCAACAGCCAATAAAAAAACCTGCAAACTGTCAGAGCATCAACATCTCTACCACTCTTATAACTAAAAAATCACCAGCTGAACCTGCAGACAACGTACAGTCACCAGTCCTTTCCCTCCAACTCCTTCCCTAGAATCCAAACTTTCATCCCCAGCAAACCTAACCCAAAGTTACGCAACCCCAAGACTGTCATTCAAGAAATAAAAAAAAATACCTACGAAACCTTCACATCCAGCAAATTTTCCCATTTTACTAAGGTCCCTGAACTCCCTCTTCAACACTGACATCCTCTCCAAAATTCCTCGCATTACCTTTCATCCCAATTCCTTCATAACCTCTCTAACCACCACACCCAGTTCCAAAGAAACCCTTCACCCTGCCACCTCCCACCCTCACTGTAGTGATCACAAAAATAGACCTTCAAGTCATGGATGAAGAAGTGGCATCTGAATTCAACAACCAAACTGTTTCAGAAGTATAAAAGGCCATTGTATTATAAATTACATTCATCCAACTCAGCTTGTCCATATCTTCTGTGAACCTGCCTTCACCATGGAACTCTTGCAAAAGGGAGCCCTGATATACCACCACTTTTAGTCCTACCATTCCCAGATAAGTCTCTTTTACAATGATCACCTTACTACAGATTCGAGACCCACCTCCCTATCCATGGCACAAAGACTACCATTTTTTTAATGTGCGCCCTAACCTTGCATCTCCTCCTACTTGCATCAACCGAAACGTCTCAAACCCCACCTACTCTGTGAAAGGTCCCAATTCGTCCCACTGACGCCCAATCAGTACAACAATCCACTCCATCCTACTGTAACTCCGAAAGATATTATTAAATTAATTACCATTGTCATCCAAAACATTTATCCATTCCAATATCCACACACTACAACAAATCTCCCTCACTGCCTGTTCCATATTCCATCTTAATGCCCAAGCCTTATTCTCCCACAGTCAGGTCTACTTCGTCTACACCCACTTTGATATTCTTTGCCTAAAGTTCCTCGTACCTTACCGTCACAAACCACTATTCTAACCTCTCCCTACATCCTCCACCACACACTCCCCCGGCCTGAGGTGAAGTTATATTTGATAACCAAAGGAAGCTCTTTGTTCGACCAAAATCATTATAATGGACTCCCACCAACCACCTTATCCTTAGCATCTTTTTCTAAATCCTAGACATTGTCTGAGCCAACATCTACATCTGATATAATCATCACATTCCCTGTGACTTCCTTAACCACATATGTCAAACCTATATTATTGCTGCTGAGCCCAACATCCATAGTTGATCCTCTGCCGAGCAAAATGAAACCACCCTCTATGCCATCCAAACATCTTCCAATATCTTAGAAGTCTCAATGCAGAAGTCCTAAATCTGACTGGAAGGGGTGACCAACCTGTGCTCCTCACCATCACCTAGACACAAACCCCTGCCCATCCCATCGCAATCTCCATCCAAACGTTAACCAAGAATGCCCCTGTGTCAATTGGAATGCCTGTTGGGAATCTATTGGGAACCACTCCATGACCATCCTGCAACCTGACAATATCCATCATAGCACATAATTCCTACAGTAGACACATACTCCCAGCAAGACCATATATTCTTACCACCACACTCTTCCTTCACAATACTACTCCTCTGAGAAGCCCATCACATGTTCCATACTTTCTTGCAAACTTGTGACCAAAATACCCTCACATGCTACCAGCAAGTACAGAGACACATCAGAAACTTATTAAATGGAAAATGACAACTCAGAGACTTATGCCACACGAGCACCAGATTCAACAATACATTTCACATCAGCTATTCCAAGTATTGGAAAGCATTTTATCGATTCACTGATGATAATCCCATACCTCACTACCTGCTTCCTCACAATAACCTTCCATTATCTGACAACTTGATCAGAGCTAGCTATTTTGCATCCTCTCTCCCTAAAATGTTTTCATCCTAATGACCCACAATTCGATCGCTCAGTTTCCCTTCCATCCACGAATGTCAAACCAATCACAACAAGAGTACACAAAGGTTACTCTAGTCACAACTGCATTACTTATGGACACTTTGAGGAATGACAACCTCCTTCCTCGTGACCCTTCCATTCCATTACTCCACCCTCTAACCCATCCAGGCATTTTCCAATATCTTAAAAGTCTCAATACAGAGGTCCTCAATCTGTGCAAATTATCCTCAACAACGTAAACCATTCAAACTCTTACTGTCCCCAAACCGTACAAACCTCCTACTCGTACCTCCCCCTGCCGACCTATCTGCGTTACCTCAGTATTTAGCAAGGTTTTCTAATTCATATTCTCCCAACACACCCATCAACACATGACGCAACATTACCTCAATTTCGTTAATCAGTCTGGTTTCTGGCCCAGTTACTTCTGTGAAGAACATGTCCTGCGCCTCACGAAGCTCCTATCCCACCAACGCAACTCATGTAAATCCTCTCTTTTCGTCTCCTTCGACACACAGAAAGCCATGATCATGTATAGCATTCTCATCTCCGTTTCAAACTGCAGACACACAATTTCTAATTCACTATGTGTCCTTATTATATCCTTCTTATATTTCTGCCCCTTCTGTGTTACTACTAACAGTACCAATTTTTTTCCCATGCATCCCATCCAAGCGCAGGTGTGATGTAAGGCTTTGTCCTCTCTCCTGTAACGGTACTACACAGCCGATTTACCCAACCCCCCCCCCTTCCAACACCCACTGTCTGCCTCCTTCAGTAGGCTGATGTCGCCACTTTCCTTGCCCACTTAACTACACCCCATAAATGCCAACGAACACTTCAAATCCGTCTCAATCAGTCTGCCTCCTTGTGTAAGCAATTTCTCCTAAAACTAAACCCTCAAAATCCCAAGTTATAATTGTAGGATGAATCTCCCATGATATTTAGCCTACCATTTACAACCGTGGTATCCAGTTAATTAACACACTAAATTATCTTGGACTCGCCCTTGACTGACTAATGCGAAATCCTCAGCTACTAAACGTCCAACACAAACCCACCATAAGACAACTATTACTAAACTTCTTAACTTGGGATTAACACCTACATAAGCCTGAACCGACCTATCCTCTGCTATGCAAATGTTGCTTGAAACCCCCAATCCACATAAGCTATGAAGTATGTGTCTGTGAATTCCTGAGGGACCAAACTGCTGAGGTCATCGGTCCCTAGACTTAAATACTACTTTAACTAACTTCTGCTAAGAACAACCCACACATCCATGTCCGAGGGAGGACTCGAAGCTTCGGCGGGAGAGGCCGCCAAATCCGTGACATGGCGCCTCAAACCGCGTGGCCAAACAGAGCGGCCATTCCGTGCGGCTGAAGTTCTAAATGTTCCTGGGAAATCCTCGAACGCCATACACTCCTTCTCACTGTCTGTGTCGTTTCACCTTCATCCCTCTACCATGTTATAAGATTCCCACTCCTCCTAACCTACATCGCACAGCTCAGAATCTCCTATACTATCTGCAAACTAGATTTCAATAGCTGCATTATCTGATCACCAGCCTGGTATGCGGCTGCGCCTCCTCTATCACGTCCCCCCATCCTTGCACCTATACACGCCTTACAGTCTATGTCAACGTAACTCCAACCAACTCCCTCTAACAGACACTGAAATCCAAATTGTTATCTACCTTTCCTACCACCTATAACTCTTACCCATTTACCCACTCCACATCAGAGCTTCTCTCTAATTTTCGCTTTCCATTCACCTGTATCGCTTTCCTCTTGTAACCACTACCCTCTCCAGTCACCATACTTCTCATCACCGGTCCGTGTTTCTCACTGTACTCGAACTTATCCGTCATTTACCCAACATAACCACTGGAAGCTATTTGCTCCGGCTCGATCGTTTGTTCGTTCTAGAGCACAAAAAATTTTGCGTGCATTTTACTGGAAACTGAATGTACTGTATTTCGTATGTCAGCCTGAAGCTGGTGGTAGAGGTATGCGACCATTATTATTAATATAACTGACTCGATTTTAGGAAAGATGAGCAGTCGCAAAGAAACAGGTACTAGTTGTTTTTCGGAGCATTTATTCAAATGACATGTTTCGGGCTTTGCCCACCATCGGATTTCCTGGTGTAAACAATAAAACGAATAAGTAGTTATACATTTTTGGATACGAAATACAGTACACTCAGTTTCCAGTAAAATGCCTGGCGGGCTGTGATGCTTGTGAATGTGGTGGAGATGGCTGGGGGCCAAGGGTGAAAGACAAGAGGTAGGAGTTGCCGCGGATAAAGATTCATGTGTTGCTGCTGTCGTGGGACAGTATGTCATAGGCAAGTACATGGGGAAGGAGTGGCGTATACATGTTCTATGTTGTGAAAGTGCGAGCAGGAGACTGAGAGATAGGATGAACCATGATGCCAGACAATCAAGAGCGGCGTTGACTCAGTGAGCGGCCGTCCAAATGGGTTGGGAGGACTGTGCTAAAGTTGTGAACGATGAGAATCTCTCAGATGTGATGAAGTGGCGGCGCTAAAAAAACGGAGTTAGCGGCGGTGAAGAAGAGGCCATGAATCGATGGTGATTGGCTGGTGAAGGCGAAGACTGGAAGTGAAGACAATTGCTATCGTTGACGAGTTGTGCGGGCGATATCTGAATGCAGAGATGATGACTGGTAGTGAGTGAATGCCATGACAGATACCGAGGACCGGCAGCGAAGAATTTCTGCGAAGGCGACTACGATGAGATAGACGGTTCTAAACTTTTCATTTTTTTCTTTCAGTCAGCAATTTTCTGAATGGTTTGATGCGGCCCTCCACGAATTTCTCTCCTGTGTCGATCTCTTCATCTCAGAGTAGCACTTGCAACCTGCGTCCTCAATTATCAGCTGGACATATTCAAATCTTTGTCTTCATCTACAGTTTTTGCCCTCTACAGCTCCCTCTAGTACCAAGAAAGTCAGCTACTGATGCCTTAACAGGTATCTTATCATCCTGTTCCCTCTCCTTCCCTTTGTGCGCAGGCCCTCCGCATTCCTAACCTTATCAGTCCACCTAATCGTCAAAATTCGTCTGTAGCACCACATCTCAAATGCTTCGATTCACGTCTGTTCCCGTTTTCCCACAGTCCATGTTTCACTGCCATAAAATGCTGCACTGCAAACGTATATTCACAGAAATTTCTTCCTCAAATTAAAGCCTACATTTGATACTAGTATACTTCTCTTGGCCAGGAATGTCCTTTTCCCGGGTGATAGTCTCCTTGTGATAGCCTCCTTGCTCCGTCTGTCATTGGTTATTTTGCTCTTAGGTAGCAGAATTCCTTAACTTCATCTACTTCGTGACCATCTATCAAAATGTGAAGATTCTCGCTGTTCTCGTTTATGCTAATTCTCATTACTTTCGTCTTTGTTAGATTTACTCTCAATCCGTATTCTGTACTCATTAGACTGTCCATTCCATTCAGCCGATAGTGTAATTCTTCTTCACTTTCACTCAGAGTAGCAATGTCATCGGACAATCGTATCATTGACACCCTTTTACCTTGAATTTTAATTCCACTCCTGAACCTTTCTTTTATTTCCATCATTGCTTTTTCGATCTACAGACTGAACAGTAGGGTCTAAAGACTACATACCTGTCTTACACCCTTTTTAATCCGAGCATTTCGTTCTTGGTCGTCCACTCTAATTATTCCCTCTTGGTGCTTGTACATATTGTGTATTACCCGTCTCTCTCTTTAGCTTACCCCTATTTTGTCAGAATTTGGAACACCTCGCACCATTTTACATTGTCGAACGCTTTTTCTAGATCGACAGATCCTATTAACATGTCTTGATCTATCTTTTGTCTTGCTTCCATTATCAACCGCAACGTCAGAATTGCCTCTCTCGTGTCTTCACCTTTCCTAAAGCCAAACTGATCGTCGTCTAACACTTCCTCAATTTTCTATTTCATTCTTCTGTATATTATTCTTGTCAGTAGCTAGGATGCATGAGCTGTTAAGCTGATTGTGCGATAATTTTCGCACTTGTCTGCTCTTGCAATCTTCGGAATTGCGTGTATGATGTTTTTCCGAAAGTCAGACGGTATATTGCCAGACTCATACATTCTACACACCATCGTGAATAGTCGTTTTGTTTCCACTTCTCTAATGATTTTAGAATTTCTGATGGAATGTTATCGATTCCTTTTGCCTTATTTGATCTTAAGCCCTTCAAAGCTCTTTAAATTTTGATTCTAATACTGCTTCCCCCCCTCTTCTAAACTGACTCCCGTGTCTTCTTCTAACACCTCAGACAAATCTTCCCCATCATGGAGGCCTTCAGTGTACTCTCTCCACCTATCCGCTTCTCCTCTACATTTAACAATGGAATTCCGTTTGCACTCTTAATGTTACATCCCTTGCTTTTAATTTCTCCGAAGGTTGTTTTGACTCTCCTATATGCTGAGTCAGTCCTTCCGACTATCATCCCTTTTTCGATTTCTTTACATTTTTAATGCAGCCATTTCGTCTTATCTTCCCTGCACCTCCCATTTATTTCATCCCTCGGCGACTTGTATTTCTGTATTCCTGAATTTCCCTGAACATTTTTGTAGTTCCTCCTTTCCTCCATCACCTGAAGTACGTCTTCTGTTACCCATGGTTTCTTCACAGTTACGCCTTGGCGCCTATGTTTTTCCATCCAGCTTCTGTGATTACCCTCTTTAAAGATGTCCATTCCTCTTCAACTGTACTGCCTACTGAACTATTCCTTATTGCTGAAAGCCTCAGAGCACTTCAACGGTATCTCATCATGCCTTAGTATTTGCGTATCCCACTTCTTGGCGTAATGATTCTTCGTAACAAATATATTAAACTTCAGCCTACCCTTCTGCTCTAGTACATTCTGATCTGGGTCTATATATGCTCCTGGGAATGCCTTACATTCCAGAATTGGATTTCGGTATCTCTGTCTGACCACAATGTACTCTAACTGAAATCTTCCCATGTCATCCTCCCTTTTCCAAATATACCTCGCCATCTTGTGATTCTTCAGAGGAGTATTGATATTACTTGCTAAACTTAATTACAGAATTCAACTAGTATTTCTCCTCTCTCATTCCTAGTCCCAAGCCCACATTCTCCTGTGACCAACCCTTCTACTCTTTCCCCAACAAGTGAATTCCAGTCCCCCATGACTATTAGATTTTCATCTCCCTTTACTTACTGAGTCACCCTTTCAATATTCTCATATACCTTCTCATCTCTTCATCTTCAGCCTGCGACGTCGACATGTGCAACTGAACTATCGTTTGAGTGTTGGTTTGCTGTCGATTCTGACAAGAATAATCCTTTCACTGAACTGTCCACAGTAATAAACTTTCCTTCCTACATACCTACTCATAACGGGTTCTACTGCCGTTATACCACTTTCTGCAGCTGTTCATATTAGACTATAATCATCTGACCACAAATCCTTGTCTTCTTTCCATTTCACTTCACTGACGCCTGCTATATCTAGATTGAGCCTTTGCATTTCCCTTTTCCGGTTTTCTAGCTTCCCTACCACGTTCAAGCTTCTGACATTCAACGCCCCGACTCATATAACGTTATCCTTTCGTTGATTATTCAACCCTTTTTCTCATGGTCACCACCCTCTTGGCAATCTGCTCCCGGAGATCCGAATGGGGGCTATTCCTGAATCTTTTGCCGATGGGAAGATCATCATGACACTTTCTTATCTGCGGGCGCCTTCTCCTGTGGATACACGCTATGGTTTTTGCTGCAGTGGTTTCCATTGCCTTCTGGATCTTTATGCCGTTGATCATTGCTGATTCTTCCCACCCTAAGGGCAAGAGAGTGCCCTGGACCTGTGTCCGCTCCTTCGCCCTCTTTCACAAAGTTGTTGGAAGAATGAGGGTGACTTATGCCGGAAGCCTTTGGCCGTCAGTGTTGATTATTAATCAAAATTTCAGCGGTGGAGTGTTTCGAACACAGGACCGAAGACTTTTTAATTATGAATCAATGACGCTATTCCTAGAATATAGATAACCCTCAACTCTCCCCTACCGGAAATTAAACCCTAATACCAGCACAGGCACTTATTATTCCCTCCAATGTGGTTCTAGGCCCAGTCGGCATGCCTCTAAATACGCTACTCACTTGCCACCACTGTCCACCCACGCATAAATCACTTGCTCCTCCCAGCCAAATCAGACACTACATGTGCGAAGTATTTGTACCGAAATGGCGACAACTGGCAGTTGTGCGCACACTGAACGATAGCTGAACCATCAAAATGTATGTACAAGAAAGTACTAGGATGTGCGGAAAACGGACGATATTAATCGCAAAACTAAAATAACCGGAACACATAAGTTTTATAATGAAAATAGAAAACAACAATATAATTTGTTGCTCTTCGGCCCCAATCACACAAAGGGAGTATACAAATGCAGTAAAACGACATGAAGAACTCTTTTGTCAGCACACAGGAGTCAGCTCACAAAGGGCACAAAAGTTATTGTAATTGTGGAACCAACAACCATCAGTAACTACTTATCATTAGAACAACGTAATAAGACTTTGAATTAAATTCCGGGAACTTATGCTCCGTTGAGCGGTGTTATTGAGGTGTTGGCCTAGTTAAAATAATTGGGAGATTAATTTGTTTAATGTTATCTGAATGACACATATGCTGGTATCATTCCTCCGAAAAGATGAACAGATTCTGTTATTTCATTTTCAAGTTTAAATTCGAAGTTGGAAACCATGTGTCACGACTTTTTTGGCAACTAGGGCTAAAGACTTAAAGGAAAATGTTGAATTATATCCAACGAATATCTTACGTTTCGGGCTGAGCAAGGGTGATTCCACCACGTGGCACACACACACACACACACACACACACGTACAAACACACATGGTGATAGGTTATTACGTTGTTTCTATGAATACGCGAAGTGGAAGCAGGGGTAGCGTCAGCGTCAGCACACAGACCACGTCAGTCAGGGTTCACTGAGGCGGTTGCTGCTTTGACAATCTCACCTATGCCAACATTTACTGCATACAAACAGCACAGAGCGAGTCAGGGCTGGAGCAAGTGGTGACACTGTGAGCACAGCCTTAAGGGTGGACAGTACAGAAGATTGCGTCGCTACTGGTTCTGTACTGACTTTCAGGTAGCCATGACGATACTTTGTGATCTACTTCGCTTTATGAAAATGTATCGTCATGGATACACAAAAGTTCTAGGGACAACAAAAAGAAATGAACCCACACATGTTATGTATGTACGTTCGTATGTATGTATCGCCTCTTAAACCTCTCGACCGATTTCATCCAAACTTGGTGTGAGTATCATTTATTGCTCATATAGAATGGCTATGGGGGTAAGAACCACCTACCTCTCTAGGAGACGGGAGAGGAAAAACAGTGTAGCCCAACCCGAAAATGCCCGTGCTTTATTCACCCGGTATTTGAGAATGAGGTCACTTAATGACTTGAACGAACATTAGAGGTAATAAAAAGCCTCCACGAAAGTTTTTTCGCTGGCAACGCCCACAAAATGATGAAAGGAATTGGTTTATCAGTTACTTCGTTTTCGCTGCATATGCAGCGAAACTGCCGCACGAAGCATGGCATTTTAATCTATTACTTCTTTGCTACTGAGTTTACGGCACATGTTGTTGGTGGTATTCACATATAACAATGAATGTACCAGCGAAATTATATCGATGTACGACACAGAGTTCAGGAGATATGACGTCATAAATAATGAGATGCGTGAAGAACGGCTACATCATTTATTACTTTTTCACTGCAAACTCTGTTTAGAATCCAAATCTCAGAGAAAGATGGTGGATGAAATGAATAGAGAGGGGTTTATATATTGTCCGTTAGCACACATTTTTGTTACACGTAGTCATAAGGAGTCAGTACCGTATCCTCCGCAATGGTCTTGCACTGATCATGACAGCCGTTATCGAGGACGACCGTGAGTACGCCTTCCTATTACATGCCGTTACTTTTTCACACAGTAACGTGTCTCTCTATCTTTCCACACGAGCTGGCATGTTCACCGAGGATGCACCTACGAACAGATATACTGTCGTTGTTTAAAAAAAAAAAATGGCTCTGAGCACTATGCGACACAACTTCTGAGGTCATCAGTCGCCTAGAACTTAGAGCTAATTAAACCTAACTAACCTAAGGACATCACACACATCCATGCCCGAGGCAGGATTCGAACCTGCGACCGTAGCGGTCACGCGGATCCAGACTGAAGCGCCTTTCACCGCACGGCCACACCGGCCGGCCTATGTCGTTGTTTCAGTCACGATGTTCACTACTCCTGTTCAGTTTCACGTAACGGCAGAAGACAGAGGAAATTAGTGTCTGACATTTGAAGTAATCGTAAAACGTTTCTAGGAGGAACGTAGATGGCAGAGACAATAAAATTCGGAGAATTCTCGGGAAGCAAAGGCAGTTGCACTCGCGAAACAAGAAAGACCAGGAGTATGAGGACAGGCAAAAGTTAGTAGAGATTCGTGCTGCTGTAAAAAGAGCGATGCGCGAAGCATTCAACCACTACCACCGTCATACCTTAGCAAAAGATCTTGCTGAAAACCCAAGAAAATTCTGGCCTTACGCAAAATCGGTAAGCGGGTCGAAGGCTTCCATCCAGTCACTCACTGATCAGTCTGGCCTGGCAACGGAAGACAACAAAACGAAAGCTGAATTTTTAAATTTAGCATTTGAGAAACCTTTCACGCAGGAGGATCGTACAAACATACCGCCGTTTGAGTCTCGTACAGATTCTCGTATGGAGGACATAGTGATAGACATCCCTGGGGTTGTGAAGCAGCTGAATGGGTTGAAAATAAATAAATCGCCAGGTCCTGATGGGATTCCAATTTGGTTTTACAGACAGTACTCTACTGCATTGGCTCCTTACTTAACTTGCGTTTATCGCGAATCTCTTGCCCGGCGTAAAGTTCCGAGCGACTGGAAAAAAGTGCAGGTGACGCCTGTATATAAGAAGGGTAGAAGGACGGATCCTCAAAATTACAGACCAATATCCTTAACATTGGTTTGTTGCGGGATTATCGAACGTATTCTCAGTTCGAATATAATGAATTTCCTTGAGACAGAGAAGTTGCTGTCCATGCATCAGCACGGCTTTAGAAAGCATCGCTCCTGCGAAACGCAACTCGCCCTTTTTTCACATGATCTCTTGCGAACCGTGGATGAAGGGTATCAGACGGATGCCATATTCCTTGACTTCCGGACAGCGTTTGACTCGGTGCCCCATTGCAGACTGCTAACTAAGGTACGAGCATATGGGACTGGTTCCCAAGTATGTGAGTGGCTCGAAGACTTCTTACGTAATAGAACCCACTACGTTATCCTCGATGGTGAGTGTTCATTGGAGGTGAGGGTATCATCTGGAGTGCCCCAGGGAAGCGTGGTAGGTCCGCTGTTGTTTTCTATCTATATAAATATATAAATGCAAAGGGTGGATAGCAATGTGCGGCTGTTTGCTGATGATGCTGTGGTGTACGGGAAGGTGTCGTCGTTGAGTGACGTAGGAGGATACAGGATGACTTGGACAGGATTTGTGATTGGTGTAAAGAATGGCAGATAGCTCTAAATATAGATAAATGTAAATTAATGCAGATGAATATGAAAAAGAATCCCGTAATGTTTGAATACTCCATTAGTAGTGTAGCGCTTGACACAATCACGTCGATTAAATATTTTGCGTAACATTGCAAAGTGATATGAAGTGGGACAAGCATGTAATGGCAGTTGTGGGGAAGGCGGATAGTCGTCTTCGGTTCATTGGTTGAATTTTGGGAAGATGTGGTTCATCTCTAAAGGAGACCGCTTATAAAACACTAATACGACCCATTCTTGAGTACTGCTCGAGCGTTTGGGATCCCTATCAGGTCGGATAGAGGGAGGACATAGAAGCAATTCAGAGGTGGGCCGCTAGATTTGTTACTGGTAGGTTTGATCATCACGCGAGTGTTACGTAAATGCTTCAGGAACTTGGTTGGGAGTCTCTAGAGGAAAGGAGGCGTTCTTTCCGTAAATCGCTACTGAGTAAATTTAGGGAACCAGCATTTGAGGCTGACTGCAGTACAATTTTAGTGCCGCCAAATTACATTTCACGGAAGGGCCACAAAGATCAGATAAGAGAGATTACGGTTCGTACAGACGCATATAGGCAGTCATTTTTCCCTCGTTTTGTTTGGTAGTGGAAGAGGGAGAGAAGTTGCTAGTTGTGGTACAAGGTACCGTCCGCCACGCACCGTATAGTGGATTGCAGAGTATGTATGTAGATGTGGATGTAGAAGAAAAGACCCTGTCAGTTTGTTCGCAAATAACGGGCCTTTATCTTACAAATTTTTATTTGTGCTTGACTTAGACTGTTACGAATACCAAGTGAAAATACAATTTGCTATAACCAGCTACTTATATTTTATTATAATTTTCCCTAAACGTTTCGAAGCACTGCACTTCCATCATCAGGTTCATTTCCGTGAACTGTACGTACGACTCTTGGACAACTTCTGCCGTTGTCTGGTAGCAGAGTAAAAAAAATATTTTTAGTACGATACCAAATTTTAAGTGTGTGTAATCGAAATAGTGACATAACTTTGAGCTTTGTACTAATTTAGGCTCAAATGGCTCTGAGCACTATGGGACTCAACTTCTGAGGTCATCAGTCCCCTAGAACTTAGAACTGCTTAAACCTAACTAACCTAAGGACATCACACACATCCATGCCCGAGGCAGGATTCGAACCTGCGACCGTAGCGGTCTCGCGGTTCCAGACTGTAGCGCCTAGTACCGCACGGCCACTCCGGCCGGCACACATTGGTTCAGTTTAAATAACAAAATAACGAAATGTACTTGCTCTCAACGCAGCAAACAAAATGTGTATAGTTTCTCTTACGTTAAACATCAGTTTACAAAATACAAGATGCCTTACTAAATGCAAGTTTTGTATTTTTGTACAGCTAAAATCATTTTGAAGGGCAGCAGTTCTACCATTTGATAAGTTCTGCAAGACTCTGAGTTAATGGATATTTGCGGACTGAGCACTGGTCATTTTTCTTGTGTTTTACTTTCATTCGTGTCTTCTGATTTATTGATTTCTGATGCTAATATATGCGTTTAAGAGGATGGCAGGAACGTATCACCTACCGTCGAGAAGAGGGAGACTTGAAGTGTACAGTGGATCAGTAATTCACACCGCAACAGGTAGAAGCACGACAGAATGCGTGTTACTTGACTTATTACTTCTGAGATGTGACGAGTCTTACACCTTTAACGTGTTGCCATCAGGGCAATCAACATCTCAGTATACTCACATGAGATGAATGCAACTAGACTGAAGTCATATAGCATGTGTGTGGTGGTTGATTCTTAATGACCACTGCATCCCCCACAGGTGATGAAAATTCGTCTATAAAATTTTCTGAGAATCTATGTCCTGATGCTGCAGCCTCTTCGCTTCGAAGGTCTAATGACTGACTCTTGCGATTTCCTGAGTCCAGAACAGCACTCACCATTTGTTAAACATTTCAGCTTAATAACTGCTGAACTTTTCGATATCGTAAGTTCAGGAATTCTCCTGCCCTTGAGGTGGGAAATTACCGCTAAAAGACAGAAGGAGCAACAATGATCAACAGCGTGAGGGTACACTAGGCAATTAAAACTACTGCATTAAAACACATCAGGTATACCGACAGGACATGAGGCCTGTAACTGAAAAAGTGTGATTATGATCTCTCCACTGACAAAAGATTCCGAATTAGTCTCCCATTCAGAATTCCTGTAGGGGACTATGAAGGGGGAGGTAACCGTGAGAAGAAGATTAAATAACCAACGGAAGGTTAACATCCTATGAGTCGGGGCATGGATTGTCAGACGTTTGATTGTGATAGGAAAAAAAGAAAGTATGTTGTATATAGGAAGGTAGATCAGAGAGTAGGTTACTCTTAATAGTTCAGCGATAGGATTAATATCATCAAAATAAGCAGCGAACCAGTGCTGAAAGCGTCGACGTCACATGCAGAACACGAAGAGATAGACAAAGTAAACGAGGATACTGAACGGGTAACTCCTTACGTAAAGGGAGACGAAAATCTTATAGTCTTGAGTGGCTGGGACGTAGTTGTAGGGGAAGGAATAGAAGAAAGTGTTAGAGAGAACTGGGGCTTGGCAGTAAGAGTGAGAGTGGAGAAACACTAATTCAATTCTGGAATAAATTTCGAACGGTAATAGTGAATACTCTTTTCAAGAATCACAAGAGGTGATCGTATACATGTAAAAGACCTTCAGTTTCAACATTTTGTTGATAGAGAAGCAGCAGTCTTCTTTTATGTACTGTAACTGTGATAGATTTGTTAATAAATGCATCCAGAAATTCCGAAATCTGATTTTGAATTGTAAGGCATACTCTTAACCGGATACAGCCTCGGACCAGTACACTACAATTCAGTTATGATGAAAGGAGGTTGAAGTTTGAGAGAATTATCTAGAAAAATTAACGTGGTTGTAAGCAGAACACTGAAGTACTGAGAAATGATGATGTGTGTACGAAGTTCTATGAGGCATTAGATACCATAGTACACACATCAGATGAACAGGACTGGAGATCTCTAAATAGGTCAGTCACAGTTAGGCAGACAAATGGAGATAGAAGGAAAGTTAGTGAAAAGAAACCTTGAGCAACGGAAGTACTTCAGATGATCGGCGAAAATGAAAGTAAAAAAGGAAAAAAGCAGGAGGAGACGGAAGTACAGCAGTATAACACTTCGGAAAGAAATGAATAGGAAGCGCAGTAAAACTGTAAGCGAAATAACTGCAGGAAAAACTTGATGAAATCGGTAAAGAAACAGTAGTTGGAAGAATAGTCACCACGTAGAAGAGTCAAAACACCTTTCGATGATAGTAAAAGCAATGGCGTCAAAATGAGGAGTGTATGGTGGAATTCTGCTGATAAATGTATAGGGGAGGTAGAATTGGTAGAAGGAATACACTGAAGTTTTCGTCAGCGGGAAAGAACCATCTGATGACGTGAGCCGGCCGCGGTGGTCTCGCGGTTAAGGCGCTCAGTCCGGAACCGCGCGACTGCTACGGTCGCAGGTTCGAATCCTGCCTCGGGCATGGATGTGTGTGATGTCCTTAGGTTAGTTAGGTTTAAGTAGTTCTAAGTTCTAGGGGACTGATGACCTCAGAAGTTAAGTCCCATAGTGCTCAGAGCCATTTTGATGACGTGACAGAGGAAAAAAATAGAAGTCAGTTTGGAAGACACAGAGGATCCCTTGTTCCAGACAGAGTTCGCCAGAGCTCTGGAAGACATGGCGTCGAATAAGGCAGAAGACACAGTCAACATTCCTTTCGAATTTCTAAAATTATTGGACGAAATGACAACGATACGACTATTCAAGTTCATTTGTAGAAACGATAAGACTGGAGTCATAAAATCCGCTTTTGGGGTAAACATTATTCCCAATATCCCGAAGATATCAAGTGCGGAAATCATAGCACAATCAGCCTGACAGCCAATTCACTGAAGTTGCTTATTGGAAAAATGTACAGAAATTACGAAAAGAAAATTGTAGACATCTTAGGTGACGATACGTTTGGCTTCAGGAAAAGTAAAGGCACCAGAAAGGCAGTTCTGACTTTCCACTTGATAAGGGAGCGACACTTAGAAGAACGTACAGGATTTGTCAACCTAGAAAACATATCGACAATTTAAAAAAATGATGCATAGTGTTCGATATTCCGAGAGATTAGTAAGCTATAGGCAAAAACACTTAATACAGAATATGTATAAAAACCAAGAATGGACTGTAAGAGCGGAAGATCAAGAAAAATTGCTCGGCTTAAAAACGGTATTAGCAAAGGATGCAGACTTTCTACTCTACTGTTCAATTTGTACACTGAAGAGGAAATGATACAAATAAAAGAAGATTCAGGACTGGGATTGAAATTCGGGGTGAAAGGATATAAACAAACTCTACGACAGAAAAAAAAGAAAACTATGCAGCACGGAGTAATCTTCCGAACTGTACAAAGATTGGTAGACGTGACAAAAATATTGTTTCAGTTTCAGAAAAATTTGATTCTAACAGAAGGAGCTTCACGAATTGAGCAAGTCCGTAACTTGTTGGTGCACCTCTGACCCGCATGGAACAAATTATTAGGCTTAACATTGACTGACAGCGTTGTTGGATGATCTCCTGAGGAATATCGTGACAGATTTTGTCCAACTGGAGCGTTAATCATCAAAATCCCAAGCTCATTGGAGGGCCCTGTCCATAATAATGGCCAATGGTTTGGAAAGCACAAAGGCAAACAGTGGAAACACTCGTCATGTGTGTGTGTGGATGCATGATCTGAAATGTAAGCCTATGGTGGCTTGCTACGAAATTGACAAAACAAGGTGTACAATGACTCCGACATACCGCTATGGTTCTACGATGCCGTGGATGACAACCAAAGTGGTCCTGCTATGAAATGAAATGATACCGTAGTGCAGAGGTTCTCAACAGGTGGTCCGCGGACCCCCAGGGGTCCGCGAGGTATGCCAGAGGGGTCCACAAGATGCTATTACAATAAAAAATATATTAAATGTGTTTCGTATGATGATTTTTTGTTTTGGCCGCTTCCCACATGAGCGGTTTTAAGCGCGATGTTTTTTCAATAATGAATATGTCAATGTTTTTTGTAAGTGCCAAAAATAGAAAACGTATAAGAAGACTCTTAATTTGGCTTTTTAGGTACATAATACTGTGATGTGACAAGGTACCAATCATGCCCCATGAAGGATTCCAGCCTGCACGTGGCGAGAGTTTCTAAAGCTTGCTTTCGTGGCTGGCAGACCCTACCTTGGCCAGTAAGGCTGCCGGATCTCCGCCCAATTGAGAAGGTTGGGAACATTACGATCAGGGCCCTCCTGCAACCTCGGGATTTTAATTATCTAATGCATCAATTGGACTGAATTCCTCTTGAGCACAGCAAACAACAATTAATCAATGCTTAGCCGAATAACTGCTTGCATGAGGGCTAGAGGTGGACCAAAGCGTTATTGACTTGCCCAATTTGTAAAGCTCTTTCTCTTGAACAAATCATCCCATTTTTCTGAAATTGTATTTATTTATCCGTACATGTACGTCACTTCTACCGATTTCCATCCCAAGATGGTGCTGGCAGGAAATTCAAAACGCTAGATGGCACTCTTGGAAAACCCAAAATGCAAGGTGGCAGTTGCGAAAAATTTAAAAGTTGCAAAACTACAGCTGGCCCAGTTGAGATTCTTATCCTGTCTTGTTCCTCAATCATCCACCATTCTCTCCTCCATCTTGGTGCTCTCCAGCCATATAAGTGTAATATTTTAACGGACATTAAAATGAAACAACGAGTCACAGAGAAGCCCCAGAGTTGCCATCTTCGTTGTGCTCAAAAGTATCTGAAAGGTCAATTTTCTGTGGTATGTTTTCAAAAGCGTCTGTTAGAAAAATTACATGAAGAGTGTATCTTGCAGTATTTTACATGTAAAATACGTCGCCCCCCCCCCCCCCCCCCCACACACACACACACCAACACTTTAAAAATGTGTAAATTTCGCTTGAATTGTGTAAAATTGCACCCCGTAAAAAAATTGCGAACTAGCATTTCAGACTTCACTACAGAAGTGTTTATGTGAAGTAGTGTACCGTCTCGTCAATGAACGTCATCTCAGATCTGTAAATTTCATTGGAAAACTATTTAACATTCGGTATGGATTAAGCGAATGAGTATAACGCATACTATCCTTAAGTAATTAAGAACTAATGTTCACCTATGGAACGTAACGAACGGATTAGAAATATATAGTTACTAAGGTTTAGTTTTACTTCAACTGCTATTCTGCAAACCTTCAGAATCCATCATAAAATCAACTGTTGCTTTACGTTCCTACTGCATGTCTGATACCATTTGCAGGTACTAATAATTCGTTTATAGTACCGTGCTTGTTGTATGGCACAACACACCTTCACTTTAAGTATTTACCATATCCAAATTGTTCTGCTACGCTTTTGAAGAATCATAATGTCCTTTGTAATTCAATAAATGTTCGCAAAATTATACACACACACACACACACACACACACACACACACACACACACATGCATATTCTTCAAAACAAGTGCTTAAAACAGATTTGTGAATTCCCAAATTAAGTGCACCAATGTTGTTTCCATATCTAGACACACGTGGCTAAAAAATAAAACATTAACCATGTAATCGAACTTCACGTTTAGCCTAAAAGAGGTGATGTGCAAACTAATCCGACTAAGTTTATAACTGCAAAAATACAAGAACTGCCTAGAATGCGATGCTAAGCAGACAAGAACACAAACCATAAGCAATCAGACTTACAAGCAATTACTGGGAGAATCTAAATAATTCCATTTTTTACGCCTCCGAAGTTTGTAAAGCACAAGAGACCCTAAAACTCAATATTTTCATGTCTAGACAGTTCTATGATGCTTGTCGAGTGTTACAATTACATCGCCATGCCTAAAATGTGTAAAGTTTGTTAGCATTTCAATCTGATGTATATGATTGGTGGTTCAGAGCCCAACTGTCATTGCAACATTCTTCCACTTTAACAAGAGGCAGTTTAGGGGGGAAGAGGGTAATGTATCGTTTTCTACTTTAGAAATGTATTATATATTTGCTATTAAGACTATAAGATTGCTTTTTATTTGAATTTGAACTGGATGTACTTGAATTTATTTATAAAAACAAATTTTGAGGAAGGCTGCAATAGGTACGAACCGGAACTCTTCTGCCAAGGCTCTCTAAAACGTTTGCAGACGGTGTTTCTCATAATCAACTACTACACGATACCAAAATTCTAATCACTACACAGTGTGAAAACGCAAACACACAACGTAGCCAAAATACAAACAAAAGGATAAAACATCATTTTAAGAAGAAAAGAGGTTTCGACGATATTTTCGTTGCGATGTAGCTCTTAAACTATACATTTTCGTAATACAGAAGGAGGACTCCAAAATAATGTAGCGACATCATAATTTAAGATAGGGAAGTTAGGTTTGGTGCAATATTTGGGACCGCACAAGTTACAGCTAGGTGTGGGCCGGATTGCAGTTAGTTACACTGACCAGGAGACGCAAAGTGGAATGGAGGCCACAGGGGTCATCGAACCGCTGAAAATCGTAAACGTAGCGGTTTGCGTGTCGCAAGTTACAGGAAGAAGGGGCCCACTGGCGCAATCGAGGTGAGGGGCGTACGTGACTCGGAGCGATGCAAGAGCGAAACAGAGGCGCGCAGGCAAGTATAAATAGGTGTAGTTTTCTAATGAGATCAATTCAAGTGTGGCAGCTCTCCTGGATGGCAGAGCGTGTCACACTACCGGCGACACACAGCAACAGATAGGGCGACAGCGTACCTGTCCAAGGCGGGTCGTTGGTTCGACCCTCTGAGGCGGACATGGGGTCCGCAGCAAGCCAGCCACGGCGGGCCACTCTTTGGGTCGCTACCGCGGGCAGTCGTCTCGTCTCCCGACACACGCCGGATATTTACAAGACGAGGGCCGCAGGTTCGGACGCTGGAATTGGGGCGGTCGTTGCTGCCGAGTTCCCAGCTATGCCAGCCGAGCAAGAAGCAGCAGTGGGGCCGGCCTACGGCTCCCGGCGGAGCAGCGTGGAGTCAATGGGGATGGTGGCCACTGAGTTGGCTGCTGGCGCAGCCATCCTGACGTAATCGGAACTCTATAGCTGGCGAACAAGGCCGGCACGGCACAGCGTTGCGTTGCACAGGTCGCTGGGGCAGTGGCCACAGCATTGCGGGGTCTGTGATGCGGACCGAGGTGCATGAAGCTCTGTAGTGGAAACAAATACATCATTTGCAAAGTTCTCGCCGAGTTTTAATACGGCAACTCCTGGCACCCACCTACTACATTTGGTGTCAGAATAGCGGACGTCGTCTGTCCAGTACGACGTTGGAGCCCACCACCTGCAGTACAGTCACAAGACCTGGTGAGTGCTGTCAAAATTGTTCTTTTGAGTGTTGGACATTTTCTTTAGTTTTTGTTTATGTGTATGGCTCCTGGCAAGCCATATTTTAGATGTTTTGCGTATGCGTATTATTTATTTTGTCAGAATAAGTGTTAGTGTATTTGGGACAGTAAGATGTTTTTCGTGGTATTTAATTACTTTGTACTGGTTTATGCTGTTACTGAGTATGATGATACGGAGTTGTAGGAAGTCAGATTATTCTTGTACTTAGTCCCGAAACAAAACGACTTACTGAGAACGAAAGCAACACAATGGCAGAGTCAAGGATGCAAGGCGTGTCGGAACCAGAAGCGGTACGAATTTTAATGGAAAAGATAGCACAATTGATAACTTATAACAAGCAGTTGAGAAATGAATTAGCATCTAGAAGTGAGCGGGAAACCGCATCTGATCGGTCGTTGTTGCCTAGGGAGCAGGAGATTGATCCAGCCGCCGTGAGTTTGCCGTCAGGGTAAGGGAAATTAATGAGTTCACTTACGAGTTGGGTCAGAGCGATGAAGCGAATAGCGGTCTGTTGCAGGAGTCCGAGCAAAGGACACTTGATGGTTACTGGCGCATATGTCACGGAATGTGTATGAAGGAACTCCGAAAGATTTGTATTCGGCCATCCTGCTGGCAATTCAATGTGAGGAAATAGACGTGGCAACAGAAATACGCGAGGGGCAAGCAGTATTTGCAGCGGGTATGAAATGTTATAAGTGTGGTCGTTTGGGACATGTTCAGAGGCAATGTACCCAGTCTCCAAGGACTAGATTAAGGGGTGGAATTCAGCAGCGTGGAGGATGGAGAAATGGAGATAGGACAAGTGGACAAGCGTTAAACTACAGAGGGGGCCCAAGACCCACCTAAAGGAGCTCCCGTTTAATTTCAATGCTACGAATACGTATGGAGAAGCGGAATGTTCAGTGGTAGGATCCGTAGGAACCAAAATGTTTAAGATTTTGTTTGACCCAGGGGCGCAAGTGTCAGTGGCTACCAAGAATATAATGGGACGAAGGTAGTTAGACCCACCACGTTACAGGTTGCGTGGAGTGGGGGATAAGGAGGTCACGCCTTTTGGGTCGGTGACAGTTGACTATCGCATAGGGAAAGTCAGATTTAATGCATGCATGGAGGTGGTACCATAGGTGAGCGAGGGCTAAGACATGATCCTAGGAGTACATTTCTTGCTTCAACATCATGCCAAAATTGTCCTTGGACAACGAACTGTGGAACTTGGTGGAATGTTATTTCCGCCAGGGGAAACTGTTGTTAATGCAGAGCCGTCGCGAGGGGCGTTCAACGTAATGAACAAACCAATTGAACCGCTTACATTAGCATTAAGACTTAATTCGCATGAGTGTGAGTCTAGTGGAACCGCAAGTCGCTTTAGATAAGTGTGGAGTCGAATCTACCTGTGGGTACAGTATGTGTTATTGAACCATTGGAGGATAATGAAGATTTGGGTTCATTCGGTTGTTTTGTGAAACATAGTGCTGTACGCGTACAGGAGGGGAGCAACGGGCGAGTAGTTCCCATGAACGTGGATAATTTTAGTGCTGTAGACGCGAATTAGAGCAAAGGAGTTTCAGTAGCAAATTTGGATGTGGCAGTTGATAAAGACTGGTGTTCGAGAGACAGGTGAAGCGATCAACCACTAAATGCCGATAGAACTGTATTGCATGACAAAATTTAGCATTTGAAACGAGAAGAAAGAGAGCAGATGGAAGAATTATTGTGGGAATTTAAGGATTTGTTTTTTCCACAAGGTCCGTTACCAGCAACTCCATTAGTTCAACATAGGATCCCAAAAGGGAATGAAGCACCTGTTTACCGTAAACCATACAGAATACCGAGGTATTTGCAGCCGATTGTGGAGGATTTCATTGATCAGCAGCTTGCGGGCGGTATTATAGAGCATAGTAATAGTTTCTGGGGAGCAGGTATTGTCGTTGTGCCTAAAAATCCTGCGGATGGAACTGAGAAATACAGGTTTTTTTTGTGACTACCGATACATCAATAATAAGACAGTAACGGACGCATATCCCATTCCAAACATATCGGGGACTCTGGATCACTTAAGATAGTGCCAGTACTTTTCTATGACGGATTTGACAAGTGGTTATCATCTGTTAGAGATGGCTCCAAAGGATCGTCCAAAAACTGCTTTCTCTACACCTGGAGGCCATTACTAGTACATTAAAATGCCATTCGGTTTGAGAAACGCTTCGGCAATGTATCAGAGGTTGCTAGACAGTTTCTTGAGGGGTTTGAAACCACGGCAGTGTCTTGTCTATTTGAATGACATTATAGTGTTTTCAAGTAGTATGGAGCAACACAGACAGCGGTTAAGGGAAGTCTTTATGAGGTTAAGAGCAGCTCGTTTGACGTTGAGCCTGGAGATGTGTCATTCCCCGTTAGAAGAAGTAAAATATTTGGGTCATGTTATCAGTAAGGACGGAGTGCGAACAGATTCCAGGTTGGTACAGGTTGTAAGAGATTTCAGGGAACCGAATGCAGTTAAGGAAGTGCAGTCACCCATCGAAATTTGCAATTTCTATCGAAAGTTCGTGAAGGGTTTTGCAGATTAAGCATAGCCGTTGACGCGATTGTTACGGAAGGGTGTGAAATTTGAGTGGACAGAAGAGTGTCAGAAAGCGTTTGACAAACTGAAAGAAGTGTTAACATCAAGTCCGGTTCTTGTGTTTCCAGATTTTGAAAAGTAGTTTATATTAGCATTCGATGCATCGAATCAAGCATTAGGGTGTTTTCTTAGTCAGGAAACTGATGGGAAAGAACATTCTGTAGCCTATGCGTCTAGCCGGCCGAAGGCGGTTAAAGGCGCTGCAGTCTGGAACCACAAGACCGCTACGGTCGCAGGTTCGAATCCTGCCTCGGGCATGGATGTTTGTGATGTCCTTAGGTTAGTCTCCCGGCGGAGAAGCATGGAGTCAACGGGGGCGGTGGCCACTGAGTCGGCTGCTGGCGCAGCCATCCTGACGTAATCGGAACTCTACAGCTGGCGGACAAGGCCGGCACGACACAGCGTTGCGTTGCACAGGTCGCTGGGGCAGTGGCCACAGCAATGCGGGACCTGTGACGTGGACCGAGGTGAACGAAGTTCTGTAGTGGAAATGAATAAATCATTTGGAAAGTTCTCGCTGAGTTTTAGTATAGCAACTCCTACTACTGGCACCCACCTACTGCAATACTAAATGTTTACGAACTATACAAAACGCCCGATATGCTGGTGGACCAAGACACAGATGAAACATGTCCAAAGATACCTGTGGAAGAAGACATATACATATATCTCGAAAATACGATCTTGGTCACCGAAAAAAAACTGTTTATCGTAATATGTAACGCTTCTTCTACACGCACAGCGCACGCGCACACGCTCAAGTTTCTTATTCTGATACACAGAAGTATAATTACAGACCTCTGACTGCCAGGGAAAATTCATACTTTGCAGCAAATTAAAATTGTATTATATAAGGTTTCGAGCACAAAACACATGTTGCACTATCGTCGTAGGTTAACTGTTCCACAAGATTTTTAAAAACTGCACATGGCTTACGTATTGAACTACGGATAAAACTTATATGTTAAGCAATACCTGTTGATGATCAACGTTCATTTGTTGTATCACACACTGCAAGTACAGCAGACTTTCAAATTAAATATTTCCACACCTAAATCGTATGTGTTTCATATTAAGATACATCCATCTTGCTTGCTGGCACTGCTGAGATAAATTACTAGTTAGAAAACAAATTTAGTTAGAATGTAGTACCACGCAGTAAAATCCTCAAACTACATGAAAATTCTTTCTATGGCACCACAAAACACACTTGACCACTACTGCTGCTCTAACAACTTAAGGTACAGCTGTTTACAAGACTTAGCAAAGTAAACAAAGTTATTCCCATGTCCAAATTCGTCGAAATATCATCTCCAAAACCAATGTGATTTTACACTGAAAGGTATCGTGGCCGTATGAATCTATCACAGTCTGTTTATGCAAACGTTAAAAAATAATTTTAAGAAGCTGGAGCTCCCAAGAATAAAATACATCACCGAAAAAGAGCAATAACTGAGGACAGAAATGCATCTGACATTTTAAAGCGGTACAAGAAAGCCCACATGTCACTACAACGCCAATTTATGGCATGATTGAGATCTCCCAAAGGAGTGTCCTTTCTCTCCATCATCAACTTCATGACGATAACCTACAAAATCGCTTACAGTTCACCGGATTGCGTCTGCAAACTGATGAGGCGTTTCCACGAAAAATTGTGTTTGTGCTAGAAGAAGCGTTTGCAAACTATTGGCATATGTATCTTGACAGTATGCACTACCGAACTGTTAAAAATAAACGCCGTCTGAGAGAAACAAGATGTACTACGAAATATGTCGAAATCGTGTTAAGCGGGCTTACCCGATCACTTCCATGCTTACACTCAAGGTATTAACATGAACTGTTTGGAAACGGAACTCGGCTGCACGCAATTTACGCGAAGAAGAATCAAAGATTACACAATCGTATTCCTGTCAAAACTTGTAAATTCAGTGCTACTGTGTATATTACTAATGCCGTGAAATTTCTACGGCATTTTACACTTGGAATCACAGTTTGCGCTAGCAAATTGTAACATTCCCTTCACCTTGTAGACTGGTTGCATTTTCTCAGTATTCTGCTCGGACAGTTAAGTCTGAACCTGGCTCAGGAGTCTTTTTGACCTCTGAGAACATGAATGTACAATGGGAAGGTTTTGTAGTTATCCTACCTATGTGTAAGAGGACAAATGCTGCGTTAACCCAATGCAGGTCCAGTGCGCCTACCAGTCGGCAACCAGCTGACAGACACTTTGTGTCGATGCCATCGTCTCAAGTGTTATGTTCAGCCTTGTTACAGTTGTCGAACGACGTGCCGTAGGTCTTCAATCCTGGTAAAAATGGCAGTGGCCTGCTCACCAATCAGGCATCTGTTTTGAAGCGCTCTCTAGATTTGTCTCGTACTTGTCAATTATAGAAGTCGTAAGCTCCATTTGAAGCATTGATTCCGGGTTCTGGAGTTACTTGAAATTTATACTGTAGGCCGTGCCCCATTATATGCTACCGTATAGTATGGTGGGTTGAACGGTTTCTTGGTATAGTCTAAGATTTGTTGATGAGCTGAGATTTCTACTGAGGGACGATAGCGTAATGGCCTGTATTATTTTAAGTATCGTCTTCTTCTTCTCCTTGATGTGGTTTGCAAAAGTTAGTTCTTTATCGAACTGGGCTCCAAGATGTTTGTAACTGCAAAGGTATCCAGCCATCCGATCTTCGCATGTTATTAATACTATGCCTAATCTCGTAGCAGTGTTAATGGTAGTCTTATTCTGCAGCGCCCAATTTTCAAGTCTGTCTAGTTGCCGCTGTGTATATCGCTGGCGTATGTTGCGTCCCATGCTTAAGAATATCGTGTCAATAGCGTAAAGACTTGTAGAAACGTCGTTTTCCAACGGTAGATCGTTAATATACACACTAAAAATAAGGTAATGAGACGAAGCCGTGCAGGGTGCCTGCTGGCGATATTTCATTTCGGATTTCTTGCGTAGTGCTTACACAAAAAATTCTCCATGCTGCAGGTAATTCTTGAGGAATATTAATGTAATAGTCTTGAACTGGAGGGTTAATTAAAATATTCCCTAGGAGATTTGGTCGCCATACTTCGTCGTACGCCTTTTTCCATGTCTTTAATACACTTAAAGTTGATCTGGACCTGTTGAAGTCATCCGAAGTAGCAGGACTTCCGGTGAATTCCTTGGAACGCAAGCTGCAGTGTTTTTTGGTGACCACGTTCTTGGCTGGTATTATTTTAATATCCATGCAAGCTAATTTGGAAACCCTCTTCTTTCAACTAACGATCTTAGTGTCCAGGTCATCTGCCGCTTGATGTTGAAAAGACAGAATCCTAGTAGGTTGCCGTGGTCCGTATACAGTCGTTTCCCCGTCTTGTTCTAAATCATTCAGAATTATACCTTTTGGACCGGTGTTCGTCAAATGTCATACTGTATTCTTCGCATAGAGTTCCCTCCAAATAGTATTTTGTCGTATGTTTGGAATATTTGGCGGTATTAGTCAGGAATACTGACCTATTATGAGGTAGTTATGCCACAAACAGCCGGCCGGAGTGGCCGTGCGGTTCTAGGCGCGGTCGCAGGTTCGAATCCTGCCTTGGGCATGGATGTGTGGGATGTCCTTAGGTTAGTTAGGTTGAAGTAGTTCTAAGTCCTAGGGGACTGATGACCTCAGAAGTTAAGTCCCGTAGTGCTCAGAGCCATTTGAACGATTTTTTTTTATGCCACAAACAAACTGCTGTTTGTTCTGTTACCGCCTCCACTTAAAAGGACGCCAAACGCTGTAATGCTTCAACAGATTGAATGGATGTTTCCTTAACACCGCAATGCCGCCACCTCTGCGTGCATCTCCGTCTGATAGACTTGATCCGTGGCGGGGTTGCTGTGGCAAGTTTTTGAATTCCTGGCGCCGCTAACTAGTTCTGTCGCGTGATGTCCCTCTGGTTTCAGGCCACTAGCCACTAAGATCTTTGCTCGAGGTTGTTGATGGGGACGGGTAGTGTTATGGCGTGGCGAGTTGGGGAGTGATCACGGAGCGAGGACGACGGTCTAGGAGGTCCGCCCAGCGAGTAAGGCGAGGACCTGCGTAAGCGTCTTGGGCACGGAGTCCGGCGAGTGGTTGCTGGGCATATTTGTGGGCGGATATGAATCCGCGGCTGACTTCGAGTTCCATTTGCGTGCGTAGCCAGGGCAGTCAGCTCTGGATCGTGGCACACCGATGAGAGAGTTGAAGCCAGTTTCGCTGTGCTGAATTCTGCGTCCCCTTTGGAACCGGAAATCTTCAGCTTCGATGCGTGAACTTCAGTTAAGTTTTGGGTTTTGAGATTGTAGCTTATTTTCTTATTGAAACCTATAGGTCTGTTGCAATGACTCCGATTTCTTAGCTGATCTATTCCACCACCATTTGGTTCCTTGAACTGTGGATGTTTGCTTTTCCTGAGTCGATGCTGCCCTTGTTTGTTTATTAAGAGAATATCTTAAGCTGTGTGAGCCGCAGCCGGACTGACATGTTTCTTCTACGCTACGGCCGGATCCTCGCCCCCTGCCCCACGCCGTCACGCCAGTACCTAGATTTTTAGCCAACCTCCCTGCCAAATTTCTTCCAGATAAGCACCTTTCTCTTGTAATACGCCCGGCTGCCGGTTTCGAGATGCCTTCGGGCATTGCAGACGTTACAGCTCTGTTGATTATATTGGCGTAGGAGGTGCCTGGGCCTCAAAATCTGCAATTGCTGAGGCTATGTAATTGAATTTGGCAGTCTAGTTTCCTTTCGGGCGTTTCGCCGTCGCGGTAGAGGCGGTATCTTGCAGTGACGCGGGTATATCGTTTGGGCAGTTATTGTTGCTTTCACGTAATTTACTTTGCTGTGTTAATATCTAGTTTGCCGTTCTGTACCCAATGAAAAGAGCCTCGGAAGGCCGGTCCTCTCGTTGTATATAAACCTTCTGTTGCACTTCTTGTGAGGAGGGAATTAAAACTGTCGGTTACTTGATTGAAACACTTGTTCATGAAGGCCTACGTGTTTTCTGTTTGGTAGTGTTACTCAGTTGAAGCTGTTATTAATGATAGTCCACATGTTTTCATTTTGGTAATTTTTCTTAAATGAAGCTGTTATTATTGAAAGCCTGCATGTTTTCTATTTGGCATTTCTACAATGAGAGGCCCGGCCTTCCTAGGCCCTTTTCGTTGGGTACAGACCGGAAAAAGTAATATTAACAGAGCAAGGTTAATCACGTGAAATCAGCAATAACTGGCCAAACGGTATACCTCCGTGACTGTGAGACACCACCTCTACAACGACGGCGAAACGCCCGAAATGAAACTAGGCTGCCAAACTCAATTGCATATCTTCAGGAATTGCAGATTTTGAGACTCAGGCACATTCTAAGCCAATATAACTGACAGAGCGGTGACGTCTGCAATGCGTAAAGGTATCTTGAAACCGGCATCCGGTCGTATTACAAGAGAAAGGCGTTTATCTGGAAGAAATTGACAGGAAAGTTAGCTAAAAGCATTTATGTACTGCGTGATGACGAGTAGAGGCGGCGGCGAGGGGAGGAGGGGGGGGGGGGGGTTCCTGACACGGCATAGAAGAAACACACTATCGCTCCGGCTCAGGAAACACCATCGGCTCACACAGGTTAAGACATCCTTTTAACAAACAACCAAAACCAGTATCGACTGAGAAAAAGCGAACAACAGCCACAATTCGTGGAATCAACTGGTGGCGAAATAGATCAGCAAAGAAATCGCAATGATCGACAAACCTAGAAGTATCAATAACAAACAAGAATTAAACTCTCAAAATCGAAAACTTAACTGAAGTTCACGAATCGAAGTTGAAGCTAGCTGGTTCCAAACGAGACCCACAATTCAGCACAGCGAATATGGTTTCAACTCTATCTGTAGGTTACGTCGCAGAGCTGGTTGGCCAGGCTACGCACGAAAACTGCATTCAAAGTCAGACACGGATTCAAATCCACCCACGAATATGTCCCGCAATCGCTCTCCGGACTCGGTGAACAAGACGCTTGCGCAAGTGCTCACCTTACTCGCTGGGCGAACCTCTCACACCGTCCTCGTAGCACCGTTACCACTCTCCAGCTCGCCATGCCATAGCACACCCCGTCCCCATCAACAACCTCGAGTGGTGAGTGGCCTCAAACACGGCAGATCGAGCTAATGGCGCCAGGTACTGGAAAGGCGACGCCAGTGATCGCAATATATAAATATTTCGGACTTTAAAAGGCTTCTTCTTCCGTATGGGTGTAAGAAACGACGTCAGTCATCTCAGTCTTCAGTTCACTGTCGTTCTATATTCAGAGGTGGAGGTGAATAGTTGTCTGTCGATTAACCATTTTTAATATGAGACGATTGATTTCATTATACCTTCGACATGTGCGAGTATACTAGCATCTGTACACTACTATTCCAAAAAGAAAAATATGGTTCCAGAGACCAGGGTGCTGAGAAGCATATATTGGAGCCCTACGCCGTAGCAGCGAATACTTTACCCATCTGGTGGTCAGGGCAGTATATCACGATGCGTTCGGCGACTGAAGTCATGGACGGCAGCAATCTGTTATTAATGGCACGCGCCCGAAAAATGCAAGTACGCGGTCTGCCGTTCGGCTAATTCAGAACACAGGTACTTCCCTATGACCCTCTGGAACCCCGGTGTATTCCAGTTTGCAGGTGGACCCGATTGCTGTGTAAGTAGGCTGTTTAGGTTTTTTTATTGGTAACGCCACCTCTGTATGAAAATCACTGGCTGTGCTGTGTGCAGTCTGTGGCTGCTTTGCATTGTTGTCTGCCATTGTAGTGCTGGGCAGCGGCCGCTGGATGTGAACAGCGCGTAGCGTTGCGCAGTTGGAGGTGAGCCGCCAGCAGTGGTGGATGTGGGGAGAGAGATGGCGGAGTTTTGAAATTTGTCATGAACTGCTATATTTATATATGATGATATCAAGGTAAATACATTGTTTGTTCTCTATTAATATCTTTCATTTGCTAACTATCCCTATCAGTAGTTAGTGCCTTCCGTAGTTTGAATATTTTATTTAGCTGGCAGTAGTGGCACTCGCTGTATTGCAGTAGCTTGAGCAGCGAAGATTTTTGTGAGGTAAGTGATTTGTGAAAGGTATAGTTTAATGTTAGTCAGGGCCATTCTTTTGTAGGGAATTTTGAAAGTCAGATTGCGTTGCGCTAAAAATATTGTGTGTCAGGTTAAGCACAGTCATGTATAATTGTTCAAAGGGGACGTTTCAGCTGGTCTGCCAAACCAATTTGACTCCGTCCCACGATTATGCATGATGCAATATATGGAATGTATAGACAGCCGGCTCAAGACAAATAAGTACATACACGTATCACTCATGTGTATGTGATGCTAGAAGCAGTACCTATGACGGTTCAGAAGGTGACTGGCACAGCCTCACCGTTTAGGTAGAGACCTGCAGTTCTTTACTAGCGAAGCGCCAGTACAAGAGTGTCAGCTTTCCTCGCCAGCTCGGTAGCAAAGCACACTTACATCTTAGACTACTCCCACTTTAGCACAAGCCAATCATGAGCTGGAGCTCTCCATTCAAGATGAGAGACTGCCCCTTGCTCTGCATACACAGATTTGACCAATCAGAGACTTTAAATTGGGAGAAAAGGAAAAAAAGATTCAGCTTTGTGGCCTCTTTCCGACGCGTTCATGCCGTGTCTTTTGCTAACGACATGACCAGGATGTAACCACAGCCCCCCATAAAAAGACTATCTTCCCTGTAATGTCCATTTCGAAGTTTCTGAAGAATGGCCATAAACTCACTAAAAGCCTAGTGCCTTCACAAATGCGTTCTGTAACAGAGTCCAGACGTCTGGGCGCCAGTGACCTGCCCCACGGAAATTCGCAGAAGGCTCACAGTTGTCTCATCGACTTCCTGCCTAACAAGGCACCATCCTCTGCTTTATTGCCAGTCTTCAATGTGCTGGCCTTTGCAGCGGAGCCTTCTCAGCGCTAGTCAGCCCACCTGGACGCGACTGCCGACCGACCGGCGCTGTCCAACGTGTCTGCACCAGAGGTGTACAAATTCCCCTTACAGCCTGCTTACCCCTAGCACCTCTGCAACCATTCATGCAGGTCAGCCTGCCGCGATGTAAACACAAGAGTGCGCGTGTACTGAGGCATAGTGGGCAATGCGGGCGATACGGGCTCCCGCAAGCCCGGGCTACCTGGGTTCCCGCAAGCCTGCCAAGCTACACGGGACCCGCTCAGCTTGCTGCGCCTGACAACAGGTTGCGCTGTCAAGCTACCGTGACTAGAGTAGCCAGGTAGTTAGCCTGCAGTTCATTTATCGCAACGGTGGAGGCAGCACAATGAATAGGTCGAACTTTAGTGAGATTGAAAAAAAATTGAAAACTGGCGAATACATGCTGGTAACGAAACAGAGCACAAGTGCCGCATGGGAAACGTTTTCGTGTGTTTATGAGGCCGCTTCAGATAAATCGGTAGGTGTGTCTCAATGCAAACTATGTAAAAAGCTCTTAAGTACTTATTCGGGAACCTCGAGTATGTTACGACATGTGTGCAAATTTGACAAGCAGTTCCCTCACTCCGTAAATATCTTGAAAGAGGACAAAGATTTAGTGGCCGAAAAGTGCGTCGAAATGTGTGCTAAGGACCTGAGACCATTTAGCAGTATAGAGGGAGAAGGATTTCTTAATTTAGGGCAGACACTGATCGACATAGGTAAAAAATATGGCTCAGTTGATATTAAAAATGTTATGCCTTCCCGAGTGACAGTAGCTAGGAAAGTTCAAACCTTAGCTGATAAAGTGCGCAGCAAAATGCTCCCAGATATAGTGCATGCGATTCGTTCTGGTATATGTGCCAGTACAATTGATCTATGGACAGACAATTACAAAGGGGTGCATTACATGTCCGTGACAATTCATTACATAAATTCAGACTGGCGTTTGAATAAATATGTACTAATGTGCTCTGCGTTTCCTGACTGCCCAAAAACTGGCTCGAATATTCGAAACGAGTTGGAAGATGGCTTAGAAACTATGGGTGTTTCTCGTGAAGACATTGCCAAAATTACGTTTGTCACAGACCAGGGCAGTAACATTGTCAAAGCTCTCGAAGTATATCAGCGTCTTCCATGCATGGCTCATAGTATAAACACATTCTTGAAACATGTTCTGAGCGAACAGTTTTTGAAAGAAAATGTTCCAAATATATTAGCCATTCTTAATACAATGCGGGCTACGGTTTCGTACTTCAAGAGAAGAGGTCTCTGTGTGAGACTGAACTCATCTTTAAAGCAGTGGGTTTCAACTCGTTGGAATAGTTATTTTAACATGCTTGTATCTCAGATTGATTCAGTGAAGGCTGTTTTACATAATGAAGGTGCCTCTGATAAGATGCTGGGTTATGACCAACATATAACTGGCCAGCTTATAGAATTTCTTAAGCCGTTTAAAGAAGCCACAGTTGATCTAGAGAGTGACAAGGATCCAACCCTACATTTAGTTCTACCGTGGTTTTATGCCTTAAAAACTCACTGTACCGTACGGGATAACGATGAAGAGGTTTGTAATTTTATTCCATCTGAATATTATAGAACCACTTGTGAAATATGTATGTTGAGAAAATGTATTTTCAGGACATGAAACCTTTGAAACAAGCCGCTGATGCCTTCCTAGAACAGAAAATGTGCGTTAGTGTGTTGCATAAAATTGCAACGTTTATGGTGGCTAACTACCGCACATTAAGAAAGTTAACCGAGGATGAAAAAATTGAAGTTTACCAAGCAGCACGACAGATGTGTGCTGAAGGTAAGCTCCTAAGATAATGCATATATTCTTCATCTACATGTACATGGTTACTCTGCAAGACACACGCAAGTGCTTAGTTGAGGGTTCATCGAACCACTTTCAACTTATTTGTCTCCTTTTCTCGAATTTCGCGCGGGATAGAACACCTACAGCTCTCCGTCTGAGCGCTGCTTTTTTGTATTTTATTCTGATGATCATTTCTTCCAATGTATATGGGACTCAACAATATCTCTTCGAATTCGGAGGTGTAAGTTGGTGATCGAAATTTCATATATAGATCGCGCCACGTCAAAAAACGCCATTGTTGAAATGATTACCACCCCAACTCTTGTGTAATTTCCGCGACACTCTTTCCCCTGTTTTACGATAATACCAAACCAGCTGCCCTTATTTAGACTCTTTCGACTTCTTCCGTCAATAGTAAGGCTCTCCAACTTCGTAGCAATGCTCCAAAAGAGTGTTTTGTCATTAAAACGCCTACAGCATTTTCTGTGTGTCCATTCCTATTTAAGTAGGTCGTAATTGTAATCAGAGGTATTAAGTAGAATCTACAGCCTTTAGATTTGACTGGTTGGTCTTGTAAACGAAGTTTAACGGACTTAGTTTAGTACACACAGGGATAACCTCGTTCTTGTCATTATTTATTGCCAACTGCTAATTTTCACACCAAAAATATATACCTTATTTAAATCGTCCTGCAGTTAGTTTTGATCTTCTGGTGACTTTACAGGACGATAAATGATAGCATCATCTAAAACCTATTGTAATTTCAACTATGTGTAGTACGATCTTCACATTATTTTGCAAATATTAATTGGAACCTGTACAGTTTCAGTACAAGTGCCCAATCACAGCAACCAAGAAACAAATCCAGGGCCGTACAAAATGACGAAATTTGAGGACTGGGCAGAAGAGCCTCCTCTCCTACATGATGAAGTCAGCAGATACTTGCAAGAACACTGTGTGAACGAGGGAGATATTCTACAGTGGTGGAAAAATAACTCCCAACGACTTCCTCGACTTGCGTGTGTGGCAAGAAAAATATTAAATATACCAGCCACTAGTGCGTCTAGTGAGAGAATTTTTAGTTGCGCTGGAAACATAATTAGCAAAAAACGATCACGTCTTAATGCAGACAGACTTAACGATCTCGTCATAATTAATTCAAACACTAATCAGCAGACACATTGAAAATACAGTAGAACATTAAACGGGAAACTATGAGTTTGAGCGCAAATTTACTAATTAAGAGTGCAGATTTCTTTCTTGTGCTTTCTGGGCGTCAATTTCTGAGATAGAAATTTTGTAATGCATACAGTTCATTTTTATTTTAGACTAAAATTTTTTATTTCAGTCCTTCCAAGTGACATTAATTATTGTTTGTAAACCATTTTCTGTTACTTGGGTTTGCAAAAGTAGCCAAATATTTTTAGGAGTATCTGGTTTCGCCTAAATAATACTATCAGGGGAACTGAAGGAAAATTTGTAAAGATTTTATGTTGAAAAGTGTTCTGCAAAATAAAATATTCATTTGTGGAGTAAGGCAATACACATTATGAGTTTAAATTACAATTTATTTTGTTGAGTTCCACACACATTGCAAAATGTAATTTTATTCTTGTATTTCTATATTAAGGGGAATCCCACATGCAGAGTCAAGATGCTGAAAACCTAGACACTACAAATACTCCTAAAATGAAGAGCGTCTTTTTCCATGAATGTATTGTAGTAGGAATATAATGGAAACTCTGAGCCACTCTCCACAGCGTCTATATCTGCGTCATGTGGATTCAGACTCGTCGTTTAGGTCTGTGTTATGAGGGTCTAGAGTCGTCGTTTAGATTTGCATCATGCAAGTAAACACTCGTCGTCTTAGCCTGCATCATGATGGTCCGAAATATGGTCCCTCATGATGCAGACCTAGACTACAAGTGTGGACTCTCATGACGCAAACGTAGGAGCCGCGAAAAATGGCTCAGGGTCGCCATTGTATTCCCAGTACTATAGTTTTTAGACGAACTGGATACGAAACAAGTCCTTAGATTTTGTTAAAATGCATTTTGGCAATTTAGAATGATTTTTCCAACTTCGAATGAATTCACAGAACCAGTAAAATACATCCTGGAAACGTAGTTAAATATTTATATAATTGGTGTCATACTTGGCTGAAACATACTGAAGTTAAAGAATCTAGACTTCCAAAATCTTAATTTGGTTCTCATTGCAGTACAGTGGCTAATAGGGGCGTAGATAATTTATTCTTCTGGGGAGGTCTTCTGGGGAGGTGACCAATCTTCTTTTTGGGGGGTGGAGGTTCACTTCTTTAGTACAAATATCCATCCGTTTCGGTGTTGAAAAGTGCAGCACAGACTGCATTGCGTTGCCTGGGCATTTATTTATTCCATACTCTCGTAGTCCATCTTCCCTCCCGTATTTTCTCTCTATCCATTTAGTCCTCTCCCACTATCTCTTTGATCACCTCCACCTCCCCCCCCCCCTACTCCCCATCCCTTGGCCGGCCGAAGTCGCCAAGCAGTTCTAGGCGCTACAGTCTGGAACCGCGCGACCGCTACGGTTGCAGGTTCGAATCCTGCCTCGGGCATGGATGTGTGTGATGCCCTTAGGTTAGTTAGGTTTAAGTAGTTCTAAGTTCTAGGGGACTGATGACCTCAGAAGTTAAGTCCCATATTGCTCAGGGCCATTTGAACCATTTTTGAACCCATCCCTTGGCCCATCTCCCCCCCACCCTCTATCCTTCTCCTCGTCCTCTCTCTGTTGGATTCCGCCACCTCAATTCATCTCCTCTTCACCTATCTATGAAAACTCATATATATCTGTCAACTTTTGTGGTGATCAGTGAATCAGTGTCAAAGTTTATTGCTAGGTAGCATTTATTGTAATACTTTTTGATACGCAGCATTGATAGTTTTGTTTTCTGGCGCGTAAACAAATGAAGTTGAAGGTGTCCCGACAGGGCAATATGCGACATACAAATAGCCATGTGAAAAACATGATTTTCAAGATTGATGCCACAAGCATATCACAACTGCCCCTGCGATTTATCTATCGACATGGCAAATGTAAGCTGCACTGGAAATTATAACCGTTTAAAGTCAAATGGCATGTCGGTCGGAATCTTAGTGATATTGGAATCAAACTGTCCTCACCTTTGTACTTTCCTTTTAAAATTGTGGCTTCAATTACGTTGTTCTTTAACTTCTTCCCCGCAAGCCGGGTGCCATTACAAAGACGTGGCTGGTTTACCTATCGCAACATGATTGCCGATCCGACTTAATTACAGATTGGGAGGCGGTAATCCGGGGAAATCCAGCTAATTTAAAAATTCCGTAGGATAGTTGACTACATCATCTTGGTTAGTAACGGAATAAACCGACTTGTATGTCAGCAATTCGCCAGGTGTCGTATTTTGAATCTGAAAATTCATTTCGTTAACATCATGGTTTTTGCAGCCAATATAACACGTTCACTCAACCAAAAATGGTTTGCAACTGTTAAAAGACATTTGCTGTGCGCGAATTGTCCAACACGATGACTGTGAATGTGTCAGACAGCTCTCAAATTTCAAAAAGATCATAGACATTTCGTTTAAAAGAAACGTATATGATCTTGAAGAGAGTACCTTACAAAAGATTTTGACATCATTTGCGGGTTACCATGAAAGTTCACTATGTATGCATGTTTCCATGGAGAAGATTTTGAATATTTAAATGTGCATGTAGATGTATATATACATATATATATATATTTATATCTGTTTATGTATATATATGTATATATATATATGTATTTATCTATGAGTATATATATATATATATATATATATATATATATATATATATATATATACATGCACATGTAAATATTCAAAATCCTTCTCCATGGAAACATGCGTACATAGTGAACTTTCATGGTAACCCGCAAACGATGTCAAAATCTTTTGTAAGGTACTCTCTTCAATGTACTGACCGATATATTATGTAGACAGTGATGTTCCTCTTGATGGTCAAGTGTGCAAAATTTCTTCAACATCGGAATAAAATTGTAGGTTGGTGTAGAAGTGTGTACGTAAAGTACCCTCCGCCATTCACCATTCAGAATTTTAAGCAGGCAGCGCCCTTCATCCTGCTTTGAATATCAAGTGTGCCAAATTTCATCAAGATCGGAATAAATACGTACAATTTGTCGAGTTCCGTTATGTAAAGAACCTCTGCCATGCACCATATGAAATTTTATGTAGACTGTGACCTTCCTCTTGGTTTCAAGGTACAGTGTGCAAAATTTCATCAAGATTGTATGCAATACAAACACACGGACACAATGAAAACGCACTTTCAGTTTTTGTCAAATTTTCCAATTTTTCGGTCGATTTTCGAAAAATTTTATTTCATAAAAACCTTTTCCCGAGAATTACGAACACAGCAAAAAAAATTTAGCCGAACTGGTCCAGGCGTTCTCGAGTTTTACGCTTATCAACACATTTGGCAATTAATTTTTATTTATATAGATAAGAAGCCCGAAATATACGCATAAAGGAAGAATATACAAATAAAACCAATAATTTTTTTACCTGAAATTAATACATATATATATAATGTTGGGGTTTGTCTTTTGGTGCTCAGGCAAAATAAAAACTTTTGATTAACGTTCATAATACGACAATGACGCGCGCAGACTAAACGGCTGCGTAGCGCAGCTCAGCAGTAATACGGGCAGGCAAGCAAGTTTCCCGCAGCCTGCCCGGGTTGGGTTCTGCTTGGCTTGGCTGGGAGTGAAGCAGCCTGCCCGTTCTGTTGACAACGAGCGGCGGCCTGCCCGCCTGGCCACCGGGCAAGCATGGGCGGGTTAAAAGCGGGACATGTACACCTCTAGTCTGCACAACGAGACTGCGGAACTCGACAGTCCAGCCCATCCTCTGCTTTATTGCCGGTCTTCAATGTTTTGCCCCTTGCAGCGGCGTCTCCGCGGCGCTAGTCAGCCTACCTGGACGCAGTCCCTGACCAACCGGCATCATCCAACGTGTCTGTAAATGAGACTGCGGAACTCGGCAGTCCACAAATTTTTTCACCAGGTTCTGCAGAAAAAAAACGCTCCCCTCGGCGCTCAGTCGCCTTACGCTTTTACTGCAGTCATTTAAAATGGCACCCCATTCCCTTGAACGCAGGTAAAGCTTACCGCTATTCCGTCACTAGAGTACACAAGCAAGAGCATTAATTACTGCCCACCATTTCATCATGATGTATGAAGCCAGATCGTAATAAATATCATCTTCCCTACGAACATTAAGTGGCATGACGCCAAATAAGAAATGAGAATGCCATGCAATATCTTAGATGTTGTTGTGGCTGCCGAACTGGTGTGGTTGATGTGGGCTGCTCCTCTTAAAGTTGCTTGGTCTAATGATCATTGTGCGTCTGGACGTTGGTGGATGGACACTGGCTTATCGTTGATATATGTGGAGCATTTGTTGGTACTTTGGACAACCTCTCCGTAAGACGGGGCGATCCTTTTCCAAATTTCATTATTTGGAAGGAGTCGTTTTCGGCACTGTAGAATCCCGGGAGTGGTCATTACAAGCTCAATGCTGGAAGATGGCCCACATTTGTCATATGCTCGAAGAGCTAGCATGTCCCTTCTTTTCGAAATGCAATCGTCCACTCAATGTTTAGTGTAGAGTGTGCGTTGAAGAGTATTTGTTCTGTCATTGCTTTTACCCTTTGATAAGATGATGATGTAAATAAGTAGAAGTCGCAAATTTGTAATTTGTGTTCTTTAAAAAAGACAACGGCCGTGGGTTTTGTCTAGTCGGTGTAGGAATCTAGATGATATTTTGTTCTGTAGCCTTGGTGGATCTCAACTTCTCATTTGATGTGCATTTGTTGTGCGGCGTTGAGCTCAAGAAACTTTTCTGCCTAATAAATGATGACGGGTAGCATTTTATTTGTTGATCTCCGAGTGCCGTCCATTGTTGTCTCCTGATGCTACAGTTAAAATTGCTGATGTTTGATGATACACCTTTGGGTCTTCTTCTTTGGGTTCTTGGCGGTATAATGAGAAGTTTACAGTATGTCTAATGTTCGTTTGGATGGATTAGAGTCTGTTGTCGATGGATGAGGTTTGTGTTGGCGTTTGCTTCACTTGTGTGACAGCAATCTTTTCTTTGTTGAGGGTTAATTGGTGGGCGACATTATGCGGTTTTCCACGTCGGACTTCCTAGCCTATCAAAATGTTCAAATGTGTGTGAAATCTTATGTGACTTAACTGCTAAGGTCATCAGTCCCTAAGTTTACACACTACTTAACCTAAACTATCCTAAGTGCAAACACACGCACGCATGCCCGAGGGAGGACTCGAACCTCCGCCGGGACCAGCTGCACAGTCCTTGACTGCAGCGCCCTAGACCGCTCGGCTAATCCCGCGCGCCTCCTAGCCTATCCCTAGAATTCTTCGCCTTACTAGAGGAACGTGTGCTTGTACACACAGGTAGGGCCTGACTGCTCTACGTGCCCTAACAAGCTGGCCAGCCCAGAATGTCTCGCCTAGTCCTATTCGGCTATGGGGCAATTTTGTGAAAAACTAGCTACTTAATTAGATGACCTTTGTTTCTCGGGCAGGAATTATCTCCGAGTAGCAGTTCGTTGCCAAAGGCAGGTTGAAAGTTAACACACTGATCGCGACACGCTCGCGGCACTCCGGATTCCAACCGGTGTGTGCAATCCTCAGCAATTGGGTCGGGCTGCTCGTAGCTAAATGAGGTCCAGGTCAGGATGCCTACTTCAGACGGTAAAAAGCGGCGACCACGATAGTTACAGATCGACACCTGGGTCGTACTAAAGAGACCCATATGACGGTTTACGCTGGTCCTCCTCCATTGATTGCGCCGGCGACACCCGGCGGCAGCGGCAGCGACGGCGACAGCGACGGAGAGCGGTTGTTGCTCCGCCGGCGACCGACTGCGCTCGGCCGTTTCCGGCAGCGTCCGGCGAATGGCGGGCGGCGACGGTGGCGCGCCCGCGGTGCGGTGGCGCAGTGGCCGCACTGGCGCGGCGCCGGGACCACGTGTTGGCGTCGCCAGGCCGCGCGCCCCTCGTAAACAACGTGACTGACGGACGCGCTCGGCCGTCTGACAGCAGCCGCTGCCGCGCGGACCAGCTCCACGCCTCTTGCGGAGCTTCCGCCCTCGTAGGCCTCGGCTGCGTAAATAACGCGCGTACAAGCGGCCATCCGCTGCTTCCAAACTATTAGGGATTACTGATCACTCGCTGATTTTTCAGCTTCCGAAATTTTTTTTACGCCACTCCTCTTCATAGAGTAGCGCAAGCGGAGTGACACTTGTCAGTTCTCGGATCAGTAGTGAAACCTGCCATCAATATAGGCTGTAGCTATGTCGTTTCGCTTCATTGCAGATGTTTCCACTTTCGTTATCTTCTATTATTAGCTTGCTTAGAACTTTCTTCCACAGACCCACAAGGTATATCCGTTTGCGTTCTCGTTCTTCCAGTGACAATGAACTTCGTCAGAATAGCCAACGATACGAGCGCGTTTCACGTGGTTTCTACTGATGAGGTCCCACATGCAGAATTGTGACATCTGTCAACTGCGACATGAGAAAGCTACTTTCGTATGAATGTTTATGGGATTTATTTTCTGTCAGTATGGAAGCAAAATATTGATGCCTAAAATGAGGACACTACAATTTCTCTCTTCGAAGAGAGGAAGGAACTTCTCAGTGAAAGCCAAGACTACGAACATCCGCGTACAGATGACTTTCCTTGCGACAAACTGTGTGCTGTGTGGATTTATCCTTCTACTACACGTCTGCTGCACTTCTTCCAAGCTGATGACCGAGGATGGTAAGTTATTGAAACATTTACTAATTTCTCTTTCGCTTTTCAGGCCGTTGAATATGCAGCGCACGCACGGGCTGGAAATTTCTTTTGAGATAAAACGCAAATGCCCTATGTCTTTTGCACTGGGATAAACGTTATCTTCCCGTGACATTCAGGTCATTGCGTGCAAACATTCTGATAAACGCAAAGGATTTGAAGATTGCAAAACAAGCGTTATTATGTGTAAGATTTCACTCTAAAATTATCCAGCGCACCGAATTTCGTGCAGGAAATGTGACACGGAAGGTCTTAATTTAACTATGTAGCCTGCCTGGCGTGGTTTAGCGCGATTACGGTAATAGTGGCTTTTCGTTCCTAGGCTCTACACTACTTTTCTTCGTTTTATTATACCTGCAGCTGCTTTTGATAATGGAACGTAAGCTTCATGCAAGGTTGAGATAAAAACCAATATTTCCCGACGTAATATTTCTGTTCCGCTATTAATGTTCCATGCTTAATATAATATCAAATATCACCATGGAGAAGCAACATTACCGTACTACTTCAACTTGTGATGATATAATATTGACAGAATATACATTTACTCCAGGGAGGAATTTTCGAAAACATCAAACTTTCAACTTAAGACGTCGATGCATCCGCTGTTCACAATGTATAAATGATCTGAAGAAATACCTTGTCGTTATATTATCATACTCACCGAACGCTGCGCTCCAGTCACGTTCTTCTCGGCTAGTAGAAAATCTTTTTAATGACAGCTACCTTCCACAAGCATTCAGCATTCTGCGATTACATGAAACGAGTTTTGTGTTTCCTGTCGTGCTTACCATGACGAATAGTACTTAACACTTATTTATGAAAAACCTTCTATCGAGATGAACATAAGAAGTTTATTTCAATCAGTGCACTACGTATCAAAAATTATCTCATTTTGCTTGTACGTTGGTCCTCAGCCACTATAATTCTTTTGAAGAACAACAATTTTCCACAATTGGTTTTAAGTTTAACGTCTCTTTATTCCTACTTTAGTTGTTTCGGCTATGAGTCAACAAGTGCCCTCATTTTATACCATCGTGAAAAATTCTCTAGGTCCTGTGCAAAATACACTTAAATACATTGTGAAAGTTTATGACGTGCCCCTATGAACTCAAGTCATAATTTTGTTAATGTCTTCGTTGCACTGCATACTAAGGAGAGGTACAGGTCCGTTACATTTTTTTACAGATGTTGATAAATGTTGTCATAAAAAACAATCAAACAAATAAAATGCTTATAACAAAGGAACTGTTCTGTCATCAAAGAATGAAGTAAATATTTGTTTCCTTGTAATAATGAGTAGACTGCACGGGTTGACCAAGGTGTTAAATTATGTTCACCTTCCAAGGTATGAATAATTGAACAAGTTGCTGTGTTTAAGAAAACACTTTCAAAAACGTACTGAAACACGTCCTCAAATAACGTCACCAAATTTTGGGCCCGGAGTGAAGTTAGACACACGAATAATTAGTCAGTCCAAGTAGATTTAACATCCAGATAAAAGTTACTGCATGCGGCGATGAGGACATTGTGAATATGTCCGTGACCAGAAGACAATACTTGGGATACACAGAGGAACAACGGACCGGTGCGAAGCTCCAGGCATAGCAGACGGTTAGGTGTCGGTGCGGCCGCCCCCGCTACTGAGTACAACGGTATCAGATTACAACGTACGATGCCACCCGTAATTACCAGTCTTGCGTGCAAAGGTTTCCGTTCTTCTTCAACAGGAGAGACGTAACGTGGCTACTGCTCATCGTTGAAACGACAGGACACATTTCTTCTACACAGCTTTAACATTTCACGAGCCTACTTTAGTATGACAACTTCAACGGACAGTCTAGCTCATCGGACAGGTAGCGGAAGCCAAGAGCTACGTACGCCTGTTGGGACACCAGTGTAGATATCTCGAGAAGTGAAAAAGAAAACTAGACCCAAAGGACAGTGTAGCAATCCAGGTGCCGACTTGCTGCCAACAGTTTCGTGTTATCATCTCTTGATCTACATAATTGGTAGGAACGCGAGACGTGGTTCTCCTCTGCTCATTAAACTGTCTGAGTCGGCCCGCTCCCAGCGGCTACGGCTTAGAACGACAATGGAGAACAGGGAACTGTATTTAATTCACCTTCTGTGAATTTACTGCCGGGCGTAATGTGCCTCGTGCAGCGTTTCTGTAATGTCAGTTTAATAATTCCCACAAAAGCAGGAGGGCATTTGTTTAATAGTTCCTCATTTCATTAGCCAGCTACTTCGTATGAACGCGGCGTTTTGATGTGGATGTTTAATACGTTCCTAGTATAACATTGATTTTACGTTTCCATAGACCTGGTGTGTAAAATCCCATAATCTACATATTCGTTCGTGTTTCAGTTGTGGACTGAGATAATTTCCGGTAACCAGTATGGTTTAGTGTATACCATAAATGTCGATGATCTTGTGCAGTATCTGGCAAAGGGGAATGTAGGAGAGTCGTATGTGCAATGATGTGTAACTTCACAGATTGGAATCACACAATACCGTCGCACAATCTGGGTTTGGAAGTTTGTTTGTCCGTTTGAGTCATATGATCTACCAGAAAATAGGAGAGCGACCCAAACGGTAAATTATACAAGAGAAGAACCAAATCCGGACAGTGTGTAAATAACAAATGGACGGTTTGTGGACATAAACATTTGGTCTACGCACCTAAAGCCTACAATCAGAAGAAAAGGGAATAACTTCAATCCACTTTGCCACATGACGCATGTTGATAGGAAGTCGCGAAACTGGCAAAGAGAAGTTTAATATGTCAACGTACTTAATATCTATGGGGTGCCATTGACTGGCAGTTGACAGCCGTTCATTCAAAGGAAAACACTAATCAAAAGGCTAGCACCTCTTCATACCTAAAACAGCTTCTCTAGGCCATGCTGAAATTACTAAACTATAACATTTTAAGGCTAGCACATTCATATAACAGAGAGAAACTGTCACATGGTAGCTCCCAGTTGTAATACAACTCATTTAATGCTAAGATATTCATTGGAATTTGTGATACTTCCGCATACGGCCGGCATCTGTACAAGTATAACGAAGGTTTCGATCAATGTGACTATTATTCATAGAATAAGCGAATCACACACGAAAGGGCATCATACGCAAAGAAATTTTACAAGTAGGCCTGCGCATATCTCACGTCGAATGTGTAACACAAAGATAGGGGTGCTAACATTTATTTTTGTTTCTGATTTCTGGGGAAGTTAAATTCACTCGATGTGAAGTCATTACACAAATCAGACTTTAAAAGATGATAAGATGTTGGACGTAGCTCTATGCACCCAGTGAAAACCATTTGTCCATATCGTGGATCTCAAAATAGATCACTACAGCAGGTGATGAAGTGGCGTATTATAATTGCAGGACTTGTGTGTTATGTAACTTATTGCCCACACTTTACTTTTACCAAAAAGTACGTTAATTTCGTCCGTTCAATTGTTGCGCTGTGCCATTCTTCTCGGTAATGGGACAGTAAATATAAAGGTAATTTGACAATAGTCCCACATGCGACTTGATTACACTTCGCAGAAAATAATTACAATTTGTGAGACCCATGTAAAGAAATCTGTAACATCGCTGGTTTTGACAACAGCTTAAGAGAGACAGGAAATCATATCCCCTGAGTGAAATAATTGGAAATATCATGGAGAGTTAGTGCATGCTAAAGCGAGTACAGTGGTTTTTATGGAGATATAGTTTAAATACATTACTTATGACATACGTTTTGGAGTTCGCATTGCCGTTAACTTTTGTTTAACGTTTACGAAAATGACGGCCGTTAATTTAGTCTCAGAAATATCTGAATAAACCGATTAGAATTATATTATACAAAAATAATTACGGAACCGTGTCAACAGTTACGTAGGATATATTCAAATCGTATGGAGTTATAACGTTTACTTTTTTTTCACTTATGGCACCTAATGTTGTTTAATATTAATCGCCTCAGTTACCTTAGAAATACTTTTTTATTGATTATGTTTCATAGTTACACTTGCATGATAAAGTTTTCAATTAATGAACTGCAATTTTTCAAGTGGCTATGTAGCACCATATCAGTTGTCAGTTCCGCGAAATGACGTCAGTTTTCTGAGATACATATACATCATAGCTCTGGATACAGAATGTCAAGACCTCTGAATGAGAAGCTTTCCTTACATTTATGTTTTCCAGCGACTGTAGGCTAGAGCCAATGAGGCACTTCCATCTGTTACATGTACGTACCGAATCGTGGTCTGAATCTGCAGCGAGGCATCGTTCCATAATTGCGGACATGACCTAATCTCCCGTATCATAGTCTGAGACCAGGCGGCTTAAAGACTACCGTTAACATGATGCTATCACGAGCTGGCCTCTTACGTGACACGTGCGATCGGAGTAATGCATGATACGGAAGGAAGGTGGCCTCATCCAGCAAAGAGAACAAAGCGATTAGCAGCGTCTAGGATCTGTTTCCATTGTAATACCTCATGATGCAGATAACGGAAAACTGATTGACCTTCTAGTATTATATAGTGGGTGAGTAGTTGTTCTATCGTAATGAGCGACATAAGTAAATACATTTGAAAATTTAACTTTTCAAACATATTCAGTGTAGTCGTGGGTGTATCACACAACAATTTCAAAACTTCAATCAAAAGAGAAAGGTATAGCAACAAATTTAAAATTCGTATTGTTTGTATATCCGAGCCGGAAGTATAAAGACAGCTCAGATGGACGTTATTTCTTATGTCTCCATTAATTTTCATTTCAGCGTAATAGCTGTAACTATAGCATTTGTTCCGCAGTCTTTAACTTTTATTGAGCACGGCATTAAGTACTTTTGGTCTAATTTTGGTCTAATAACACTGATCACAGTTGTTCTTTCCGGTTATTTTCCTCGGCACTGATACCTGTATTCTGTTTTCGCTGCGTTCGAGTCCGCTTAATAGCCCACGAATGTACATAAATTTTCATTAAACGCAAGGTACGAGGTGCGGGCTAAGCGCGCGTTCCCTCAGATATACGACCCTTTTCAGGGGGCTCCCGCACGTTCCCCGTGTTTGCCGTTTACTGTCGTCGGTCACGCTAAGCGGGGTGAAATTCTGTGGGGGAAGAGCCGGCAGTATTTCGTACAGTTGCAACAGGAGGGGTAGCGGGCTAATGTTATTAGAAACCTGGTCGCTAGGGAACCGTTGCTGGGGGTCGGTGTCGCGCGTGTGTTGTTTGCCTGCGCGCAGGGCACTTCATGAGAGTTTAACGCTCTCCCGGCTGGCTCACAGTTTTTCTAAGCTGTGTAAGTTTTACGTGCATGTGAGGGAGGCGGGGGGGGGGGGGGGGGGGGGAGGGCGCACCTACACACACACACACATACACACTCTGAATATCTGAAAGTGTATTATGAACAATGGACGTTGAAATCGCCTCCTCTCTGATTTCTTCGACTGTTTTCTTTTGTACCACTATATTGTAACCAGCAGCTGTCTTTGTTTTCTCTGACAGAATTGTGTCCAGTTTCGTAGGATAATTACGCGACACAAAGTCTTCAAATAAATTTTATGAACTAGAGTTGCTGATTCTCGGAATACGTAATCAGCACTGGAATGGCTTTATTTATTGTAACTATAAAATACCTGAAAAATTGCTATTCTTAAAGGCAGAAGCAACGAATCTAGTAACTCTGTATTTATCAAACATCGTCTCCGATGTTACTTTACATCTCCCCTCTCTTTTACCAGAATCATCAACTGAAAATGGCGCGCTAAACTAATGCAACAACTAAATGCATCTCGAATCTTCTCGAAAGATTCAGATTTGTTGTTAAACGTTTTTGAGGGAAAATACTACTTTATTTATTTTTAATTATCCTAAGGTAAGAGTGGAGTACTAATTTTTTAGAAAAGAACTACGTGGTGCCATTTTCTATGTGTGTGCTTCGAAGTTTGAATCTGACATTGTCATATCTGACTACGTGTAATAAATGTATATTTATTGGATTTCTAATTGATTGCTTTGCAAAAGACTGACACATCGATAGTCGACCTGGGAATTATTGTGTGTGCATAAACTTATTAATTCAGTGCTAATTTCCACGTCTTGTCACTAGGAATATGCATCAGAAACTTACTGCTCTCTGTGAAGCTAATGACCACATAACGCTTAGAGACTATCACTTTGTTTAAGAGATGTAAGTATCAAACTTACATTTCTTAATGTTAAATAAAAACTGCTCGGTTTACTTCCTCCAATGTAATCCAGACATGTAGATGAGGCGGAAACGTGGGATATCCAATTCTTCAGGAATGAGTTTCATAGTAATGTGATAGATGACAATATCACGACTAGTATGGAACTGTTTTATAGACCTCTGACGTAGTAATAGCTTCTTCGACTGTTGCTAAAACATTGTTGAGGACACGTATTCTACCTAGTGAGTCAATTGGATCTATCCTAAGACCTTCCACAGACAAGTGTAATTTAGAACAGTGGTGAGCCCAAAAATATGGCTGAGTGATTCAGAATGAAAACAGCAGTCAGAGTGGTCAAGCATTACTGGGAGTTTTCGACGTTATGTTACGACCAGTCCAAGTCTTCTGTACTGACGATTTCAGGTGACCCACTCTCGACATCCATTTCTGTCGCGACTGTCGAGTATGACATCAAGCGGAGATACTGGGTGGTTATAATTAACGTGAAGCTAGTCGCAGAGATCCAGAATCGGCTGCAATCATCGTACAGCGGCGAAACTTGGTAGATATGCTAATGCGTTAATGCGGAACGGATGTACGCTGGAAAATAATGAGTTCCAATTTTGGCCACCAGGTGCAAGTGTCGCTCTGTACAGCATCTCGTCGACGTCTCTCGTGCTCGTATTGAACAAACTGTGTAAGCAGCCTTCAATAATAAAATTAACATTATGCCTTCCCGACTTGTTTGACCGTATCTGCTCACGTATTCTTACTACTTCATTACACACGGAAATATTTCTATGCGTCTTTCTCGCATTCTCAACGCCAGATTTTCACCTGGAGGCCAAAATTGGAGCAAATTTTTTTTTACAGCCGAGCTCGGTTCCGCATTAATGAATCAGAATATTTACAAAGTTTCGCTGCCATACGGTAATTAGAGCCAACACTGAATCGCTGAGAGTAGCTGCAATTTAATTAGAACCATCTGGTACCTCGGCTTGATTTCGCACGTAACAGTCGCGGCAGGAAATGGTAAGAGTTTCACATGGCTCCGCGCGCGGAGTCGTGGTTTGAGGCGTCATGTCACGGGCTGCGCGACCTCTCCCGCCGGAGGTTCGAATCCTCCCTCGGGCATGGGTATATGTGTTGTTCTTAGCATAACTTAAAGTAGTGTGTAAGTCTAGGGACCGATGACCTAAGCTGTTTGGTCCCTTACAAATTCACACACATCTGAACATCTGTACGCCCGTCTGCGGCTCCTTGTACAAATATCCGGCCGAAGTGGCCGTGCGGTTAAAGGCGCTGCAGTCTGGAACCGCAAGACCGCTACGGTCGCAGGTTCGAATCCTGCCTCGGGCATGGATGTTTGTGATGTCCTTAGGTTAGTTAGGTTTAACTAGTTCTAAGTTCTAGGGGACTAATGACCTCAGCAGTTGAGTCCCATAGTGCTCAGAGCCATTTGAACCTTGTACAAATTCCTTGAATAATCGTGAATGACCGCCCAACCCCCAGCTTTTTTTTTTTAATTTGTCAGGGACAACGACATTTACACCTACATCTATGTTCTACACGCCATCTTATGGGGAGTGTGGGGAGTGGCGGAGAGTACTTTGTATACCACTGTCAGATTGCCCCAATTACTCTTCCAGTTGCGATTGGTGGGCGGTAAGTACCACTTCATGTGAACAACAATCTCATTTTACATTCATGGACTTTTAACGAGATATACGTAAAATTAAGCAAAATATTGGGTGACTCCTCTAGGAACGTACGCTCTCTGAATTTTAACAGTAAACCACACCGTGACGCACAATGCTTCTCTTGTAGCGTCTGACACTGCAAAAAGAATCACCTTCACGCTTTCGAGCTACTAAACCATACTCGCTGCTCTTCTTTGGATCTTCTCCATTTCCTCTGCCACGCCTGTCAGACAGACGAGCAATATTCAAGCATCGGTCGAATAAGGGTTAACCTGTATTCTTTGTGGGAGGATTAAACCTTCTGAGGATTCTTCAGTCAATCTCACTCTAGTATCCGCCTTACCTGCAATTAGTTTTATGTGTTCGGTCCACTTTTATGTGAAACGAATTACTGCTCGTAGATATTTGATGGGTTTAACTGCCACCATTTATTGTGTACAATCGTGTAATCAAACAAGAATGAGTGTTTTCTGCGTAATTAAGCGCAATGCGTTAAATTTATGTTGAGGGTCTATTGTCAATCACTTTGACAAGCGTAAATCACCTGCAGCTCCTCCTGCATTTCGCTGTACATTTCCAACAGCCGCGATGTCTCTGTACACAACACAGTCATCCGCGGAAAGCCTCATGACACTTCCGACGCTGTCCAGTACGTCATCTATTATACTAAACGACTAACTTGTTGCAAAGCGCATGGTTCCGATTACAGGTTTCCTATCTAACGGCTTGCCGGAGGCACCAAAAATCTTACTTTCGGTATTTCGTTTAATTATTGACTACATTTAAAAAATTTAAAATGCTGACATAATCTACTCGTGAAAAGGTATAATCTTACGTTAAAGGTTAAAAACATTAATTCCGGCTGAACAGGCTTCGGAAGGCCCAACGGTACCGACCGACCACCATCTTATCTTCATCGTAAGCCTCACTGGATGCAGATGATGTGGGGCATATGGTCAGCACACCGCTCTCCCAGCCGTTATCAGTTTTCATGATCGGAGCCGCTACTTCTCAACCAAGTAGTTCTCAGATGGCCTCACAAGAGCTGATTGTACCCCGCTTGCCAGAAACGCTCGTCGGACTCACACGGCCGCCCACTCAAGCGTTAGCAAAGTCCGACAGACATGAACTTCGTTAATGACGGGAACCGGTGTTACTACTGCGGTAAGCCGTTGGCTTAACCCAATTGGCCAAGTGTTAAGGTTAGAAACACTGTATATGTTTTCAGACAGCGTAACTTATGGCGCACAAATTACATAGACTATATTCACCCAATGTTTGAAAATGAGAGCAACTAGCAACATCCATGAAATTTTCCATACAATTTCAAGCAGAAAAGGATTTTTTTGTCGATGACACTCCCCACAAAGTAATTACTACATTTTTGCTGTTCATGCAGTAAAACTTAGGCATCAGACATGATGTTTTAATTTAGTACTTGTTTACTATTAATTTTATTGGCGTTTTGCAGAGAATATTTACGTACACCACTGAATTTACCTGCGAAGTTATCATTGTACGACACACAGTTCGTGAAGTATGACGCTGTTTTCACGCAGTGTTGCTTGTTTGGAGGCAGCTGCGTCGTCCATGGTGAGAGGTATTGTCTAAGATTTTGTGTTCTCGGCATATTCTTGACGCTGTGGATCCCGCAATATTGAATTTCCTAACGATTTCCGAAATGAAACGTCCCATGCGTCTCGCTCCAATTAACATTCTGCGTTCAAAGTCTATTAATTCCGGTCGTTCGACCAATAACTAATCGGAAACCTTGCACATACCTGAGTACCTGTCTAAAAATGGCAACTCCGCCGTTGTACAGCACTTTTATAATTTGTATACGCGAATTACCGCCGTCTCTATACGTGCATATCCCTATACCATGAACTTCGTCACCTCATTTAAAAAATGGCTCTGAGCACTATGGGACTCAACTGCTGAGGCCATTAGTCCCCCAGAACTTAGAACTAGTTAAACCTAACTAACCTAAGGACATCACAAACATCCATACCCGAGGCAGGATTCGAACCTGCGACCGTAGCGGTCTTGCGGTTCCAGACTGCAGCGCCTTTAACCGCGCGGCCACTTCGGCCGGCCACCTCATTTAATATCCGCAGCTACTGTGTACTGAATTTAAGTTTTTTCGACAAGCGTTGTTTACTGTAATTGGTATTTGTACTTCTCTGAAGAAACTAAGAAGAATATATGATATTCGACAAATATAGCCGTATTTATATATTTACTGAACATTCCAGAAACGGCAGTTTCAGTCCTTATTGGAATGTCAAAATATTTACTGGTTCAGATTTTAGTGGCAGTTTTATCCGAAGGATCCCATTTTTGTGGTCAGCTGGCCAAAGCCTTACTTAAATTAAAACCTTTCACACAGTAAAAAATTATGTTTAAATATCAGTGGACCAGATACCGTATCAATCACAGCCTGGAGAGATGGCTTTGATTCGTTTGCATACTGAATTTCAATGGATTAATCATCACGCTGTAAAAGCGAAAATACGTAATATCAAGAGAGAATATGTTAAAATCACATTGGTTTTCATCAGCTGTCATAATCCACCTCATCGGTAAATACGCGAGCTGTTGAGATTCGCAAGGTCCAAAGTGACTCCCTGGTCAATAACGATGTTGCTCGCCTGCCGATTCCTGCAGGCACAGGAGGAAACATTGACCGAAGGCTCTGCCCATGGCAGACGGCTACAACGACGCCTCTGACCAGGAGTGTCTAACCCGCTTGCCGCAAGCAATCCACAACAAGTACCAAAGCGGTCAAAAAAGTGAGCATCTACTACAGGAGTGGTAAAAAAAAATCCATAAAATTCTATTTATGTAAAGTTATGATAAACTGAATATTTTCAATTTGAAACTCCCGCCACACGATGCTATTCTCTCGCTGGTCCAATCCTTTTCTTCCTCAGCAGTTGTTGTTGGTGTTAAGTATAATAAGCGGCTTTACAGTGCGGCCAAGGAATTAAAGGCTGAAAACTCCGTATCTAGAATGTCCCCATCCATCGAAAATGGTGAGCCCTCCAAATCTAAAGGTCCTAATGTGAGTTAACGAGCATTTCGCTCTCATTTAAATATATGACCGAAAGAGTCAGCCCACAGGAATTGTGAAATGAACCCTGTCGTCCAGGACCATGTCCCACAAAGACCGCAGTTTCGCGACGGGATGAGGAAATTCACAGACGTCTATTGTACTGAATGAGGCCTAAGCGCTGTAGTGTGCGAGTGAGACAGACGAGACCCAAGGAGACGTAGCAGCGTTAAATATGGCGGACCTAAGGTCGGCCATAAAGACAAAAATTCTTGAAAACTATTTAATTCTGTAGTAACGCAGGGAATCAGGCCACAGGAATTTTAATCTGCCATCCTCCCTAAATTTTCATGGTGATCTCAATAACACTTGAATATTGATTATATCTATAATACTTTAGGATTTACTGTTAAAATGAAATTAACAAGTTCTGTAACAAAGAACTGAATGCTAAAGTCTGAACGGTTTGGTCGATCTTAACGATCGATATTTCGTATAGAAGAGGATCATTAAAATGACAAATGTTGTAAATGTCAGTTCCGTAACTTCATTTGTTTAAAAGATATAATAAATTTAAATAATCAGTATTTTCAGTTAAGCATGAGGTCATCATTTCCTCCACACAAACACACTGAACGATGACATCATGACACTTTATCGAATCATTAGGTAATACAATATTTGTTGTAAAATTTAGTGCATAATAGTTACTTTTGTTCTTTGTTTATCAGATAGCACATTGGTGCAAGGCTACTGACCGTGACATTCAAAGTTAAGAAGGAAACTGTATTGGTTTTATGCAAAAGAATTTAACAATGGATATCATTGTTACTTTATTTAGAACTGAAAGTGGTTAAACGTTAACTATTTAAATATGTTAAATTGTAAAATAATGTAGAACAAGCTGTAGCCAATGAGATTGACGGCCTCAGGAAAGGGAACTGCCCTAGTCACTTGAGCGAAGATGTTCGGCGCGGAAAACGTGGCCGGGGATGGGCAGAGGGACAGTGCTGGTGGAGACGCAAAAGCGAACGGTCGGTCTTTAGGCAGCTAGGAAGTGAAACGACTTAGAAAATTTCGCGTTGTGTGGTATCGCGGGACTTAGTCTCTGAGCGGTGAGCGGCCACACGCCTGGTGTGAACTCTAACTTTTCGCCCGGATTACTTGTGTTTCGCGATGAGATTGTGAATGATCGAACTGTGTCAATTGGATATGGGCTCGAGTGTAACACTAACTCTAAATACGACCACTTTCACTATTAGTTTGCTTTCTGAATATATATTATTCTAATCAAATCGCAACTGTGTGGCCTACATCATTTATAGGTCGTTAATTTTCCCGATATTATTATTACTGTTATTATATGTTATATTAACCTTCCATTTCGCAAACTTGGCATCAGCCAGACAATTTAACCAAAGGGTAATAAGTGTCGAATTTATGGAGTGTAATGCGACACGTGCGGTTCAACCCCTAGACGAGTTTGAGCCAAGACATTTCGACGAAGAGGAACCGCATGTGAGCCCGAACATCCATGGGATGTTAGCTCGCATTAACAAGGATATTAAAACTCTGTATAGATGTACTGATTGCGTAATTCAAATATTTTTATAGAAGTTTCTCTTCAACATTTCGGAATTTCCCTGATGTAGAACGGAGGCTACTGTTGTGCACTGTCTTCCAACAAATTTAGATTTCTATTTCTCATCAATTACAGACACATAATGCGTTTCTTCTACTAAAATAAGGCTTATTCTGAAAAGTTGAAAACGTTCTTCCAATGCTGAATTGATCTGGGAAGATCCCTACGGTCTGTAATGACGTTTCACTGAAGTAATGCCTTGTTTTCCTCAGGCATTCCCTGACAAAATGTCGGTGTCTTCTCTTGATCAAGTTTATCTGGGGCAACGTCTACTTCTCCAAGTAGAAAGCAGTATAACTCCCTCATTATTAGCGGGCATCGCCCGACAACACTTTCTAAAGTACTTTCTCTGGTAAATCACACGCCTCTGGGATTAAAATTAACAACCTGCTCAGCATCGGCTCCTTACCTACTTGTAGTGTGGTCCTCATTAATTACGAGTCTCAGAGAGCTGGATAGTGGTTACAACTCGAATTTAATAACAGATCAGAGTTAATAATTAGTTCATTTTTGAGAATAGAGATACAAATATGCGCCCAGAGCAGCCCACACCGCAAAAGCAACACAGAGTGTTTCAATGCATGGACTTGAGATAAAGAGCATTTCCATAAAAAGCTCAAAAGGGACATTTAGACGAAATCCACACTAACATAGGGCCTGGAATAGAGTATCCAGACAGGGCTAGATGTGGGAAGGCACAATGCACCCACAAACGTTATCAAACATGACCGTTTTAGGGGTCCAGCCTTTATGGTGTGGGAAGGATAAAGTTTAATGGGTGTACTGATCTCCAAATCTTTGAACGCGGGGTACTCACCGGTCAACGTTATTGTGACACTGTACTTCTTCCCCATGTGCGCTCTTATTGCCTTTGAATAAATGTGTCTTTTTCTTTCGTCTCATTGAAAGTGTAAGCTACTTTCTGTTTCTATGTATAGTTCAAGTTTCCTCGAGTTATGTTTCATAGTGGTGACACATCATGCCATAGTTACTTTCTTCCTTAAGTTTGGAGCATCAGTGTATTTGTACGGCTCATTATTTGAACCTCAATTGCTGTAAGCCAAAGGAGCACGGAAAAGACATCACGATGGCATGGAAGTAATGCCTGGTACTTCGTACAGCTCGGGCAGTTCATACTTTCGTTATTAGGTGAAAGTTACGCCGACTTTCAAAAACAATTGATTCGAGGTCACGTTCTTTCTTGTCGCTACCGTCGTTCTCTGCTGTATTTTCGGCTATCGATTTGGTGTCGAGCTTACTTTCTACACGTCACGTGTATCGTGCCACTGACCTGTCTACAGTATCAGGCTACGACACGTAACTACAGGTAATGTTGCTCCACGTCACGTCATTAAATATGCCATACGCCATTAAGTACATAAATAGTGGACGCTGGTACACTCATAGTTAAATACCCTGGGAGACCTAAGTGATTTACGCAACTCTCTAGTCCATCAGTTCCAATTCTTACGCATATTGATTCAAATTTCTTACTATCTCCTGTGTCGTGTGTCTAGTCGTCGACAGTAACAGCTGTAAATTTTGTTTTTGTTGTGTTCCGACACATATTTCTACCCCTGCACCGAACGGATTCAGAAGGGTAAGAGGGAATAAGAGTATTCACTGAGCGGATTTTTTGTGATATGCTTTTCATTACCGACTACCGGCTTCCATCTGCGCAGCAGATCATCTTCAGGTCTGACACCGCAATGTTCGGTTTGTCCACTGTGGCGTTGTTACTTTACTTTCATACGGGAGATAATATTTTCATACAGTGCACTCTGCAGTCTGAGATTTTAAGTTCCAAAACTTGAGAATTCGAAATGAAGGCGAACAGACCTAAGGCAGTGTGGTTTCTCCAATTGCTGTTGCAGACACATTTAAACTTCACATAACACTCAATCACTGAAATTATGTTGCGTGCTTTTAACCACGTGCCTACCCCTACTCTTCTTTATCTTGTAAGTTTTCTAAACAAGACTAATATTCAGTGCAAGTTTTCTTTGTTGATTCTCCGGTTCAGTTTTTAGATTTGTAAGTATCTAAGCATACATTTTTCTGACAAAGTTATTAGGATTACATCTCAGTAAAACCTTTAGACTGCAATTTGAATGAAGGCAATGTAATTTTATGCTCACTCGTGGCTGTATGTAACGTTATTTGCGTTGCATATGAAGCTTCTGTGTTTCAAGCTCCTATTATTACATGCTCTGTGTGCAGTCCTCATGGACAATATTCGTCTCACCTATCACGTGTAATAACGATATTGGTTCAAATGGCTCTGAGCACTATGGGACTCAACTGCTGAGGTCATTAGTCCCCTAGAACTTAGAACTAGTTAAACCTAACTAACCTAAGGACATCACAAACATCCATGCCCGAGGCAGGATTCGAACCTGCGACCGTAGCGGTCTTGCGGTTCCAGACTGCAGCGCCTTTAACCGCACGGCCACTTCGGCCGGCAATAACGATGTTGCTGTGTAAACTTTGCACTAATCTCAATGCTTACATTTCCACTTAAAAAGTAATACACAAGCACTGAACTACGTAACATCAGAATGTGAAAGTAATCAGCGTGATAATCACTGTTCCGCAAGTACGAAACACAATATTTGATTCTGTCCCTAATAATCTCTTTGGTTTAACTGTGTGACAGGAGATGAACAGCTTTGCCCAGAAATAAATGAGGCTGCTTTGTCATCATTTAATTAATCTTGCCATGTGCAGTGCAAGATACTGCCCAGCTTAACATGCAGTTAACTGTCGAATACTGCGGGCCACAATAAGAGTCCAAAATCTTTTTCTTTTAAAACCTTTGAATAGCAAATGGGATGTTGTGCCTTAATGTCAAATAATCTGAAGACTAATTTCACTTCAAATTTGTATTACTTAGGAGATATAAATGTTGAGCTCCTACACAACAGCAACGACAGGTGAGCTACTGATTGGTGCGGCAGCTGTCGTCGTGGGAAGCTTGGACGGGAGCGGAAATGATTAGCGAACAAGTTATCACGTTAAACAGAAGATTTAATTGAGTTTTTCCAAGCGAACGAAGACTCATTGCAAATAATGCAGGAAGAAACAGTTATTAAAATTTCAAGGAGGATGAGGCACCCTATAAGTGGTAATAACGATGGTGTAGTAGTGATGAGGCTCGAAGTCCAAGAGAGCCTGCGTACTGCCGCCAACCATACTATATCATGGTAGCGGCAGAGGGCACTCATAGTCCACAGCTGCTCGAGGCACGAGTCAGCGGCCGCGCACCATTGGGTCCACCACAACCCGTGCGACCGCTTTCGGTATCAGACGGAAACTTGCAATTCCATTGCCAACAATAACGCCCATAGGGTGGTATCGATATGTCATATCACACCATGTATTAGTAATACCTACATCAATGAACAGTGCTATTAATAAATAGTTGATACTTGGAAATATAATAGCAAATGTACAAAACTATCCCCTCGACAAAACTTTCATGGAATTTAGTTCATTAAACAAAATTTATATTCAGCATTTAAGAATGAGAAGGGGTAATGAGTGATACATTTATATGAGTTTGTGCGTTTATGAGATAAAACAACAGTACCATAATAGAATGAGAATTTCACTCTGCAGCGGAGTGGGCGCTGATACTAAACCTCCTGGCAGATTAAAGTGCCGGACCGAGACTCGAACTCGGGACCTTTGCCTTTCGCGTCAGGTGCTCTACCAACTCTACCAACTCTCTTTTTTTTTTTTTTTGTTTTTTTTGTTCGTTTTCTTTCGTTGCAATTGCTCGGGGTGGATGTCACAAGACATCCGTGTCAGTTCGTCGTTGATCAGCTAACCCTCTGACCGAACACGCCGAGTTACCGTGCCGGCGCCAACTGAGCTACCCAAGCACGATTCCCGCCCCGTCCTCACAGCTTTACTTCTGCCAGTACCTCGTCTCCTACCTTCCAAACTTTACCCAAGCTCTGAGGACGGGGCGAGAGTCGTGCTTGGGTAGCTCAGTTGGTAGAGCACTTGCCCGCGAAAGGCAAAGGTCCCGAGTTCGAGTCTCGGTCCGTCACACAGTTTTAATCTGCCAGGAAGTTTCAGTACCATAATAGTCAAAGAATTGAAATCAAATCCAGATCAAAATTGAAAATGTTCTCCAAACGCGACATCCCACTTTCTGCAAAGGTAGCGCACGTGGCTGGATGTCCTTTAATATCTTCCAGATGACAGCAACAGCGTTCCGGAATTGGGCCTCTGCACCAGTACACACGTCTGCTTCCAGTCACATTCGGCAACACTCTCAATAATTCACACTTTAAAGGATTCTCAGGATATTCGTTTTTTGGGTTCTATTGTGAATTTTATGCCTTTAAATTCTGTTTGTTTTACGAACTGGCTACTTGACAATTCTGGAAACCAGTGTGTCTCTTATGTACACGTACTCGGGAAAAATGCTTACCCCTGCCACTATATATATAACCTGTCAACCTTCAGTGTACCCCTCACGTGCTCTCGGCTGTGGTATGTCATATTTTAGTGCAGTGTTCCAGTGAATGTTCAGTGTTGTTTCATCTTTTCCCGTGTTGCGAACAGAAACCATGCTGTCGCTGGGTGTGAATTTTATGTCCTTTGCGAACACAAACCAGACTGTCGCCGTGTTTTTTTAATTGTCTGTCTATTATTTTACCTGTCTGCTTCGTATGTATTTTTATTAGCATCATCATCCCTTTTCCCTATGTTTTAAGTTCCACGATTTTTTCGCCATGTTACCCTTTAAGTCTTCGATTTTATCGCCTGTTTTTTTTATTATATATTATCTTCACCTTTTTAACACAAAGTCTGTAGGCTGAAGAGCGGAATACTAAGCTGCTGCCAGCCCGCCCCCTTCGGGGGGGAATAGAAATTCAATATATATAAAAAAAAGCTTCAGTGTTCCGATGAAGCCTACTGTCGTTTCTTCCAGTATCTTGAGGAAGTCTCGCTGGACACTGGACCGGTCTGCCGCTCGCACTAGGTTGGTGGGCTATGTTAAGACCTAGATATAGAGGTGACCACGGTCCAGCCGCTACCATCCCAGAATTTCCGTCCAGCGACAGAACTCCGTCCTTTGTCCGGCTGAGCCGAGAGCGCTTCTCTCCGCGTTTAAAACTGAGGCTCCAGGGCACCGGATGTACGTGAAACGAGCGCACGAGGAAACTGCGTTTTACGCCGGCTCGCTTTATTTAGCCACCGCGAAGGGGCAGTGTCCGTCCACACCGCTATGTATACATTATGCTTCATATTTATTTTGTTCTGCTGCTGTTACACTTGCATACGTGCCAATAAAAACTTGTCTTCAGGACAATTTTCTATTACATTTCCGTGATGATTGTACCATACAAAAGCGTTAGGTATATGTATCAGCCGACTCACTGTATTGTGAATCATTAAGGGGATACTGAGATTTTCGTTTTGTGAAACGCCCAATTTCACATTCTTGAATTTTTAAAGCACCGTCACTTTGTAATCTTATCAACATTTCATTGAACATTTCTGCAGCTCTTAGTTGAACCGCACTTCGTTATCTACGAAGCTTCTGAGGCTACTGTGAATACTATCTACCTGGTAATTAATATACAACATAGAGGGCGAAGATCCTAACACACTTCTCTGGTGCCCACCTCAAGTTACTTCTACACCAGTTGACGACTCTCCATGCATGACTACACGCAGTGTAGTTCCTTTCACGAAATTCTCAGTTGCGCAAGACATTTGTTTTAATATTCCTATGATTTATGTATTTCGGTATATAATCTGAGAAAAGTGCGAGCTGGGATTCGCATGACCGATGTTCCCGGTATTCGTGCTGGTCGACTTCAAGTAGATCATTCAGTTCGAGGTGTCGCACTATATACGGGTTCAGAACATGTTTTAGGATTCTACAAAAGACAAGCATTGATACTGGACGGTAGTTTAGCATATCCCTTCTGCTATCATTCTTGTAAACGTGTGTGTTATGTGCCTCCTTCCAAGCCTTGACCACAGATTTATTTATTCTAGCGATCTGTAGTACGATATATTATGAATAAAAAAAGAGTTAATTCAACTGGGAATTCCATATAGAATCTGATAGTGACCCCATTATGCTCTGGAGCTTTGTTCATTTTTTTGTGAATTCAGCTGTTTCTCAATGCCACTGACACTAATATAAGCATTACAAACTTTTGCGATGGTGTGAGGATTAAACTGGGGCACTCTTTCTGGATTTTCCTTTGTAATGCAACTTTCGGAAACAATTGTATGATCACAAAGACTCAGTCGTTTGTAAAGCATGTAGCAGACTGCAGTTCATTGGTGGGAACTGGGAAAATGGGATCAGTCTACAAAGGATTTTGTGAAGTTCGCAGGCGTTCGCGACCGATGAGTCAGTCTGAATTAAAGTATTGTGAGTGTTAGGCAGCTTCATTATAAAACACGAAAACAAATGTACAAACGGACTTACGACCAGCTAGATCAGATTGTTAGGCCTGAAGGGGGCCGTTCCGAAAATGACCGAAATTTCGACTGTACCTTTGTTTAGATGCTCTATAACTGCGCGACCTAGGACCGAAAACGCTTTATTGAAATTGACGCTGTTTATTCAGATGCAAAGGATTGCTAGCAAGACAGTCATGCGCCAAACCTAGTCTTTCGCTCAAATTTTTGGAACCATACGAAATAGGAATAACAGGTGACATAGAACGAATACAGAGAAGGGCGGGACGAATGATCACAGATTCGTTTGATGTACGAGAGGCGTCACGGAGATGCTGAACAAGCACATCTGGCAGAAGCTTTAAGATGAGACGCCGAATATACCACGGAAGCATTCTTAGTAGGTTCCACAAACGAGCTCCAGGTGAGGATTGTAGGAAAACCTACAACACTCCGCCTGTTATTCCCCTAGGCATCGCAGTGAATGTATTAGACAAATTATACGGTCCAGTGATATTGATGTGGCCACCTCCTGTGTTCGACGTCAACGTGCTATAACCACTCACAGACGGCAGGTGGTAGCACCAGCAGTGGAGGGTGGGGTGGGGTTGGGGCGGTGGCAGAAGAGAGGGGGGGGGGGGGGGGGGAACGGTGCAGTCGTTGTTGTACTGCGCAAACAGAGTGGTTTACCTCACTTGTAGAAGGGAATGATCATTGGCTTTCGGGACAAAAGTGAAATCATTTCCGAAACGGCAAAGTTTGTAAACTGTTCGCGTGCCGCCGTGGTTAAAGTGTAACGAGCATGGCAAAATGGTGTGTTCAAAACCGCCGCCGAGGCAACAGTGGTGCACTACGGACCGTAAATAAGAGGTGTGAACGACAGCTGTGGAGACGTATTCGAGTGAATAGACGTGCAAGTGTTGAGCAACTGACCACCCAGATGAACCAAGGGGCCACCAACAGTCTCTCCTCTAGGACCGTACAGCGAACGTTGCTCCATATGGGTATCTGCAGCAGGCACCTGGTTCACCCACCCATGCTGACTGCTGCTCACCGACGACGAAGGCTGTAATTTGCAATCCAGTACTGCAACTGGACGTCTACTGAGTGACGACTTATGACTTTTGCCAATTAATCGCGTTTTAAGCTCCGTCGTACTGAAAGCAAACGCCCTGCAACAATCGCCGGAAGGGTTCGCGCCGGAGGAGGGAGCCTTGCGGTCTGGGGAATGCGTTCGTGGCATTCCGTGGATGAACCCGTCGTTCTGGAGGGCACAATGAATCAACACAAGTATGCGTCCTTGGTACCACGTCCACCACTACATGCAGTTTGTTTAATCCTCAGCATGATGGAGTCTACCTGCAGGACAATGCAAGGTTTCACACAGCTCGCAGTATACGTGCATAGTTCGAAGAGCACCAGGATAAGTTCACCGAACTCCCCTAGCCACCAAATTCCTCTAATTAAAACGTAATCAAGAATCCGTAGGACCACCTCGATTGGGATGTTCGCACCATGAATCCTCAGCCGACGAATCTAGATCAGCTACCGGCCGCGGTGGCCGAGCGGTTCTAGGCGCTTCAGTCTGGAACCGCGTGACTGCTACGGTCGCAGGTTCGAATCCTGCCTCGGGCATGGATATGTGTGGTGTCCTTAGGTTAGTTAGGTTTACGTAGTTCTAAGTTCTAGGGGACTGATGACCTCCGATGTTAAGTCCCATAGTGCTCAGAGCCATTTGAACCATCTAGGCCAGCTGGCCACGGCACGGGGGTGGACATGACTCGGAATCCGTATAGGTACCTTCCACAACCTCACTCGCTCTCATGCTCTACATCGCGGAACGGTCCTCGTGTGATTGTTCAGGCTGTTAACAAAAAAATGGTTCAAATGGCTCTGAGCACTATGGGACTTAACATCTATGGTCATCAGTCCCCTAGAACTTAAAAGTACTTAAACCTGACTAACCTAAGGACATCAGACAACACCCAGTCATCACGAGGCAGAGGAAATCCCTGACCCCGCCGGGAATCGCTCCCGGGGGCTGTTAACAGGCGGTCACATTAATGCGACTCGTCAGTGCAGAAGGCGAACACAGGCATTTAAGCTATCATTCCTTTCATGGTACATTTGTGAGTGGAATGTAAGAATTCGTGATACCTGGTACAATGTTAAAAACCTCTGCTTTACAGTTGATATTGATTTGCGAATGTAGATAGTCTACAGATGTATTTGTATAAGTACATCTGCCTTTTTTTTCAAAACAAGCCAAAAATATTTTTAATATTTTTTAATTTTTTGGACCATCGAATCAAGTGCAGAAGGAAAGGTAACCTCATGTAGTACTGCTAACGGATTGGTGTTTTGGTACCGAGATCACGGTATTTTGCTTAAGTAACAAATGGTAAGATCGAATAAACTGAAAAACATACTTCTATAACCCGACTGATTCAGCCTGTTCGAGAATGTTACTAGAATTTTGGATATAGTTTTATTTGCATCAGTGCAGGGGAGCGGTGTATAACATTGACTATAGACCAATTGTGTCACTTTCTTTCAACATTTCTCATAAATAAACCGAAAAAGTAAAGGAATTACGACTCATACATCGAGATTAGTATCTAACGCATTGCAGTACTATTTATACGGGAGGGATGTAGTCATCTGTTGTTTTCGCGAAACGAGCAGGTGAGGGCGGGGACTACGGCGCTCAAAAGAGTTCGATTTTACACAGTACGCGAAGGAATTTGCCCCACTTCTTGCAGCGGTGTACCGTAGGTCTCTAGAAGAGCGTAGCGTTCGTCAAACAGATGTGCAGAACTATAGACCTATATCTCTAACGTCGATCAGTTGTGGAATTTTGGAACACGTATTACGTTCGAGTATAATGACTTTTCTGGAGACTGCAAATCTACTCTGTAGGAATCAGCATCGGTTTCGAAAAAGACGGTCGTGTGAAACCCAGCTCGCGCTATTCGTCCACGAGACTCAGAGGGCCAAAGACACGGGTTCTCAGGTAGATGCCGTGTTTCTTGACTCCCGCAAGGCGTTCGTTACTGTTCCCCACAGCCGTTTAATGAACGAAGTAAGAGCATATGGACTATCACACCAATTGTGTGGCTCTGAGCACTATGGGACTTAACAGCTATGGTCATCAGTCCCCTAGAACTTAGAACTACTTAAACCTAACTAACCTAAGGACAGCACACAACACCCAGCCATCACGAGGCAGAGAAAATCCCTGACCCCGCCGGGAATCGAACCCGGGAACCCGGGCGTGGGAAGCGAGAACGCTACCGCACGACCACGAGATGCGGGCACACCAATTGTGTGATTGGTGTGAAGAGTTCCTTGATAACAGAACTCCGCATGTCATTCTCAATGGAGAGAAGTCTTCCGAAGTAAGAGTGATTTCAGGTGTGCCGCAGGGGAGTATCGTAGGACCGTTGCTAATCCGAAAACAATGGAAGTAGGTTACAGCACGTTTGTTCGCCCACTGCTTGAATACTGCTCAGCAGTGTGGGATCCGTACCAGATGGGGTTGATAGAAGAGATAGAAAAGATCCAACGGAGAGCAGCGCGCTTCGTTAGAGGATCATTTAGTAATCGCGAAAGCGTTACGGAGATAATAGATAAACTCCAGTGGAAGACTCTGCAGGAGAGACGCTCAGTAGCTCGTTACGGGCTATTGTTGAAGTTTCGAGAACATACCTTCACCGAGGAGTCAAGCAGTACATTGCTCGCTCCTAAATATATCTCGCGAAGAGATCATGAGGATAAAATCAGAGAGATTAGAGCCCACACAGAGGCATACCGACAATCCTTCGTTCCAGGAACAAAACGAGACAGGAATAGAAGGGAGAACCGATAGAGGTACTCAAAGTACACTCCGCCACACACCCTCAGGTGCCTTGCGGAGTGTGGATGTAGATGTAGATCGGTCGGAGCACCGTCGTTTGCAGCGCACATAACATCGGTGTAGATGCAGAGAGTATCGGGTAGCCATTTCATTCTTGTCACCACGCCAGCCCGACTACACATGGCCTATGTCGTTGTGTTCCGGAAATGCTTTCAATGGGTTCGTCATGCTGCCCTGCCCATCAGATAATCGCAAGATTTTTATTTGCACTGCCTGCAACGGTGCGCATAGCTGTGGCTGCCTTGGACTTCGCGCACTCGTCCAACCAGTTCCTTATACGCTTTCCCTCTCTTCCTCACCCCCCCCCCCCCCCTCTCTCACTCTCTCTCACTCTCTCTCCCTCTCTCTCCCTCTCTCTCTCTCTCTCTCTCTCTCTCTCTCCCATCCGATAGTGCGACGCTCAGCGTTCAATATAGTGTCGATAAGATCACGTATATTGTCAAAAGCTCAACTCCAGTTTCATCACCAGATAATGCTTCAAATAATCCATCATAAAATATGAATTACCTTCTTGCTTAATCTGCTTAATCTGAAATACGCAGTTAATGTGTAACATCCAGTGAATCAACATACCATTCGTACCCGTGGCTATGCCGGATGTTGTGCCTTTCAATTTCAGTAAACTATATACGGAAACAATACATTGTACGACTTTCTACTTACTGTAAGTTTTATGCCGTTGTTTCACAAAGTGTAAAACACAACACGATGCCAAAAGGGGGGAAAACAAAAAAACTCGTCATTCTGTCTCATGCTATAACAAACTGACTTGAAATACTTACATATTTATAAATTACCACATAAAATATATCTAACACTGCGTTAAATGCTATATTAGAGAACAATAAACAGCAATAGAGTATCGGTTTTAACTTGAGACAAGTAAATATCTCGAAAACGCCGCATTGTACCACAACAATTTTATAGGTGAAAAGTAATCTATCTGTTCTCAACTGACCGTCTCCTAACCAATTCCCTGCGTGGGCGGGCTATTACATATTCGGATTCTACGCCAAAAAATACGTACTGCTTGCTGAAGTCATTGTTTCCCATTCGTGGCAGACGGCGCTTCTAAATTGCAAAAACAGTTCACTTGATATTTGTCGATTACATCGGCATTTGCCACGAATAGGCGTAGAATCAGAATATGCAATATACAATTGGAATAAGCAATAAAGGGGGGTGGGGGGTTGGTTCCCATTTGAAAATACAAAGCTGACCCCACCAATGCAGTAACGGTGGTTAGGAGATGCCAATTGTAGGACAGACCGATGTCGCTAAATGTGACGCCAAGAGCTGCACCATTCTACAGGAATATGTACTCTGTCTCTATTAGTTACTGATTTTCTACGTTGTCTGGATAATGAATGTTACGTGTATCTTACACAGCCGGAATTCATGACTCAATCTAAACTGCAGCTAAGTTTGAGTGAGACTATAGAAATTCACAGATCTCTGTGGAGGATTGGAGAAAACAGAAGTTACATAATAAAAGGAATTAGTGCCTTCATCTGTAACATAGAAATTAAATATAGATTGTGTAAATATAAATAAGACACTTATGTCTCCTGCATAGCACAGTGATGCCTGGTCTGTTAAGTTACCTGGATTGTGCACCGCTTGAGACAAATAACGTTTTGTTTGAGATAGATAGAGTCTGTTAGATTTTTCTAACAGACACTTTAGTTTGTAGTAGTTTACAGGCAAGAATTTATTGGTACCAATGGATAACGATTTGAGAACATAACTGTGAGAGAACTATAGCTTTTCAAAGTCATATATTTATATCAATTTTTAGGACCATTCTTTATCAAGAAAATCCATTCGAGCGCTGCGTAACTGGCGTTAAATCAATTAAATTCCCATGCCGTTTCCATTCATGATTAAAAATAAAGTATCGTTAATTTCACTACGTATCTGCAAATGTCTAGAATGGGGACACTGTATAGCGTTTGGATAGCAGTCAAACTTATGTACAGCATTGTCTGTTCGGCGGTTACAGAGAGGGTCAGAAATTTGAGATGTAAGTTCCGTAGGGACCGATATCAACTTGTCAAACACTTACTGGTGAACCAGCAAACCGGATTCAAAATATCGTGTAAAAGCTGTTAATTGGTAATTGTCCGATATGTAGCATTTTCTTGTGTTAGAGGATGCACTGATCGCCAAAGGAAAATATTTTCTAAGACTAAAACTCATATCTTTTGGATTATACTTTTCATATTACAAACGACGTCAACGGAAGTAGTTAAATGTATGCTGATTACACGCCATTCCGTGAGGAAATACCCATGAGAAAATGTCTCAATCAACAGCTACTTTTTCTGCAGCGAGGAAGGACATATGTTTGTGCTGATGTGAATGACGGCAACGACCTTGCCGCAGTGGCTACACGGTGCCCGTGAGATCACCGAAGTTAAGCGCTGTCGGTCGTGGTCGGCACTTGGATGGGTAACCATCCAGGCCGCCATGCGCTGTTGCCATTTTTCAGGGTGCACTCAGCCTCGTTATCCCAATTGAGGAGCTACTCGACCGAATAGTAGCGGCTTCGGTCAAGAATACCATCATGACGACCAGGAGAGCGGTGTGCTGACCCCATGCCCCTCCTATCCGCATCCTCCACTGAGGATGACATGGCGGTCGGATGGTCCCTGTAGGCCACTCGTGGCCTGAAGATGGAGGGAGTGAGTGATGTGAATGAAACCTTTTCCGAGAAATTTTTTCTCTTGTTTCTCACAATCTCTCGAATGTAAGAACATCACCAATCTGTAAAATCCTGTGCACAGGAAAAACATTATGGGTGATTCTGACATATGATACATATTGGACAGCAAGGCAGTTTGAAGCAGATTGTGAAGGTATCTTGAATCTATAAAAATAGGTGGGAAGGCCAGAAGAAACTTTATTGGCTTATGGTGGAGTAAGAACATCATGAAAGTTTCATGTAAACTTACAATTTATGTTGACAAATACACATACTTTTGTCAGGCGTGGTCAGCGGAAACACGTGATTTGGCTCTTTAGCATGTATGTGTACTTTTTGTCAACACATAATCATACCCGTATATTGGATTAATTAATTACAACAAAGTCTCAGGAAAAAGTCGATCCTCGCACAGTGCAATCACATTCTTTCAGCTCTAGGAACAAATTTGTCTGGTGAAATCCAATCCTACTGTTATTGTCTAGCCGGCCAGTGTGGCCGAGCGGTTCTAGGCACTTCAGTCTGGAACCACGCGACCGCCTGCCTCGGGCATGGATGTGTGTGACGTCCTTAGGTTAGTTAGGTTTAAGTAGTTCTAAGTCTAGAGGACTGATGACCTCAAATGTTACGTCCCATAGTGCTCAGAGACATTTGAACCACTTTTTTGTTATTGTGTATTATTGTGGTTCAAATGGCTCTGAGCGCTATGGGACTTAACTTCTAAGGTCATCAGTCCCCTAGAGCTTATAACCACTTAAACCTAACTAACCTAAGGACATCACACACATCCATGCCCGAGGCAGGATTCGAACCTGCGACCGTAGCGGTCGCGTGGTTCCAGACTGTAGCGCCTAGAACCGCTCGGCCACCACGGCCGGCTGTATTATTGTGTATGGAACAGAAAATCTTTCTGTAAAACAAATGATTATTTGCGGATAAGCAAATAATCAATCTAGTTGCTTACTGGTTAAATTGTGAGCTACATCAGTGCTACTTACAGTTCACGGAAAGTTTTGCATTCCGTTTGTGTTCTTAACTAGTGAAACATATTTAAATGTTGCAACAGTCCATTACTAGGTGCGAATATTCCACTCTGCGGAGACGAATAATCAGTGTCGCAGGGGCACGGTAGCATTTCAGTCCTCCCTTCCGCTGCTTTTGCCAAATAAAATAAGCGATCAACTGATAGCTTCGTCTTTAATGCCCTGGAGTTTTCTTCTCTGCAGGTGACAGAAATTAGCCGTAATCTTCACGAGGTTCATTTACTGATGTGAGCGCTATTGCGAAAATAAAGCTCGTCATTGAGTCAGCAGTGATTCATAGATCTTCCTCAACGATTACGTTAACTACTTGAATGGCGGTTCTAGGAAACAACGGGTGTCTACAGATTCGTTCCAGGGAATAGTGAGGTTTTTAATAAGGGCTCTCTCCTACACAGTCTGTTAAACGGATTACTCACTCCGACAGTTAAGTGCCATGAATTGAGTATTGTGCTATTAGGTGGAGCAAGAGACTATACTTCCTTCGATGTACTTATAATGTCCATAGTACAGTGTGGTATACTGCGGATCCACAAAAAGACGTTTGTAAGTATCACTATTTTTAATGTCGCGAAAAAGCATTTAGTCTTAGTTTGTGCTTGGATAGAGACTGTCAAGCGGTCTAATAAAGATAGGTGGTGAATAATTGAAACATTGTGTTTTTGGCAGAATTTCCAAATTGGAGCATTTAACATTATCACTTACACTGTTAGTTTATCGATCACCGCAGCATTCGCTTAACTAAACAACAGTTAACGCTTAATGCATTGTCTGTCAAGAAGATTGTTAATGCGGCGGGCGAGTTTCCCATAAACTGACACAAATACCAGTTACTTTGAACGAATAAAAAAACGAATATCCATAAACACATACAGTAAATTTTTTCATAAATATTTGGATCCAAGTCAAAACACTGTGCTACAGTAGAGATATTAAGTTTTAATTGTATGGTAAACAATACTTTCATTAAATCAAAACACAGATTTGTGATACACACACTCATTAGTCCTAATACGGAATGGAACAACCTTGCCACTTAAATCAGTGATATCATTAATATTGATGCTAATCAACATTTGGACAGTTTATACCCATAAAAAGCTGCAATCACATGCATCAACCTGAGAAAGCCAAGGATTTACTTAATTTAGAGTTATATCTGATGTGGAAAGGAAATCGACGTAAGCCTTTGTCTGGATGCGTGTATCTGATGTTTTTAACGGAGGAACGATGTACGCATCCGCGTAAATAATGTCATGTTGGTGATTGATTAATGCATTGCAGAACATGTAATCTGTACGTTGTGGACTTAATGGTCCATGTATTATTAAACTCCGTGAATTTGTAATGCCATCTACAACCATATTAATTCGAACACTCTAGCTAAAATTCTGCTTTGTCGTCCCTATAAGTCTAAACGACTACTGATAAATGTGCAACGAATATTATCTATATGAATGTGGCAAGTGTCCTACTGAATCACTCTTCGCGTTGTGCAACTGAAATAATTTCTTCCCTTACAAACGTTACTCCTTCCATGGACATAAGTTTGACGATGGGCGGTGTTAAATGGGAGTGAATTACAGCTTATCCTCATGAGAACTATCCATTTACTCTAAATTACCTCCAAGAAATAACACGGCAGTATCTGGTCCTGACAATGCTGACATTGTCAACAGGAGTGTGACCTCTGAATTTAAAAATATAATGTTTTTACTGGAGAAGTTCCGTTGTCCCAGATCGCAATAAATACTCGTACAAGTATAAACGACTAGTTTCAGCTGTTTAAATTGGCGTCCTCAGTTCATCTACATAAGTCAACCATTGTGCCATTACACGTAGTGCGCTGTTGCCTAGTCATAAACCATATTTGGGAGCCACTCGAAGAAGACGCACCAGTGTAGCGTCATACATAATAAAGCCATAGTCATGGTAAACAGTCACAAAGCTTTCAACATGTGTTGCTTGCTGTGTTTGTATTGACAGACGGCGGCACACTAAAGAGGTTGGAAAGTAGGAGACGAGGTACTGGCAGAAGTACATCTTTGAGGACAGGTCGTGAGTCGTGCTTTTTAGTTCAGTCGGTAAAGAGCCTGTCGGCGAAAGGCAAATGTCATGGTTTCGAGTCTCTGTCCAGCATACAGTTTTAATTTGCCAGGAATTTTCAAAACATATTTTATTTTCCCTAACACCAAAGCGCCGTCCCTTTAGACAGAAGTCCACCTTAAATGCAGAATAGAGTATCGCAAAACCAAGACAATGTCTTTAAGAGGCAATAGGATCAGTAATTTTCGTCATAACATTTGACCTTGTTAAAACGCTAAGGCTAGAAGCTATTAACTTTCCCATTAGTGCCTCACGACACTGCTGGCTGCTCGGAACATGGTTTTCAAACAGGGTAAATACTTTGAGAATATTGCAAGTTGACTAAACTGTTACACATTAACATACAGAGTCATCCTATTTAACAAGACCTCATCTTCTAGACGAAAGAAAATAGAAACATAGTTTGAATTTTAACTTACGCATTGAAACTAAAAAATTACGTTGGCGGCAGTTACAAGCTGCGGGTTCATGTGGTTGTCAGTACGGGCGCCCAGGCACAGCTAGACTGGTCGTTCCTTCCTTTGTCGCCCAGTGGGGGTCAGATTAATGGCGATAACACAACAGCAAAGGGAGTTTTGCGTTAAAATGTTCCAATTTAGATACAGCTCAGCAGTGTGATTACCGTCGACAGTACGGTCCCATTGATGGACCGAGATCAGCCATAAGGGGTCTCTCATTGCATCAAAGTCGCCTGAACCCACAATGTGTTGCTGTAGTCCTCAGTTTGAAGAATGGTTTGATGCTGTTTTCCACCATACTCTCTCCTGAGCAAGCATATTGATCTCTGCATAATTGCTGCAGTCTACTTTCATTTGAAGCTGACTACTGTAGCTAGGCCTAAGCCGTAGTCTCCTACAAATTTTGCCATCCCACACTTCCTTCCTTCACCAAACTGACGAATTTTTTCTGTCTCAGAATGTATCCAATCAACCTCTCCCATCTTATAGTTACGTTGTGCACGAATTTATTTTTTTCTCATTTCAAAATCAAATGGCTTTGAGCACTATGGGACTTAACATCTGTGGTCATCAGTCCCCTAGACTTAGAATTACTTAAACCTAACTAACGTAAGGACATCACACACATCCATGCCCTAGGCAGGACTCGAACCTGCGACCGTAGCAGCAGCTCGGTTCCGGACTGAAATGCCTAGAACCACTCGGCCACAACGGCCGGCTTTTCTCAGTTCGATTCCGTACCTAATCATTAGGTATCTTAGGCAGATTTAAAATGGTTAATATATTTTCTTTCCCTTTTTTTATATCCTTTCCCTTGAAGCAATTCTGATAGAACTACAACCGCACATAGCAAGAGCAGTGCGAACAGACATACGCGATTTACTATGCTGTCTGGATGTATGTCGTGCGTCTGATGCAGAACACATCGGACATATGCATATCAAAACTGCGATCTTAAAAATAATTGTAAAATGTGCTCCAAGGCTTAATCTGAATATACACACCTGGAGAAAAAGTGAAGCACTCCGACGGGAAGGGAGAAATGAAATGGAACTTCACGATTTGAGAGTCTGCGATCACAATATAGAGTCAAATTTACAAACTTCTTGGCAGAATGAGTCCACTCATCGCCATGACGCTGCACCCTCTCTGGTCTGACTGCACGCAATGTTTCGGTTGAGGAAGATGTCACAGAGCCGTTGTATAATCTCCTGAAGCCTGCTAGCCAACAGCTGTTAGAGTTGCTACTCGATATTTTGGATACTGCCTCTAAGACGGAGCTGGTCCAATAGAAGTCCTATCTGGAACAGATCTGGGGGTCTTTCTGGCCACGGGAGTACATTAACATCACGAAGACAGTTCACACGCGTGCCGTGTGTAGTTGGGCGTTATGCTGTTCAAATATTGTGCCATTCAAATATTGAACCACGTTACACTCGCATGGGCGGTAACACACGAGGACGCAGAATTTCCGTGTCGCGCCGTTGTGCTGTCGTAGTTCCCTCATTGGTAACAGCTACGACCTCAAATCTTACACGAGGGTTCACCACTCTGTGATGGCTGTGCTCATCCATATCTACATCATGGATCACACTAAATGCCTGGCAGAGGGTTCATCGAGAAACCTTCACGATCTCTATTATTCCAATCTCGAACAGCGAGCGGAATAAACGAACACTTGAGATTGAGATTTTCACTCTGCAGCGGAGTGTGCGCTGATATGTAACTTCCTGGCAGACCAAAACTGTGTGCCGGCCCGAGTTTGGAAGGTAGAAGACGGGGTACTGGCAGAAATAAAGCTGTGGGGACGGGGCGTGAGTCGTGCTTGGTTAGCTAAGATGGTAGAGCACTTGCACGTGAAAGGAAAAGGTCCCGATTTCGAGTCTCGGTCCGGCACACAGTTTTAGTCTGCCAGGAAGATTCAAACGAACACATATCTTTCCGTGCGAGATCTGATTCCCCTTATTTTGATGATCGTTTCTTCTTATGTAGGTCTGCGTCAACAAAATAATTTCGCTTTCTGAGTAGAAAGTTGGTGATTTAAATTTCGTGAGAAGATTCTGCAGCAAGGAAAAAGGCTTTTCTTTTAATGATAGCCACCCCAAATCCCGTATCATGTCAGTGACACTATCTCCCTTATTTCTCGATAGTACAAAAAGTGGTGTTCTCTTTGAACGTTCTCGATGTACTCTGTTAATCCTATCTGGTAAGGATCCCACTCCGTGCAGCAGTAGAAAGTCTCTTTAGTAGATTTGTTACATTTTCTAGGTGTTCCGCCAATGAAACACAGTCTCGGGTTTGCTTTCCCCAACAGGTCGCTGCCTTACGCATCACCCGGGTTAGGGCAGAGCCGAGATTCAATGTTGAAAGTAATGCTACGCCTTTCATCAGCAGTCCATCCTTCCTGGTCAAAGCATTACTCCAGCCCCATCCGTCTGTGCGTTAAGTTAGCGGCAGCCCAAGCACAGAACGGCAATGGCATAGTCTGTTTGCTATCTGTGTCCTAAGAATGGTACTTATACTCAGATGGCAGGCGCAGATGTGGAAGGGTTACGGTGAGCTTATTGCAGAGTAGGGTGATCAACAGTAGGGGCAGTGAGATATGGTCGACCCGAACTTTGACGACCGTACCTCTCCTCATTTTGCTATGTAGTTTATTGTTCCACTGCCACATCCGAATGTCCCCAACCCCTCACCCCCCTCCCTCCTCCCAAATCTGGAAATTGTATAATTCAACGAGCCGACCAAGTGGACAGTCGCTATGAGGCTCCTTTCAAACTCTTTCAGGTGCTGATAACGCCGTCTCACACGCGTATGCTACAGACCCGTCTCCTTCACACCTATTACTCGGTGACACTGGTAGCGGCTTTTACATACTCTTACAGGCCTGATAACAACGTTAAACACAAACAACACTAAAGCACTCAGGCAGGCCGTTCCACATGGCACACAGAATTGCAGCTCTGATCATTTGCATAACAGCCGGTGGTGTGTAGGAAAACTAAGTTACATTTACATGCACCCACGTCTTTTGAATGTTCCACTTTTTTGTCCATCATAAATAGAGAAATCTTTGGTCCTGTGCCTAAGTTCAAATTCACCACAAGTTTCTGCATTTACTCATGTAAAAGGCTCAGCGTCATGAAATCGGTTGAATCTTTTTGAAAACCTTGCACGCTGATGTGAGTACGATATTATACATCGCAATTGCTTACCTTATTTTCGATGCATATTTACTGCATTGCCAGTTTAAGTATTTCATGCTGTAGATATGAAGATGATGATGAAAGATGTTATGAATCCATACATACTATGAAAGTATGTATGTTCGACATCTCCTCCTAAAAGACTGGACTGATTTTAACCGAAAATGGGACATATTGCCCTTACTGTCTGCCAGCAATTGCTGTGGCGTAATAACCACCTACCTATCATAGTTTAGGAGATATGACATCACAAAGAATGAGATGCATGAAAAAGTATCGCATCTTGCATGACGTAGAAATTTACTACTTCTGTGCTTCTAATATCATTCGCTGTAAAATTTGCAGACATCGCTAAACGTACGAGTACTTACAGAAGTATACCATAGTACCAGAGATGGTTCAAGAGATATTACGTCATCAACACTGAAGAGCGTGAAAAACAGCCGGATTGTGCATGACTTTTAATTTATTACTTCTTTGCTACCAACTTTTAGTATCAACACATTTTGCAGACAGTATTCATATATGCCGCTGGATGTACCTACAAAACTATGTTATTGTATGACACTTGAATCAGGAGATACGACCTCATAAACACTGGTAGGCGTGAAAAAAAGAACCTCATCATGCAGGAAGTTTTAATACATCCATTCTTTACTACTTAGACAGTCCTAGCGTCCAGTCAGCTTAAGGAAATCAACGACATCTGACAGCGCTTTTGACAGCTTTCAACTGCGAAGCGCTTACGGCTGTAGGCGAAACAGTAACCGTCTATAGAGATGTGAAGAGGCATTGACGCAGAGACGTTTACAAAATCGCATTGTAGACCAGGGAAGCAGCTGCGCCCAACGTTCTATAAACATTGTTTATAATCATTTTCTGAGTTAAATAAACATTACAGACAATTTGTATTGTGCATAGTATGTTTCTTAATCTGGATACTGTGTTTTTAGTGTAATATCGAAAAAATTTCATTTCCCATTTTCGTGGAGACACCTTTGAAGCTATGAAAATGTCTATATTACGCGTATTTCTTTGTACAACTCTTCCATAACTTCAAGGGTATTTTCAGTGAATTTCTTCCAGTGTTAAACTACAAATGCAGTTCAGCTTCCCTTTCGTTTCTAGTAGAAAAACAACCCGAAACGCATGGCTTTTCAGCTAGTATGGACTAAACAGATTAAAACTTTGAACATAGGTGCAAAGGTTCAGTGACGGTGTCAGAATTATACTGTAACAAATAAGCCCTCGGTCACAAATATTAAGTCAAAATTGACCTGGTTTCGACGCTACTATGAGCGTCGTCTTCAGAATTAGACTAACTGTACTAAAACACTAGGTATATAGTACATTAATAAAATTAAAGTTTGTACTGGCTCGAAACTATGGAGTACTTACAAGTCACATATCTTTTTTAATATGTCACTTGTAAGTACTGCATCGTTTCGAGTCAGTACAAACTTTAATTTTATTAATGTACTATACACCTAATGTTTTAGTACAGCTAGTCTAATTCTGAAGACGACGCTTATAGTAGCGTCGAAACCAGGTCAATTTTGACTTAATATTTGTGACCGAGGGCTTATTTGTTACAATGTAAACAGATTAAGTCAGTCCAGCACATCACTGAGTGTAACCATTTCTATTCCGCGTAAGATACCTTCTTGTCACAGCTCATGGTCTCGTGGTATCAATTTTCTGCAAGACTGAGTCCAGAATCAGTCCAGTCACATTTCATTATCCAACTTCCTCAGAGAGGAACGTAACGTAGATGGCCTTTTCGAAACGCAGACTCTTGTGGAAGTGACAGTGCTGTGACAAGAAAGTGGGAAATGAATTATTGAGGCGCTGGCCGCCGTTATGAGGAGACGGAACCGCGCCACGCCGTGCCACGTCTCGTGACGTCACGTCCCATTGGGTGCGAGCGATATCGCGTGGGCGCAGCCTCCCCTTTCTTCCTCCGTGGCAGGCGGGCGACGCGTCCACCCTGCTCGGGACCAGCACCAGCCAGTTATCTGTCGCGCAGGCGGGGCAGCAGGAGGAAGGCCGACTGAGACGGCACTCACTCCGGCAGAGTTTGCGCCGCTCGCGCTCTGCTTGACGGGTCGTAGTTTCTCGGAGGCTGGCCAAGCAGCAGAGGTGTAAGTGCCTCGCGCTTCTCGGAGAAGCTTTAAGCTGCTGCCAGCACGGCTCTGAACTTCAAGTAAGACGTAAATGTAATTCTGTGTCACCGAGAGTTGGGTGTGGCGGGCACAGGCAGCATTATGCAAATCATAGTCGAAGTCACTCCCATGCTCAGTTCTGAGCGACGGGGCAAGGTGCAAAACCTGCACTATACTCTCGGTTGGGTCTTCAGATCAATAAAGACTTCAGTACCTATGGATGGGTGCCCAGACTGCTTGTGCAGGACAGCGTTATGTGTAATATTATTAAGTGAAGTCGGTTGCTTCCGCGCACTGTACAGGTTTCGAATGACACTTCGTGATACTTTCCCGCGTCCGGCCATCCTGATTTAGGTTTTCCGTGTTTTCCCTAAATCGCACCAGGCAAATGCCGGGATGGTTCCTCTGAAAGGGCACGGCTGACATCCTTCCCCGTCCTTCCCTAATCCGATGAGACCCATGACCTCGATGTTTGGTCTCTTCCTCCAACCAATCCAATCCTTCGTGATACTTTCTTTTTCCTGAACTTTATCCTCTACCCGCAAGGAGTAGGCATGTTATTTATTGGATCTGGCACTGTGAAACTAACTTTTTGATAGTTTTTTTATTAAACACTGGCCCACAGAATTTTCCCTGACAAAGGCAACTCAAACTTAAACTATTCATTTATTACCCACAATATACAAGCCCAATGCAATCTGACTGCTTCACGTTGAAAACATGACTTCTATTAATTAACACAAAAGAATGGCCCTGAATTGCAAAAAAAAAACCTAAAAATAATAGAAATCCAAAAAACATGAACTTAAAGAAATTTTAAACTACTTCCAACTCTGTTAATTGCCTAGACTAGTTTGTCACGAAACCCCAATTCTTTTTTAAGTCACTTACCTCACAGAAAATCTTCATAGCACGAACTACAGCTATCACAGTAAGTAGCAACAACAGCCAGCTAATTAGAAAGATTCTAACTACTATAGACTCTAACTACTAGGAGGCATACGGCAAGCAAATGAAAGATTTTGTTGTAGAGCAAGCAATGTATTTAGAAAATTTTACCTTATTTATGTGACATCCAGTTCCAAAAATTATATGGTTGTCAATAATTCCACTCCTCAAACATTATCAACTATACATCCATTATCATATCTTTACTTGTATATTTTCTTATAACAAATTTCATCTTACTTTACACCGCGTGTCCTACCAACACAGAGTCTCCAGTAAGAAAAACATGTCCATATACTTCTCTAACCACTCGCCAACTGCTAGTCCGTCCAAACACAGAATCTCTTGCCGAAGGCTCAGAGCACTGTCAGCGATATTAACACAGTCTATAGTGCTGCCAACATACAAACAGGCTGTTATTGGTAGAGGGTGGTCGAATGCCCTTTCCCACCCTGGGGCGGAAATTGTGTACCCCAACTTCCTGAGTCAGCTGTTATCTTATGTGAAAGTCTGCAAACGGTCTCTGAATGTTTGCGAATCGTGTATATGAGACGGGATGTGGATACCAGCCCGATATTGACGTAATCGGATGTAGGAAACCGCCTAAAAGTCACATTCACGCTTGCCAGTGCACCGGCCCTCTTCGTTGAGCCGCCGGAAGGATTCGATAGGGAGCTGGCGGGTCTCCACGAATCCTACAATCGACCAGTAAACGAGCATGACCATCTGGCCGGGTTCCTCATGATGTTTTGGAAAGAGGAGAGGATGCTGACGCAGATTCCACCGTCTGTCTCGCGTGGATCAAATTTTAACGATGATAATTTACTCTCCCACCAAGATTCGAATTGTTAAATCCGGATCCAGCATCAGCTGCTAGCGACCGTTGGTGATGTCGACTACCATCACCAGTGTTACTCTGTGTGTCATCAATTTGCGGAAGTCGAATCCAAAATATGCCAATTAGATGAATGTTGATGAGGTTAACACATTTTTCTCGCAGCTTAATCTTGTGAAATAAAGAGCGAAAATGGGTATTCCACTGTTCCATAAGAGTTTTCCTTGTACCATGGAGAACAGACAACGAAACGTTAAAGTGTAAAATTAGGTGTTACTTCTAGATATCCCGGTATTTGTCTGGAAATAATTGCGAATCAGTAATGCGTCGAATGTAATTGTCCGCTCTACTCCTTGGAATAAAGATTGAGAAATGAAAAGAAAATAAAGGTGGTCTCATACGAACTCAAGCACAGCATTCGAGTAAGATATACTTTGCATGAGGAACAAAGCATTCGCCGTCTTCTGTACAATAATGTTTTTACACCTTCGTAGTGGATACTGATTGAAGAAACCAATGAATGTTGGACATTAACACACAATCTAGAGTGAGCTCATGTCGGTCTTGCCGCAAGCCACGGGTGGGCAGCCGGGAACAGGGTCCAGCATGTGACTGCCTTTAATCTGACCTACAGAAGAAATTCGTGGGAGAGAGACGACGTTGCTCGCATTGTCCTCCGCCCGAGAAGCATTTTTGGATGTTCCCGCCAACGTTCCTTGTATTAACATTCGGTAAATACTCGTAATTCTTGACCGTTGCAGACTTTTTAGAACACTAAAACTGTTGAGACTGAAGATAACCGTAGAATGTAAATCAGAACGGACCAAGTGCCAATAAACTAATTCCGAGTTATTCAGTCGTTTTTGGTTTGACAAAAGTATTTTATTAAAAATATCACAACAATGTTTTTTTATTTATTATCTATAGTAAGAGGCACTCAAATATTGCAGATGGTTTTTAAGTTATCTTCTTTTTATCAATGAAAATAAATAATTTATTCTGAAAAACGCAGAAGATGCTAAAATGCGATGCAGGATTGGAAAAACTAAGTAAGTATTTATCAGTTTTTTTAATAAGAAACATTTTACTGACACATTTTGCAGATACGCTATCCTGCGATTAAATTATTTTAGTACTTCTTTTAATTGTATAGTACACAGAACAAATGTTAGAAAAATATTCTACTTTCATACACGGCAGCACCTGTTGCAGATTCTTTTTCTTTTCAGCGAACAAGTTGTTCTTAAATTGTTTTGACGTTTATGTCAGTGGAAATCCTCTTCTTGAAAAGCTTGAAGGTGTTCCACTCTTCAAGTTCGTTAAACATTTTTCTCGTCTGTACGACACCAGGTGCAGTTTTTTTTTACTCGAATGCAAACTACACTTGGAAATATAATTATAATATTGTTGTGTTACTATGAATATCAGCTTCATTTAAGCAAAAGAAAAGAAAAGTCCTTAAGCGGGAGCATAGTACCTACAAATGGATTCAGAATGAGATTTTCACTCTGCAGCGGAGTGTGCGCTGATATGAAACGAGGTACAGGCAGAAGTAAAGCTGTGAGTACCGGGCGTGAGTCGTGCTTCGGTAGCTCAGTTGATAGAGCACTTGCCCGCGAAAGGCAAAGGTCCCGAGTTCGAGTCTCGGTCGGGCACACAGTTTTAATCTGCCAGGAAGTTTCATATCAGTGCACACTCCGCTGCAGAGTGAAAATCACATTCTGGAAACATCCCCCAGGCTGTGGCTAAGCCATGTCTCCGCAATATCCTTTCTTTCAGGAGTGCTAGTTCTGAAAGGTTCGCAGGAGAGCTTCTGTAAAGTTTGGAAGGTAGGAGACGAGGTACTGCCAGAAGTAAAGCTGTGAGTACCGGGCGTGAGTCGTGCTTCGGTAGCTCAGTTGGTAGAGCACTTGCCCGCGAAAGGCAAAGGTCCCGAGTTCGAGTCTCGGTCGGGCACACAGTTTTAATCTGCCAGGAAGATACAAATGGATTGTTAGATCTCGTATTCTCCGTAAGTTTTACAGGATCCTTAGATACTTGACACTCTGACATTCTTCCAGACTCTTACGTTTTTCAATCTGGGGAAAATCGCAGTCACACGCTGCAAAGAATTACAAAGCTTTGTGCCAATTAGCCCGCTTTTGCCCCACCAGTGGGCCGGTACATACCGCGCGCGCTATTCTTCGGACCTCACATCCACTACTAGAAATGATGCTTGCCCGCTATTCAGTTTGTTGGCAACGGCACTTAGATTGGTTTTTAGGATCTAACTCAAAAAAATTATTTTTGGGCGCTTAGCCCGTTATTGATCTCCAAAAAATGGCTCTGAGCACTATGGGACTCAACTGCTGAGGTCATTAGTCCTCTAGAACTTAGAACTAGTTAAACCTAACTAACCTAAGGACATCAAAACATCCATGCCCGAGGCAGGATTCGAACCTGCGACCGTAGCGGTCTTGCGGTTCCAGACTGCAGCGCCTTTAACCGCACGGCCACTTCGGCCGGCTTATTGATCTCCACTCCACAATTTATAATGAACTAGCTGCAACCATTTGCTTTTGTAACAGTGTTATTTTCCACGAGGACATTTGAAGGTAATTGACATCCCATGCCGGCCGGAGTGGCCGAGCGGTTCTAGGCGCTTCAGTCTGGAACCGAGCGACAGCTACGGTCGCAGGTTCGAATCCTGCCTCGGGCGTGGATGTGTGTGATGTCCTTAGGTTCATTAGGTTTAAGTAGTTCTAAGTTCTAGGGGACTGATGACCTCAGAAGTTAAGTCCCATAGTTCTCAGAGCCATTTGAACCATTGTTATGACATCCCATCTCCTGATGTTTACATTTATAACATTTACATGTCATCAACGTTTTCTCTCCACTACGGCGTTGCAGAACTTTGTAACGGCAATTTAGGGCAGCTATTGTCAAAAGTTGTAAGTAAAGAGATAATGTTCATGACCGCTAAGTAAATGTAAACATCTGAAGATGGGATGCACATAAAATGAATGTCGTTTCTAAAACGCGTATTTTGAGGCATAATTTGTTGGCCTGGCGTGTCGAGATTGGAGTGCCATTCACATCGGTGCGTTATCCCATAACCGTTAACATCTAGGAGTGCGAGCTTAATTGTGTGAATCAGGCCCGCGGGTCACCTAAGGTTGAGCATGCCTGGTGTAAACCAAACTCATTTGTATGATAATATTTAGCGAGAGCACTTCTACGTCAGACTGATGTAATGACGATACAGCCCGTGGGAAAACCAATTTTATGGGACAGTACTACACCAAGACAGACAACAGACTGTTCGCGGCAAAAATACTACGTATTTTGTGTTAGCAGAAGAGCCAACACCGTGTTACGAGTGGAGGCCGAAATGCACGCGTTTTAGCTCACGCAGGCTGGCGTGGAGAGGGAAGAACAATACTGTCGTGAGGTCCGGAACATCACAAGGAATGAGAATTCAGGAAGCGCACGTAATTAGTTTCATACTTAACTTTAATCCATTAATGATGAACGTCACTCTTGACGGTACATGATTCACAATATTATCTGTCCAGAATACATTCTGGAAGATAATAATTATAGTAACTGAAAATGGTGCCTTGCTAGGTCGCAGCAAATGACCTAACTGAAGGCTATTCTAAACTGTCGTCTCTTGAAATGAGAGCGTATGTAGACAGTGAACCATCGCTAGCAAAGTCGTTTGTACAACTGGGGCGAGTGATAGAGAGTCTCTCTAGACTAGACCTGCCGTGTGGCGACACGCGCGTTGACGTATACTAACGGACCACGGCCGATTTAAAGGCTACCACCTAGCAAGTGTGGTGTCCAGTGGTCACACCACAATGTATAGGGTCCAGTCACACTAATGTGACCACTGCCTATGTTCGCCATCAACGTGCAGTAACCACTCACAGCCGGCAGGTGGCAGCACCAGCAGTGGTGGGTATATGATACACGGAGGGGGGAGGGGGGGGGGGAGAGGTTGCGTTGGTCGGCAAACAGTGTAATTTTCGTTCTAATGCGGAGACGGCGCGATTTATCTGACGTTCAAGAGGGCATGATCACTGACTTTGGATCAATGGTGGACGTATTTGCGAAATGGCTAAGTTTGTAAAGTGCTTACTTGCCGCTATGGTTCAAGTATACCGTGTACCGTGAATGGCAAAATGCTGATATCAAAGACCGGCACAGAGACAACTGTGGTGCACCGCGGGCCGTAAGCGACAACGGTAACCGGCTGCTGCGGTGCTGTGTACCCTGCAACAATCGTCGGAAGGGCCCAGGCCGGAGAAGGGAGCGTTGTGGTACGGGGAATGTTTTAGTGATTCTGGAAGGGGCAACGATCAACACAAGTGTGCATCTATAGTTGGGGACCAGTCCACCCGTACAAGCAGTTTCTTTTTCCTCGGTGCGATGGCATTTACCAGCATAACAGTACAACATGTCACGCAGTTCGAAGTGTACATGTGAGCTTCGAAGAGCACTAAGATGACTTTACCGTATTACCCTGGTCACCATTTCCCCGGATTTAAATCCAATCTACAGTCTCAAGGACCACTTCGATCCGGCTATTCGCACTATGAATCTTCAGCCGCGAAGCCTAGTGGAGCTGGCCACGGCACTTCAGCCGATACGCCTTCTCATCCCTGTCAGTACCTTCCAGTATCTCACTGAGTCTCTTCCTGCATATCTGGCAGCGATCAGCACTGTAAAAGGTGACAGGTGGTCACATTAATGTGGTGGACATTGTGAGATACCCGAAGAAGAAGCACTTAGCCGGCCGGTGTGGCCGAGCGGTTCTAGGCGCTTCACTCTGGAACCGAGCGACCGCTACGATCGCAGGTTCGAATCCAGCCTCGGGCGTGGATGTGTGTGATGTCCTAAAGTTCGTTAGGTTTAAGTAGTTCTAAGTTCTAGGGGACTGATGACCTCAAATATTAAGTCCCATAGTGCTCAGAGCCATTTGAACCATTTGAAGAAGTAGTTAGAGGAAATATTTAGCTCATGTGCACGTAACTGCTGTGTAATAGAGAGTAGTCTTAATGGTCATACTTCATGCGATTACAAGCGATATGCCCATTTTCTGGTTTCTAACCAAATTGTCTTATGAGTGAATTGCACTTAGTGGGAGACAAAATTGGGTCCAGTACGGGAATTGTACCCATTAAATTATAGCATTCAGCTTTTGTCTTAAAGCCGATCGTTGTGGCCGAGCGGTTCTGGGCGCTTCAGTCCGGAACCGCGCTGCTACTACGGTCGCAGGTTCCAATCCTGCCTCAGGCATGGATGTGTGTGATGTCCTTAGGTTTAAGTAGTTCTACGTCTAGGGGACTGATGACCTCAGATGTTAAGTCCCATAGTGCATAGAGCCACTAGAACCATTCTGTCTTTAAAAAAAAAAAAAAGAAAAAGAAAGCGACCACACATGTTTTTCGTTAGCCCGAGCAATGATAACGGATTTGGCCAATAATTATTCCGGAATTGACAGTGTTTAGGCGGCCACATCAGTTTCACGTTGTCTCCCAGAAGCGGATACCGAGTCATTCACTGCTGGGATGGGCTTTCTTTCAGATGGCGAGAGGAAGGCTGTACCTGGCACCAAGTCTGGCAATAAAGTGGCCGCAGAGCAGCGGTAGCAGCGGTCCGACATCCGCTGTTTATTTTTTTCTCCATGGCCTCTTAATCGGGCTGCTCCTTTTGCATTCGCAGCTGGACCGGCTGGGTTGGTTAGCTCCGCATCCGGCCACTCATCGAGAAATACTGCAATTGCGAAGGCGCTGCCAGTCTCCTGTAACCGTACAGGAACGTGACAGCGAGAGCTTCTGGAGAAATTCTTCGTGCATGTTGTTTCGACATAAATCACGCTAGAAACAGGAATTTCATCACTTAACAGCAGTAATATTTCAACAACTTCCTCTTCATCTAGTTTAATATTTCGTCTGCGCTCTACAGAAATTTTTAATTACGTCCGTTCATTCTGGTGTCCAGTACACCGAAATGTATAAGAGCAAATAGGAGTGCAACAAAATGTACACATTACATAGCGTCATACGGCATCATTTATTGCGGCAACCTGATGCTAAAGTTTTCTGATTTCAAAAGTGTGTAATGCGAATTATTTGCTATGTGAATTATACAACTTACTGCAGAGGCCTGTTCTAGGAACTAAGAATACTAAGTAGCAGTTCCTAATACATTTTACTTTGATGAAATTTATACTATATATAATGTGTCTCGTTTACAAAGCAACAGGTAGAAACTAGCAATCTACGAATAAAAAATAATTTACTTCTATCAAGGAACGTGACCGTCATTTAGAGGAACACATTTTCCGTTAAAGCTGTGAGGACGGGGCCTGAGTACGTGCTTTGGTGGCTCATTTGGTATAGCACTTGCCCGCTAAAGGCAAAGGTCCCGAGTTCGAGTCTCGGTCCCGCACACAGTTTTAATCTGCCATGTAGTTCCATATCAGCGCACACTCCGCTGTAGAGTGATAATTTCATTCCAGAAACATCCCCCTGGCTGTGGCTAAGCCATGTCTCCGCTGTATCCTTTCTTCCAATAGTGCTAGTTCTGCAGGGTTAGCCGGCCGAAGTGGCCGTGCGGTTAAAGGCGCTGCAGTCTGGAACCGCAAGACCGCTACGGTCGCAGGTTCGAATCCTGCCTCGGGCATGGATGTTTGTGATGTCCTTAGGTTAGTTAGGTTTAACTAGTTCTAAGTTCTAGGGGACTAATGACCGCAGCAGTTGAGTCCCATAGTGCTCAGAGCCATTTGAACCATTTTTTCTGCAGGGTTCGCAGGAGAGCTTCTGTGAAGTTTGGAAGGTAGAAGACGTGGTACTGGCGGAATTAAAACTGTGAGGACGGGGCGTGAGCCGTGCTTGGGTAGCTCAGTTGGTAGAGCACTTGCCCGCGAAAGGCAAAGGTTCCGAGTTCGAGTCTCGGTCCGGCACATAGTTTTAATCTGCCAGAAAGTTTCACATTTTCCATACTTGCCAATTCTTTTATTACGTAAATCTCTATCTTTGGTTTTGTGTCAGGTCCACCATGTTCTAGATCTACGGAACGGAAATTAACTTTATCTATCTTTGAAGATTTTTAAAGATAAAAGAAACTAAGGGCAAAACATCAGGTTCGTAAGTAATCGTTAAAAAAATGTAACCTCTATTTTTATCTCTACGCGAGTAATGTCTTAGTTTTCCATATTAGGAGACATGCTTGAGTCAACGATAAATGAAAAAGGTTCTACTGGAAGTTAGTACCTATGTTGATTAAATATCGTGTTTCTAAATAAAACGAAAGAGGGGCACAAGTACCGTAATTTGGATTTACCCTAGATATTCCAACTAAAGACCTATTCCATTTATAGGTGACTTGCGTTTGTCATAAACGTTTTGTATCCAAGTTGACGTACAGAGTAAAGGTCTTAAAACTGTCGCACATTGCAGTTTATGTTCAGCATCATAATTCTCGACGAGAGGAACCAGCAGGGTGTGGGATCAACGCAGCTAACTGAATCACTGCTGCAGAGTTCGGCCCTATTTGATGTAACTAAATTTTATGTGAGTCATAGGTCAGTGATTCCGGATTAAATTTATTAGCTCGTAATTAAGAACAGTATCTAATAAGGAGCCTACTCAGGGTTCTCAGACAGGAGTTACATTGTACCATTAAAGGCAAACATAGTTAACTTTCGTAGCACACACGGTAATGATTGACAGATTTTAGTAAAGCCATTTGCATTAATGCTATCGAAAAAGTGAAACAGGGATGTAATCGTTTCATCCATTGTGTATATGCTAACTGAATACAAAGGTAATGTCGTTTTTTCCCATATTTCTGTGGTATGATATCATAATACTATTCAATTTTACATAACAAGGCGGAAGCTATAGTCTGAAGGCCTGCCACAAGAAAAACGCCGTGTTACATGTTACCTGTGACATCTCTAAGTGCGAAAACTTTTATTATGTATGTCCAGACTCATTTCTGATAACGTTGCAGATGTCATGTTGGTTTCGATATTTTGCTCTGTTACATTATCTGAGTAGTTTTATCATTTGTCGCAATAAAGTACCATAAATGTTTGTAACTAAAGACGATGGTACGAGGAATGAGAAATGCTTCCGTATTTAGGTTGATATGACGTACAGTTGGCCAGTTAGCGCAGCCTGTTGATCTTTTCGCATGAGGATCTTTGAGCGGGACCGCTGCGCACATTCCAGGCCGCAGGAAAAGCCTAATGCGGGCAATTAAGCTCCGTGCGCCGAGGTCTTTCAATGAGGTATCAAACAGCGCTTAGCCGATACTCGGCACAGAAATTTCGCAGCGTGGCGTGCATAAATCGCCTTGCAGCGACCTGAATAAACAGGAAACGAGGTGAGAGGCCAATAAATCACCCTGTCGCTGAGCGAAATAAAGCGGCTGCAACACAGGGCGGGAGACTTTTAACCCGAATCGTTGCACCTTTGTTCAAGTGACGCATCGGGGAAAAAATAGCACGTGATAAATGCTTTTGAAATAATAAAAAAAATTCGCCCTAATCAAGTTTGTCTCTGGCAGTTTTCCGCCAGGAGAATTTTTCTGTTATTTTTAGATGCTGCTTGCACGCTGCAGATAACCTGATTACTTACTGAATCAATAGTTATTTACTTACTGACAGGAATGAAGTGGCCTATGGCACACAAGGAAGACATGTCGAAAAACAACGCATAGTGATCGTCCGACACATTGTGACTCACTAGACCTGTTTAGTCTAGAAGTCGACCTTCTCTTGAGTACACTGCTTTTAGAGTTCCATGCCACAATCTGTAAAAACTGTAACATTATAGGATCCCTTTGTTGCCTGTGTACCCGACTATTTTTCTCAGGCTTGAGTAGATATGTCAATTTGAAACATATGTCACATACTAAGGCCTACTGTCCTTTGGCGGTGAAAAATTTGAAGCTTCTAAATCAATTCAACCAAAAGATATAGCCATTTAGGTCACATATTTTGATATTCCCACACACCCATCAAAATTGATAGTGTGCTTTCCGTTGGCCTACAATCATGAATTGTGGAGAAAAGGAATGTTTCACAATACAACCAAAGCAAATAAATAAATAAATAAATCCAAGAACTATAAACCCGTAATTATATCAGACGAAAAATTTATTTTTATCATTTGTTATCGGACTGTCTGTCTGTCTGTGCGACCGTCTGTTAAAACCGCTTTTTCTCAGGAATCGACAAACATATCGAGCTGAAATTTATGTTGCGAGGTGCCAGGGCTAGCAGTGTATTTAACACTAAATTCTTCTCGAATCTTCATATGGAAATGATGCTCAAAGCCCCCCCTTTTCTAACTCCTACTCTTGCTGTTGCACATGGATTAAGAAGAAACGCGAACTGAATAAAGGACACTGCAAGTGGCGTAGAAAAGAGTTTGGCACCTACAATAATTTAATTTGATAGACATTAATTAAATAAAGTAAAGTTTCAGTAACGTAGTGAGAAATGAAAGGGTTGCTCTACCGATTAACAGAATGAAAGTTCTGTCCAAAATAACAATTTGATTTGTTATGACTAAACTCAAAATCGTAAACAAAATACATGAAGCATTCACAATACATCAAAATGGATCAAATTGGATACTCAAATAAATGCTGTGAAGGTGAAGTTGTCCATAAACTAGATTGTGACATTTATGACGAAGTGGTATGTCGAGCCAATCCCTTGCTACTCAAATCTTAAGAGAAACACACAACCAACCCAACATTAATTTCTGCTACAGTAGTGAGGACTCAATGAACACCCAAGAAAGAACAAAGAATGACTAACAGGCGCGCTCTGCTGACCTCTGATTATCACAGTGCAAATTCCCTACTCTGCCGGTGCTGCGGACATACATTACCAAGCTGTCTTCTTAACTGCAAGGACACGATCTGGCGTACCGGAAGCGATGGCTGGTTGCTTTGACGTCCCGTCGTCATGATGATAATGTCGCGAGTATTGCCCGAAACAAATTGTCCTGGTCTGGTTGTTCCAGACTAAAGACTTCCTATCAATACAAAAGCGCCTCTGAGGGAGATGAAGAAGGCTCGCCACACAATCACTGATGGTACAGTGATTGATTTTAACAAGCAAAGTCACACAGTAACTCTGATACAGTCAACTTTAGCCAAAACTGCCCAAGGCAGACAACATAGGCCGCTTGTATGCAGGACGCTCGGTTGCCAACTGTACTCAGAAAGTTACGTTGAAGTCGAAACTTCGGTAACTTCGTTAAACAGTTACAATCAAATAAAAGTATATTAGACAGCCAACGGAAGGCAGGCTGTCCAGAGCAGCGAGAGCTCAGTCTTGTAACCTACTCTGACCGAAAGGCAAGAGCCGACTACCACAAGAGCACCCGTACAAACCGAAAATAGAACATTCCCGCCCCCACTACAGTGGTCGTGGTTAAACGTTCCAATCAGCAACTCGAAAACCGGCGGAAAATACCACTCTATTGCCAAAGCACTACCATTCTACCAATGGAGATTCTTGGCGCCAATTTCTGCGCCGATTTTGCTACGTCACGGAGCTATGCCCTGAGTAAGCCAATCACAGTCACAATTTTGCAGAAAACGCGGGAATTAGTCCGTCAAGACTGCATGGGAACACAAGTCATTCCCACGCCTCGCTGGTAGCCCGCCAGAAAGTGTTTTCTGCGAAGTAACAGAATCTCTAGCCCAGCCGCTCCTTCAGGCCCCTGCAGGCATGTCTCCGCCGCTATTATGACAATGTCTGGAAAGCATTCACTCGACTCCCTCACACCCGTCGGCTTAACCTTTTCAAGATCCGCAGAGCCCGCCTGTCACCGGACCACCTGGGTGACGAGAAGTCCATGTGTGAAGGAATAGCAACTTTTCACTGCATGCACTTAGAGAGGAAAATCGAATTACACAGAGTAAGATAGAAATATGAGAGGGGTCTTCTGCCACCTCTCAATGTCATGTTCTAATGTCTATGGTCCATTGGTAGTGTGATAAAAGTTATCTATCAAGTCAATGTAGTAACACGGTATGGCCATTTACGTCACATACTCTGACACACGGAAACTCACCCGTCAAAACGTACATGGTACTTCGGGGGTTGACCTACAGTCATGTAATTTGGCAAGAAGCAAGGTTTCACAGTACGAGTAAAAAAAGCACTACATCTTCAGGCCATGAGTGGCCTACCAGGACCATCCGACCGCCGTGTCATCCTCATTGGAGGATGCGGATAGGAGGGGCATGGGGTCAGCACACCGCTCTCCTGGTCATTACGATGGTATTCTTGACCGAAGCCGCTACCATTCGGTCGAGTAGCTCCTCAATTGGCATCACGAGGCTGAGTGCACCCCGAAAAATGGCAACAGTGCATGATGGCCTAGATGGTCACCCATCCAAGTGTCGACCACGCCCGACAGCGCCTAACTTCGGTGATCTCACGGGAACTGGTGTATACACTGCTGCAACGCCATTACGAGTAAAGAGATAAAAATCAGAGAATCGTTAATCTGGAATTATATCACGGAAGAGCACATTTCCTCTGTCAAACTCGAAATTACAACAGTCAATAGTGTTTTCAGACTGACTGGGTCGCAAATGGTGAAAGTAAGACATCAGTCAACGAATGTCTTTATTGCTCATAGGACGCATTTTAGAATGTATCCATGATAAGGTATCCAGGAGCGATTACTGCACGTAGATGGGCTTTTCAATTTGTATTTGAAATAAATATTCGCAGGGGAGTGTGTGCCTCATGCATGTGACGAACACAGAAGGCAAGTTTACCTACATGTTTCCTTAACGTTTTTGAGGAGGAGGTTCAAATGTTCAGACGTGTGTGAGTTCCATAAGGGGCCAAACTGCTAAGGTCATCGGTCCCTAGTCTTACAGACTACTTATATTAACTCATGCTAAGAACAACACACACACACCCATGCCTGAGGGAAGGGCTGCGCAGTCTGTGATACAGCGCCTCAAACCGTGCGGCCACTCCGATCGGTGAGGAGGAAGTCTTAATTGTCTGTAAGCGGGGGTGGTAAGGCGGAAGGGTAATTTCTGCAGTGCTCACAGACAGGCGACAGTCGTACGACTGAACTACCCATGAATCTTAAATTTTCTTACGAAATTGGGACATGTATTCAAGTTAACCAACTCTGGTTTTCTATGGCTGCAACAGTGCTCTTAACAATGAAAATGGTATTTCATGTAATGTATATACTTGTTGATCATCTGTATTTTAGATATTATTTCAACTCTGATGGGAATTTGACGTCTTCTTGCAACTGCTGCTGCCATTTTGAAGTTGTTCATAGTAGTATGATGATATTGTACTACATGTAATAAAATTTTTTAATATGACTTTATTTCTTCTGCGCAACTTAGACCTTGCCTGTAGCCTAAATACGAAATTTCAGAGATCACTGAAGTTTCAAGACGTGCTGAAAGAGCGCTGTAAATGTTTCCAAAATTTAGAATTCCGGCGGTGCGTCAAATGGCGTGAAAAGTCAGTTACTCTCAGAGGACCTGAACGCTTTCATTCAGGATCGTTTATAGACCCTCGCCGATTAAGCGCTGTACTTTCTCACCCGCCAGACTTGCTGCTTCGCCGCCTGCTAGTTCGGGATCGGGGGCATTGAAAGCCGATGTGGTCGTAATTTGTGGCCGGCGTTCGGAGTTTGCATAATAAGACCCAACAAAGGCGCTCCCGAGAGACGCAACACAAAGGGGAGATTGTGTGTAGAGGAATTCAGGGAGGAGGGGATTTCTTCTCAGTGCGTGAACTATGCTCGAAGTAAATGCTCGCATGTTGCTTGAGTACACGAATGCGTGACTGCCTGTATGTGTGAATGAACATCAGTACGTGTGTGTGTGTGTGTGTGTGTGTGTGTGTGTGTGTGTTGATGCTTAAGCTGATGACGGAAGGGAGTCCCTTACCGCCACGATCAAAGTTGACGGACGCTTGCAGAAGCGGATTTGTTGTTTAAGTTGCATTGTCTCGAGGTTCTTCCTCATGATTTATGTATAAAACCACAGGAAATCCGGATTTATCTGCGATCGACATTTGCGTAATCCGGATTTTCGTCGCAGTTCTAAGGAAACAAAGAGCCGTGTCGCCGTTATTTGAACGCGTCTCCCCAGAAGCGGGCAGTTCGCGGCTCTTCGGACGGAACAATTGGATTAAATCCCGTCTCAGCTCAGCGGAGGCGCCGCTTTGAATAGGGCTAATCTTATTTTGCAAGAGTACTTAATTTCTCTGAAGAGCTTTGTTTATCTACGGTGGGAGCATTTCACGCAGAGTAAACATATCGTACACGTGATAATTCACGCTGACGCAAATTGTACCCGGAGTCGCAAAAGATAAAACGCTACGTAAATGGTACCGTATAAGGGAAACATCTAAGTGACGGCGCAGATTATTGTTTAAGACAGGGAAACTTGTGTAGTGGAAAGGGGATCCACTAAAGCCACAGTCTTAACCGTCAACTCAATGAGGAAAGCTCTTCGTGGCTGAATTCAGAGTTAATGTCTCATCGAAGCATCGCTTCCATTGATGCCAACACTTTCAATGAAAGTTGCAATAAAAGAAGACACATCAGCTTCAAATATCGATATTTCTGAACGTTTTTACAGATCTGATATACATAGTCACGGAAGTATTCACCACCAGATCAAAATTATCGGACACAAATCAGTGGACCGTAGCATGGAATGTGGCGACCCCTCGCCTTTATGACAGCTTGAGCTCCCCCGAGGACGCTTTCAATGAAGTATGTGAACGTTTCTGGAGGAATAGCAGCCCAGTCATCCTGAAAAGTAGAAACCAGAGAAGCTGTTGATATTGGACGCTGGGATGTGTCTCATTCCAAAGGTTTTAAATTTGGTTGAAGTAGGGGCCAGGCTATTGCAAAGATATTGTTGTCCACAAACCATTGCCTCACAGAGGTTATTTTATGACAAGGGTATTGTCATGCTGATACAATAATCGTCTTCGAACTGTTCCTCTTCGCAATACACAATTACATAAAACCTGTTCATAACCTTCCGCATTTTGTGTTATTTTAAACACAATAAGGGAACACATAGTAACCACGAAAAATTCACCAGTAGCATAACACTAATTCCTCCGTAACCACTGTTGGAACTAAACGTGACGACAGATAATATTGTCCCTTTCATCGGATTGTCACAAGACATCACCCAAAATTACTCGTTGCCAGTCATCCAGTGTTCCAGTGCTGCCACTCTTTACTCCGCCTCATGCGTCACTATCTTCTACTACAGAAATTCGTAGCTTATGTGGTGTTGCTCGACCATTGGACGCCATTATTTTTAACCCCTTACGCACGGTCACTGAGCTGGCTGGACTACTGGTAGTAGTTTGGAGCTCACGTGTGATTCCTTCTGCTGATTTAATGCGACCTTTTTCAACCACCATCCGCAATGCCCCACAGTCACTGATCCTGGTTTAGCAGTGGTTGTTCCTTCGCGTTTTCGCTTGACAATCAGGTCATCAACAGTCGACTTGGCCAGATTCTGAAGAGTTGAAATGTCTTCGATGGAACTGTTGTTTATGTGACGCCCGATGAATAGTCCACGTTCGAAGTCACTGAGCTTACCTTATCTGACCGACACACTCTTCTGTACTGACAACGCAGTACTCTCCTCTCCTTACCTTTCTGTGCTGGCGGGTCCGCATCTCACGACATCTACAGGGCAGTTCAATATTATGATACGTGTCCAGATAATTGAAGAGGTAAGACCTGAGTTTCTCCTGGCGTATACAACTTTCAAATAACTTCCGGGAATTCAGCCAGGTAACACTTTCAGCGCCCGCTGATATTTCGGCGGGAGAACACCCCGCCATTTTCAAGGCAGTTTGCCTTGAAAATGGCGGGGTGTTCTCCCGCCGAAATATCGGCGGTCGCTGAAAGTGTTACCTGGCTGAATTCCCGGAAGATATTTGAAAATTGAAGAGGTAGTGTATACGCGACCCAAAAGTTTGGTATAAATTTATTTTTCTTGATCGCATTATAAAGGAAACATCGTTATACAATGGCTTTCAGTTACTTAGAAACAATCTTTAGATCATATCTCCAAATGCAGCAGGTATTGTGGGTGGTAACCAATAAGGAACGATTCCAAACTGTAAATCTCAAGGACTGGAGTCTGATAGTCGCTGTCTATCAAGCTGCTAGTACTTCAGGCACATTCTGAGCGCCTTGATAGTTTTCTGATTGTAATGCACTCGGTGGTTCTTTCGGCAAGTGCTAGATTACAAGATCAAAGGCTTCAGGTTCAATCGCTACACATTCACACGACCTTTATCTGATACTTATGAAATCTGTCACCTCTGGAAATGTCTGTTAATACGAAAAGTGCCGTCCTGCACCGTGGTTCGTAGTCCACGTTAAACTGTAGAGTCCTCTATATGTGACTGGGTATTTTCAAAGGTCAGAGGAATAGAACGGTATACCACCTCAGCAGGGCCATGCGTGGTAATGCACTGTCGTGTTCAAACTAACCATAGGCCTGATGACAGATTAACCTTTAATGCACCATTATTGGTTACATATCACATTTTTCATGTGATACAATTTGTATTAGATCTTACAGATTTTATTATTATATCTTTCCCCCATAAAAATATAATTATAAGGTATGTAAGATCACCTACGGGCCGGCCGGTGTGTCCGAGCGGTTCTAGGCGCTTCAGTCTGGAAACCCGCGACCGCTACGGTCGCAGGTTCGAATCCTGCCTCGGACAGGGTTGTGTGTGATTTCCTTAGGTTAGTTAGGTTTAAGTAGTTCTAAGTTCTAGGGGACTGATGAAAAAATGGTTCAAATGGCTCTGAGCACTATGGGACTTAACGTCTGAGGTCATCAGTCCCCTAGAACTTAGAACTACTTAAACCTAACTAACCTAAGGACATCACACACATCCATGCTCGAGGCAGGATTCGAACCTGCGACCGTAGCGGTCGCGCGGGGGACTGATGACCTCATATGTTAAGTCCCATAGTGCTCATAGCTATTTGAGCCAGATAACCCATGGTACAGGACTTTCCCATTATGTCCAACGCTGGGGTGCTATTCCAATGCCGGAGAGCTCTGGCAGTAGTGACAATATGAGAGAGAATAAGCTGATGATATGAACTGAGGCTTGTGTTGCGGAGGGCACTCAACTTGGGTAGTTCGTGCAGCACTGTTAACCATAGTGCTGTGATAGTCCAATGGTCAGCATTTCTGCCTAGCAAGCAAGAAGACCTGGGTTTGAGTCCTGGCCGTAGCACAAATTTTAACTTATTTCTTCTACTTCAATCGTTATCGTAGCTTGTATTAGCTTTAGGAACTATGATCTGAAGATGGATCTTCGACAACTGAAACTGCTTACCTTACTGTTTCTTGACACTGCGATCGAGATAGATTTTAGTGATTTTTGCAATTGAATTCAAACCAGGTATAATTACAGTACGACATACTGTACTAAGAACGTCACTACGCTGTAATCTGTCGTTGTCGTCTACAGCAGTTAATTATCAATGCTCCAGTACTTCAGTGGAACAGTGAATCACATGAAATTCGTGTTAACTGTAATCAGGGCATTCAGTATACTGGCATTGTTTGCAGTTATGTAGCAATAATTCGGACTGCTGCACAGAAATGGCTAAAATGAGACTTTAACGATTTCCCAGCCTTACATAATCCATCTCTAAACCCTTGTCCCGCTTTGCCTGATCTAGGAAGCCTTTTGTTTTGAACTTTGATCAACCAAAGCACTGTGCACGACATTGTTTGTGATGCAAGTTCATTTACTCCTAATTCATTAGTGGAAATACTTCAAACAAATACTAACCGTTTCTAGTTACCAGATATTAATGATCGCGGCTGCTGCAGTAGCTTATCTGCGCAGTAATTTACAGCTTTTTAAATACGTCTGTGAGTCCATTAGAATTCAAGCATGAACTTTATTGCAGAGATACGAAAACTGATCAAAATTTTCATTTTACCTAGTTTTTACTGCATTCTACCCGTGCACTGTTATGTAGTACGTCCGTCATTAAATTACGGCTTTCTACCGATATTTTTCTATTCGGAAGGGTCAATAATCTACGCGTCGTGCAACAAATCTCCCGACATTCCGGTCTATTACCTGCAACATACAAATAACCACATGTTTATTACAAGGTCTCACTTGAAATATCGATTTTTGTAAATTGTTGAGTCGTGAATCAGATACGTCTGAGAAAAAGGTCAAAGAATGGCAAATATTACCAGCTGGATCATATACCTTCAAACTTTACTCCAGAAATAAGACTGCTTCTTACCGTTGTCATCATAGGATACCTTCAAGATCGGTTTTAGTTTTAAACGGTATCCAGTCTCGTAATCCTTTCTCGATCCTTAAATTGTTTACTCGTGAAAAAGGTTAACACCTCAATAAAGAATGAGACTCCATAATGTAAATCATCTAGAAGGAAAGGGGAAAACTGAATGAAACTTCACATGAGGAGAAAGTATATGATGTTGTTTCACTATTTACAGTATTAGCAAATACTGTAAATACAGTATTTACCCATCGATACGACGATCCACTGCTTCTAGCTTCGATGCACGCACCGGTTTGCATGTGCTGATTCGATGGCAGAGTGCCAAGGTGTCTTGCGTCAAGGTGTCTTTGTATCCTCTCCTGAGGCATGCTGGTCCACAGCTGTTATAACTGGCCCTGATATCCTGAATACTGGCGCCTGAACGGTATTGACGTCCGAACTGGATTACATTACATTACGTTAACACTTGTTCCATAGATCACTGTGGAACGTGTCAATTCAACCAAAGGATTCTTTACATACCATGATTAAAGTTTTCTTATTTTTATTTATCTACTTTTCTTGTACTATTACTAATTTATATCTAAAAATTCATCTGTTGTGTAGGAGCTGTCATTCAGAGATTCTTCTGTTTTTTTAATGTTCGATGGCTATCTTTCAGACTTTTAGTGCTATTTGACAAGTGACAAAGAATTTTTGTGACAGCATACTTCACCTCCTTCTGTGCCAAATCTAGACTTAACCCCAAGTAGCCTTTCTCCTAATGCTGTAGCTTTGCACATTGCCATTTCTTTTGAGTTGGGATGGGTTATTAATTACAAATTTCTTGAGTGTCTATATTTCGAAGCTAAAGGGTGCAAAAAAGGGCAGCTCGTTTTGTATTATCACGTAATAGGGGAGAGAGTGTGGCCGATATGATACACGAGTTGGGATGGAAGTCATTAAAGCAAAGACGTTTTTCGTCGCGGCGAGATCTATTTACGAAATTTCGGTCACCAACTTTCTCTTCCGAATGCGAAAGTATTTTGTTGAGCCCAACCTACATAGGTAGAAATGATCATCAAAATAAAATAAGAGAAATCAGAGCTCGAACAGAAAGGTTTAGGTGTTCGTTTTTCCGGCGCGCTGTTCGGGAGTGGAATGGTAGAGAGATAGTATGATTGTGGTTCGATGAACCCTCTGCCAAGCACTTAAATGTGAATTGCAGAGTAGTCATGTAGATGCAGATCCCTATCTCCTTAAATCCAAATAGCATAAGTTGCTGAACCCAAACGTTTCAACAGATAATCAAGGTGTTCCTTCCAATTCAATCTCTCATCAGTGCACACAACCATATATTTGGAATATTCTGCCTTAGCTACGCACTTCTGCTCAAACTTTTTACTTATTAACTATGCTGTGCCATTTACTGTACAGAATTATATATACTGTGTTTTATCAAAGTTTAACGAGAGTCCTTTTGCAGAGAATCACTTATAATTTGCTGAAACACATTCCACAGCTAATTCTTGATTTGTAGGTGAAATTATTATATTTGTATCATCAGAAAAAAGAACTAGCTTCGCATCTTCCTGAATACAGAGAGGTAAGTCATTATTATCTATTATGAGCAATAAGGGACCCTACATTGAATCTTGTGGATCCCCATTATTGGTACCTCCCCAGTTTGAGGAATCCCCTGATATTTGCACATTATGTGAACTGGTTATTTCAACACTCTGTACACTTCCAGTTAAATATGAGTTAAACCATTTGTACACTGACCCACTCATACCACAATACTTAAGCTTATCTAGAAGAGTTCAACGATCTACACAATCAAAAGCCTTGGAGAGGTCACAGAAAATCCGCTTGATGATGTCAACTTATTCAAGGCATTTAACATTTCATCAGTGAAAGTATATACAGCATTTTCTGTTGAAAAGCCTTTCTGAGAACCAAACTGGCATTTTTACAAATATATGATGCTACTCTTGAATACATTACTTTTTCAAGAATATTGGGCAAAGATGTCAGGAGTGAGAATAGGCAGTAGTGGTTGGCAGGATACCTATCCCCCCTTTTATGCAATGGTTTAACCATACACAATTCAATCTATCAGGAAAAATGTCCTCTTTCAGTGTGTGGCTGAGAATCCTACTTATCTGTTGGGAACAACCTTTTAGTCTTTGTTGGAGATGATATCAATGCCATGCGAGATTTTACTTTTGAGTGAGCTTATAATTTTCTAGCGTCAGTGGAGGATGTGGGGAAAATTTCAATTTTATCAAATTGCATAGGTATTGCCTCTTCCATATATGGCTTTGTCTTTTCTAACGAAGATCTGGATCCTACTTTCTCCACAACATTTACAAAATGATTATTAAAAATATTTTCATTCTCTGACTTTTTGTTAGTTTGATAGAAATACAGTCGTTCTGTGCTCTTGGTTGCTGTGTGTTCCTTTCAACAATGTTCCTCAACGTTTTAATTTTATTATCAGAGTCAGCCGGCCGGGGTGGCCGAGCGGTTCTAGGCGCTACAGTCTGGAACCGCGCGACCACTACGGTCGCAGGTTCGAATCCTGCCTCGAGCATCGATGTGTGTTAGGTCCTTAGGTTGGTTAGGTTTAAGTAGTTCTAAGTTCTAGGGGACTGATGACATCAGATGTTAAGTCCCATAGTGCTCAGAGCCATTTATTATCAGAGTAATAATCTTAGACATAATTCACATACGTCATGACTTTATAAAGACTTTCCTTAATAAGGTACAGCAGATTTTATTATATTTGACTGTTTCAGCGTCATTACTCTTTCTTACTATTAGATAGATTTCCCTTTTTCTGGTTACGAGGTATTTTTGTCTCTTTAGAAAGCTATGGTTTCTTACAATTGCATTTCACTGTTGTGTCGAGGACAGATCTGGAAAACTTGCTGGCCACGGGACTACCTCAGCAACACGCAGACAGTTCACAGAGGTCTGTGCCACGTGTGGACGAATATTCTGTTGAGAAATAACACCACGTTACTGTCACGTGAGAGGTAACAAATAAGGATACATAGTATCCGTGTACTCCTGTGCCGTCACAGTTCCCTTAGTCGCTACCATCGCCGGCCGGGGTGGCCCAGCGGTTCTAGGCACTACAATCTGGAACCGCGCTACCGCTACGGTCGCAGGTTCGAATCCTGCCTCCGGCATGGATATGACTGATGTCCTTAGGTTAGTTAGGTTTAAGTAGTTCTAAGTTCTAGGGGACTGATGACCTGAGAAGTTAAGTACCATAGTGCTCAGAGCCATTGGAACCATTTGAACCACTACCATCCGTGACATGTAGTCATACCCGGTGGCCACACACACGCACACGCACACACACACACACACACACACACGCACACGCACACGCACAAACTCTCTCTCTCTCTCTCTCTCTCTATGGTGCCAGGAGTAATATCGCTGTGCGTTTCCAAATCATTAGAAAATGTGTTACCTCTCCACAGATTGCCGTTGCATTCACCGGCGATGGTTATTTGGAGTACTGGAGAACTACGATTTATAGTTGATTACAGTGAGATACCATTCATGCTTCCTGGTCACGGTACAACTCCAGACGTAGCCGTTTGTGTTGTGTTAACGGCAGCCTACACAAGACGGTGATTCCCGAGTCCGGCTGCTGCTTATCTCTGACGAGTGGCGGGGGATGTCGCATGGAGTCCAGTACTTGCCCTCGGGTGGCAGGGGCAGCTGTGAAGGGGTTAAGATGATCCTGGTGCTATATACGGCGATCGTCCCATGTGGTGGACGGATGTAATCGACCGGAGCTTTGGCAGCGAGTATGCCTTCCTGACGTTCCCGTGCAGTCCAGCACAGGTCACTCTCTCGTCCGAATGCTCCACAAATCAAGATATTACACGATTCGACTAACAGACCAAACGGAGATCCACAATTAGGACTATTCCAAACTCTGTCAGATGCTGGTATGCGTTATCTCCTCGTCCTTTACAGTGACCGATAAACAACTAACGCTGTTCACATTCCTTGTACGCCCTAACCAGGCCTAGTAACAAAACTAAATATAAACAAAATATGAGAAACACTGTTTCACTTTTGTGTTCGTTCTACATGTCACAGAGAGTTGCAGCTTTTACCATTTACACACTCACCGACGGTGTTGGTACGTGTCGTGTGACATCTGACCACGACTTCTGGTTTGTTTTTTTTCCCAAGCAATGTGTTTCTGTCACAGTTAGGGAACAGTTGTTCTCAGCGGACGGTGTTCTTACCGCTGAACATGCTTCATGAAATGGTATTATTACGACAGCGGCATGTTTATGGGATGTTTCGTTTGTAGACGAAAAGGAAGGAAACATACATCGACGTACACTCTTCCAAAGTTCGAGAACGATAAGAAGTTGATGGTATCTGGTACTGATTACGACACTGCTCGTTCAACGACCGTAAATGTTCAGTTTTAGTTGCAGAGAGATTTGCGGTACCCTTCTTTGTAATGAGTATCTACAGGGTCTATCCAAGCAGACACTTTGACATTTGATGTGCTCTACTGATGTTGGAAGTTTGTTGTATGCCTCCTCTAGCACGTTGCGCTTTTCGGTTAGTTTTGCATTGATCTTTCCCATACACAGTGTGGACCTCGAACACTTCTCTACCATGTGACACAGTCCTTAACAGACTTAAGCCAGGAGAACTATCGAATCAAGTAGAGGATGTGTAGTATATTTTCTTGCTTTCGCCTTTGACCACTGGGAGGACTTAACGGAAAAATGTCAGGTATGGAGATGGAACAGTAGTGATGAGGCCACAGTTGTATGAATTACTAATTGAATACCAAAGGAAATTTGCCTGCTTGCCTGCCAATCACATATATTTTTTCGTGGTAAGTAGTTCCTGTAGGGTCACAAATGTCAGCTTGTCCAAGACAGTAAGTGATTGCTGGGTGTCAACAACTTCTAATCGCTTCTCCAAATAACTCTCTTCTGATTCTGATGCAGCATTGTCACGGCTGGGCGAACGGTGGGAACGACAACATAAATTTGAATAAAAATTGACAGGCAAGATCGCATTCTCTATCACTCGTATTTATCACTGGTGACCGGTTCCAACAGTTAAAACGGTCATATTCTGATCTTTAAAATACTTGTTGTCATACGTCCTGTTTCACTGCACATCGCCGGCCGCAGTGGCCATGCGGTTCTAGGCGCTTCAGTCTGGAACCGCGCGACCGCTACGGTCGCACGTTCGAATCCTGCCTCGGGCATGGTTGTGTGTGATGTTCTTAGGTTAGTTAGGTTTAATTAGTTCTAAGTTCTAGGGGACTGATGACCTCAGATGGTAAGTCCCATAGTGCTCAGAGCCATTTTTTGAGCCACTGCACATCTCCTTAGTTTCTCGAATTATGAGAAATGTGAAGAGAACAAACATCTGTTCTCAGGAAGTAATTGTCCGCTGTTCAGGCCGACATTTGGAAGATCACCGTGGCTCTCGCTTCCCTGCCGGCCACCGATGTGATCATCAGAGGTGTCTTCAAGGCTGTGGTCAAGAGTAGGCTTCCCCCGCACTAGCACGGTACGATGCCGTGGTAGCTCTCTGCCGCCTACCGTGTCACCTATTCGTCAAAAGTCATGTGACTTGGAGTCGTGCGATCAAAAACTCTCACGGATACTTTTTATTCGCCCTTCCTCAACGTCAGTTAACGCAACAAAGCATCTTTTCTGACGCCTTCTATGCACTACACTCAGGCCCTGTAAGTCACACAAGAAACAAATTTACACCTTGAACACGTCGAGATACGGCCATTAATTTGCACACCACTTAGTTATTAATCCTGTGTCCTGTGACCATTATTAGTTAATCATTACCAGTTCTTCATACACACGTTCTGTGTTGAGGAGTCCTTTAGGACTGCGCGTGTCAACAATGTAAAGCCTCTCAGTTGCCTGATGATGAGCAAGCCATCGTCTTTTTTTCCTGTTAATTCCGTTGCGTTTCTAAAGAATAAATAGTCTGTTTCTATATCCCACGAGGAATTACACCGAGACGTGTGCATCGCATATATTCTGAAACAATAGAAGCGAATGAAAGATACAAGCAACTGAAACAAGACGGACGGAGGGGAAGCATCTTCATTCTGGATCACCGGGTGAGCACTCTTATCTCAGCGGTGGCATTCACTTTGCGCTGCAGCGGCAGCTACGCAGTGTATATATTCCCAATCTCATTTAGTGCCACTGTATTCGCGAGCGTTTCTGGGAAAGAGGTTCGATGTTAGCTATACGGCATTCTTCGGGTAATGGAGAACGGAGGAGAAGACGAGCACGGGACGAGGAAGAGTGGAAGAACTGAAAAGGAGGAGGGAGCGGATAAAAGATGCGAAAAGGGAGCGGTTGTTAGGTCGGAGCTTGTAAGCAAGGCAAAGGGAAACACGGAGGCGATACGGCCGCTGGAATTCCAGTTAGGCGCACACACGCAGAGGGGCGAAAGTCGCCTCGGCGTTTTGCGAGACCATCAAAAAAATGAAGTGCGCGCCTCAACCGCGCGTGTGCCTGCTCGCGCATGTGCACTCACCTGTGAGGAGTATGAAAACGGCTTGCGCCGAATCTTTACACACGTCAACACTTCGTGTTGCCTTTGGCTTCGGAGTGTCTATAGTCAACAAAGCAGTCGAATTTCCAAGCTATGCAACCGTATTTACGTTGTGGGCTTCAGTCTTCACGAGAGAGGTAACTGTGAAATGCACTTCGGTACAGTAACAGGAGCATTTAGTTGCAACATCACAGGTATCTACATATGCACTCTCGAAATCATTAGAGGAGGAGGAGGAGGAGGAGGAGATTAGTGTCACGTCCACGAGGTCATTAGAGACGGGGCACAAGCTCGGCTTAGGGACGGATGGGGCAAGAAATTGGCAGTGCCCTTTCAAACGAACAATCCCGGCTTTTTCCAGAAGCGGTTTAGGGAAGAATACGGAAAACCTAAGTCAGGAGGAGAAATGCGTACCATTACGTTTCCGACTTTGATAAAGGTCGGATTGTAGCCTATAGCGATTGCGGTTTATCGTATCGCGACATTGTGCTCACGTTGGTCGAGATCCAATGACTGTTAGCAGAATATGGAATCGGTGGGTTCAGGAGGGTAATACGGAACGCCGTGCTGGATCCCAACTGCCTCGTATCACTAGCAGTCGAGATGACAGGCATCTTACACGCATGGCTGTAACGGATCGTTCAGCCACGTCTCGATCCCTGAGTCAACATATGAGGACGTTTGCATGACAACAACCATTTGCACGAACAGTTCGACGACGTTTTCAGCAGCATGGACTATCAGCTCGGAGACCATGGCTACGGTTACCCTTGACGCTGCATCACAGACAGGAGCGCCTGCGATGGTGTACCCAACGACGAACCTGGGTGCACGAATGGCAAAACGTCATTTTTCGGATGAGTCCAGGTTCTCTGATGGTCGCATGCGTGTTTGGCGACATCGCGGTGAACGCACATTGGAAGCGTGTAGCCGGCCGCGGTGGCCGTGCGGTTCTGGCGCTGCAGTCCGGCACCGCGGGACTGCCACGGTCGCAGGTTCGAATCCTGCCTCGGGCATGGGTGTGTGTGATGTCCTTAGGTTAGTTGGGTTTAAGTAGTTCTAAGTTCTAGGGGACTTATGACCTAAGATGTTGAGTCCCATAGTGCTCAGAGCCATTTGAGCCATTTGAATTTTTGAAGCGTGTATTCGTCATCTCCATACTGGCGTATCATCCGGCGTGATGGTATGGGGTGCCATTGGTTACATGTCTCGGTCATCTCTTGTTCGCATTGACGGCACTTTGAACAGTGGACGTTATATTTCACATGTGTTACGACCCGTGGCCCTACCCTTCATTCGATCCCTGGGAAACCCTACATTTCCGCAGGATAATGCACGACCGCATGTTGCAGGTCCTGTACGGGCCTTTCTGGATACAGAAAATGTTCGACTGCTACCCTGGCCAGCACATTCTCCAGATCTCTCACCAATTGAAAACGTCTGGTCAATGGTGGCCAAGCAACTGGCTCGTCACAATACACCAGTCACTACTCTTTATGAACTGTGGAAAAGTGTTGAAGCTGCATGGGCAGCTGTACCTGTACACGCCATCCAATCTCTGTTTGACTCAATACCCAGGCGTATCAACGCCGTTATTACGACCAGAGGTGGTTGTTCTGGGTACTGATTTCTCAGGATCTATGGACCCAAACTGCGTGAAAACTTAACCACATCTCAGTTCTAGTTTAATATATTTGTGCAATGAATACCCGTTTATCATATGCATTTCTTCTTGGTGTAGCAATTTTAATTGCCAGTAGTGTATTTATTGAGAACTCTACGTGTTGGTCGCACATTGTTATGTAATTCACAGATTGATCGCTGAAGGATTGCTGCAGTCATCAGATGAGTTAAAATGAAATGGAAAATGACACTAATGTAGCAATAATGGACCAGTTACCTGGCAGCAAATTCTACAGGAAAAAAAACTAACAGTACATAATAAGCGCAACATCGCTGACACCGATATCGTTAGGATATTCTGACTAGTCTCAATGTCACCTTCCTTGTGTACGCAGGTACATGAATAAGTGTTAGCAATGGACTGAGAACTTCCTATACTTAAGCAAACAGGAGCTATAGACAAAAGAAGGCGCCAGCGATGAGGTAACGTAAGCATCCATCGTCATAGATTCAACAGTTTAATTAAATTACGTGGTTTGACGAGGCTACAGTATGGTTCTAATATTAAAATATAATATAAAACGTATTTAGCAACAAAATGAATTCTACAGGGCTATGACAGGAACAATCATTCGAAGCGAAGCTGTTTAGTAAACATAGGCTCTAAAACTTACACCTTAAGAGCTATGAGCAATTCATCTTCGATAAAGTGAAATAAATCTATTCTACTGTTAGGTCTTTGCTTTCTATATTGTGGGAGCAGGTAGTGTGGGCCAGAACAAGAAAAAAATTCGTCTACCAAACTAGGGCTCCAAAATGCATACCTTAAGAGCTGTGAGCACCTGTTCAGTAGTAGAGATGTGTTTCACAGTAGCGAAGGTGAAGTAGTAATCATAGCGCCTAAAGTATACGTTTCGGATCCCATGTTTACTAGACTTTTGTGTTTCTAACGATAGTTCCTGTAACATCGAATATTGTCCATTTCTCCTGGGACACCCTATATTGCGTAAAAGAAGTATACAACCTACTTATAGAAAGCTTTTAAGCATGACAAGGTAAATAAAACAACTCTTTGCGTGAAAAATGACAGTGAATTTCAATGAAATACACTCCTGGAAATTGAAATAAGAACACCGTGAATTCATTGTCCCAGGAAGGGGAAACTTTATTGACACATTCCTGGGGTCAGATACATCACATGATCACACTGACAGAACCACAGGCACATAGACAAAGGCAACAGAGCATGCACAATGTCGGCACTAGTGCAGTGTATATCCACCTTTCGCAGCAATGCAGGCTGCTATTCTCCCATGGAGACGATCGTAGAGATGCTGGATGTAGTCCTGTGGAACGGCTTGCCATGCCATTTCCACCTGGCGCCTCAGTTGGACCAGCGTTCGTGCTGGACGTGCAGACCGCGTGAGACGACGCTTCATCCAGTCCCAAACATCCTCAATGGGGGACAGATCCGGAGATCTTGCTGGCCAGGGTAGTTGACTTACACCTTCTAGAGCACGTTGGGTGGCACGGGATACATGCGGACGTGCATTGTCCTGTTGGAACAGCAAGTTCCCTTGCCGGTCTAGGAATGGTAGAACGATGGGTTCGATGACGGTTTGGATGTACCGTGCACTATTCAGTGTCCACTCGACGATCACCAGTGGTGTACGGCCAGTGTAGGAGATCGCTCCCCACACCATGATGCCGGGTGTTGGCCCTGTGTGCCTCGGTCGTATGCAGTCCTGATTGTGGCGCTCACCTGCACGGCGCCAAACACGCATACGACCATCATTGGCATCAAGGCAGAAGCGACTCTCATCGCTGAAGACGACACGTCTCCATTCGTCCCTCCATTCACGCCTGTCGCGACACCACTGGAGGCGGGCTGCACGATGTTGGGGCGCGAGCGGAAGACGGCCTAACGGTGTGCGGGACCGTAGCCCAGCTTCATGGAGACGGTTGCGAATGGTCCTCGCCGATACCCCAGGAGCAACAGTGTCCCTAATTTTCTGGGAAGTGGCGGTGCGGTCCCCTACGGCACTGCGTAGGATCCTACGGTCTTGGCGTGCATCCGTGCGTCGCTGCGGTCCGGTCCCAGGTCGACGGGCACGTGCACCTTCCGCCGACCACTGGCGACAACATCGATGTACTGTGGAGACCTCACGCCCCACGTGTTGAGCAATTCGGCGGTACGCCCACCCGGCCTCCCGCATGCCCACTATACGCCCTCGCTCAAAGTCCGTCAACTGCACATACGGTTCACGTCCACGCTGTCGCGGCATGCTACCAGTGTTAAAGACTGCGATGGAGCTCCGTATGCCACGGCAAACTGGCTGACACTGACGGCGGCGGTGCACAAATGCTGCGCAGCTAGCGCCATTCGACGGCCAACACCGCGGTTCCTGGTGTGTCCGCTGTGCCGTGCGTGTGATCATTGCTTGTACAGCCCTCTCGCAGTGTCCGGAGCAAGTATGGTGGGTCTGACACACCGGTGTCAATGTGTTCTTTTTTCCATTTCCAGGAGTGTAGTTATTGTTTCTAAGTCGTACAATTTCCGTCATTTACGGAACATAACAGTTCGTGGAATTCGTTATATTCCACTGTCAAACGCTTAAGTAGAGCTACCCCACATTTACAAATTTGGGCTCCAAGGAAAAAAACAGTGCATCCCTGTTTTACTTTCAAGGGTTTCTTAGAAAGAGCGTCTGCCTCCGTCAATCAGTTGTGTGTCGCAGAATGCAGGATCCCTTGGAGAACTGTTGTCCAGTACAGCATCTACGACTCTCGTGTGTCTTCCTTTGCGAGACAAGAACGGTTCAAATGGCTCTGAGCACTATGGGGCTTAATTTCTGAGATCATCAGTCCCCTAGAACTTAGAACTACTTAAACCAAACTAACCTAAGGACATCACACACATCCATGCCCTAGGCAGGTTTCGAACCTGCGACCGTAGCTGTCGCACGTTTCCACACTGTAGCGCCTAGAACCACTCGTCCACCCAAGCCGGCTTTTGCGAGATAAGGACATATTTTTGTGAGAAATGTCTCCTTTTTAGAATGCAAGTATCAACTGCGACCATCAGAAATTAACCAATATTCGTTATAATGGACAAAAAATGCAGTAGCATGTGGGATCATATCAACTGTTTATGAAAACAAGTCTACCTAACTATTACTGATACGTTATGACAGTGGTTTGTCTCTAGCGAGAGCATAAGAAGGGACGGATCTGAACCTTAAAAGCTGCTAGCGAGGTGCCGTTGTGAAATTATGAAGTTCAGGCAGCCGTTGTTATCGGTACGTTACTGCAGAAAAAAATACTTGGTCGTCCGAATGGTGATTACTGCGAAGTGTTACATACACCGTTTCATCGTACGCTCTCCGACGACGGTGACCGAAGTTTCAGACTCCATTTGTTGATTATCTCCGCGAGAATTTCATGAAAGTTCTGGGGCTGCACTATTCCGGCCGCGCATTCCTCATTCGACAACTTTCATTCTATCGATATCTTTGGATTGGAGCTGCCATTGTCTCCCACAGCTATTCACTGCTAGACGGAGATAACTTTCCGGCACTGGCCGGAGTTTTCCGGTCACTCCCTTCAGTCCGGTACCCTTTTGCTCCCTGCTCCTTCCAACTTGTGGCAGGGATTCAGAGGGTATTCAACAATTCCGAACTGCATTCCGTTAAGCCTTCAACATAGTCCTACCACAGTTGTGATTTTGTCTGAAATATAGCATAACAAACTGCGGTAGAGCTGTATTTTCTTACATAAAAATGATATCCCGTACAGACTACTCTCAGAGGTTTGCGTGTGTCTAATTTACAGTGATGTAGGGAAACTACGTAATTCAAAGTTATTCACACTTTGAGGCTTCTTTTACATGAAATAAGAATAATAGCGTTTGTGTGGGAAAAAATATAATTACATAAATTGAATTAAATTGTATATACAGAAACAAGGCTGCTTGCTTTATTGTTTATTTTAGCAGGACCAGTATCAGAAAACATGCAAAAAATTCGGCGTTCTTTAACTTTTAGTTGACTTTTTAGTGTCCGCAGCTCGTGGGCGTGCGGTAGCGTTCTCGCTTCCCGCGCCCGGGTTCCCGGGTTCGATTCCCGGCGGGGTTAGGGATTTTCTCTGCCTCGTGATGACTGGGTGTTGTGTGATGTCCTTAGGTTGGTTAGGTTTAAGTAGTTCTAAGTTCTAGGGGACTGATGACTATAGAAGTTAAGTCCCATAGTGCTCAGAGCCATTTGAACCATTTTTTTTTTTTTTTTACTTTTTAGTGCGTCATCATCGGGTTACGGTACCAACGATGCATTTTGTAATTTAATGTAATAGCTGATAACATAAACAACACTGCCTCATCTACATCGTAGTAAGGAGCACAGAAGATGGGCATTTAGCCTGCCACAAGTCCGATCGAATTTTTTTTAAAAAAAGCAATAAAACCAGCAGCCTTGTCATCAACTTCATACAGCCCGCAGGACACCGTGCACACAAAAGAAGTAATAATGACCAAAACCCTTCCTAAAAAGTATGGTGTCAACAGGATATTTGAAGCTACTCGCTAAACAGTCCCAACGCAATAGCAGCACATTTGTCGAATATTAATAAGTGTATTTGCTTGTTAAAACAGTAGCATTAACCATCATTGTGAAAATTTACGAAAAACCTCTATTAGATATCTTTGTCAATTGGTTCAAATGGCTCTCAACACTATGGGACTTAACTTCTAAGGTCATCAGTACCCTACAACTTAGAACTACTTAAACCTAACCAACCTAAGGACATCACACACATACATGCCCAAGGCAGGATTCCAACCTGCGACCGTAGCGGTCGCACCATTCCAGACTGTAGCGCCTAGAACCACTCGGACACGCCGGCCGGCTTTGTCAATTAATTACTAATATCTATGCATGATTACTACGAAGTGCAAGGAATACGTCGCCTTTAGTCAAGGAAGAGTAGCCTGAAAAGGCGATAGAAAGCATTTTCTTTTTCATTCCGCTGTGGCCAACAAGGGGTCACGTTGCAATTTCAATCATTTACTTTGTTCTCCAATGTGAATTCATATTTTCACCCTTTGTCTTTCATCATTCGTCCGATAACTTACCAACTGTTCTCTTACTCTTCGTGTTTTTGGATCATTTTAAATTTAGCACTTTCCGCCCGAAAATATGTCTGTCTGATACTCCTTCTTCTTTACATTGTGTTATTCAATTTTTTTTAACTTTTCGGATAAATTTCTTTGTTAATGTCGTTTCTCCAGATATGCTTCAAGATCTGTTTTGTTGACGTATTGGCGTTCATCCTCTATAAGTGTCCACAATATGTATTTTATATTATGGAACGTCAGAAGATCCTTCGTTAATGCAACGCAAGACAACGCTTATAGAAGTGTGTGATACTGGTAATCGCTAGCGGCCTTGCCACAGTGGCAACACCGGTTTCCGCCAGATCATCGAAGTTAAGCGTTGTCGGACCTGTGTGGGTGAACGTCCGGGTCTGCCGGGCGCTGTTGACGAGTAGGAGTGCACTCAGGCCTCTTGAGTCACATGGAGGCGCTACTTGGTTGAGAAGTTGAGGCTCCGGTCTCACAAAGTGACAGTAGCCGTCAGAGCAGTGTACTGACCACATGCCCATCCAAATTCTCACCTAGTGACCCCTGTGAGCTAAGGCTGACACTGCGGTCGATCGTCATCGTTGGGCCTTAAAAGGCCTGTTCGGACGGAGTTTTAACCACGGTTTCACTCAGCTCCAAGGTGAATGAAAACACCTCTTCCCGATAAACAGCTTTCAGGAGGGAGAATTACGTTGAGCAACAACATGCAGCCACATCACAGATATACTCCCTTTCATCTTTCGTCAGATGGAAGTAGACACAACATGCGTGTAATTATTTACCGCTGAAGTCGCGTTTTCTAGCATCATCAGATCAGATGATATTTTATCACGTAAGACGTTACGTGATAAAATATCATCTGTCGCTCCTGGATGTGTACACTCGACATAGGAATCCACAATTCAGTTCTGCATTTTGAAATAATTCATTAAAGAGGTCAAGTGGATCACCACAACGGTAGTGCGTACCTGACCTTGTGCACTGGTCACAAAGAACCGTTCAGTTTACCAGGACAGCTTTTAAATTCATTCAAACATTTGCCTCATTGTGTGTCTACTGATCTGTGCTTCACGTCCCCTCTGGAAGAGCTTACGCTGGCTTCCATAGCCAGTCAGCGATTGGTTTCAGTCTGGCCATTGGAAGAAACTCATGGGGTAGAGAGAGAGAGAGAGAGAGAGAGAGAGAGAGAGAGAGAGAGAGAGAGAGCGAGGCGCTCACTTTGAACTCGGCCCGGTAAGCATTTTCGGATATTTCCATCGACGACCGGCTCTAGTTTGTAGCTCATCATGCAGACCACAGAAAAGTTTACTTACTCAGGGCATTTGTAGTGCCATTTCACTGACGCTGGATTTTAACAACGAAGAGCACTACCTTTTCAGTCTCAGCGGAAGTTATGAACCATGTGCTCGTGTGCCTGAGGAGACTGGGAAAAAATGCTGTCCTGTCTGTAGGAGTGCTGCCAACATAAACACTTTGTTTACTGATTACTGCCTACATCTGTGCTACGCACTGACAAATCACAAATTCTAGTAGGAGGCGATAATGGGAGAAAAATTAGCGACTATTTCGAAACGTGCAGATTTGAACAACGTCAGTAGGGGCGATAACTTGGTGAACAAATTAGGTTCTCGACTGGCTCTATTGGTAGACTTACTGGGACTGCGCAGAACTTTCTTGAATCCGTCGGACATCATCCTCTGACACACGGTGGGCCTATATTTTTTCCTTTGAACACACTCCCAGTCTGTATAAACTGCTTAAGCCAACGGCTAATGCTTTAGCGAGTTGGTGGTTGAATACCGAATTTGATACGAAATGCCCACTGCACTGCAATTTGCGACTCACTTTTCACAAACGCCGGCGGGTGTGACCGAGCGGTTCTAGGCGCTTCAGTCTGGAACCGCACTACCCCTTCGGTCGCAGGTTCGAATCCTGCCTCGGGCATGGATGTGTGTGATGTCCTTAGGTTAGTTGGGTTTAAGTAGTTCTAAGTTCTAGGGGACTGATGACCTCAGCAGTTAAGTTCTATAGCGCTAAGCGCCATTTGAACCATTTGCCATTTCGCCGCCGCCCGCCAAAAACTTTGAATCTTTCTCCTTTCCTTAGTATAAAGCTTGTTCATTTTGGATTTGTACTTGAATACATACGAATTTTTGAAAATGGGTCCATCATTTAGAATAACCCTGTGCAACACTAACGGCCACCTTTGGAGTCGTGTCGTGGCCGGGAAACATGGTCTGCTGATGAATGGTGTTGCATCGTGTTCAGCGATGACGTGTGGTTCTGCACTATCGCGGATGATCATTGCCTATAAATGCGGTGGGGACTGGTAAGTGGTCCCATTTATTTAAGGATGCAGAGTACTTATAAATGGTGGAAAAATTTAAATTATTTTATGACTTTTTAAATTCTAAAGTCTTGACTGATTACATTGATACCTGCATTATAAGGTCTCAAATGAAAAAAAGACCTATGTATACCAAATTTTAAAGTTAGAGTCATGTCTGCCTCCACGCCCCCTTTATTTCTGTTACAAAAACTAGTATTATTTCGAAAAGAACTGTGAACTTTCTGTTTCCAGCGATTACACATTTGATACATTGTAAATGTTGGTAACAGTGCAGGTTTTTAGTGTCTCTAAATGATTATCTTTGGTAGTATTTACTTTTGTTTCCCTGAAGCAGTTTGTTCAAGCTTTACTGAATGTTTGTTGCCCAAGTGCTACATATATTTGTGGAACTACATATCCTTTAGTTTGCAATAAATACGAACTATGCTACGCATCAAGAAATTCAATAAAAGGAAATTCTGTGGTAACCAATTCACAAGCAAAGCAAGCACACTGTTGGAAGTGAACTATGTATCAGTTCTTCAGGGATGAAACTCCAACATGGCTTCATGGCCGCCTCCTGGTGATCTGATTCAAGATTTTGTGTTAACAATGCCACTGTTTGTAGTGGATTTGTTGTTGTTGATGTGAGTATCTTATCTTCTTTGATAAAGGAAGTGGCGAAATGTAAGCAATATGATGGTGCAAGCTGTCTGGAAATAACTGAACAACAAAGTATCAGGAAGGGGTTTAGCGTCAAAATTAGTTCTCAGTGTAGATCCTGCAATAAATCTACCTCGAAAATGACTTCGAACATTGTGCATAATTCATATGATGTGAATCTGAAGTTATTGTAAGGAATGCGAGCAATAGGGAAACGAAAAAAGGCTGCTCAAACGTTTTGTGGTTTGATGGTCCTTCCTCCTCCTCCCAGTATTTTCAGCAAGTACATAAAAATACTTTTAGGTGCCTTAACGGTTGTGTCTAAAGCATCTATGAAACGTGCAGTAGAAGAAACTGTAAATATTATTGGAACCAGGGACGTTGCTGTTGCACTTGATGGGCAATAGCAACGTTAAGGGCATCGTTCCTTGAATGATGTTGTAAGTGCTACTTCTCTGGAGAATGGAAAAGTTGTTGATGTTGAGTGCTTATCTAAGTACTGCCACACCTTCCATGGTAACACTGAAAGACATATTGAACATCAGTGTTCTAAGAATTATGACGGTTACAGTGGAGGTATGGAGTGTGATGGAGCTCTATAGATATTTCAGAGGGCGGTGTACATTCATAACGTTAGGTATACGAAGTACCTAGGCGATGGGGACTCTAAGGTTTTCAATAAAAATAATGAGTTTCATGTTTATGGTGATATCTTGGTAACAAAACAGGAGTGTTGTGGACATGTTAAAAAGAAGGTGGTTGCTAGATTGAGAAAGCTACGAAGAGAAATGAAAGGAAAGTTGGAATCTGATGGAAAATCTCTGTCTGGCCGAGGAAGATTAACAGAAACTGAAATAGACGTTCTTCAGAGTTGTTGTGGACTGGCCTTTAGACGAACTGCACATCTGAATGATGTTACAGCAATGAGAAAAGCTGTATGGGAGATCCACTTTCACAAATTGTCCACTGATGACCACCCTGTTCACGGACTTTGCCATAAAGGAGCAGATTCTTGGTGTGGTTACCAAAAAGTAAAAAAAAAAGTGGTCAAATATACCGTCACAAACATTCTCTTCCTGAGTCTGTTATGAATGAAATGAAACCAATTTTTAGAGACCTGAGTGACCCTGATTTGCTTAGTAAATGTCTTCATGGCGGCACTCAGACTAGAAATAAAAGTTTCAACCATTGCATACGGGAAAGACAACAAGAATGTTTTTGTAGGACTACATACATTAAAAGTTGGTGTACCCGATGCAGTGATATGTTTCAATGATGGAGTGATAGGAAGGTTGGAAGTCCTGAGAAATTTAGGGATAAAATACGGCTCTAATATGGAAGATCAATTGCTAGGGTGTGACAGACAGTGGGTGCATAAAGCTGAAAGATTCACTCTTCAAGTTACCAAACAAGCAAGAAGTGCTAAAAGGAATGCCAAGAGGAAGACTGAAGACGAAGAAATGCTGCAGGCTGAAGACTATGCTTCAGGAATGTTGTGATACACAGTTTTATTGGAATCACACGTTCATTCACAATTTCCCGCAAGTTATATTTTTCAGAATTCAAGTAAAAATATTTTGTAAAGTTTATAAAGAATTGCTCTAATTTTTTTCTGCAACTTGCAGTAGTCCATAGTTATGTAGCAGACCTAAGCTTTATTGCAGAATCAACTAAATTGTAGAAAAAATAACATTTTTGCTAGGAAAAAGCTATATGAAAATTAAAATTTAAGATGTGATATTTTTTTTCCTTATAATATATATAATAGGGGGAATTAAATAGGTCTTGTACCTCAGCCATCATGTTGTCCTTATCTGGTAAAAATTAGGTCTCCTTTAAATGTATGACATTGGATTAAATGGTACCTGAATTGGAAGAAGCATTTTGGAAAAAAATTGCATCAATTTCTTTGTAATTTTTTAATAACCCCAAACAGGTTCAAAAATATTCAATATACGTCTAATTTGTTTAGAAAGTATGCTGCATTACCTGATATCAACATAAAATCTGTTAAACAGATACATTATAAACAGTGCCTGAAAGAAATCGATGTTGATTTTTACATAATATTGAGCCGGAAAAGTACCCTGTGTCCTTAACAGAGGCTTAGCGATGTTCCTCTTGGCGTCATTATTTCGAGATCCTTCGGGTTTGACCGCAGGCCATGACTGGTACTGACTGAGGGAACATAGGGGTAAGTCGCGGACATATTGCGTCCTTATGTGTTAGCTATCATGCGACGTATAGTAGTGCTATTTTTCTTCAGGACATTGCTCGTCCACGGCGGGGCACGTCTCTAAGAACTTCCTGCGTGATGCTGAGGTGTTCCAAAAGCCAGCACGAACCCCAACTCTGGCCCGGTAGAATTCGTGAGGGCCCAGCTCGGACGTCTACTCCGTGCCACTGCCAGCATCCAGTATGTAAAGGACCTGTTACAACAGTTGTGGATCCACTTGCCGCAGGAGAGAGTACGGTTCCCTTCGCAACACAATTTCCAATTGAGTGAGAGCATGCATTCAAGGTGAAGGGGTGGTGGAACGTAATGTTGATAAGTTGGCTCATACTGAATAGTTCTTTGTGTATTTGACTCGACATTGTAACTACATGCCCCCTCAACCCGTTAAATTTTTTTCCGTTTCCTCCTCCCTTTCTGGACCCTCATTTTTTCTCAATTAATCCCTTGATCCAACAGCCAGATGACTTCATATAGTAACGTTCCAATGAGATAGTGGCTGCTTGCTTGATATTAGCATCCACATGATAATGATATCAATTGTGTTACGTTGTGTTTCACACGATGTGTATGAAATCGATCCATGATGAAAAAGGAATATGTAAAAGCATACATACTGCACATTCCCTTCCCTCAAAGCGAATGATATGTACTGAGAACTATTTGGTTTATTTCTATATAGCATAACGGAAACAATCTTAGTTTCACAAAGATACTGAAAATTGTCAGCCATAGTCTTTTGGAAAGAAATATTACGGGTTAGTAAATTTTAATCTGACTACAAAAGACACAAAACAGTTACATTATGATGGGATTTTATCGCGGATATTCCTCAATACGAGCGCTGATTTTAGCACTGTAAGAATTTAGCACTATAAAAATTGGAAAGTCTTCTGCCTTACCTGAGGTAAATTAAATTCAGAAAAACCTTTACGGACGCCAATCAAAACATCATCTCTTGAATGTTCTACACTATAAAAGTGGGTATTTAATCACGTTCAGAAACGTTGTAAAGGAGAAATTCTCTCCTCGAATGAAATCTAAAAACAGACGGAACAACCCACAATACGATATGAGGAAACAGGGACTCTCATATTACAGAATTTAGTGTCTGTCCAAGTACTGTTGCAGTGAAATTTACGCCGACCTGCCTTACAAAGGGCTTACATAATGCCTGCATTCCTTTGCTAAAACAGTTTTATGTGGACGTCGTTTCACGATAGCTTAGCTCTTCAGTAACATGCGCTACAGAACACTAAATCCTTAACGACTATCTTCAAGACTGGAGGGCACAAGATCAAAACTGTTGTGGGTTCACTACTTGGCCGTTGCTACTTCTTTACTGTACGCAATCCCCCCTCCCTATTGGGATCCAAGTGATAACATGATCCGAAAAAAACAGTTATTTATACTATCGTCTGCCTTGTAATCCGATTTTACTCTTCCGGACCAGATTAAGAAAACGTACTATTTGTTTATTTTCAAACTTTTCGCACTTGTAGTACTAGGTTTTGTGCAAATTTCCTCAAATAACGTACCTAGAGTCCCTCAGTTTGGTGCTCACTTTTCAGTTAATTTTAGACCGCGCGCAGTGCTTAAAATGCTAACAATTTCTTAATTTCTTGTCTTTTTTTACCATTTCCGTTGTATCTTGTGCAACGGTGGGAACGGTACGTGAAACGTGCTCGTGTTCAAACTGGACATGAAATAAATAAAATTTATTGTGCCAGACAATCAAAAAAATGACACTTCGGAAACGGTTCATTAATTTCTTTTCCTTTTTCCTATTGTCTTCGTATCGTGTATAACGGTGGGGACCATCTGGTGGTACATGAAGCATGCTGGTGTTCAAATTGGACATATGACAAATAAAATTTATTATATCAAACAATCAAAAAATTACACTTCGTTGGAAAAATCAATCTGCAATTCTCAAAAGATACCACAGTCTCTGTCACTGTTCGAAAAAAATTTCATCTTATAAGACACTAACGACATTTACCAAGAACAGCAATTCATATGATACTTTGTTTTGTTTCACACGAAAGCTTCAACTGGTCCTGCAAGTTAGCATTAAGGAAACAGTCTTCATTTTCACAAAGATACTGAAAGTTGTCAGCCATAGTCTTTTGGAAAGACATATTACGGGTTATGGCTCTGAGCACTATGGGACTTAACATCTGTGGTCATCAGTCCCCTAGAACTTAGAACTACTTAAACCTAACTAACCTAAGGACACCACACACATCCATGCCCGAGGCAGGTTTCGAACCTGCGACCGTAGCGGTCACGTGGTTCCAGACTGAAGCACCTAGAACCGCGCCACCACACCGGCCGGCTATTACGGGTTACCAAATTTTAATCTGACTACTAAACATTCAAAATACTTACGTTAAGATGGGATCAAAAATTTCTTTTTAACAAAACACTTGAAATAAAACGTACTTTGGGTACAATACTTCACTGCTTGTAGGTCGAAAGTAACAACCCAATTGCCAAGTGTGCTGAACACTAAGTTTAATTCTAATTCTAAAGTAATAGGAACAAGAAGAAATCTAGGATCAGCACCATAAGAACACCCCTTCCTTACATTACACCAAAGTACACTAGCCTATACAGATTAACAATACTTATTCTAGGAGACAAAATGTAACAGAATCAAGTAACGACACAACAAAGTACAAGACCACTGCTAAAAACAACTGTGTAAAAAAAGCAATATCTGCTGAACGACATCACTCATGTACCAATCAGCACCTACAGGCCCAACACAGTATCCATAAAACCACACTGAAAGCCTCTACCAGACAAAACGGTGCTATTTAGCACCAGCTACTATTAACAAGTTCCACTTTGCTGTTGATTGCAACCTATGATCATTTGCAGGCAAAATAAGGATGATGTTATCGTTCAAGCATTACTTCCCATATGTACTGAGATGACGGGTATTGTGGGATACCTCCTAATATCGTGTCGGACCACCTTTTTCCAAGCGTAATGCAGCAGCTCGACATTGCATGGCCTCCACAAGTCGTTGGTAATCTCCTGCGGAAATATTGATCCATACTGCTTCTATAGCCGTCAGTAATTCCGAAAATATTGCAGGTGCAAGATTTTTTGTGTAAACTGACCACACAATTATTTCTCATGTTGGATGATCTGGTGGGCCAAATCATTCTCTCGAACTCTACAGAAAGTTCTTCAAACCACTCATGAACGATTGTGGGCTAGTGACATGGCGAATTGTCATTCATAATGATCCCATGGTTATTTGAGAAGATGAAGTTCATAAATGCCTGCAAATGGGCTCCAAGTAGCCAAACATAGCCATTTCCAGTCAATGATCGATCGGTTGGACGAGATGACTCAGTACATTGCATGTAAACACAGTCCACACCATTAAGGAACCACCACCCGCTTCCATAGTACCTTGTTGATAACTTGGATTCATAGCTTCGCGGGGTCGACGCCACACTCGAACCCTACCATCGGCTCTTACGAACTGAATTCGGGACTCCTTTGATCAGGGAACGATTTTCCAGTCGTCTCGGATGTAACCGCTATGGTCACGAGCCGAGGAGAGGCGCCGCAAGCGATGTCTTGCTGTAAACAAAGGCATTCCGCCTGCTGCTGCCATAGCCCATTAATGCCAAATTTCGCCACACTGTTATAACAGATACTTTCGTTGTACGCCTCACATTGATTTCTGCGGTTATTTTACGCATTGTTGCTTGTCTATTAGCACTGACAAGTCTACGCAGACGCCGCTGCTTTAGGTCGTTACGTGATGGCCGTAGGCCACTGCGCTGGTGCAAGATAACGCCTGAGATTTGGTACTTTCGGCAAACTCTTCACACTATGAATCTCGGGATACTGAATTCCCTAACAATTTCCGGAGTGGAATATCCCGTGCTTCTAGCTCCAAGTAGCATTCCACGTTCAAAGTCTGTTAACTCCCGTCGTGCGGCTATAATAACGGGAAACCTCTTTATATGTCTCACCTGAGTACAAATGACAGTTCCACCAAAACATTGCCCTTTTGCACCTTGTGTACTTGATGCCACCACCATCTGCATGCCGTTTACTCTAGGCGCTTCGTAGTTGCAGCGCCTGCCTCGTTGTCGGATGACTAACTCGCTGCTAGCAGACCACACCAGTGCAAGGTCGCTTCTTCGTCAAAGGGCTTTCTCAGCGCCTTGCAGTGACACTTCTCCGGAATCGATACATCCGAACGGCTGCAAGAATGGCTCATCGCATGTAAAAGCTGCTGCTGCTTAAGTGTATAGTTCCAGCATTTACTGCTTCAGTTTCAAGTTAATATTTTACACTGGCCGAGTATGTTGGTGTTGCTTGTAGCTTTCTTCGTTTATACATCACTACTTTCAAAGCCTTTGCCCACATAATTCTTACAAATCTACCTTGTTCTCAACCAGAAATGAAATTTGGCAGAGATACCCCTACTGGGGAGTTGGCCGCAGGATACAAGTATTTCATTTGATGTCATTTCCGCGTATTGTGCTTAGATCATGATGTAATGATTATAAGAGGCTACACATACACACAGTCCGATCGGAGAAAATCCATGACCTAGCCATGAATCGAACTCGGAGCCATGTGAAAGCTAACCAAAAGACGACGAGCTACTGTCCGATCGGAGAAAATCCATGACCTAGCCATGAATCGAACTCGGAGCCATGTGAAAGCTAACCAAAAGACGACGAGCTACTGAATTTCAACTATAAGGACAAACGATGTCAGTTATGCATGTTCCCAAGGACTCGATATTTGGGGAAGTGTCTCTCACTCTCTGCGATGGCTCTTCAAGCTATGGTCCCTTTCACCATTTCTATAAACTCTTTAGTCAGGAGAGAGATGCATCATATCCTTTCTAACACATTCTTTGCAAACGAGTGAATTTTCAGTAACACTGGTGGAGGTGTTGATGGAATTGTAACTGATATCTGTATATGCAGTTTCTAATCGAGACACTGATACCGGAAGTAGCCCAGTGGCATCGACGGAACCAAACGCCTTAATGTGCTCCTCTGATTCGGAGCAGCAATATTTCTACTGTTTCGTCTTCATCTCTACATCAGGAGCACGTTTTGTCGAACTTGTGCACATCTCCCTCTCCCTCTCCCTCTCCCTCTCCCTCTCCCTCTCCCTCTCCCTCTCCCTCTCCCTCTCCCTCTCCCTATCTTTCTCTCTCTCTTCTCCCCTATCTTTATCGCTCTCTCCTCCCCCTATCTTTATCTCTCTCTCCTCCCCCTATCTTTATCTCTCTCTCCTCCCCCTATCTTTATCTCTCTCTCCTCCCCCTATCTTTATCTCTCTCTCCTCCCCCTATCTTTATCTCTCTCTCCTCCCCCTATCTTTATCTCTCTCTCCTCCCCCTATCTTTCTCTCCCTCCCTCCCTCGATCATAATTGCTTGTAAAAGCTGTGGAAGAATATAACATTGTAAGTTTTTATTTTAATATTATTTTCCATAACCGCTGACTTAAACTACTTTAAACCTCACATTCCAGAAAAATGCGTTGAGCCCATGTATAAGCAGTGTTAATTATTTTCATAGCAAACTTGTTTCTTATTTTCTGAAAATTCATCTATTATGTTAAGTTTATTACCAAAGAGGAGAACACGGCGAATGCCATCACCGATTTCTCAGAAACTTCACTCAGTGGAACAGGGGTCAAAATAAGTGAACACAGGTATCGGCTTACAGTACTCGACAGTTTCTGAGGAAACGACGATCAAAGTTTTTGAGGTGCTGTTTGTGCCTTTTACCAAGAAAGCAGAGCAGTCGAAACGCTGGCAACAGTCAGCGAAGTGGCTTTACACTTTTGCGACCCTTGTTTGAAACCCGATTTTTATTATTATTTTATTTTATTTTATTTTATTTTACTTCCCAAACAGTCTTGTAGGTAGAGCAACCACAGATATGACTAGTCATCTTGGGTATTAATAAACCGCTTCAGATGTATTTAGTCCTTTACTTTTGAATCACTACCGGTTTCGTGGCACTGAAAACCACATCTTCAAGTTAACATCTGTGTAACAATAAATCCAGACGTAATAACTGCACTGAGATATCCACTGACACGGTAAATTTTCTAAAGTTGTCTAAAGATTTAGAAATTTTTTAAAAAGTATAAAAAACTTCCACTTGAGCATATTAAAGTATTTCTACCCACATCTCAGTGGATGTATCAGGGTAGTTATTCCTTCTGGATTTATTCTCATACAGATGTTCACCTAAAGATGTGACGTCTAGTGTCACGAAACCTGTAGTGATCTAGAAACAAAGGACTAAATCAGCTGAAGCGGTTTATTAATACCCAAGACTATTTTATTTATTTATTGTTTTTCGTTTATCTACCCACGTTCACTGAAAATCACTAAACGAATGTTTCCCAGTGTATATTGGAATAACTTTGTCCTTATTCGACTACTAGCTATATGGAGAATGAACTAAAAAGAATAAAGACAATAAGTGAATCGAAAAATTATTTCTAATTGGTTTCGGTGAAATTCCTGCGGTGTATTTTGATTTATAAGCAGCTGTAAGCGCCAGTTTTCGGAAAAGTTATCCATTATGCGTGATTTGGAGAGGAGTTATAGCCAACGTTGGAAATCTGTGCCGAGTGAGATTCACACGAGGATATGTCCCTGTCGGAAACCTACCTTCCCGCGATACTCACATTGTTTGGAATTTCTATGTTTCGAACGTTTCTACGATCGGTATCATTCAAGGGAATACACCAAATGTTCCTGCACAAAAAACATAAATATAAAGTAGAGGAAGAACAGATATAAGAATGAAATATTAAAACGACTGTAATTTCAGAAAATACCATAACATATGTAATAAATGTGTAATCAAAAGAGAACCACCTGCATGAATATCAAGTGCTCAGATGCAAAACCAGTCCTAAGCAAAGAAGGGAAAGCAGAAATGTGGAAGGACTTCATAGAAGGTCTATACACGGGAGATGTGCTTGAGGGCAATATTATGGAAATGGAAGAGGGGTAGATGAATATGAGAAGGGAGATATGATACTGCGTGAAGAACTTGACAAAGCACTGAAAAATGTAAGTCAAAACAAGGCCCCAAGAGTAGACAACATTCCGTTAGAGCTCCTGATAGCCATGGGAGAGCCAGTCATGACAAAACTCCTTCATCTGGCGAGCAAGATGTAAGAGACAGGCGAAATACCCTCAGATTTAAAGACGATTATAATAATTCCAATTCGAAGCAGATGCTGACAGGTATGAAAATTTGCGAACTGTCAGTTTAATAAGTCACGTTAGCAAAATGCTAACACGAATCCTTTGCAGAAGAATGGAAAAACTGGCAGAATCTGACTTCGGGGAAGATCTGACCCTACGACTTCTCATAGAAGATACATTAAGGGAAGACAAACCTGCTATGCTATATCATTTATAGGCTTAGAGGAAACTTTCGTCTGCGGTGGCGTTCTCGCTTCCCGCGCCCGGGTTCCTGGGTTCGATTCCCGGCGGGGTCAGGGATTTTCTCTGCCTCGTGATGACTGAGTGTTGTGTGATGTCCTTAGGTTAGTTAGGTTTAAGTAGTTCTAAGTTCTAGGGGACTGATGACCATAGATGTTAAGTCCCATTTGAACCAAACATTTGTCAATGTCCATTGCAATACTCTCTTTCAAATTCTAAAGGTGGCAGGGATAAATTACAAGGAGCGAAAGGCTATTTGCTATTTGCACAGAAACCAGATAGCAGTTTAAGAGTCGAGGGACACGAAAGGGAAGCAGTAGTTGAGAAGGAGTGAGACGGGGTTTAGCCTATCAACCAAGTTATTCAATCTGTCTATTGAGAAAATAGTAAAGGAAACAAAAGAAAAGTTTAGAGTATGCATTAGAGTCCAGAGAGAAGAAATATATACTTTGAAGTTTGCGATGACATTGAAATTCTGTCAGAGACAGCAAAGGACTTGGAAGAGCAGTTGAACGAAATGGACAGTATCTTGGAAAGGAGATATAAGGTGAACATGAATAAAAGCAGGATAATGGATTGTAGTCAAAGTAAATCAGGTGATTCTGAGTGAATGAGGGTAGGAAACGAGACACTTAAAATAGTAGATGAGTTTTGCTATTTGGGAAATAAAATAACTGATGACGGTCGAGGTAGGGAGGATATAAAATGTAGACTGGCAATGGCCAGAAAGGCGTTTCTGAATATGAGAAATTTGTTAACATCGAGTATAGATTTAAGTGTCAGAAACTGCTTTCTGAAAGTATTTTTATGGAGTGTAGCCATATATGTACTGGAAAATAGACAATAAAAAGTTTACGCAAGAAGAGAATAGAAGATTTCGAAACGTAGTGCTACAGAAGAATGCTGAAGATTAGATGGGTACATCACGTAACTAACGAGGAGGTACTGATATGAACTGGGAAGAACAGAAATTTGTGGCACAACCTGGGCAGAAATCCATTCCAGTACGATTATGCCATAGGTGGTAAATCATTGGAAGCGGTAACAACCGTAAAATACTTAGGAGTTACTATCCGGAGCGATCTGAAGTGGAATGATCACATAAAACAAATAGTGGGAAAAGCAGGCGCCAGGTTGAGATTCATAGGAAGAATTCTAAGAAAATGTGACTCATCGACGAAAGAAGTAGCTTACAAAACGCTTGTTCGTCCGATTCTTGAGTATTGCTCATCAGTATGGGACCCTTACCAGGTTGGATTAATAGAAGAGATAGACATGATCCAGCGAAAAGCAGCGCGATTCGTCATGGGGACATTTAGTCAGCGCGAGAGCGTTACGGAGATGCTGAACAAGCTCCAGTGGCGGACACTTCAAGAAAGGCGTTACGTAATACGGAGAGGTTTATTATCGAAATTACGAGAGAGCACATTCCGGGAAGAGATGGGCAACATATTACTACCGCCCACATATATCTCGCGTAATGATCACAACGAAAAGATCCGAGAAATTAGAGCAAATACGGAGACTTACAAGCAGTCGTTCTTCCCACGCACAATTCGTGAATGGAACAGGGAAGGGGGGATCAGATAGTGGTACAATAAGTACCCTCCGCCACACACCGTAAGGTGGCTCGCGGAGTATAGATGTAGATGTAGATGTAGATGTAGACTAGAAGAAGGGATCGGTTGGTAGGACACATTCTGAGGCATCAAGGGATCACCAATGTATATAGGCGCTACAGTCTGGAACCGCGCCTCGGGCATGAATGTGTGTAGATCAATACGTTATATAGCGTGATTCAGCAGTCCATAATGCTTTCGTATTTTGCAACCCGCAATGTTGTTTCTGGCCTTCGTAAACCACAGCCGAGATTTTCATTCCGTCTCGCTTGCTACACGTGTGTATTAGTTCTACAGAAAAAATGAACAAGGCTTTTTTATAGGAAATTTAATGTAATTAAATTTTCTGGAGGTCATAACTTTCGAGTTATTCAAGAAAAACTACATAAGTGATCTTCAAACGCACTTCTAACTCACATCATCACTCACCAATCAGGACTTTAAGAAAGTTATTCATGACAGCTCCTCCTAGCATTTTACACTACGCGAACTATTACCGGTATTCGACCTTTTTTGGTCTATTATCTACGCTACTCAGCCACCAGCAAAGTCGAGTACTTTGTTGACATTAATTAATTAAACGTGGCCGTGTGGATAATGAACAAAAAATGACTTCTGTAAACGGTACGCCAAAACTAAATACTTTGAAAATTCAATCCAAACTTAACCCGTACAAGTGGATTACTTCTGTAGTCAGAAGATCTGACGAAAACAGCGCTGTAAATGCTTATTTTATGCTGTTAAAAGTCAGAAGGTTGCTAGATAAAATTTACAAAAACGTCATCTTTACCATTTTTAAGTGCTCGACTAAGCCCGTGGTCTAATAATGCCCGTGAATGAAAATCAAGGAAGATCAAAAAGTCACTTTTGTACGTATTTTTTGACTAACTCTAAAACTACTACCTCTAACGATAACGTACCCCACTACAAAACTGAAATTTCCTAAAAAATGGTCCTCTTCATTTTTCTGTAGGACTGATAGTTTCTCGCGTAGCGAGTGGGAGAATATGAAAATCTCGAGTGCGCCCTATGAAAGCCAACAGAAAATTAAGGGTTGCATAAAACGACAGCCGTAGGAACAGCAAAGTTATCCCTCACATATATTTAAGTTAAAAGTAAAGTTCCAGTCTCTGTACCTAGTACAGGTCCTCACCGAGTCTTCCTTCATGCCGCTAAAGTCTTGTGTCGTTTCCTCCTTTTCTATGTAAGACTGTCCGCAGCTCGTGGTCTCGCGGTAGATTTCTCGCTTCCCGAGCACAGGGTCCCGGGTTCGATTCAGGGCGGCGTTAGGGATTTTCACCTGCCTCGAGATGAATGGGTGTTATTGTGTCGTCTCCATCATCATCATCATCACGCATCCCCATTACGGTCGGAGGAGGGCAATGGCAAACCACCTCCACCAGGACTTCGCCTAGTACGGTGGTGCGGGTCTCCCGCATCGTTCCACTACGCTCTGTCAAGGAATATGGGACTTCATCGTCGTCATATACGACTCAACATGGAACCCCGTTAGTTTTGTTAGCACATCTGAACATATAAACCAATTCGTAATCAGTGCCGTTTGTTGCATTGTAAAATGTTAATTACATCCGGAGATATTGCAACCTAAAGTTGACGCTTGAGTACCACTCCTCCGCTGTTCCATCGTGTATCGGAGAGCACCGAATTACGTAGGGATCCAAAGGGAACGGTGATGGACCTTAGGTACAGAAGAGACTGGAACAGCACATTACGTCCACATGCTAACACCTTTCTATTGGTCTTTTTCACTGACGCACATGTACATTACCATGAGGGGTGAGGTACACGTACACACGTGGTTTCCGTTTTCAATTACGGAGTGGAATAGAGTGTGTCCCGACATGTCAGGCCAATGGATGTTCAATGTGGTGGCCATCATTTGCTGCACACAATTGCAATCTCTGGCGTAATGAATGTCGTACTCGCCGCAGTACATCTGGTGTAATGTCGCCGCAGGCTGCCACAATACGTTGTTTCATATCCTCTGGGGTTGTAGGCACATCACGGTACACATTCTCCTTTAACGTACCCCACAGAAAGAAGTCCAGGCGTGTAAGATCAGGAGAACGTGCTGGCCAATTTATGCGTCCTCCACGTCCTATGAAACGCCCGTCGAACATCCTGTCAAGGGTCAGCCTGGTGTTAACTGCGGAATGTGCAGGTGCACCATCACGCTGATTTCACATACGTCGACGCGTTTCCAGTGGGACATTTTCGAGCAACGTTGGCAGATCATTCTGTAGAAACGCGATGTATGTTGCACTGTTTGGGCCCCTGCAATGAAGTGGGGACCAATGAGGTGGTCGCCAATGATTCCGCACCATACATTTACAGTCCACGGTCGCTGTCGCTCTACCTGTCTGAGCCAGCGAGGATTGTCCACGGACCAGCAATGCATGTTCCGTAGATTCACTGCCCCGTGGTTTGTGAAACCTGCTGCATCAGTAAACAGAACTGCAACGCATTCTCTGTTAATGCCCATTGACAGAACTGCACTCGATGATTAAAGTCATCACCATGTAATTGCTGATGTAGCGACACATGAAACGGGTGAAAGCGGTGACGATGCAATATGCGCATGACACTACTTTGACTCAGTCCACCGGCTCTCGCAATGTCCCGTGTACTCATGTGTAGGATCATGGCAACAGCAGCTAACACACCAACTGCACCCGCTTCCCCAGTGACGGGCCTGTTACGGACCCGTTTGCGTGCTACGACCATACCTGTTGCATACAGTTGGCGGTAGACGTTTCGCAATGTGCGGCACGTTGGATGCTCTCTGTCCGGGTACCGTTCTGCATACACCCTGCAGGCTTCAGCTGCATTTCGTCGACACTCGCCATAGATGAGTATCATCCCCGCCTTTTCAGAGTTCGAATACACCATGGTCACAGTTCCTACAACACTACACTATTACAGACGTCTGGGAACACGGTGTACTACAGTTGGTCTGCGTGCGGAGACGAATGCAGAATAACAATAGCAGCAAGCGCTACATGCGGACACTGCGACAGCTAGACCAAACCACAACAGTGCACTAGTCACAGTCTTAAACACTGTCGTCATCGTAAAAATGTCCCTGCAGACGCTGCTCGCCGACCGTGGCCCGTGTTTGTTACCACATGCAACTGAACGTCGGAGGTTTCAAGCGTCAACTTTAGGTTACAATATCTCCGGATGTAATTAACATTTTACAATGCAACAAACGGCACTGATTACGTATTTGTTTATATGTTCAGATGTGCTAACAAAACTAACGTGGTTCCATTTAAAAAAAACCGTAGGTTCGTGTTAAAAAAAATACTTCCGTGCATTTTTGTATGGTTTGTACTAAACAATTACACTAGCCCCTCTCGTCACGTTCGGTCTGTGGAATCGGTTGGTCAGTATTTGATGTGGTTTACGAAACATATCCAGCGGTAACGTTAGGTGACTCATCCTGTATATTATGAACAGTAACTCTCGTAAACACTACTCTGTTGTATCTCTGTGGATGATTTTTGAGCAAACTATTTGGCCTTCTGAAGAACAATGTATTCAAATTCCCCCACTGGAAAATCCGGAACTCTGTCAAAAACCTCATCCCGTGTTCTGTTCTCTTGATTTTTGTCCTACTAGGTGGGAGTGCGACACTCTATGACAACTTTCCGAAATATAAGAGCATCAATCAGGCTTGACTAACAGCGAAAATGTTGCATTAGCTACATATAGCCTTCAGGAACACACTGCAGATCTACTGTTGGATAAGCCGGCCGCTGGTGGCCGAGCGGTTCTAGGCGCTTTAGTTCGGAACCGCGCGACTGCTACGGTCGCAGGTTCGAATTCTGCCTCGGGCATGGACGTGTGTGATGTCCTTAGGTTAGTTAGGTTTAAGTAGTTCTAAGTTCTAGGGGACTGATGACTCCAGATGTTAAGTCCCATAATGCTCAGAGCCATTTGAGCCATTTTACTGTTGGATAATGTGCGAGGTACCGGGGCTAGCAGTGTATTTAACACTAAATTCTTCTAGAATCTTCATATGGAAATGATGCTCTAAGCCCCCTTCTTTTCTAACACCGACTTTTGCTGTTGCACATGGATTAAGAAGAAACGCGAACTGACTCTAATCGACCCTGCAAGTGGAGTAGAAAAGAGTCTGCCACCTGCAATAATTTAATTTGATAGAAATTAATTTGATAAATGAGTTTCATTAACGTGGTGAGAAATGAAAGGGTTGCTGTACCGATCTACAGAATGAAAGTTCTGTCCAAAATAACAATGTGATTTATTATGACTAAACTTAAAATAATAAACTCAACACATGAAACATTTACAATACGTAAAATTGGATACTCAAATAAATGCTGCGAAGGTGAATTTTTCCGAAAACTAGCTTGTGACATTTATGACCAAGTCGTATGTGGAGCCAATTCCTTGCAGCTCAAATCTTAAGAGAAACACCCAGCAAACTCAACATTAATTGCTGTTACAGTAGTGAGAACTCAGACAATGAACACCCAAGACAGCACCACGTAAGAAAAGACGGGAACAGGCGCGCTCTGCTGAGCTCTGATTATCACAGATCAAACTTCCCTAATCTGTCGGTGCTGCGGACAAACATTACCAAGCTGTCTTCTTAACTGCAAGGACACGATCTGGCGTACCGGAAGCGATGGCTGGTTGCTTCGATGTCCAGTCGTGGTGATGATAATGTCACGAGTACAGCCCGAAACAAATTATCCTGGTCTGGTTGTTCCAGACTAAAGGCTTCCTATCAATACAAATGCGCCTCTGAGGGAGACGAAGAAGGCTCGCCACACAATCACTGACGGTACAGTGATTGATTTTAACAAGCGAAGTCACACAGTAACTCTGATACAGTCAACTTTAGCCAAAACTGCTGAAGACACACAACATAGGCCGCTTGCACGCAGAACGCTCAATTGCCAACTGTACTCGGAAAGTTACGTTGAAGTCGAAACTTCAGCAACTTCGTCAAACAGTTACAATTAAATAAAAGTATATTAGACAGCCAACAGAAGGCAGGCTGTCCAGAGCAGCGAGAGCTCAGTCTTGTAACCTGCCCCGTCCGAAAGGCGAGAGTCGACTCCCTCAAGAGCACCCGTACAAGCTGAACACAGAACATTCCCGCCCCCACGACTGTGGCCATGGTTAAATGTGCCAATCAGCAACTCATAAACCGGCAAAAAATTCCACTCTATTGCCAAAGCCCTACTATTCCACCAATGGAGATACTTGGCGCCAATGTCTGCTTCGACCTTGCTACGTCATGGAGCTATTCCCTGAGCAAGCCAATCACAGTTACGATTTTGCAGAAAATGCGGGAATGTGCCCCCGCCAAGACTGCATGGGAACACAAGTCATTCCCACGCCTTGCTGGTAGCCCATCAGAAAGTGTTTTCACTAAGTTTCTGCGAAGTAACGGAACCTCTAGCCCAAGCCGCTCCTTCAGGCCCCTGTGGGCGTGCCGCCCCCACTCTTATGACAATGTCGGCGTCTGAACAGCATCCACTCGTCTCCCTCAATCCCGTCGGCATAACCCTTTCAAGATCAGCAGAACCCGCCTATCACCGGACCACCTGGGTGACGAGAGACACTGTGTGGGAAGACCGCTTGTGAAGGAATAGCAACTTTTCACTGCATGCAATTAGATAGGAAAATATTTATATCTTCTGAGCTCAATACTAGCCTTGTAATGACCATACTCGGCTATACTTTCCCAAGTCAAATTACTCAGAGTAAGATAGAAATGTGAGAGGGGGCTCATGCCACGTCTCAAGTGCACCGTGAAGGGATTATCTGAATTGGAAGGAAATGGGCAAATGTGGCTCTGAGCACTATGGGACTTAACATGTGAGGTCATCAGTCCCCTAGAACTTAGAAGTACTTAAACCTATCTAACCTATGGACATCACACACATCCACGCCAAAGGCAGGATTCAAACATGCGACTGTAGCAGTCTCGCAGTTCCAGACTGAAGCGCCTAGAACCGCTCGGCCACCGCAGCCTGCTGGGCAGATGTGATGTACATGTACAGTCAAATGAATGATTACAGTTTCAGAAAAACTGGATGATTTATTTAAGACAAAAAGCTTCACAAAATGAGCAAGTCAACAATGCGTTGATCTACTTCTGATCCTTAAGCTGTTTTTGACTTTTACTGATAGACTTGCTGGATGTCCTCCTGGAGAACATTGTCCAAAGTTCCGTCCAATGGCGTGTTTGATCGTCGGAATCCCAGGTTGGATGGAGGGCCCTGCCCATAACGCACCAAACGTTCTCAACTCTGGAAAAATCCGATGACCTTATTGGCCGAGACAGGGATTGTCAGGCACGACGACAAGCAGTACAAATCCTCGTCGTGTGCGAGCGGCTATTATCTTGCTGAAATATAAGGCCAGGATGGCTTACCATCAACTGCAACGAAACTGGGCGTAGGATTTTGCCGACGTACTTCGAGTGCCAAGGATAAAAACAAAAAAATGTCCTGCTACAAAAAGAAATGGCACCCCAGACCATCACACCTGGATTTTGGGATGTATGGCAGGTGGCGGTCAGGTTGGTATCCCTCTGCTGTCCGGAGCGTCTCCAGATACTCCTCTTGGTCCGAAAGAGCATACACCATGCTTTCATATAATTCATTTCCTCGTTGAGCATGAATCCACAACATGCAGTGCGGGTGCACAATATTGTTCGACCTCCAGTTGGAATCTAAAAGTAGCGAGCATGAAGGACATGGACAGGGACTGCGAATAGGTTGATCTGACTGGGCCGGAAAACGTGCCGGAATAGTCCATGCATTTACGATGAAGGCTCTGTCCGGATGGCGCAGTGGTTAACGCAACAGCCTCGTAAACAGGAGGTCCCAGTTTCCAGTCCCACTTCAGTAAACATTTTTCACTCTTCGCCGTCGATACTGCATAAAATCCTGATTCAGCTGATACCATCGTTTCTTTCCTTTTCCTTTCTCCTCCTTCTCCTTCCATTTAAATAATATGGACTAGAGCTATCTTCAGTCATGAGTACTACTTTGGAGTGAGTTCCGATGACTACGGGAGACGTCCCGCAGCAAAAATACGAAAAGAGGAAATATATTCTTCATTTACACATAAGCAGGTTACGTTTTCCAAAACTTTGTTTCACAGACACCACGGAAAGATCAGAGCTTTTGTAATCTTTATCACAGTGGGCCCATGTATGAGGCGTGTTTTCTGAAGTAAGTGCCGTTTTGAAATTAGAAAATGACGTGCTAAGATATCTCAATAATTTTATTTTTACATGAAAGCCTGTACCTTAATCTACTTTCCTACATAATTTCCGTCAATATTGAGACACTTGTCATAACGTAATAGGTTTTGAATACCCTCCTCATAAAAGTCTGTCGCCTGACTTGTTAACCACTGCATCACCACTGTTTTGACTTCGTCATCGTCTTGAAGACGCTAACTGGCCAGGTGTTTCTTCAAGTGCAGGAACATATGGTAGTCACTGGGCGAAAGATCGGGGCTGTACGGAGGATGACCTAGTGTTTCCCATCGAAAAGATGTGATGAGAGCTTTGGTCTGATTCGCCACAAACGGACGGGCATTGTCTTGCAGCAAAACGATGCTCTTGCTCAATTTCCGTGGACTGTTGCTTTGATTCTGGTGTGACGTAGGCCACCCATATTTCATCGCCCGTAACAATTTGGCTTAAGAAATCATCACCGTCGTTGTGGTACCGCTCAACGAAAGTCAATGCACTGTCTAAAAGTTTGGTTTTGTGCACATCCGTCAACATTTTCGGTACCCAAATTGCGCACAATTTTCGGTAATTCAAGTTCTCGGTCACGATGCCATACAAAACACTACCAGAAACATTGGCAAAGTCATCCCGCAAGGAGGAAATCGTAAAGCGTCTGTTTTCTCTCACATTATTGTCCACTTCCTGCACCAAACTTTCACTAACGACCGAAGGACGCCCACTCAGTTCTTCATCTTGCACATTTGTGCGGCCATCTTTAAATGCTCTCGCCCACTTTCTTACCATTCCATCACTCATAATGTTTTCTCCATAAACTGCACAGATCTAACGATGAATATCGATCGCTTTTAGGCCTTTAGCACTAAGAAATCTTACAACAGCCCGTACTTCACAGTCGGTGGGACTCACGATTATCGGAGGCATCTTAAACACTCAGTACACAACATAAACAAGGAAGAATCAGACGGCAATGGCGTCAGTGCGTAGATTAAGATACAGGCTTTCATGTAAAAATAAAGTTATTGTCATATCTTAGAGCGTCTTTTTTTTTAATTTCGAAACGGTACTTAATTAAAAAAAACACGCCTCGAACATTCTGTTAGCCATTATCTCTTGCAGTTGAAGTCCCTGAGACGTCTCTACAATGTGTCGTAAATTTCCGTACATTCGCACAGTTCGTACAATGATTACATAATGGTTAATTCAGTATAAATCATAAAGCGATAATTTCGTGCCAACGTTTTTCGCACCATGTGTTTGAGTGACGTCAATTACTTGAATAGAATTAAGTGCCAAAATTACGTAATAAAACTCGCAATTACAAATCTGGGTTGAATGATATCACTCTGAACAATGGCGCGGTCAATGTATAACACGCCGGCAATGCGTAAATTATTACTGTAAATTGGATGAAACTCTTGCATGAAATCGAGCAAATCGAATTAACGCCCCATAATCAATTAAATCTGTCACAGAATTTAAAAAAAAAGTCTTACGTCATATGATCATGTCATCAGGTGAAACCAAACCAAGCGTCTCGATTTTTGATGCAGGCATGGTACGATGAAAAAACTAGCTCACACTCTGTCCTGAGGATCTTAAAAAGCAAACTGCACGAACTTTTCTACTAAACAGTGTCGTGCTGCAGAATGCTACCCGTGTTTATGTAGCGCCGCATTTTTTATCATTCATTTTTAAATGAAATCATTTAAGTTAGAATGAACGTATCTATGTGAAATTTTGGTTACCGGACCGCTACATACCCCTCAGGGTGCTGGTAAGTATAGTTATTCTGCAAGGCTCAGCAAACATGCTCTACATGTGAGTGCAGATCTCAATGTAGAAGTCAAACCAAATGCAAATATCTTAACTATAAATGGAAGTGAGGATTTTCAGTAAAATGCAGAAAGCAATATGAATTACTACAAAACGCACAGTGAAAAAAAAAAAGAAGTTGATCACTTGTAGTAGTTGTACAATCTATAATATCTGTACTGAACGCCATGTCAGCCACACATCTGAAGTTGTCACAAGTTCACCAATATCGTAGCTTGGCCTATATATTTACGAATATAATTAATTATAAATGGCAGAATGAATTTTCATGATGCAAAATGTGTAAGTAATTTTTGGGGCATGTACCTGAAACGCAGTTTCAGTAAGTCTGCTATTCTCTTGGCATATATTTTAGATTGCCTGAAGAAATACACCTCCAGAGGTTGTGCATATTTTGTAGTTTTAAGTAGAATGATGCCAGTAGCACTTATTCATCCGTATGCCCAGACTAGGGGCCACAAAGTACTAGTGACTATGTTGGAAAAATGTAGATTTAAAACAGACAGAAAAAACGCTTTCAAATGTTCATTCGCCTTCTACCCACTCAAGCTTGCATCTACGAAGACATTCGGTGGGTAGCGTCTTTCTGTTTCCCTTGACACACGGTGTCCAACTTTCCATTTCGTTCTTGGAACCATATCTAGGGTTTTTCTGCCATTAGTTCGTCCATTGACATATCAATAATGATCAAGTTGCTTCGTGTTGCACTGTTAACTTATTGCAACTTCGAAACAGTGTTTCTGTCCCTTTTCGTGGATAGCGTTCTTTTGGAAGGAAACTCATAGCTGAACTGACTCTGACCACAGTTCCATACAGAACGCCTTTTGACGTTTTCTGTAGTGATATGAGCAAGACTTAAGCAACATGTGTTTGAGCTCTCTGAATCATCCCTTCTTCGTCGCCCATAGCTTTTCGTGCATGAGGCGTAACTATACGCCAAGATTTTATCCTAAACTCGTTTTTCAAATTAGTAAAAAATTCCATTGACGCTGTAAAGTTTGTACATCCGAGATTTCTGTTATTCCGAATGTTAAATGTTGTAAATGCCAATTACAAACGAAAGAACCCCATTCTCACGTATCTCAAACTTGCCCATTACATGCTGCTTGATCGTATTGAACAGGAGTGTACGATTTCCTTTCAAAACTGTGTTGCCTTCTCTTTTCTTTGCGATATGATCTAGCACGCTTCTAGTGTTTCTTTCAGCCTTCAATTTAGGGTCTCTTTTTCAGGAGCATGTCACATGTGTTGAAACCTCTGACGTAATAATCATCGTATATGTTCTCTAACGTGTTGTGACCAAACATCTTGACGCTCTCGAATTTAAACTCCGTATCAGGTGAAGGTCTGAATTTATTTTCACTGCTTTTACGGTTTCTACTGGAACTTGCAGTGCCGGCCGGAGTGGCCGAGTGGTTCTAGGGGCTACAGTCTGGAACCGCGCGACCGCTACGGTCGCAGGTTCGAATCCTGCCTCGGGCATGGATGTGTGTGATGTCCTTAGGTTAGTTAGGTTTAAGTAGTTCTAAGTTCTAGGGGACTGATGACCTCAGAAGTTAAGTCCCTTAGTGCTCAGAGCCATTTGAACCATTTTTGGAACTTGCAGTATAACTACCGCTTGCAGTGAGATGTTTGTCATTATCACGACTAGCATCATAATTATGTGTTAGTTGTACAACAGTTTCCGTTTCTAACGAATGATAATACTTTTTGCGCTATAATAGATACCAGAACACATGCAAGTGATCCATTTTTAAGACAAGTACCATCTTTACGAAGAAGAGTTCGTCGTACTTTCACCTCACAGCAGTCGCAATACATTAGGAGGGTTGATTAACAGTCGCCGACCCATGTGACGTTTTTTTACGCAAATGCAACTTCACATACAAACTGCAACATGTCTACTGGTCTCGACTGGCATAGCGGGAGGCAAAGGTCGAAATCGGCATGGCCTCTAATGGATGACTGCAAAGGTTTGCAGATAAACGAATATCACTGCGCAGTAAGAGATTTCTAAATGATCCCTCACTGGCTTGTGAAATAAATGTGTTTGTTCGAACCCAAGTACTTTCCTTGTCGGTAAGCGCAATGTATAACAATTACCAGACTTTTGCTGCAGACAATATGCACCCACACCATAACTCCTGGACCACCAATAGGGTCACGTTCGACAATGTTCCTGGGCATTCAACCTGTTCCCACCTCTGGCCGTGTAATCAGGAACAATGTCGAACGTGATCATTTTAGTGGTCCACGTGTTACGGTGTGGGCAGGAATAATGCTGCGTGTCCGTACTGACCTCCGAGTCTTTGAATACGGTGCAATTTCCCATCGACATTATTGTGACACGGTACTCCTTCCCCGTGTCCATCTTTCCAATGGTGCATTCGGCCCTGACTTCATTTTTATGGATGACAATGCGCGATCGTATGGAACTGCGCAGATGGAGAAGCGGTTGGAAAGAGAAGATGTTCGGAAAATGGACTGGCCTGCGTTTCCCCCAACTTAAATACCATCGATTTCGTGTGGGATGCGTTGGAAGTACTTACTGGCACGTCCATATGCACCAAGACCACCCAACAGTTACCAACCGGGCTGGTGTGGGAATGGACCACAAGAACTCCATATCAAAATTATGTCCAGCGTGAGAGCACGTTACAGTGCCTTCGTTAGTGATCACATAACTCATTAACAACTGTGTATCGCAATGCCGGAACCATTATGAATCTTGGTACTTCGGCGCAGTTCTTGTCTTTGAATAAAAGTGTCATTTCTTTCAGTTACCTTTTGCACTGTACTGTAGCAGTTGTTTCTGTGTATGGATCTAGTTTCATCTACCTATGTTAGTTTGCAATGACACATCGTCCATAAGTTTATACAGCCACAGAGTTACAGCATCTCATCAAGATAAAAACAGTCAAGGAAATTATCCGCGCAGTCCAAAACTGGGAAGGAGACTACTGCAAATACACCAACTGTGATACTACATACATTTCTTTTGGGGATTAAGTAGCAAAATAAAATACAAACAAAACTCTGCACTTTATTTTCTATTTGTCCCCAACACGAAATTGAAACATAGATTACGTAAGTGTACCTCTGTACAGTGGTAATTTTGTGCCACTTTAATGTTAATGCAATGTCTTTCAAAGATGCTGGTGACCATGAGAGGGGCCTTTAATTTTGAAGAAGGGCGCCAGAAGCACAAGGAGCCCTTACTCTTTTTTTTTTTTATTTTATATTACTAATGCCGATCAGGTAATAGCAACCTAACGGATCTGGAAAGTTCGCTCAGAACTTGCTTGTAGAATGGGCGTAGCTTTTTGTTGGAATGGCCAGTTAGAGCGGCATAGAAGATAGTGCCTATCCTGACAATCTGCTGTTATTCTGCGCGGACAGAGTTTTTAAATAGGACCCAGAAGGGTCACTGAGCTTTGCCTTCTGTCAGTGCCCTGGAGTAGTCAACATTTAATATCCGCGTTGTCAAAGTCATAATATAGGACCTCGTGATAGGCGCCATGTAGCCAAAAGTCTGGCTTTAAGGTTTCACGCACTTAGAGGAGTATCTCTACGTATACATTTATTTTGAAAATATATATAAGCGTAACAAGAAGCGCGACAGGAAAAGTGAGAGGTTTTGAAAATCGATAAGGACCTTTACTATATGTGATATGTAGATGACATAGGTGATTCACCCGATAGGAATGAAACCGCCGGCGTAACACGGCGAGACGCTATGGGCCACAGCATTGGTAACACAGCATCGTGCCACAGTGTTTCTCCGTATTACTAATATTTTCCAGTTTTACTTGACGTAGTCAAATTTGAGGATCAGCGATCTGTTGTGGATTCAGAAATACCCTTAATAATCAAGATCGCATCCACGATTTTATTAATCTCTAGTTTCGGCTTATCTCCAAGCCATCTTCGGATCATAGCAAAATACATTGATTAGCGTGCATCTACCAAACGGCGGGACATATTGGCAAAATATAATGCAGTAAGACAATGATATAAATTATCCTAACAGAATCAGTTTAGATATGTGAAGACTAAAATAACGATTGCTACATTAAGTTATTTCTCTCTCTAGCTTATCACAACCCCATAATGGTTTTCGTTTCTAGTAGATAGATATGAGGTAACGGCGGAGTTAAAGCTGTGAAGGCGGCTCTGCAGTCGTCCATGGATAGCTCAGTAGAACACCTGCCCGAGGAAGACAAAGGTCCTTGTTTCGAGTCACGATCCCGCCCATCGATCTAACCTGCCAGGAAGTTTTTCACTCATGCCTGATTGTATGAGAAACCTGATACTGAATACTAGAGCAGTGCTTACAACCGATGAAAGCGCTTAATATTTGTTTTTCTGCTTGTTTGTAAATATTAAAGTCAAATGGTTCAAATGGCTCTGAGCACTATGGGACTTAAAATCTGTGGTCATCAGTCCCCTAGAACTTAGAACTACTTAAACCTAACTAACCTAAGGACATCACACACATCCATGCCCGAGGCCGGATTCGAACCTGCGACCGTAGTAGTCTCGCGGTTCCGGACTGAAGCGCCTAGAACCGCTCGGCCACCGCGGCCGGCTTTTAAAGTCAGAGTACTTTCCAGTTAATGAATCAGATTTGTACGTATCATTGTAACGACTATGATAAGGCCTGTCTTCTGAATCGCTTGATGCGGCCCGTCACGAATTCCTATTGTGCCAACCTTTTGACCTCAGAGTAGCAATTGCAATACACGTCCTCTATTATGTGCTGGATATATCCCAATCTCTAACGCTCCGTCTAGTACCATGCAAGTTATTCCCTGACGTCTTAACAAGTATCCTCTCATCCTGTCCCTTCGTCTTGTCTGTGTTTTGCATATATTCCTTTCCTCACCGATTCTGCGGAGGCCCTCCTCATTGCTTACCTTATCGTTCCACCTAATTTTCAACATTCTTTTGTGGCACCACATGTCAAATCCTTTTATTCTATTCTGTTACGGTTCTCACACAGTCCGTTCTCGCCGTCATACACTGCTGTACTCCAAACTTACAGTCTCAGAAACTTCTCCCTCAAATTCAGAACTATGTTTGATGGAAGTAGACTTTTCTTGGCTAGGAATGCCTTTTCTGCCAGTGCTAGTCTGCTTCATTTATGTCTCCCTTACTCCATCCGTCATGGGTTATTTTGTTGCCGAGGTAGCAGAATTCCTTAACTTCATCTACTTCGTGATCACGAATACTGTTGTTAAGTTCCTCGCTGTTTTCATTTCTGCTACTTCTCAATACTTTCGTCTTTCTTCGATTTACTGTCAGTCCATTTTCTGTGCTCTTTAGACTTTTCATTCCATTCAGCAGATGCTTTAATTCTTCCACAGTTTCATTGAGAATAGCAACGTCATCAGCGAATCTCATGATTAATATTATTCCACCTTGAATTTTAATTCCACTCTTTAACCTTCTTTTATTTCCGTCATCGCTTCTTCGATGTGTGTAGGTTGAACAGTGGGAGCGAAAGGCTACAACCTTGCATTACACCCTTTCTAATTCGAGCCCTTGGTTCTGGGTCTTCAACTATTATTGTTCCCTCTTGGCTTTTCTGCGTATTGTCTATTACCCGTTTTTCGCTCTAGTTTACCCCTATTTTCCTCAGAATTTCGAACTTCTTGCATCACTCGGCACTGCCGAACGCTTTTTCCAGTTCGATAAATAGTATGAATGTGTGCTGATTTTCCTTCAGTCTTGGTTCCGTTATCCACCGCAGCGTAAGACTACCTTTCTGGTGCCTTTACATTTCCTAAAATCAAACAGATCGTTATCTAACAAATCAATTTTATTTTCCAGTCTTCCCTATATTATTCTTGTCAGCAACTTGGATGCATGAACTGTTAATCGAATGATGTGATTTCCCACCATTCGGCTCTTGCCATCTTCGAAACTGTGTGGGTAAAAGTTTTTTCGGAAGTTTGATGGTATATCGCCAGTTTCACACATTCTACACACCAACGTGAATAATCGTTTCGTTGACACTTCCCCCAACGATTTTAGAAATTCCGATGGAATGTTAACTATCCCTTCTACCTTATCTGATTTTAGGTCTATGAATGATCTTTTAAATTCTGACTCTGATAGCGGATCCCCTATCTCTTCTCTAACGACTCCTGTCTCTTCTACTGTCGCGTTACCAGATAATTCACTGTCTCATAGAGGCTCTCAATGTACTCTTTCCATTTATCTGCTCTCTGTTCTGCATTTAACAGTGAAGTTCCCAGTGATAAGCTTTGATTAATGGATATTCAAAATACAGCTTGATCACAGCTGTAAGTAGGGTCGAGTCAGACGCACCGTAGGCCATTTGGTACGGATCACAATCTTTGGATTGTATTTGTAAGTGGAGAGCGATGCAGGCGAGCTGTGCCGCCAAACAGTGGCTCGGCGCTGAGTTATTTTGCCTGGCACGGACCAGGTCCCATGACGTAGAGTAGGCCTGAGCAAGTGCACCGGCTCCTAATTAGTGGCTCACCACGGCAGCACGTTGCGGGGACAGTTCCCATTGTTTTCCCTCCTCTGTCTCTCCGTTACTTCTCGAGTCAAATCCACCCTCCTCCGGACACACACGCAAACAAATAATTAAAAAAGGTCAAACGAGGTGGCGTCAGTTCTGATCCGGTGACTCTGTGGAGGAGTGGCCGTCGAGCACGCGACACTCTGAGGCCGTGCCCCGTCCCGAGTTGACAGCTGCTCTGCGTCGAGGGGTGGGTGTGGGGTAGCGGTGAGGGCGGCCGCAGTCACGCGCGGCGTCGCGAGCCCCACCCTGTCCCCCCACCCCGTGCCCGTACCCACGTGCCCTCTTCCACACGACGCAAACACACGCGGGCACGCACTCACGCTCGCTGGCGCCGGCGTCCCGGACGAGGCAGGCGCTCTCGACGACGCACAAATTGGAGGGCGCGTTTTCGTTTGGCCGGTTACACAGCGAGCGGCCCGAGACAATGGCGAGGGTGCGCGGCGAGCACCGCCGCCCCTGCGCTAATTGGCGCTGCGCCGGCCGGCGCCTGCAGAAGCCGCCTCGCCCCGACACCCCCTGCAGCTGCTACCACTGCCGCTGCTGCTGGTCCTGCTGCTGCTAAAGGCGGACTGTGTCACTCCGCTCCTCGTTGGGGATGGCACCGGTGGCTTTTTTATTTTTTTTGGTCATCAGTCTACTAACTGGTTTGATGCGGCCCGCCACGAATTCCTTTCCAGTGCTAAACTCTTCATCTCAGAGTAGCACTTGTTGCAACTTACGTCCTCAATTATTTGCTTGACGTATTCCAATCTCTGTCTTCCTCTACAGTTTTTGCCCTCTACAGCTCCCTCTAGTACCATGGAAGTCATTCCCTCATGTCTTAGCAGATGTCCTATCATCCTGTCCCTTCTCCTTATCAGTGTTTTCCACATATTCCTTTCTTCTCCGATTCTGCGTAGAACCTCCTCATTCCTTACCTTATCAGTCCACCTAATTTTCAATATTCGTCTATAGCAGCACATCTCAAATGCTTCGATTCTCTTCTGTTCCGGTTTTCCCACAGTCCATGTTTCACTACCATACAATGCTGTACTCCAGACGTACATCGTCAGAAATTTCTTCCTCAAATTAAGGCCGGTATTTGATATTAGTAGCCGGCCGAAGTGGCCGTGCGGTTAAAGGCGCTGCAGTCTGGAACCGCAAGACCGCTACGGTCGCAGGTTCGAATCCTGCCTCGGGCATGGATGTTAGTGATGTCCTTAGGTTAGTTAGGTTTAACTAGTTCTAAGTTCTAGGGGACTAATGACCTCAGCAGTTGAGTCCCATAGTGCTCAGAGCCATTTGAACCATTTTTTTGATATTGGTAGACTTCTCTTGGCCAGAAATGCCTTTTTTTGCCATAGCGAGTCTGCTTTTGATGTCCTCCTTGCTCCGTCCGTCATTTGTTATTTTACTGCCTAGGTAACAGAATTCCTTAACTTCATTGACTTCGTGACCATCAATCCTGATGTTAAGTTTCTCGCTGTTCTCATTTCTACTACTTCTCATTACCTTCGTCTTTCTCCGATTTACTGTCAAACCATACTGTGTACTCATTAGACTGATCATTCCGTTCAGCAGATCATTTAATTCTTCTTCACTCTCACTCAGGATAGCAATGTCATCAGCGAATCGTATCATTGATATCCTTTCACCTTTTATTTTAATTCCACTCCTGAACCTTTCTTTTATTTCCATCATTGCTTCCTCGATGTACAGATTGAAGAGTAGGGGCGAAAGGCTACAGCCTTGTCTTACACCCTTCTTAATTCGAGCACTTCGTTCTTGATCGTCCACTCTTATTATTCCCTCTTGGTTGTTGTGCATATTGTATATGACCCGTCTCTCCCTATAGCTTACCCATACTTTTTTCAGAATCTCGAACAGCTTGCACCATTTTATATTGTCGAATGCTTTTTCCAGGTCGACAAATCCTATGAAAGTATCTTGATTTTTCTTTAGCCTTGCTTACATTATTAGCCGTAACGTCAGAATTGCCTCTCTCGTCCCTTTACTTTTCCTAAAGCCAAACTGATCGTCACCTAGCGCATTCTCAACTTTCTTTTCCGTTCTTCTGTATATTATTAATGTAAGCAGCTTCGATGCATGAGCTGTTAAGCTGATTGTGCGGTAATTCTCGCACTTGTCAGCTCTTGCCGTCTTCGGAATTGTGTGGATGATGCTTTTCCGAAAGTCAGATGGTATATCGCAAGACTCATATATTCTACACACCAACGTGAATAGTCGTTTTGTTGCCACTTCCCCCAATGATTTTAGAAATTCTGATGGAATGTTATCTATCCCTTCTGCCTTATTTGACCGTAAGTCCTCCAAAGCTCTTTTAAATTCCGTTTCTAATACTGGATCCCCTATCTCTTCTAAATCGACTCCTGTTTCTTTTTCTATCACATCAGACAAATCTTCACCCTCATAGAGGCTTTCGATGTATTCTTTCCACCTATCTGCTCTCTCCTCTGCATTTAACAGTGGAATTCCCGTTGCACTCTTAATGTTACCACCGCTGCTTTTAATGTAACCAAAGGTTGTTTTGACTTTCCTGTATGCTGAGTCTGTCCTTCCGACAATCATATCTTTTTCAATGTCTTCACATTTTTCCTGCAGCCATTTCGTCTTAGCTTCCCCGCACTTCCTATTTATTTCATTCCTCATTGACTTGTATTTCTGTATTCCTGATTTTCCCGGAAATTGTTGGCACTTCCTCCTTTCATCAATCAACTGAAGTATTTCTTCTGTTACCCATGGTTTCTTCGCAGCTATCTTCTTTGTACCTATGTTTTCCTTCCCAACTTTTGTGACGGCCCTTTTTAGAGATGTCCATTCCTCTTCAACTGTACTGCCTACTGCGCTATTCCTTATTGCTGTATCTATAGCGTTAGAGAACTTCAAACGTATCTCGTCATTCCTTAGTACTTCCGTATCCCACTTCTTGCATATTGATTCTTCGTGACTAATGTCTTCAACTTCAGCCTACTCTTCATCACTACTATATTGTGATCTGAGTCTATATCTGCTCCTGGGTACGCCTTACAATCCAGTATCTGATTTCGGAATCTCTGTCTGACCATGATGTAATCTAATTGAAATCTTCCCGTATCTCCCGGTCTTTTACAAGTATACCTCTTCCTCTTGTGATTCTTGAACAGGGTATTCGCTATTATTAGCTGAAACTTGTTACAGAACTCAGTTAGTCTTTCTCCTGTTTCATTCCTTGTCCCAAGCCCATATTCTCCTGTAACCTTTTCTTCTACTCCTCCCCTACAACTGCATTCCAGTCGACCATGACTATTAGATTTTCGTCCCCCTTTAGATACAGCATTACCCTTTCTATATCACCGTACACTTTCTCTATCTGTTCATCTTCAGCTTGCGACGTCGGGATGTATACCTGAACTATCGTAGTCGGTGTTGGTATGCTGTAGATTCTGATTAGAACCACCCAGTCACTGAACTGTTCACAGTAACACACCTTCAGCCCTACCTTCCTATTCATAACGAATCCTACACCTGTTATACCATTTTCTGCTGCTGTTGATATTACCCGATATTCATCTGGCCAGAAATCCTTGTCTTCCTTCCACTTCACTTGCACTGACCCCTACTATATCTAGATTGAGCCTTTGCATTTCTCTTTTCAGATTTTCTAGTTTCCCTACCACGTTCAAGCTTCTGACATTCCACGCCCCGACTCGTAGAACGTTATCCTTTCGATGATTATTCAATCTTTTTCTCATGGTAACCTCCCCCTTGGCAGTCCCCTCCCGGAAATCCGAATGGGCGACTATTCCGGAATCTTTTGCCAGTGGAGTGATCATCATGACGCTTCTTCAATTACAGGCCACATGTCCTGTGGATACACGTTACGTGTCTTTAATGCAGTGGTTTCCATTGCCTTCTGCATCCTCATGTCGTTGATCATTGCTGATTCTTCCGCCTTTAGGGGCAATTTCCCACCCCTAGGACAAGAGAGTGCCCTGAACCTCTATCCGCTCCTCCGCCCTCTTTGACAAGGCCGTTGGCAGAATGAGGCTGACTTATTATGCCGGAAGTCTTCGGTCGCCATTGCTGATTACTTATCAAAATTTAGGCAGAGGCGGGGATCGAACCCAGGACCGAAGACTTTTTGATTATGAATCAAAAACGCTACCCCTAGACCACGGGTACAGTGGCTTTAGTCTGGCATTTCGACCACGAGACGTCTAGAACCACCATCAGCCGCTGAGTTCTTTTGTAGCTTCTGAAACTCCATTTAAGAACCGCAAGACAGCTGTACTCGGTGATTGTTAGTATTCACAATCTGTTTCGCTACAATGAAACAGCATCCTAAAGTGAACTACATACAAATCTTAAAAGATTTCTGTAGTATTTTCGTCATGTGTATTACACGGGATTCTTTCCGGCTTGCATACTTCACCTGAGGATGCTGTTCTAACGCAGCGAAACCGGTTGTGATAATAAAGGAATCACCACGTACAGCTGTCTTGCTATTAATTTTAGTTCGTTTCATTATAAAGTTAAACAGCTGTGACAGCCTGCATTTCAAAGTTCTGTGTGTCCATTTACCCATTGCCTCCTACTCTCCATTATTGTCTTTTTCGCAAGTTTTCTTAAAATTTTTGGATGGATGAATGTGATGAAAAGGGAAATTACTCTATAAACCTGCTACCATATTGAAATTATTTGCTGGATCGAGACGTATATATTTCAGTCTGCATCTATACTCCTCGAGCCATCTCGCGGTGAGTGTCGGGGGTATTTCTGGTGCCAGCGTCTCTTCTGACTTCTTTTTCCATTCACCAAAGGTGCATGGAAAGAACTGTTGTTGGTTAACGTCCGTATTAGCTCCAATTTTTCACTAAGCTCACACTGTCTGATCAAATGTGCCCGGACACCCCCAAGTAATTCCGAACTGATCACTAGAAATCATGAGAAGTGGTTCTGCGCCGGCCGGAGTGCCCGAGCGGTTCTCGGCGCTTCAGTCTGGAACCGCGCGACCGCTACGGTTGCAGGTTCGAATCCTGCCTCGGGCATGGATGTGTGTGATGTCCGTAGGTTAGTTGGGTTTAAGTAGTTCTAAGTTCTAGGGGACTGATGACCTCAGAAATTAAGTCCCATAGTGCTCAGAGCCATTTGAACCGTTTTTTTTTTAAGCGGTTCTGCCAGCGTAAAGTGAGTGAGTGCTGCGTTGTCAGTACAGCAGAGTGGGTGGATCATAAGTGTTCAGTGGGTTCGACGTGGACTCGTTATTGGATGCCAGCAGGGCAACAAATCCACCAGGGACAGTTCATTATTTATAAACCGGAAACACACGTCTGCTAGCGTCAAACATAGGCTATAACTTGAGGAAGAAATTTCTCAGCATGTACGTTTGGAGCACAGCATTCTATGTCAGTGAAATACGGACGGTGGGAAAACGAGAGCGGAAGTGAATCGACGCATTTGTGATGTGGTGGTAAACAAGAATGTTGAAAATTGCGTGGAACGATAAGGTTGTAAGGTGGCTATAATTTTGCACAAGAACTCATCCACATACTTTGCCGTGATCTTGTGATAGGTTGTACATTGTATACAGGGTGGTTCATTGACTGTGACCGGGCCAAATATCTCACGAAATAAACATCAAACGAAAAAACTACAAAGAACGAAACTTGTCTAGCTTGAAGGGGGAAACCTGATGGCGCTATGGTTGGCCCACTAGATGGCGCTGCCATGGGTCAAACGGATATCAACTGCGTTTTTTTAAACAGAAACCCTCAGTTTTTATTACATATTCGTGTAGTACATAAAGAAATATGAATGTTTTAGTTGGACCACTTTTTTCGTTTTGTGACAGTTGGCGCTGTAATAGTCACCAACTTATGGCTCACAAATTTAGATAAACAGTTGGTAACAGATTGGCTTTTTAAATTGAAATTCAGAACGTAGGTACGTTTGAACATTTTATTTCGGATGTTCCAATGTGATACATGTACCTTTGTGAAATTATCATTTCTGAGAACGCATGCTGTTACAGCGTGATTACCTGTAAATACCACATAAATTCAATAAATGTTGAAAATGATGTGCGTCAACCTCAATGCATTTGGCAATACGTGTAACGACATTCCTCTCAACAGCGAGTAGTTCGCCTTCCGTAATGTTCGCTCATGCATTGGCAATGCGCTGACGCATTTTGTCAGGCGTTGTCGGTGGATCACGATAGCAAATATCCTTCAATTTTCCCCACAGAAAGAAATCCGGAAACGTGCGGGCAATGGTATGGTGCTTCGACGGCCAATCCCCCTGTCACGAAATATGCTTTTCAATACCGCTTCAACCGCACGCGAGCTATGTGCCGGACATTCATCATGCTGGAAGTACATCGCCACTCTGTCATGCAGTGAAACATCTTATAGTAACATCGGTAGAACGTTACGTAGGAAATCAGCATACATTGCACCATTTAGATTCCCATCGATAAAATGGGAACAATTATCCTTCCTCCCATAATGCCGCGCCCTACATTAACCCACCAAGGTCGCTGATGTTCCACTTGTCGCAGCCATCGTGGATTTTCCGTTGCCCAATAGTGCATATTATGCCGGTTTACGTTTCCGCTGTTGGTGAATGACGCTTCGTCGCTAAAAAGACGCGTGCAAAAACTCTGTCATCGTCCCGTAATTTCTCTTGTGCCCAGTGGCAGTACTGTATATGACGTTCAAAGTAGTCGCCCTACAATTCCTGGTGCGTAGAAATATGGTACGGCTGCAATCGGTGTTGCTGTAGCGTTCTCAACACCGACGTTTTGAGATTCCCGATTCTCGCGCAATTTGTCTGCTACTGATGTGCGGATTAGCCGCTATAGCAGCTAAAACACCTACTTGGGCATCATCATTTGTTGTAGGTCGTGGTTGACATTTCACATGTGGCTGAACACTTCCTGTTTCCTTAAATAACATAACTATCCGGCGAACGGTCCGGACACTTGGATGATGTCGTCCAGGATACCGAGCAGCATTCGTAGCACACGCCCGATGGGCGTTTTGATCGCAATAGCCATACATCAACACGATATCGACCTTTTCGGCAATTGGTAAACGGTCCATTTTAACACGGGTAATGTATCACGAAGCAAATACCGTCCGCATGGGCGGAATGTTACGTGATACCACGTACTTACACATTTGTGACTACTACAGCGCCATCTATCACAAAGCGACAGAAGTTGTCCAACTAATACATTCATATTTCCTTGCGTACTACACGAATGTGTAATAAAATATGGGGTTTCCTAATTCAATAAACTGCAGTTGATATCCGTTTGACTATGGCAGTGCCATCTAGCGGGCCAACCATAGCGCCATCTGGCTCCCCCTTGAAGCTAGACGAGTTTCGTTCTTTGTAGATCTTTCGTTTGATGCTTATTTCGTGAGATATTTGACCCGGTCACTATTAATGAACCACCCTGTACATAGAGATTTTAGTACTGGTAACTAAAATACTGAGAAACCATGGAGCAGTGCAAGAGGATCCTCACATCAGGTCCATCAGTAAAATGTTTCGCGCTAACTGTGCGGATACATCTGTTTGGATAGCTAGTTTCTTCCCCTCATCTGCTATTTCCTTAGCCACTTCCGCTGCTGTTGCAGAAAACCCTCTTTTCCCAGGCCAAAGGAAATACAGACTCTCTAAGTTTGCTCTTCTGTAGAAGTCTTCCTGCATAATAGCGAGTAGCTTCTAGTTTGAAGAGATCTGAAGAACTCTGTTCTTTTAGTGTCATCAGTTTGTCAGGTGCCTTCGCTGTCTGCCTCCTCGAACAACAGGCGTGGCCACGCAGTCGGCACCTACTTAATGCATCTGTGTACTAGAGTGTTAAAGAAGCAGGGATATAACAGGAGCGATTACTCAGACAACAAGCCTAGTAATCATGGGCCCTAAAATGCATACCTTAAGGTCTATGGGCACTTCTTCGCTTTTGATACTGTAAGACAAACCTCTGCAAGCTCTTTGCTTTCTATACTTTGTGAGGTGGTAGTAAGGACCAAGGAAAGGTAAAGGCACAAGAGAGGAAGATCTGGCACTGCGCTTGATAGTGGAAGCACGCACGACTAAGAGAAACCAAGAGACGCTCATAAGGTTTGACGATCTAGAAAAAGCAAGCGACTATGTAAAATAGTGCAAGATATTGGAAATTCTGAGAAAAATGGGAGTAAGTTATAGGAAAGATGAATAATACACAATATGTACAGAAACCAAGAGGAAACAATGAGAGTGGAAGATACAGAATAAAGTACTCGGATTAAAAATGTCGTAAGACTATATTATAGTCTTTCACACCTAGCGTTCGTTCTGTTCTTTACAAAATAAATGATGGAAATAAAAGAAAGGTTCAGCAGTGCGATTTAGATTCAGTGTGAAAGGATATCAATGACATGATCAGCTGACAACATTTTTGTTTTCAATAAAAGTGAAGAAGCATTAAAAGGTATGTAGAACGTGTGAGTTAACGAGCATTTCGCTCTCATTTAAACGTAAGGCAGAAAGAGTCAGCCTACAGGAATTGTGAAACGAACCCTGTCAACCAGGACCGTTTGCCTCAAAGGGCGCAGATTCACCATGAGATGGGGAAACTCACAGGCGTCTCTTGTCTATTGAGGCCGAAGCGCTGTAGAATACCAGTGAGACAGACGAGAACCTATGTCATAGGGAAACCCAGGAAAGCACAGCAGCGTTAAATATGACGGACCTAAGATCGACCATAAAGGGAAACATTCATAATACAATAAACTGGTAGCCAAGATCGCAGGAATTCTATTTATTCCATGATTACCGGTTTCGGCGAAACTAAAGTCGCCATCATCAGATCTTAGGATACATACAGGTTAAAACTTCAAGGCAAACAATGGTAATCATGGAATAAAAAGAATTCCTGCGATCTTGGCTACCAGTTTGTTTTACAAGCTTCTAGATCGCTCCCCACATGAGCACAATGTGCTCCCTACAATACAGGAAACATTTATGAAAATTATTTAATTGTGTAGTAATGTAGGGAATTAAGCCACCGCTATTTTACTCTTAATCTACCATCCTTCATAAATTTGCATGGTGATCCCAACAAAATTTAAGTAATGGTCATATCTATAATAGTTTAGGATTTACTGTTAAAGTTAAATTACCAAGTTTTTCACAAAGACCTGAATGTTAAAATCGGAACGCTTTGGTCGAACTCAACGATCAACATTTCATGTAGAAGCGCATCATAAAAATTACAAATGTTGTAAATATCAACTCTGTAACTTTATTTGTTTAAAACATACGGTAAATCTAATTTAACAATATTGTCAGTTAAGCATCAGATCATTTCCTCCACACAAAATACATTGAACGATGACAGCATGACACCTTATTGAATCATTGGGTAGTAGAATATTTGTTGTAAAGTATAGTGCATAATAGTTACTTTTGTTGTTTATTTATTTATCAGAAAGCACATTGGTGCAAGGCTACTGGCTGTGACATTCAAATTTAAGAAGCTAATAGTATTGGTTTCATGTAAAAGTATTTAACGTTTATTGTGTAATGGATATTATTGTTACTTTATTTAGAACGTGAAAGTGGTCAAGCTCTAATTATTTTAATATGTTAAAATGTAAAACAAGGTAGCATAAGGCGTAGCCAATCAGATGGACGGCTTCAGGAAAGGGAACTGCACTGATCAGTTGAGTGAAGATGCTCGACGCGCGGGAAACGCGGCCGGGGACCGGCGGAGACAGTGCTGGTGGAGACGCAGAAGCAGGCGGTCGGTCTTTAGGCAGCTTGGAAGTGAAACGACGTAGAAAATTTCGCGTTGTGTTGTATCGCGGGACTTAGTCTCTAAGCGGTGAGCAGCCGCGCGTCTAGTGTGAAGATAACGAGGTGGAATATTAAACTTGTGTTTCGCGATGAGATTGTGAATGATCGAACTGTGTCAAATGGATATGCGCTAGAGTGTAATAGTAATTATAAATACGATCACTTTCTCCAATAGCTTGCTTTCTGAACAAACATTATTCTAACCAAATCACAACTGAGTGGCCTACATCGTTTGTAGGGTGTTAATTTAGTTCATCTACATCTACATCTACATTGATACTCCGCAAGCCACCCAACGGTGTGTGGCGGAGGGCACTTTACGTGCCACTGTCATTACCTCCCTTTCCTGTTCCAGTCGCGTATGGTTCGCGGGAAGAACGACTGTCTGAAAGCCTCCGTGCGCGCTCTAATCTCTCTAATTTTACATTCGTGATCTCCTCGGGAAGTATAAGTAGGGGGAAGCAATATATTCGATACCTCATCCAGAAACGCACCCTCTCGAAACCTGGCGAGCAAGCTACACCGCGATGCAGAGCGCCTCTCTTGCAGAGTCTGCCACTTGAGTTTATTAAACATCTCCGATATTCCTATTACTGTTATTATATGTTATGTTGAAATCAGCCAGACGACTCAACAAAAGGGTCACAGGTGTCTAATTTAGGGCCTGTAATGCGACACGTGAGGTTCAACCCCTAGACGAGTTCCAGCCAAGACATTTCGACGAAAAGGAACCGCATGTGAGCCCGAACATCTGTGGGATATTACCTCGCAAACGGAATGGTCGAATGACTACACAATATGGATTAAGGGTAAACTGAGAAAAGACAAAAGCAATGAAAAGTACCGGAAATAAGAATAGCGAGAAACTAAACATTGGAATTGATGGTAGCGATGTAAATGCAGTTAAAGAATCCTGCCACTTTGGAAGCAAAATAATCATAATGGGTGAAGAAAGGGGACGCGAAAAGCAGATTAGCACAGGAAAGAGGGCAGTTCTGGCAAGAGAAGTCTGATATCAAATATACACCTTAATTTCAGTAATAAATTCCTGGGACTGCACGTTTGGAGCATAACATTGTGTGTGTTGGTGGATTACGGAATGTGCGAAAACCGACTAGGAGAGATTCCAATCGTTTGACATGTCTTGCTACAGACTACTGCTGAAAATTAGGTGGACTGATAAGGTAATATATGAGGAGGTACTCCGCAGAATCGGCGAGAAAAGGAATGTATGGAAAACACTGATAGGATGTATGCTATGACATTACGAAACTACATCCGTAGTACTAGAGAGAGAGCTGTAGAGGGTAAAAACTGTAGGGGAGGACAAATACTGGAATACGTCCAATAAGTAACTGATGAAGTAGTGTGGTGCAAGTGTTACTCTCAAATGAAGAGGTTGGTGCAACAGAGGATTTAACGAGGAGGGGGGGGATTTAACGGGGAGGGGGGAGTTTAACGGGGGCTGCATCTTGCCAATGAGAAGACTGATGACTCAAAAAAGTACAGACACAAACAGGGAAAAATATCCAGTATACATGTGCTCTAAAGTGCATACTTTGAGGGTTACGAGCACTTGTTCATCTTCGCTACTATGAACCATGTCTCTTCTAGTCGACAAGTGCTGATAGGTGTTAAGGTATGCATTTTAGAGTCCATATTTATAGTACTTTTGTGCTTCGATCTGTCGTTCGTCGCATTTCCATGTGTACTGACCATCCGTCTTGGGACGTCTTGTATGAGAGTGCTTGGGAGCCCTTTTACGACAGATTTCTCCATATACGACATCATTCGGCTTAGCAGCCATGTTACAACAGTTTGCATTCGTGGTGCTCATATATGTTATTAGTTTTATACCCATGCAGCAAATAGCCTGAAATACGTAAATATTAATAATTAACAGTTGTGATAGAGAAAGGCAACACCTATGTCAGACACTTCTCGTACCAAGCTGTATTGTCCAGTTTCACTAACACTACATAGTTACTTGAATACAGGTATTAAGCATCAGCAGGAGCTCCATTACTCAGTCACCTTCAGGGACAAACTGATACTACTGTTTGATGTGCTCTATCGCAAGTTGCACTGCTGGCCAGTGTAACTGCAAAACCATGTAGATAGAAGGTAACATACGTCAAATGGGAGTGAACGGTACCACATGCATTTCAGCGTAAGGTCACAAATAAACTAGGAGCTACACTATCTATGTCCCGTATACGAGGAAAAGTTGTGTAGCGGCTTTCCTATTCAGAAAGTATATTTTAATGTTACTGTGCTACGCTTCGTATAAGAAGCCGAAACATATACTAACAAGTGTCAGAAATCGATCGTTGCCTGCGGAGGCTGAAATTTGTCGTTCCTTGACATAGGTCGGGATCCCACAGCTGTCATGCGAACATGAAACCGATGAGATCAGGAGGGCCATATGCAATTCTTTCGGGGTTCACTCTGGACTTGAGGCCAACTGATGAGCTACTTGACTGAGAAGTAGCGGCTCCGGTCTCGTAAAGTGAGATACGGCCGGGAGAGCGGTGTACTGACCACATGCCCCTCCATATCAGCTTCCAGTGACGCCTGTGGTTGAGGATGACACGGCGGCCGGTCAGTACCGTTGGGCCTTCATCGCCTGTTCGGGTGGAGTTAAATTCAGTTTTATATTCAATTCTCTGTACGATTTCATCGGCTCCAATCGACTAGCGACCTATAGGACAGACACATTGTTCGCTATGCTGTGCAGGATAACAGTACTACGTCAAGTACCTTGAGTCAGGAGATGGTTTTGTTGTGTGACGAACTCCTGAGCAGCATGCACTGCCAACAAAGTGAAGGTTTTCTAGACGAGGTCCAGTTCTGCATACAGTATCACGATTAGTGTATCAGTTCGTGGAGTCTCGGAGGAGATCGTAAGGTTTTGGTATGTCCATCCTGAGGGACTAGAGCCGTTCACTTACGTAAGCTCTCATTTCGATGTTGTTTATTATACAGCCACCAGTTTCGGCTAATCAGTAGACCATCTCCAGGCCTTACCTGACGCTGAGAGGGTGAAGTCAGATTGCATACACGTTCCCATTAGTGGCCAACATATAAGAACTTGTTTCCATAGACTTCTGTAACAGCGATATTGTGTCCTCAACCAGCAATTACCAACTACAACTGGTTGACGGTTGCAAACACAAATTCGGTCTGCAATATTTCGAACAGTAACCAATACATTCGGTTCCTACGTCCTGCTTTCTACATCTTTCTTGTGTTATCTTTCAGCAAGACAGTAGAAGACTACATCTACTCATGCTGTCTTGATCTGCCTTGGTACACGGACTGGAATAGTCTTTCCCAAGCCAGCACATTATCCAGACCTCTCAGCCATTGAAAAAAATCAGATTTGGATTGTCGAGAGGATGGCAAGCGTCCTTTCAGAAGGAACTACGAGTGGTGAACTGAGGGAGAGTGTCCGAGTATCATGGAGAGACGTACCCATTTCCGACCTCCAAACCGAGTTGGAGTATTTTCCCAGCCAGGTTAGAGCCATTGCTGCTCTCAGAGGTGACAGCTCTATGTACTTAATGTTTCGTCCTGTGTACTCTCAAGGCACCTGCAAATTTAATCACGTGTTTTCCTACTATACTGAATAAGGACAATTAGTAAACTTTTATTTGACTCGTACGCGCGCTCTTGTGGACGAGCATTACACAGAGGGGAACTGTACTGCAGCGGCACGTGCCTGTGTGTTGTGGGGCAGTGTCTGCTGAGCTCGGCAGCAACACGTGTCTGGGGGCGGAGGCGCAGCGTCCGCCGGCGGCACATTAAATCAGGAGCGAGGCCACCTGCCGGGAAACGCCGCGCCGAGCGGAACGGGACGCGGCGGGCGCTGGCTGCGCGTGAAGATGCGCGCAGATTGTGCGCCAACACGTTCCGCCACCCAGCCCGAGCCGTGGAGTCATTTGCCGCGGCCTCTAAACCGTGCGACACTACCTAGCCACAGCTTCATAACAGCTGTCTGCTCGCACCAACACCACGTCCTGAACGTCTCGCGGTACACGGCTTTCTTCAAGGAAATAATTCGGCCGACAAACAGGATACGTATACAGGGTGGGCCACGGATCGTGACCGGGCCAAATATCTCACGAAATAAGAGTCATACGAAGAAAACTACAAAGAACGAAACTTGTCTAGCTTAAAGGGGGGAACCAGATGGCACTATGCTTCGTCCGCTAGATGGTGCTGCCATAGGTCAAAAGGATATCGACTGCGTTCCTTTTAAAATAGGAACCCCGATTTTTTTATTACATATTCGTGGAGTACGTAAATAATTATGAATGGTTTAGTTGGATCACTTTTTTCGCTTTGTGATAGATGGCGTTGTAATAGTCTCAAACGTATAAGTACTCGGTATCACGTAACATTTCGCCATGCGTACGGTATTTACTTCGTGATACATTACCCGTGTTAAAATTGACCGTTTACCAACTGCCGAAAAGGTCGATATTGTGTTGATGTATGGCTATTGTGAACAAAATACCCAACGGGCGTGTGCTATGTTTGCTGCTCGGTATCATGGACGACATCATCCAAGTGTCCGGACCGTTCGCCCGATAGTTACGTTATTTAAGGAAACAGTAAGTGTTCAGTCACATGTGAAACGTCAACCAAGAACTGCAAAAAATGAGGATGCCAAAGTAGGTATTTTAGCTGCTGTCGGGGCTAATCCGCACATCAGTAGCAGACAAATTGCGCGAGAATCGGGAATCTCAGAAACGTCGGTGTTGAGAATGCTACATCTACGTCGACTGCACCCGTACCATATTTCTATGCAGAAGGAATTGCATGGCGACGACTTCGAAGGTCGTGTAGAGTTCTGCCACTCGACACAAGAATAATTATGCGACGATGACAGATTTTTTGCACGCGTTCTATTTAGCGACGAAGCGTCATTCACCAACAGCGGTAACGTAAACCGGCATAATATGCACTACTGGGCAACGGAAAATGCACGATGGCTGCGACATGTCAGCGACCTTGGCGGGTTAATGTATGGCGCTGCATTATGGGAGGAATGATAATTGGCTCCCATTTTATCGATGGCAATCTAAATGGTGCAATGTATGCTGATTTCCTACGTAATGTTCTGCCGCTGTTACTACGAGATGTTTCACTGCATGACAGAATGGCGATGTACTCCCAATATCGTGGATGTCCGGCACACAGCTCGCGTGCGGTTCAAGCGGTATTGAATAGCATATTCCGTGACTGGTGGATTGGTCGTCGATGAACCATACCATGGCCTGCATGTTCACTGGATCTGACGTCCCCGGATTTCTTTCTGTAGGGAATGTTGAAGGATATTTGTTATCGTGATCCACCGACAAAGCCTGACAACATGCGTGAGCGCATTGTCAATGCTTGTGCGAAAACTGCGGAAGGCGAACTACTCGCTATTGAGAGGAATGTCGTTACACGTATTGCCAAATGCATTGAGGTTGACGGACATCATTTTGAGCGTTTATTGCATTAATGTGGTACTTACAGGTAATCGCGATGTAGCAGCATGCGTCCTCGGAAATGATTAGTTCGCAAAGGTACATGGATCACATTGGAACAATCGAAATAAAATGTTCAAACGTACCTACGTTCTGTACATTAAATTAAGAAACCTATGGGAGGCTTGCGTGCCTCAGCGATACAGGTAATCGTAGCCTAGGTGCAACCACAACCGAGGGGTATCTGTTGAGAGGCCAGACAAACGTGTGGTTCCTGAAGAGGGGCAGCAGCCTTTTCAGTAGTTGCACGGGCAACAGTCTGGATGATTGACTGATCTGGCCTTGTAACACTAACCAAAACGGCCTTGCTGTGCTGGTACTGCGAACGGCTGAAAGCAAGGGGAAACTACAGCCGTAATTTTTCCCGAGGGCATGCAGCTTTACTGTATGATTAAATGATGATGGCGTCCTCTTGGGTAAAATATTCCGGGGGTAAAATAGACCCCCATTCGGATCTCCGGGCGAGGACTACTCAAGAGAACGTCGTTATCAGGAGAAAGAAAACTGGCGTTCTACGGATCGGAGCGTGGAATGTCAGATCCCTTAATCGAGCGGGTTAAAGTTAGATAAAGTAGGAATTAGTGAAGTTCGCTGGCATGAGGAACAAGACTTTTGGTCAGTCGAATACAGGGCTACAAATACAAAATCAAATAGGGGTAATGCAGGAGTCGGTTTAATAATGAATAAAAAAATAGGAGTGCGGGTAAGCTGCTACAAACAGCATAGTGAACGCATTATTGTGTCCAAGATAAACACGAAGCCCACGCCTACTACAGTAGCACAAGCTTACATGCCAACTAGCTCTGGAGAGGACGAAGACATTGAAGAAATATATGATGAAATAAAAGAAATTATTCAGATAGTGAAGGAAGACGAAAATTTCATAGTCATGGGTGACTGGAATTCGGTAGTAGTGCGAGGTGCCGAGGCTAGCAGTGTATTTAGCACTAAATTTTTCTAGAATTTTCATATGTAAATGATGCTCTAACCCCCCTCTTATTCTAACTCCGACTTTTGCTGTTGCACATGGATTAAGAAGAAACGTGAACTGACTGTAATCGACCCTGCAAGTGGAGTAGAAAAGAGTTTGGCACCTGCAATAAAGTAATTTGTTAGAAATTAATTAAATAAAGAAAAGTTTCATTAATGTAGTGAGAAATGAAAGGTTTGCTCTACCGACTAACAGAATGAAAGTTCTGCCCAAAATAACAATTTGATTTATTATGACTAAACTCAAAATAATAAACAAAACATATGAAACATTTACAATACATTAAATAGGATCAAACTGGATACTCAAATAATTGCTGTGAAGCTGAAGTTGTCCATAAACTAGATTGTGATATTTACGACGAAGTGGTATGTGGAGCCAGTTCCTTGCAACTCAAATCTTGAGAGAAACACACAGCCAACCCAACATTAATTGCTGCTACAATAGTGAGAACTTAGACAATGAACACCCAAGACAGAACAAAGTTAGAAAAGACGAACAGGCGCGCTCTGCTGAGCTCTGATTATCACCTAGCAAAATACCCTAAGCTGCCGGTGCTGCGGACATACATTACCAAGCTGTCTTCTTAACTGCAAGAACACGATCTGGCGTACCGGAAGCGATGGCTGGTTGCTTTGACGTCCCATCGTGATGATTATAATGTCTCGAGTATAGCCCGAAACAAATTATCCTGGTCTGGTTGTTCCAGACTAAAGACTTCCTATCAATACAAATGCGCCTCTGAGGGAGACGAAAAGGCTCGCCACACAATCACTGACGGTACAGTGATTGATTTTAACAAGCGACGTCATACAGTAACTCTGATACATTCAACTTTAGCCAAAACTGCTCAAGACAGACAACATAGGCCGCTTGTACGCAGAACGCTCAATTGCCAACTGTACTCGGAAAGTTATGTTGAAGTCGAAACTTCAGCAACTTCGTCAAACAGTTACAATTAAATAAAAGTATATTAGACAGCCAACGGAAGGCAGGCTGTCCAGAGCAGCGAGAGCTCAGTCTTGTAACCTACTCCGACCGAAAGGCGAGAGCCGACTCCCCACAAGAGCACCTGTACAAACCGAACACAGAACATTCCCGCCCCCACGACAGTGGCCGTGACTAACCGTTCCAATTAGTAACTCGAAAACCGGCGGAAAATTCCACTCTATTGCCGGAGCACTACCATTCCACAAATGGAGATTCTTGGCGCCAATTTCTGCGCCGATTTTGCTACGTCACGGAGCTATGCCCTGATCAAGCCAATCACAGTTACTAAACGGCAGAAAACGCGGGAATTTGCGCGCCACGGCTGCTTGGGAACAAAAGTCATTCCCACGTCTCGCTGGTAGCCCGCCAGAAAGTGTTTTCGCTAAGTTTCTGCGAAGTAACGGAACCTCTAGCCCAGCCGCTCCTTCAGGCCCCTGTGGGCGTGTTTCCGCAGCTATTACGACAATGTCGGCGTCTGGAAGGCATTCACTCGACTCCCTCACACGCGTCAGCTTAACCGTTTCAAGATCAGGAGTTCCCCCCCTGTCACCGGACCACCTGGGTCATGAGAGACGCTGCGTGGGAAGTCCGTGTGTGAAGGAATAGAAACTTTTCACTGCATGCAATTAGCGAGGAAAATCGAATTACTCAGAGTAAGATAAAAATATGAGAGGGGGCTTCTGCCACCGCTCAGTAGGAAAAGGGAGAGAAGGAAACGTAGTAGGTGAACATTGACTGGGGGTAAGAAATGAAAGAGGAAGCTGCCTGATAGAATTTTGCAAGGAGCACAACTTAATCATAGGTAACACTTGGTTCAAGAATCATAAAAGAAGGTTGTATACATGGAAGAAGCCTGGATATACTGACAGGTTTCAGGTAGATTATATAATGGTAAGACAGAGATTTAGGAACCAGGTTTTAAATTGTAAGGCATTTCCAGGGGCAGATGTGGACTCTGACCACAATCTATTGGTTATGAACTGTAGATTAAAACTGAAGAAACTGCAAAAAGTTGGGAATTTAAAGAGATGGGACCTGGATAAACTGAAAGAACCAGAGGTTGTACAGAGTTTCAAGGAGAGCATAAGGGAACAACTGACAGGAATGGGGGAAAGAAATGCAGTAGAAAAAGAATTGGTAGCTTTGAGAGATGAAGTAGCGAAGGAAGCAGAGGATCTAGTAGGGAAAAAGACGAGGGCTAGTAGAAATCCTTGGGTAACAGAATAAATATTGAATTTAATTGATGAAAGGAGAAAATATAAAAATGCATAAATGAAGCAGGCAAAAAGGATCACAAACGTCTGAAAAATGGCTAAGCAGGGATGGCTAGAGGACAAATGTAAGGATGTAGAGGCTTATCTCACTAGGGGTAAGATACATACTGCCTACAGGAAAATTAAAGATGTGGTGTCACCGCCAGACACCACACTTGTTAGGTGGTAGCTTTTTAATCAGCCACGGTCCGCTAGTATACGACGGACCCGCGTGTCGCCACTGTCAGTAATTGCAGACCGAGCGCCGCCACACGGCAGGTATAGAGAGACTAACAGCACTCGCCCCAGTTGTACAGCCGACGTTGCTAGGAAAGGGTCACTGAGAATTACGCTCTCATTTGCCGAGACGATAGTTAGCATAGCCTTCAGGTTAGTCAATTGCTACGACCTAGCAAGGCGCCATTTATCCTTTGCTATGTATCTAATGAAGCATGTACAGTAACAAGACCAATGTTCACCAATTGTGGATTAAAGTTAAGTATTCCAGCAGCTACGTACTTTTCTTTATAGCATTCATTACGTATCCTGTTTCAGACCTCACGCCAGCCTGCGTGAGTTTAAGCGGGTGCCTTTCGGTTACCCGTCACTGAGGATTGGCTGTCTTGCCAGTCCACAACAAAAGAGACCTTTGGAGAAAAGAGAACCACTTGTATGAATATCAAGAGCTCAGATGGAAACCCAGTTCTAAGCAAAGAAGGGAAAGCAGAAAGGTGGAAGGAGTATATGGAGTCTATACAAGGGCAATATACTTGAGGACAATATTATATAAATGGAAGAGGATGTAGATGAAGATAAAATGGGAGATACGATACTGCGTGAAGATTTTGACAGAGCACTGAAAGACCTGAGTCGAAACAAGGCCCCCGGAGTAGACAACGTTCCATTAGAACTACTGACAGCCTTGGGAGAGCCAGTCCTGACAAAACTCTACCATCTGGTGAGCAAGATGTATGAGACAGGCGAAATACCCTCAGACTTCAAGAAGAATATAATAATTCCAATCCCAAAGAAAGCAGGTGCCGACAGATGTGAAAATTACCGAACTATCAGTTTAATAAGTCACGGATGCAAAATACTAACGCGAATTCTTTACAGACGAATGGTGAAACTGGTAGGAGCCGATCTCGGGGAACATCAGTTTGGATTCCGTAGAAATATTGGGATACGTGAGGCAATACTGACCCTACGATTTATCTTAGAAGCTAGATTAAGGAAAGGCAAACGTACGTTTCTAGCATTTGTAGACTTAGAGAAAGCTTTTGACAATGTTGACTGGAATACTCTCTTTCGAATTCTGAAGGTGGCAGGGGTGAAATACAGGGAGCGAAAGGCTATTTACAATTTGTACAGAAACCAGATGGCAGTTATAAGAGTCGGGGGATATGAAAGGGAAGCACTGGTTGGGAAGGGAGTGAGACAGGGATGTAGCCTATCCTCGATGTTATTCAATCCGTATATTGAGCAAGCAGGAAGGAAACAAAAGAAAAATTCGGAGTAGGTATTAAAATCCATGGAGAAGAAATAAAAACATTGAGGTTCGCCGATGACATTGTAATTCTGTCAGACACAGCAAAGGACTTGGAAGAGCAGTTGAACGGAATGGACAGTGTCTTGAAAGGAGGGTATAAGAGGAACATCAACAAAAGCAAAACGACGATAATGGAATGTAGTCGAAATAAGTCGGGTGATGCTGAGGGAATTAGATTAGAAAATGAGACACTTAAAGTAGTAAAGGAGTTTTGCTACTTGGGGAGCTAAATAACTGATGGTCGAAGTAGAGAGGATATCAAATGTAGACTGGCAATGGCAAGGAAAGCGTTTCTGAAGAAGAGAAATTTGTTAACATCGAGTATAGATTTAAGTGTCAGGAAGTCGTTTCTGAAAGTATTTGTATGGAGCATAGCCATGTATGGAAGTGAAACATGCAGGATAACTAGTTTGGACAAGAAGAGAATAGAAGCTTTTGAAATGTGGTGCTACAGAAGAATGCTGAAGATTAGATGGGTAGATCATATAACTAATGAGGAGGTATTGAATAGGATTGGGGAGAAGAGAAGTTTGTATCACAACTTGTCTAGAAGAAGGGATCGGTTGGTAGGACATGTTCTGAGGCATCAAGGGATCACCAATTTAGTGTTGGGGGGCAGCGTGGAGTGGAAAAATCGTAGAGGGAGACCAAGAGATGAATACACTAAGCAGATTCAGAAGGATGTAGGTTGCAGTAGGTACTGGGAGATGAAGAATCTTGCACAGGATAGAGTAGCATGGAGAACTGCATCAAACCAGTCTCAGCACTGAAGACCACAACAACAACAACAACAACAACAACATCTGTTACCAAGTGTTGGTCTAAAATTGTGAGGCACATGTTTGTGACTATTACAGCGCCATCTATCACATAGTGAAGAAGTGGTCCAACTAAAACATTCATATTTCTTTACGTACTACACGAATTTTAATAAAAAATGGGATTTCCTGTTTAATAAAACGCAGTTGATATCCGTTTGACCAATGGCAGCGCCATCCAGCGGGCCAGCCACAGTGACATCTGGTTTCCCCTTTGAAGCTAGACAAGTTTCGTTCTTTGTAGTTTTTCCGTTTGACGCTTATTTCGTTAGGTATTTGGCCTGATCACGATGAATGGACCACCCTGTATAAAAGATGACCATAGTATTATTACACCTGGAACTGAGGGCGGTACAGTAAGTTTAACGTGTCTATCGTGATATTTCACGAAGAAATGCCGAACGACTTGATATTCTTTGCACATCTGTCTTGAAATCATTCACAATGCGATGAATTTTCCTTAGCCATTACTGTACTTGTTTACTGTAACATCGCCGCATGTTTCCGATAACGACCACGGGAGGCCAAGTGCAGTAATACCGTGGTCGAGTTGTACTGTCTGACAACGATATTATTTCCCTCAGCCTTCCGGAGCCATTATCAGAAACATGTGGTGACGTTACAGTAAACAAATATAGTGGTGACTAAGGATAACGCATCATATTGCGAATGATTTTAAGACAGTTACGCATGTACTGTCAAGTGGTCAAGCGTGTCCTCATGAAATATCGCGATAAAAGCTCATGATTACCTGACTGAAGCACAGTCACCCCCTGATGCAATAGTATCGTAGTTGTCCAATACAGACATTCACAGTCTAGTTGGATACACTCATGCGCCAAAACATTATGGCCACTGCTCACTGAGACAATGAACGCAACCAGTTTCCATTTCGGGCACTTAATGCGGTAAGGAAATTATGTAAGTGGAGGAGAGACGAAAACGGAACACGTAACCGACTCTAGAAAATGGCAGACTATTACTCAGTGAATAACGTCGGCTCTTTGCGTGCAACTGTTGTGAGCACCTATGAAAATTCGTTGAAGGATGATGGAAAGATGAGAAAGGGACGAGATTTTGAAAGTCCAAGCCTCAAAACAGTACGGTTCTGTAAAGTGGGGTTCAAATGGTTCTAACAAGGGAACCTCCCCATCGCACCCCCTCAGATTTAGTTATAAGTTGGCACAGTGGATAGGCCTTGAAAAACTGAACACAGATCAATCGAGAAAACAGGAAGAAGTTGTGTGGAACTATGAAAAAAATTAGCAAAATATACAAACTAAGTAGTCCATTTCAAGATAGGCAACAACAAGGAAACTGGGAGTCAAGGAGCGCGGTAGTCCCGTGGTTAGCGAGAGCAGTTACGGAATGAGAAGTCCTAGGTTCAAGTCTTCCCTCGAGTGAAAAGTTTAATTTTTTATTTTCAGTTTATGTGACGAACTCTTATGTTTTCATCACTTTTTTGGGAGTGATTATCACATCCACAAGAAAACGTAAATCGGGCAAGGTAGAAGAATCTTTTTACCCATTCGCTAAGTGTACAAGTTAGGTGGGCCGACAACATATTCCTGTCATGTGACGCACATGCCGTCACCAGTGTCGTATAGAACATATCAGACGTGTTTTCCTGTGGAGGAATCGGTTGACCTATGACCTTGCGATCAAATGTTTTCGGTTCCCATTGGAGAGGCACGTCCTTTCGTCTACTAATCGCACGGTTTTGCGGTGCGGTCAGAAAATACAGACACTAAACTTATTACAGTGAACAGAGACGTCAATGAACGAACGGACAGATAATATCTTTGCGAAAATAAAGAAAGTAAAATATGCGGTCGGGGGAAGACTTGAACCAAGGACCTCTCGCTCAGCAGCTACTCACGCTAACCACGGGACCACAACGCAGCTGAGCTCAGATTCGCCTGAATGTTGCTTGTGTTGCGCATGGACTACTCAGTTTGTATATTTTATTAATTTTTTTCATAGTTCCATATAACTTCTTCCTGTTTTCTCGATTGATATGTTTTCAGTTTTTCAAGGTCTATCCACTGTGCCAACTTATAACTAAATCTGAAGGGGGTGCGATGGGGAGGTTCCCTTGTAAGATCTATGGGACTTAACATCTAAGGTTATCAGTCCCCTAGACTTAGAACTACTTAAACCTAACTAACCTAAGGACATCACACACATCCATGCCCGAGGCAGGATTCGAACCTGCGACCGTAGCAGCAGCGCGATTTTAGACTGAAGCGCCTAGAACCGCTGGGCCACAGCGGCTGACTGTGAAGCAGGGTAGGCTGCGATCTGCGGCAGGTATGATGACAGATTACAGTCCTGGTTCAGGCACAAGTGTTTCGTAGCACATCGTTCAGTACACATTGTTGAACATCAGGCAGCAGACTTCTTCTACCATTTCCCACATGGGAATAGACGGTATTGTCCCTTACGACTTCAGTGGCCTGGAAACATCGAGATTCGATCGTAGAGGAAGGGAAGCTGACGTCTTTATAGAATGATTTTTTCTTGATACACCATGTCATTTGTCACCGTCATTCACGCAAAAGACTACTGGAAACACACACTGAGCCGTGGAAGCAGGTCTCTGCGGTCATTATTATGGTATAAGAACATTCACCTGATTTACCGTGAGACCTGTCGTAATAGTCGAAGGTTACCATGGTGGCTGTGGACTATTTGAATATGACTGCAAACCACCTTTTTCGACACACAGTTCAAGTCTTCCCCGATGGCATCTCCAAGCAGGACAACTATCCGTGTCACTAGTTCAGAATCATGCAACCATATGTTTCAGGAGCGTGACAGTGAACTCAAATTATGCTTTGGCCCCCAAATTTGCCTGATCTGGACGCGATTGAACGCATCTGGAACATAATAGCCAGTCATCGGCCTGTAATTTATGTGAACTGCGAGACATGTACATAGATGTCTGGTGCCACACACTTCTGGAAAGCTTACAAGGACTTGATGAATCTATGCTGAATTGAATCGCTGCTGAATTGCTTTCCAAAGGTGCCCCAAGTGACTATTAAACTGGAGGTCCTAATGTTTTGGTTCCTCAGTGCAGCCTGTCTGCGTTAATTATAAGAACGTAACACAGTGTTGCCCATTTAAATTACGCCAGGACGGATAATAACTACTGACATTTTATATTTTGTGCATTTACCCCACGGTAGGAAATGATGAAATTCATAAATTATTCGTAGTTAGGATGGTACGAAATTTAGTACATCGAGCTGTCACCCCTAGCAACACAAATGGTTCCATCCGTGGCGTGTATCGTGTAGAACTGAAATTCTGACAGATACGGGTACTTCGTTAATGTGCTGGAACTCCGTACTAGAGTTTATCAGTCATAATGGCATTGTCACGGATAACCAACACTCAAAAACGCTTTCTGAATGAAACTCTTGCTGCCAATTCGTTACTTAAATTTTGTTGCGCAGCACCGCTGTTTGTGGGTGCACCAATAAATTGTTCGACACTGACCGTGAAAGAACCCTACCGACTCAGACCTGCAACACAAACATAATCTACAGCTCGTGAGAAGTGCCAGTTCTGCAAACGCAGGACAACTCCTATAACTCATTGCCACACAGCAATCTGAGATATAGCAAGAAGCGCAAACGATGTAGTATGAAAGTACCCGGAACTTTGTTCTGAAAACTCTATAGTTCGCAGTAACAAAATGCAACATTCGAGGTCCGCTGCTAGTATTGACAATAAATGCGGAGGCAGGGAAAACCGTCCGTACTTGAAGCACCACCACGTGGGCACGACTACCGATAAATCGGTTTAACCGAGATCAAGTAGCAATCTAGCTTTAAATACCCGTGTTTCAGACAGCTCGTGCTCAGTGTGTATGTTCATTCCGTTTGCATCACCGATTCAGGCGGAATGACGGTTTCGCTACTTATTGCTGGCGAACCATGATGTGCTGCTCGCTGTCTGTCTGAAGACTTTAAGAAACTGCAACCTGCCGATAATGGGTGGACTTGTTCGCTCCTTATAGGTTGCAGCTGTGACTGATGTAGGTCTACGGACCGTTCCTCCGGTGAAGGACGTATCCCACCAACAGCAAGCTGCCATTTTCTGCTTCCTAGGTGGTCGCGTAAGTGCGGCTTCCCATGCTGTACGCTGTGCGCCTTCGTGGCTGTGCACGGTGTGTTTGCTGTAGGTACCTTGGTCTTCCACCTTCACGACAACCGCCATCCGGAAGAGGCTGTGGGTAGGAGTCTAAGCGCGTGTCCCCCTTCCAGCGTCCAGAGGTCTTTTGCGTCAGGGTGCATGACCTGCCACACGCTAGGCAAGCTGTTTGGGTGCTGTGTCTTGCGCTTCTCGCCGACGCCTGGGAGAGCTGCCCTGACTGTTTCCTGACCACCCGAGAGAGGCAGGATTCATTACAACAAACTTATTAATAAATATTGTTTCAGAAACCTCTATTTGTCTGGTGTCGTCAGACGTAAGACTGAAACAAACACCAGCCATCGAACTCGGTTTCCGACGCTGTAAAGTCGCCATCTCACCTGTTCGAGCTCGACGACCACTGATCTCCCGATCCGAGAGGTGACCAATACAATATACACATAATGTGGACCGTGTTACTCCTTTGTAACTTGTGGGGTTACAGTAAAGTATTAATAACGTCCACATCAACGCACGTCCGTTAAACATTTGTGACATATCGTCTTGATAGTGTAATCCCAAAGACCACCTGTGTAGTTGCAGCAAGTTTCTGGCACCAACGCTAGACCAAGGACGTTCGTTGGTAATACCGTTTTGCTCAATATAGGAATTGACTCACCATGTAGGAAACGTTTATACAGTCGCTCGCAGAAAATTATGCAACCGGGCTGTATAAATAAAATGGCCGTAGTATTCCCATTTCGGATAGAGCTGACTCTGCAAGCCGGACGTCTGTTATCAAAATAAACGTGTAGAGAATGAATATGGCACGCTCCCATTTTTAGTTATAAAATTATTCTGCGGGTGAATGACAGAAAACTATACGATTTTTTCCTTAATATTATCATTTCCGGGGTGATCTCACAAGGAATAATTTGACCCATGACTGTTCTGTTCTAAAATGACGTTCTGTACTGATGCTGTTCCATTCCGAGATAGTATCGCGCTTACTCTGGACTGGATTGGATTCAGGTTTACATTTCCAGTGCCTATCCTAAATAATTCTAGCTAAGCAGCTGTGATGATTCCTTCGAATAGGTCATTACCGATTTATTTCGCCGCGCGGGATAAGCCGAGCAGTCTAAGGCGCTGCAGTCATGGACTGTGCTGCTGGTCCCGGCGGAGGTTCGAGTCCTCCCTCGGGCATGGATGTGTGTGTTTGTCCTTAGGATGATTTAGGTTAAGTGGTGTGTAAACTTCGGGACTGATGACCTTAACAGTTAAGTCCCATAAGATTTCACATACACTTGAACAATTTATTTACCCCAGCCTTGTCCAGCTGCGCAGGAGTTCTGTTTCTAATGATCACGTGGAGATGTAAACGTCCTCTTGTCTGTTTACGTTTAAGAGATAATAGGATGAACGTCTACTTTACAGCATGTAGTGATAATCACTTTTGAACTTTTATGTAAAATAAGTGTCGTTTTGTGTGCACAAGTAGTTCACCGCTTTGCTGGATACCGGATCTAGTTGGTGTCTCTCTTTTTTCCGTAGAAGTGATTCGTCTTTTTTACGTAACAGTTTACGTACACTAGACTGAGTCTGCTCTTCGTGTTCTACGCCAGATTCAAAGACGAACCAGTGCTGTAGTACCAGGAAAATTATATATATAAGTTTCTGATTTTTCGGAGTACTGAAGGGCAATCTGTTTCAATAGTTAAAAACCATTCAAAAGCCAAGTTGTCATAAAAATTTCTTTATTTAAGACGACCGGTTTCAGCAGTCATTGCTGTCTTTTTTTGGTCTTTAACTTTTTTTTTTGCTGTAACACATGCTCATTTTACGCTGAATCTCCCGTACGAGATGTCAAGTGGATAAAACTCAGTGCATTGTATCGTTATGACAAGCGTTTGTAATGTGCTGAGTTTTATCCACTTGACATCTTGTGCGTGAGTTTCAGCGTAAGATGAACATGTTATACAACAAGATGTTCAGGAACTGAAGATGGCAGCAATGACTGTTGAAACCGGTTTGTCTTAAATAAAGAATTATTTTTATGCAATATTGGCTTTCGAATGGTTTTTGATTTGTATATATCCTGCGATCACAGGCCCTACAGACCACGCGTTGCTTCGCCAAACTGACTTCAACCTCTACGTTTTGTGCTTGGTCCCTCCAGGTGTCTCAAATCCGCACAGCTGCCAGGTTCTTCGCCAGGTCTTCCATCCAGCGCCACTTCGGACATCTTATGGGCCGTCCGGTATTTGGTTTCCCCTCAAGTTCCTCCTTCACCCGTCTTCGCTCTGGCGTACGGGTTATGTAGGCCGCCCATTGGATTCTTATCCGCGTCAGCTTCTGACAGAAATTCCTTGTGGAATTTCCGATTGGGAGGGCTGGAGGAAAACATCTGCTTGTTGACATTGTCAAGTCAGTCGAAAGATAGGGATAACGTCAGAAAGCTAGCGAGCGCAAAGTTTTAATTAGTCAGTGATAAGCAATTAAAAACATCGGTTGTCATCATTTTCCAAGTGTAAGTGGAAGTTCCATTTATATCAGGTTTCCGCTGACGTAAAGGACAAATGTTGTGCCGGTATTGCTTGTCTTGTATACAATCCAACATGGTTCAGTTATACAAGATGTATCATAATTAATATCGAAAACTGACACAAGCGTAAAGTACACGATATTAGAACGAAAAACTATCGAGTAAACTTAGGTCTGCAAATGAGCAGTTAGGGTCATAATTACGAATGTATCGTTGTACTTGCCACCGCAGACTTCAGTACGAGCTGTTGTCCTAGCTGGTGTTTCAAATGTAAGCTTTCCCATTAAGTTCCCATCTAGATCAATGGTTCCCAACCTTTTCTACCCTCCCCCCTCCCCCCTCTCATTCTGCAATTCCAGAATGTCTCATGGGCGCATATGTTTATTTAATTTACCTGTATTTATTTATTTTGCCTCTTTCGAAAAACATTAACAATTTCATTAACACGTCGCCAATAGTGTGAAGTTTTTCGTTTCTTCTGTTAAGAGAGAAATTTCGTAGGACGCTCCAATAAGTTTCACATTTCCCTTTTCTGATATCCCAGGATCGTCCAGTTTCAAGCGATTTAAAGAATTCCTTTTTCCACAAAAAATTCTTCTAGTTTATTTTTCAACGTGAGCTGAGCTGGTGTTAGATGACGTTTCAGACGCGGTGGCTGCACTGATTCGTCACTGAGAGCATTGTGACTAACAGTACACTGTGGCAGCTGGACAATGTCTTTCTAAAAAAAATGGCTCTGAGCACTATGGGACTCAACTGCTGAGGTCATTAGTCCCCTAGAACTTAGAACTAGTTAAACCTAACTAACCTAAGGACTTCACAAACATCCATGCCCGAGGCAGGATTCGAACCTGCGACCGTAGCGGTCTTGCGGTTCCAGACTGCAGCGCCTTTAACCGCACGGCCACTTCGGCCGGCGTCTTTCTCAATTATCGTGAATTCACACTTGATACATTTTTGTTGCACAAACTTGTTTCAGTAGATATTGTCACTCTACTTCTACACAGCACAAAATGTGCAATACAGAATTAAGAAGGCAGAGCGCAGACTGAAGATGTGTTGTGTCAGCAATAACTTGGTGGCGAGCGAGGAAAGTTGATGCTGCGAACTCTACAAAAAAGGCACTCACTAACTGCAGTAAGAAAAGAATATAAAATTTTTGACATGTGTGGTGCCTATTTCTCCAATCTTCTGAGCTGTCTCCGTTCCTACTCTCCGCCCCAGGGAGGTGCCGCCCCCCGCTTCCCCCCCCCCCCTCCCCCCTCCCCCAGTCGCGCCATCGCTGACCACTCTCTTTTGCCAGTTTGGAAACCGCTGATGTAATTCAAACGGACTCAATGTCGTTTGTAGTCAGTGATTGGGAAGTGTGGTACTTGCGTGATGGGCCACCAGCTGATCTAAGACGACACAGATCGTGCCTCTGTAGGTCGAGCAGAGCCTGTACTTCAGCCTTAGCTGCCCTCACTCCTCTTCTTTATTGTTTTTTAAATCTGGGATCATCTCAAAAGTGAAGTATACAGGACCTCCCCCCCCCCCCTGATAGAGTTGAGGATCTGTAGCAATTAACTGTAAGTCGTATCATCCTTTACGAGATGACCCGCTGTCTTGGAAAGAATTTATTACTCACTGCAGGTACCAGTGTACCGTTTCTTCGAAATAAGAGATCAATCAACACATAGAACCTCTCCATTGAAAATCCTCTTCATACAGTTCATGCGACGACCGCTGTTACTACGGCTTTAGTAGTTGGGATAATTCCTTAGGCTGTACTTGTAGGTCTCATTAGATTTCGGTGATACCTCACACCATCTTCTTGCCGTCCAATACGGTGAACATTGTTTGGTAATATCTACACAAAGGGACCGATGACCGTAGCAGTCTGGTCCCTTTAATCCCACAAACCAACCAACCAAAATGTAGTACCAAACTATTTGTAGCTATTTTTAAAATTGATAATAAAAATCTCCATAAATTTAAAAAAATTCAAGTCTTCGTGCGTACCAACAAAGTGTTTAAATCGAGCTTCTGAAGACACAACGTAGGCAGTATTCAGACCCCAAGGGACACAAGTATAAAGATGGAATTAGGGATAACAGCCCAGTACATGTAACAAAGGACGTACGTGGAATGGTACCTCAGACAACAGACACAACATCTGAGAGCGTCCTTCCGAGTCTCGAGCAACAATTTGAACAGAACCGGCCTGAAAGTGACACTGCAGCCGCTCCTGGGTGACGAGAACTTCGGACGTAACGCCTAACACAGCACACCACCGTAACAGAACGTCTCAATTCACAGAAGGACTCTGATGACGACAGTGGGCAGATAAAACGTCTAGCACAGCTTGGACGCCATTCAGAACTTAATTCAGCTATGAAATGAAATAAAATTTTCGTATGGCATTGTTGGCCGGGAGGCCCCATTCGGAAGAGTTCGGCCGCCGTATTGCACGTCCTTTTTAGGTGACAGCACATCAGCGACTTGCGAGTCAATGATGATGAAGGACATAACATCCAGTCCCCTGCCGGGTATCAAACCCGAGCCCCCTGCGTAGTAGGCTGTAACGCTACAGCTACGCTACGGAGGCGAACAGTACAGCTATATTGAAAACGGATAATAGCTACAAAGTACGGACAGCACCTGAAGAAGACTGTTAGTCATGAAGTTGAAATATCGTGCAGGAAAGACGCGAATAATCGGCAGAAACCCGATTAATCAACATGGCAACGCCTCGCCGGGAAAGCCTGAAGAATTACAAGTTATTTACTTGAATCGACAGAAAAACCGACTGCAATAAACCCTTGCTCCTAGTAAAGTCAGTATATTCTTCAAGGATATCACACACACGAGTTGCAATGTAAACTGGAGGCAAGGCTTTATGTTTGACAGCAGTGTGACGGCTACATCTACATCTACATCTACATCTACATACATACTCTGTAATCCACCATACGGTGCGTGGCGGAGGGTACCTCGTACCACAACTAGCATCTTGTCTCCCCCTGTTCCACTCCCAAACAGAACGAGGGAAAAATGACTGCCTATATGCCTCTGTACGAGCCCTAATCTCTCTGATCTTACCTTTCTGGTCTTTCCGCGAAATGTAAGTTGGCGGCAGTAAAATTGTACTGCAGTCATCCTCAAATGCTGGTATTCTAAATTTCGTCAGTAGCGATTTACGAAAAGAACCCCTACTTTCCTCTAGAGACTCCCACTCGAGTTCCTGAAGCATTTCCGTAACACTCGCGTGATGATCAAACCTACCAGTAACAAATCTAGCAGCCCGCCTCTGAATTGCTTCTATGTCCTCCCTCAAACCGACCTGATAGGGATCCCAAACGCTCGAGCAGTACTCAAGAATAGGTCATATTAGTGATTTATATGCGGTCTCCTTTACAGATGAACCACATCTTCCCTAAATTCTACCAATGAACCGAAGACGACTATCCGCCTTCCCCACAACTGCCATTACATGCTTGTCCCACTTCATATCGTTCTGCAATGTTACGCCTAAATATTTAATCGACGTGACTGTATCAAGCGCTACACTACTAATGGAGTATTCAAACATCAGATGATTCTTTTTCCTATTCATCTGCATTAATTTACATTTATCTATATTTTGAGTTAGCTGGCATTATTTACACCAATCACAAATCCTGTCCAAGTCATCTTATATCCTCCTACAGTCACTCAACGATGACACTTTCCCGTACATCACAGCATCATCAGCAAACAGCCACACATTGCTATCCACCCTATCCAAAAGATCATTTATGTAGATAGAAAACAACAGCGGACCTACCGCACTTTGCTGGGGCACTCCAGATGACACCCTCACCTTCGATGAACACTCACCATCGAGGACAACGTACTGGGTTCTATTACTTAAGAAGTCAGCTAGGCATTCGCGCTCCGCATTTGCTTTAGAAAGACATTTAAACACGACATAATGCGGTACTATGTATAAAGTAGATATTTTATAAACTAGAAGAATCACAAAGTTTTATTAAATAAAGATATTCCAATTTTTTGGGGCCTCCAGACGTCGAGGTCTACTTAATAGTATTCTTTTTCTCGATAAAGGTGTATCAGGGATGAAACTTAACCACAATTTGCACACAGTGGGCAATATTTCTTGCTAAAGTCAGTTGCGGCTCCTTACCACGAAGTCAGCTGTGTCGCCAACGGTGTATGAGCGAAGTCACGTTTACTATAAAGCTTTCGCTTCTGTTGTGGTACCCTTTTACCTTTGGGCATATTGGGTATTAATTATAATTACCCTCTATGTAGCATAAAACCGTAACGGTGGCAAACTTCTGGGAACTTTTTGGCCTAGGCTGGACTCTCAATAGAGACTGCAGCGGCACTCGCGTAGCAGACAGTAGGCGTGTCCCGCGCTGCAGCCTTCTTCCGGTCCAGCAGCCCTTACCCCTCCTGGCGACCCCGTTTTCCTCCTCCTCCTCCTCCTCCTCCCCCACCCACCGGCCTCGCACGCCTGCCTGGGTAATGACCTATAATTGCGGGCGGCGCTCCTTCAGCCGCCGGTGGCGCGGCTCTCCCGGGTGTGTAAGCTCGGAACCCGACTGGTGTCCGCGCCGCTCCTGCAGCAGCTATTCAGTCTGAACCCTACACAAAGTTGCCCTTTCAGCCCCTCCCCCCTCACTCCCCCCCCCCCCCCTGGTTTCCAAGAGAAGCGTGTTTCCTCAAAAGAGCACGCGAAACTTATTCGAGTAGAAAGTTACCCTTTTATCCAGCTTACTGCTTAGCGTCTGGCGAGTCATGAAATTTCTCAGCTGAGCTCCATCTGAGGATGTTTTTAAGGCACTAATTTTACGCAGGCTGAACTGTTTCCAGCAAAGAGCCCGTGAACCCTATTAAACTGTGAAAAATATTTCACATAAAGGAGAAATATTTTGGTTCTCCTTTTCTGCAGGTACCTACTTTATTAAAGACGATTATTATTTGCTTTCCATTTCGATGAATGACGTTGTATGAACAAAAAAATCTCGAACTCTTGTAATCTTTTTCGACACATCCTTCAGGGAGACGAAAGTCCGCATCTTGATTTGGAGCCATTCTTCCTTCTATAACACATCCCGTAAATACCTCCGATAATGATTACACCCTTATCAGCACATGGCACGTAATATTAGAAAGCTTTTGGCATGTCCTCTAGACTTGGCAGTGCAGTGCTCCATCACTTCAATTTGGCAGGGTTACAGATCTGAAATTACTGCGCCAAATAGACTGACGAAAAATAAAAAAGATCACAGCACTAAAAATGGCAGCATAACACGTCGAATCACAGATTGAAGTACAAACTTGCGGTCAGCGTGCGTGAGATAACCACCAGAGCACTCCTCTTATACGACATCGTACCCAGGCTATAAAGCCGGGTGTAGGTCCAGTGTGTCTAGCTCGCATACAGGTAGGTTGCAGGGCCTTAACTGGCCTCCTTTTAACCAGCACATGGCCATCACTGGTACCGAGATAGAACCAACATTCGTCAGAAAACACAGCAATCTCCATCTCTCGCTTCAAAAGAGTGGCTGTGGTTTGCTTCAAAAATGGCTCTGAGCATTATGGGACTCAACATATGAGGTCATCAGTCCCATAGAACTTAGAACTACTTAAACCTAACTAAAGCAGACATACTGTAACAACAGCTCATTTGGTAGGGTTCAGAAATTTGTTCTGAGTGATAAACAGTAAGGCTGTGCAAGGGTAATGAGAACCGTCTACTTGAGGTTCTATGTACAATGCAATACTGCGTTACAATTCTAATCTGTTAGAGAGGGCACTCAATTGACACTACAGAAACTCGACTGATGTGCATGCATGCAGAAATTGACCTCACTTCATGTTCCCTTATTCGCCATAGTTAGAAAAAGGAGACACACTTAGCAACAAAATTTAAAGCAAATTTATACACTCATACCACGTATCAGAATTCCAGAGCCACCGGTAACAACCAGCATTCCAAGGTGAAACTACTTGTCAGATTAAAGCTGTGTGCCGGACCTAGACTCGAACTCGGGACCTTTTTCTTTCGCGGGCCAGTGCTCTACTGACTGAGCTACCCAAGCACGACTCACGCCCCGTCCTCACAGCTTCACCTCTGCCAGAACCTCGTCTCCTACATTCCAAACTCCACAGAAGCTCTCCTGCGAACCTTACAGAACTAGCGCTCCTGAAAGAAAGGATATTGCGGAGACATGGCTTAGCCACAGCCTCGGGGATGTTTCCGGAATGAGATTTTCAGCTAAGCTTCTGTAAAGTTTGGAAGTTAGGAGCCGAGATACTGGGAGAAGTGAAGCTGTGAGGACGGGGCGTGAGTCGTGCTTGGGTAGCTCAGTTGGTAAAGCACTTCCCCGCGAAAGGCAAAGGTCCCGAGTTCGAGTCTCGGTCCAGCACACAGTTTTAATCTGCCGGGAAGTTTCATATCAGCGCACACTCCGCTGCAGAGTGAAAATCTCATTCTGAAAGCATTCCAAGGTATTTAGCGACATGCAAGTCTAGAAAGCTGCAGCCTTCATTGGGAGAAACCGCCTATAAGGATTTGTGAGAACCTATCAGAGCAGCCGGTCTTGTCTGCCTCAAACCGCTAGAAAATTTCCAGTGTCTCACCACTGATCATGTACGCATGAATGCACCTGAAATCTATGTGAATGCCCTCGCTGAGTGAACAACAAGAGGCAGCAAAGTCGCCGTGAGAAACTCTTGATTAGCGAAGAAATGTAATCGTATAAATTCCAGTCAGCGGTAGCGTCGTAAGCCACGGTACTACAGAAGGAAGATGAAGGTGGTATACTTGAGATTTTAAAGCCTCGACACTGGAGCAGGATGTTGTTAATATATTTTTTCTGTCGTTCGAGGCCAAATTTATGGGTCTAATCCAGTTATTTGATATATACGTCTAAGTGAGATTGTTATTCTGGTCAAGCTCATGGCTAAGATTTCAAGAAAGTTCACAAGATTGTTGCCTCCTTCGCAGTTTCACAATGGATGAATAAGACTACAGCTGGTCGACAGATCCGGTTATCTGGCGAGTGAAAGTAGGAACTTCTGGTAGGTCTGCTCCCTCTGATTATTTATGGTAGTATCGTAAATCTTCATTAGCCATCAGGGATGGCCTGACACAACTGCACAATTTTCTGCTCCTGCCGAAAACAAATTACCACGCGAAACACCACTTTATCACTGGGCTGTGCCATTTTGTTTTTGCTTCACTAGTGATGAGTTAGGGTACTGACGCACGAGATTTTGATGTGTACCAGGGGTGTAGACGAGTTTCACATAGACAGAAGTTACTCGGTTAATCCTCGCAATAGCACCACATTTTCGAAGATGTCTATTACCAGGGGAGAGGGGGTGCCTTATGTCCAACTCGCCCTCCCCTCAATCCCAAAAAATTACATACATAAAATAAAATTCAAAATTGGTTAACTGTTGTATACTTATATTTACAAAGTGGTAGTCAACCTGGTCCCAATCGCCCTCTGGAAAGAGTTCCGGTTTTTATGATGGGCAGCAACCAGTATGGGTTTTAAAAATATTTTCATAAAATTTTGACAAAGCTTTTCGTAAGTGATTATTGTTATATGCTATAACTTGCTGTGACCTTACTTTATTCATTTTGAAAAGTTACTTCCATACTTGATAAATCACCTTACTAAGCGACTAGTGGCGATTAGAAAATTGTGGTTCTAACAGAGATGTAACAGCGTGCAATAGGTCAAAAATGTTGACTACCTACCATTAACAACATACCTTTTAAAGAGGTACTGATAGGTAAGAAAGGTCCAGAACTTGAAAACATCTTTTAGCACACTCTTAGCAATAGTAATGCAATTTAGTTGGTTGTTGGTTGGTTGTTTGGGGAAGGAGACCAGACAGCGCGGTTATCGGTCTCATCGGATTAGGGAAGGATGGGGAAGGAAGTCGGCCGTGCCCTTTCAGAGGAACCATCCTGGCACTTGCCTGGAGCGATTTAGGGAAATCACGGAAAACCTAAATCAGGATGGCCGGACGCGGGATTGAACCGTCGTCCTCCCGAATGCGAGTCCAGTGTCTAACCACTGCGCCACAGCAATTTAGTTACGCATACTGATAGGTGGGGGTGGGGTAATTTGAGAACACCATAAAAAATTTAAAAATACAAATCTCGTTAATTAATGTTGGCTTTTACTCACAACAAACCTTTTAGAGGTATGCTAATGTGTAAGGGGAGGTCCCCAGTCTGAAAATATTCAGAGTGACGTTCATTGTGAAAAGTCACACCCACCACTGAGACATATTTAAAACGTTTATGGAATGTAGTAGAAGACACTTTTCTTCAAATTTTTAAGTATAAAATACCTGAAGAAGATTGTGTGGATGAATAGTGTAATACCGTGTCGTGGATTCGAATTACGTGAGATGTAAAATTGCGTTGGTCAGGGGGAGATATGTCCAGTGAAATATTTTGTCTCGAATGGTTATTAATTTGTAATTAATTTAAAAATACCACAAATTTTACCAATGGAGAATTGGATGACAGTGTAATGAAGTACGGATGATGTCACAAAATGCATTAAGAATAGCAGAAAGCATAGAGAACCAAAATATATAGCATAGCTGCTTTTCGAAAAACGATTTTGATTTCTTCATTTCTATGATAAAATCACAATGGAAACATGCTGGTCAATATTATATGGCCCCAGTGTGACTTGTCTAGTCGTCAAAGTGAGTAGAGTTTATCGGTACCTTTTTTCAAAAATTATGTACAAAGTGATCCCTCATTGTATATGTGGGATATTATGAACTGAAACTACCCTAAGATCACGGAGACCGGTTGATTGCAATTTCCGCGCTCCTTATGCAACTGTAGGAAATAGTGAGAAAACTTTGGCTCTGGAATAACTGCTCCACGGGCAGCACCGAATGTGATGAAATCGATGAGTCAGTGGTTCTGCTGCAGGGGGAGGACTCCTTTAAGCGATGTTTATGACTGGGAGAGATTTTCCGTTGACAGCGTATCTCAATGTACGGTACTTCTTTCGACGGTGGCAGCCCTCACTGATTGCTTCATCAGTCGAGATTACTCCTGCTCTATTCTGGCGAGGTAAGGCGACGCACGGGCCTCTGACAGCCGTCGCGTGTTTTTTAATGACGTGTGAGACGCGGCCGCTCTGGAGCCGTATACCTGCTACCAAGAGGAGCCATCCACTCCAGCAAGCAACCCGTTTCTAGTAGCGGATACACAGAGTATTACCAACTTAACGTCGTGTTGATGAGATCTTGATTCTACTCGCACTGCACAGATCACTTGCAAATGGTACATGCTTTCATTAGGCAAACGATACTCGGGTTATCAAACAAAATTTGTGTCTGATACGTCACGACAGTATCTACTGTCATAACTTTTTAAATCTATATTTCAATAGGATTTAAGATTACTTTAGGTAATTCCTTATACATAGTTCTTAGAAGAGATGCTTTGAAAACGAGCAGACTTTTCAATCAGGGCGCCTCTCCCCAAGGGAATATGGGCGGTGCTGTAGACAAGGCCATCACTGTGCACGTTGCCAGTTGATCATAGAAAATAACAGCGAGCAGTTGGAACCTTCCTTTCAAACAATATGGATGCAACATAGGTTACAACGCGAATTAATGTTTGTTCTGGAGTGCAAACCATTGGTAGGCATGTAAAATCGTCTGCTTTTCATGTCCATATGATTAGTATAAAGTAATTTCACAGTGATACCAGGAATCAGGAAAGTAGAAATCTAAGCTACATTTATTTAGAAACTTGTCTTCCGTCACTGACGTTCTTAGCGTACGTGGGATAGTGGCCACCTTACATACAGGGTTTGTACAAAAATATGGAAACACGAGAAACAAAATATATTACAATACCTCGTTTTAAGACGTAGGAAACCAGATATTCGAAACAGCTTCCAGTCGTTTGGAATGGTATTGTATGGTTTTCAAAGGACTTCCTGAAAAACATTGGCAAGCTCAGGCACCCTTCTCTCCAAAGTAGACCACAAAGGTTCAACAATACGTTAACAGGGTAGATGCCAAAGTTCATCCTCGTGGCCACAAAACGAATCCTTGATATGTGAGCTGTGTGAGTAGGGTCCCTGTTGTCTTGGTACACAGCGGCACCATCGGGGAAATACTGTATCGTGTTATAGACCTGATCAGAGAAGATGGTCATATAATACGATCTTGCAGGGTAACATTGCGGCCCACGGCTGCCCAAATCATCACCGCACCCCCTCGCCCCCCTACTCACACACACCTCCGCTGTGTTTGCTATTCGGACGTATATTCGGTCAGAAGTTGGAAACAGTGTGAACCAAGGCCCCTCCAGTCAAATAACCTTCTTCCATTGTTTCACAGTACAGCTTTTATGGTTTCGAGACTAAGTTTTCTTATTATGTGATTTGCATCGCTGATGAGTGGTTGCAGAATTATGGTTTGCACTGCAATTCTAAGCTTCTGGAACTCCCTTCGTGTTGTTTTGCTGCTGACAGGGTTGACGAGCGCGACATTCAATACTACGGTGACTTCCTCTTACTTCTAATAGCAGACTTCTTCAATTACCGTTTGTCAGAATCACTCAACACATAGTTTCGTCCGCGGTGAGACTTAATGGATGATGATTTCCGCTTTTCCTGTATGCGGTGTAAATCTTCGATATTGTATCTTTTGAAAGACCGAACACCTGGACTCCCTCGGTTACGCCGGCCGTGGTGGCCGAGAGGTTCTAGGCGCTACAGTCTGGAACCGCGCGACCACTACGGTCGCAGGTTCGAATCCTGCCTCGGGCAGGGATGTGTGTGATGTCCTTAGGTTAGTTACGTTTAAGTAGTTCTAAGTTTTTGGGGGACTGATGACCTCAGAAGTTAAGTCCCATAGTGCTCAGAGCCATTTGAACCATTTGAACCCTCGGTTACGGAAGCAACCATCATATGAGCACCAACCATTTGCCCACCTTAGAATTTACTTTGCTCCAGAATAAAACATTCACGACTACAAAGAGCACTGTTGTGACCACGATTGACAAGTGCAACGTATTGAGGACACTGTGCGGATGCAGTTCGTGCTCAAGTACAGCAGTGCAACCTGCATGCTTGGCTAGTTTCTGTGTCTACGTTCAGGCGTGCACTTCTGGTGGTGTATCCATATTTGTGTCCATCATATGGAGTTGTGTAAATAGCGACCCCCTTTTCATTACCGCAGTATCTCATGGAAAAAATGCAGTATTTCCCGGTAAATTCAGGTTATCCTTTCGGTACATTTCCTCTCCCCATCATTAAGAACAGAACCGCGGATGTGAAGCTGCGTGAGTCATCCTCATCAGTGGAACTTTATACGAGGATCAGCTGACCAAGTCGCTTGACGAAAGTGCTGTCAAAAAGAGATAGTTGAGCAATAATGACCAGGAGAATTGTGGATTAAACGTGTTGTGTGCCGAATGTGGGCATACTTGGATTTCACCTGGGATGAAAGAGCCATTTACGCATGGATTTTTGTAAATAAATGTAGATTTGATGTGCATTACACTCTTTGTTGGCTAATCTTCCGTTTTGTATTGTTATATTAAAGCATTGTAAAACAGTTTTGTAACTTTTTTGTGGATGGCTCATACTTACATCACACGTGTCTGTTGCTATTTTAGGAGCTTTTTGTGAAGATATTAATCGTAATTTTTACCTATATCTTTTAGTAATCTTTTGATAGTTGTTGATGAAGGCCAAAAACCTACAATTTCTCCAAATAAAAGTACCTTTTCGTAAAAAAAAAGAACAGTCTCCCATATTTACATATTATATATTATCCTACAGTATTTAATTACTTTCATTACCATCCTTAAGTTCTTAGTTATTACAAGAATTAACATCAGTTTATGCTTTATATTGGTGGCTGAGTGCAGTGAATGTGCATTAAATTACCTGAAGTGAAACAGCAACCAGCCACTACTTATCTTCAAACATGGTTCAAATGCTTCTGAGCACTATGGGACTCCACATCTGAGGTCATCAGTCCCCCAAAACTCAGAACTACTTAAACCTAACTAACCTAAGGACATCACACAGATCCAAGCCCGAGGCAGAATTCGAAACTGCGACCGTAGCGGTTGCGCGCTTCCAGACTGTACTACCTAGAACCACTCGGCCACACTGACCGGTCACTACTTATCTAATTTTATTTGTCCCGAGATTCGCTTCGGGTTTTCACCTATATTCAATTGCAGTAATATCTTCCAGATTAAAAAATAGGCGAAATGAGTTCGGCTCATTACTGTGTACAGCAATGTTTACTGGATATGTCTCTGACACAGTAGATAGCTTGTTTAACACAAAAATAAAGGTTAATCACAACCTAAAAAGAAAATTATGTTAAAAGGTGTAGAGAGAAAAAAAACTGGCTTGTTACACCTCAATATCCTATAAAACGGAATAGACTTTTCGTAATTGCAGTATCTGCTTTTTGCTTTTCTGGCAAATATTCCCACCTCTCTTATATCAACGGAGTTAGACATGTTCTCTTCCTCTGGTATTATTTTCTGCGCACTCTAATTTGTTTTGTTCGAAATGTTTTCTTCTTTCTTTTACGACATTCAGTTCCTCTCTATAATCGGATATAATTTTTAGTGAACTGTTTCTCTTTCTTTGCTATTATGCGCAACTCATCGTTTAAGAGAATTTTACCGGAATGTTTCTAAGTTGCGTTCTTATACCTTGGAGTTGTGGAACATTTGAAAACATTCACTTCTGAACGTTAACAAAACCTCTAGAACGTTATAGACCAATCTCGAATTTTCCCTTGAAAAATATGTTGATGCGAAAAGACCGAAGACCTGGTGACCACCACGATGCTATTGCTACCACTGAAGCACTCGTATCTCCAAAGCTACAACAGCTGCCACCGCAAAAACACGATAGTGAACAGCTGAGTAACCAAGCTAGCGCCAGACACAAAACCAGTGACTTAGAATTGCAGGGCGGACCATAATTCAAATTAAAATTTAAGTTTCTAAATGAAATACATTGGACGTGTCTTACCTGCAGATAACATAGTGTTTTGGAAATTATTTGCGAACATTTTCTGAGTGTTTTCAGATTTGAATTTTCTGTTAAAAAGTTTCTTAACAATGTAGCAAACGAACATTCAAACTAGCAGCGACAGTATTCAGCTTCCACCAGGATCAATTAAAACGCGCTGGGACAAATATTTTCGTATACTGATTTACTAGACCCAATTTCCACAATCTCTTAGGGGCATGTAAATAAATGTGTCTGTAACCGACTGCGAATGCGCAGTTTCCTAGACCAAGATGGGGCTGGACATCATTTTACATTTCCATTCTTATTTCCTGTATTCTGAAATCCACTGTATTTTTCAAAGTAGGCATATCTGTTGTAATATCTCTAAGTTATAAAAGCAAAGCGCATTCTGAAAGTTAAGAATTAAAAAAAAAAAAAAAAAAAAAAAGAAAGAAAAACTGAAGAGACCCTCCTTAATAGTGGTACTAGGGACTGCTTTCTTATATGGACTCTCAGGTTTCCGATTGACAGAGAGGAGTTTCTCCCACTTTAAGACATTCTATGACATGAGATGAGTTAGTATCGAACACCTAGAGCGCATCGAGAGATGCAGTAGAAGATAAATGAAGGGCTAACTTATTAATAGGGTATCATTTCTTTTGGACATGTTCGATAGAAAAGACACCATTTTGACCCTGTAACCATTATGAATCAAATCACAAAGGTGTTAGAGACATTAGTTGCTAGTGGGTGCGGATTTGTGTCAATGAGACAAGTTTAAATTTTGTGCCAGACCGGAAATCGAACCCGGCTTTCCTGCTTACTAGGCAGCTGTGCTAACCACTACTCTATCTGAACAGTGTTCTCTAAGCAGCTATGTGGGCTACGCTAGCACGTCAGTAAGCAGGAGACTCGGTTTCGAGTCCCAGTCCAGCCTCAATTTTCAACTTGCCCCATTGATATAAATCATATAAATCAGTGTGCACTGGCAGCTAATGGCTTTAATTACCTTGTGTCTTGGTTCGTAGTGACTGCAGGATCAAAAAGGGGTGTGTTCTTTCGGGCATGACCGAAAGTGCAGACACCATATATACATATATAATTAAGCCGATACGACCAATGATCCCTTCAGAGCAGATGCACACCAAGCTCGACCTTTTTGAGGGAATCGGCCGGATGCTGTGAGTAATGAGACTAATGAGCAGGGTTACTACATCAGTAGTGTATGGTGCAATTTGGGAATTTTGGTCTGATGGGAGGCGTGCTAGGGTAGTCCGTGCGATTGTGGTGACCACTGTGTCAGGGGTTCAAATTCCAGTCTGACACCAATTTTCAGCTTGTCCCTAGTTATAAATCAATGCCCACTGGCAGCCAACGTGTTTCATGCCGTTGTGTCTTGAAGATCTAAATACGAGTACGAGAAGTTTCGGTAAAGGAAGGAAAGAAGGTTGATGTTTTCCACCCCGTTGAATGAGTCATTATAGACGGAGTACAAGATAGGAAATTTTTAACGATATGGAAGGAAATCAACATTGTTCTTTCAAAGGAACTATTCCGGATTTTGCTTGAAGTGATTTAGGAAAATCACGGAAAACCTAAATCTAGATAGCCGGGCATGGGTTTCAACCACCGTCCGCCCGGATGCAATTGCAGTGCGCTAAACTCTCCGCCACCTCGCTCGATGTGTTTCGGTAAAGTGTTGTATAGATACTAACATGAATTGCGATTTTGCGATTTCAAAGTCAAAAAAAATTAGTTTTGTGTGTTATTTAAGACAGAATTTTTTTACATATATTACAGTTTATTTTATAGTTTTAGTACATAAATGCGTGTAGAATAAATGCAACGCATTTCTACAGTGAAGAATCTAGTGTTCACATATGACAAAAAGATTAATTGTTACTAAATTTTTGCGTTGTATGTAGTCTCCTAAGATAACAGGTAACGTGCATGAGAACATGTCATCGCCTGTACATGCATGCTTTTTCCGTACTCCTGAATGTGATAATGCCAGAGTAAATTCCATTTTTCCTTGGCAAAATCTTTCCTTATCGTGTGTCTGCTTGCAGTGAATTTCATTCCTCCTGGAATTAGAATTATTTTACTTTTTCCTGTCTCCGGTGCATCTTGTAAATCAACTGAGGAAAGAAAATAATGCCATGCACTATCTGTCAACGAGTAGTGAAATTTCGTTTCACCGTGTATTAACTTTCTCGCTGGACGTGGGAGGGGGCGATGAGTACTCAATCTGACATTAAATTCAGTGCTTTAAAAACTGGTCTGCTTCCCTCGGTACTAGCTAATCTTGGCGGAAACTGGCTTGAAGATACGCCTGGTGGACTCTGTTTTACACACCGGACGCCTGTCTTACTTTCTCAACGCACAAAGCTTTGCTATACAACTTATGATATACGAATAGGTCAAATGTAACGAGACTGTTATTCGCAGATAGCCCGGTGGTTTTGAAAACTGTTAGTCACGGAAATATACACGAAACGTGACGCAAGACGATGTTGTTTTCTCTCAAACTAATTGGGTAGATTAAAAGAACAGTCATTAAACGAAACAGTACAGTAACAGTCGTACCAACACCGTCGTATAACACATATGGCTGTCACAAAAACAGACTAAGAAATACTAAGTAGTATACCTTTTCACCTCGGTACACACGAAAGTGGAACGGAGCAGAAAGTGAAATACACTGCCGAGAAAAAACAAAAAAGTGTAACGGCCACTGGAGGAGGAGGAGAAAAAACAGCGAGAGCGTGTGTGTTTTATTTCAATGTTTACAAAATCGAGTTAACTGCAGAAAGAACTTGGCAGTATGAGCCCACTTAGCACTATGACGTTGCTCCCTCGGTGGCCTTGAGGTGTGCACTGATTCGGTTGGAAATGATGTCATAAGGCCTTTGCATCCCCTCCAGAGGCAGCTGGTCCACAGCTGTATTACATGATCCTTTACATCCTCCATACTGAGACTGGGATGGAACTGAGGTATAAGCTGGTCCCAAACGTGTGCTGTCGGGAAGAGATCTGGTGACTTCGCTGGCCACGGGTATACTTAAACATAACGCAGACTGTTCATAGACACACTCCCAGTTGTGGACAGTAATTGTCTTGTTTGAAAAACTGCATCACGATATTGTCCCGTGAGAGATAACACATGAGGCCGCATGAGGTCCCTGATGTCTCGTGCATCCATCAGTCATTACCATACCACCCTGAAGTCATACCCAGCAACTCTCCACCCAAGAAATCATGAGTCAAACCACTGTGGCTCTCCCAAACTTTGTAACAACGAGACCTCTCACAAGATCGCCACTCATCAACAGCCCGTGCTTCCCGATCGCGATAACACTCCTAAAGCAGCCATCGGTGTTGTGATAGTGACGGCAGCGAACACATAGGACGGTAATTTCCTAGTATGGCTGCCGCTAGTCTTCTACCAGTGGTGCTGAATGTCCAAGCATGTTACGGGGAGTCCATCAGAAGTCCGCACAAGATACCTGGTAGATGAAAAGTAACCAATTTTTTACCGAAGCGCTGGGCGAGTTCATTCGTTTGCCGCCTTTCGGCCAGGTGGCGACGAGCTGTGGTGACAGAATCGAGGTGGACGCTCTGAAATCTTTGTCAAACGATTTAATAGTAACCGTTCCGTTGCTTATGGCTTTATAAGTCAGCCTAGTGCTAATGTGCCCATCATTTCGTTAATGGTCATAGTTATTGTGATATTTGCATTAAGTATGAGTCTCTTTTTCCATTGAAAAACTTGGTTCGCTATGATTTTGCGTTTGGTGCACGTTACATCATACATCGAATCTTTCTTTGCACTTGTGTGGAGGTCTCTAACTAACAAGACTTTCGTGAAAATTGATCTGATGTAGCACACTCATTTACGATCGTGTGCACCAGCAATAAAACCGGAATGAAATATCCACAACATTCCTCATATTTCATAAGCTGTTTGGTGTATCAAGATGACATTTTGGCAATGGTAGCACACAAAGAAGAATGCATTTTGCCTTATATTTACTATGCACAACATCGTTACCTACCACGTTATTTCGCTACCTGCAGCTTTTTTGATAAAAGAAAGTCATTTTTAAGGGCAATCGATAACTGGTGAAATGAGAATGGTTTTAGAACAACGTAATTGAAGACATTACTGGTTATTTTCGTATCGTGGATGTGTTTTTTCGTAACCTACTTACCTTACCTTTCGTCAGTTAATAAACTTAATGAACCACTGTTTCAGAATTGTCTCACAATTACATCTGCACATGTTAGTAAGGTTCAAATGGCTCTGACCACTATGGGACTCAACTGCTGAGGTCATTAGTCCCCTAGAACTTAGAACGAGTTAAACCTAACTAACCTAAGGACATCACAAACATCCATGCCCGAGGCAGGATTCGAACCTGCGACCGTAGCGGTCTTGCGGTTCCAGACTGCAGCGCCTTTAACCGCGCGGCCACTTCGGCCGGCTTGTTAGTAAGGTGACATAGTGTAAACTACGCAGTGCTTTGGCAAAAGAAGCAAATTTTAACATGGCAACAAGACAAATATAGATTTTACTACAAATTCTCCACTCACTACACTTCTATGAATGCTACAAACCGTTAAAAAGCCAAAAGAAAATAAATGGCTCTTTGTTGCATTGTCAGTGGAACTTTTTATAGATACTAACCAAAGTGGAGGTGGCAGCTGATATTTTGGAATCGTCACTTTGCAAGTGTGGGTGTGGAGGGTAGGCTTCAGTTCTGAATGGCACTACCCTCCAGCGTTCGGAATTTCCCCTACAGTGCTTGCCCGCAACCCCCAACAGTATCACTCTCCCCACGCATCACCTACCGACCGCACGTACACCGGCAACCTTATTTTGCACGCACCCTCCTTGTTCGGATAGTAGGGACAGATGTGAATGGGCTACGACATGCGTGGTGCACTACTGCAGTCAAATGGTTCAAATGGCTCTGAGCACTATGAGACTTAACTGCTGAGGTCATCAGTCCCCTAAAACTTAGAACTACTTAAACCTGACTAACCTAAGGACATCACACACATCCATGCCCGAGGCAGGATTCGAATCTGCGACCGTAGCGATCGCGCGGTTCCAACTGGAACGCCTAGAACAGCTCGGCCAACCAGGCCGGCACTACTGCAATCCTCCAGTGTAATGGTCACACGGGATCGACCGAAACGATGACGACTAGTGTTCCTGCTCCACGTTCTCATGCAGTCCAACGCCGAAACACAGGTACATTTGAATGCCCCATAAATCTGGATGCTGCGCAATTCGACCAGCCTGCCAAATGGAGACCAATAATTAGTCTTCTTTCAAGTAGTCAGGTGCAGATAACGCTGTCACACACGTGTACACTCCATCTCCACGTCCTCCACAGTGACCACTGAATATATGGCGTTGTTGGTTGGTTGGCTGACTTGGGGGAGGGGACCAAACATCGAGGTCTTCAGTGCAACCGGATTAGGGAAGGATGGGGAAGGAACTCAGACATGCCCCTGTAAAGAAACCATCCCAGCATGTGCCTCAAGAGACAGAGAAATTTCGGACAATCTGGATCAGGATGACTGGAAGCGGGTTTGAACCGTCGTCCCCCCGAATGCGAGTCCGGTGTGCTAACCACTGTGCCACGTCTTCGGTGGATGCTTGTAAACCGTACCAGACCTGGTAACAACAATGAATATTAACAACGTTAATGCATTCTTGTCGCAGGAGAAGTTGCAAAAAAATGGCTCTGAGCACTATGGGACTTAACTACTGTGGTCATCAGTCCCCTAGAACTTAGAACTACTTAAACCTAACTAACCTAAGGACATCACACACATCCATGCCTGAGGCAGGATTCGAACCCGCGACCGTAGCGGTCGCGAGAAGTTGCAAATCTAATCAGTTACATACTCGCTGTTGATGTGTAAGTGTACGAAGTTACTTTGCTATCCAACTATGTCTTCTAGGTGCTTCACTTTTTTGTCAGGGAGTGCAGATGGAAGATCAGGGTCAAATATCCCGTCGACGAAAAGGTCAATAGAGTTGGAGCACAAGCTCCAACTCAGGCTGGCCGGCCGGAGTGGCCGAACGGTTCTAGGCGCTTCAGTCTGGAACCGCGCGACGGCTACGGTCGCAGGTTCGAATCCTGCCTCGGGCATGGATGTATGTGACCTCCTTAGGTTAGTTAGGTTTAAGTAGTTCTAAGGGACTGATGACCTCAGATGTTAAGTCTCATAGTGCTCAGAGCCATTTGAACCACTTTGAACCAATTTAGGCTGAATGTGGAAGGAAGTCGCTAGTGTCCTTTTCAAAGGAAACGTCTCAGCATTTCACTGAGGTGCTTTAGGGAAACCACGAAATGCTTTAATCTGGATGGGAAGACAATGATATGACAGTGATATGATCCCGCATCCTCCCGATGGCGAGTACACTGTCGTAACCACTTCATCATTGCGTTCTCTGAGAGAGACAGAGTAACACTGGTACTTAGTGCGTTCCGACATCTGTCCCTAGATGCAGATGCTAAGTTAACCAGCCGTTTTCAGGTATTGTTAACGTGAGCTCCTAGTTGCTGATTAGGAAAACCTCCTCCTGGGAGTAGCCGAGATTTTGCACCAAACAGCAGAGAGCTAAGATGTTTTGATAACGGTACTAATCATCTATCTCTGTACTACCCGGATGGAGAACTTTCTAAACGTGCTGGCCAAAAGTCCTCGTCACTAGAACAGAAAACAAAGTACTTTGGAATTCCAGGCCCACTTCGATGGTTAAATGGGATGTTACAGATTTCTGAAGAGGTGCAGGCTGGACTGTTTCGAAAATTGTGCACATAACTATGGTATATCGGCTTTACCATTTCGAAACTCATGCGTTATCTTGACACTGAAAAAGCCTCTTTACACCACTGACGAGATGATACACATTCGCTGAAATAGTTTAGTTGATTTCACTATGTTCGAAGTGCCCAACTGGTTTTGTTACATATCTGAAGGAAGAAAGCTTTGTAGTCGATATTTCACATCTGAATATGACAGCTGTTTGCCGAAGCTGGTAATGTGAAAATATACTATATCGTTGACGTAATAAGCTATTGTACAAAAAGGACTCTGTGACGATCGGCCGTGTACTTGAAACGCAGTTCGCAACCACAGGATATTGTTTTTGCTCGTTACATATCTCTGAGTGACGAAACCAGTTCTTGAATATAGTATTGAATTCGTGGCAATGAACCGCCTTTCAACAAGACGATCTTTTCGCCGAGACAGAAATCGTTGCTCACTTGAAACTAGAGTGTAAAAGTGGATACTTACATTTGAGAGTGAGTGACAATTGTCAGGCAATGTACGAATCGTTTATGCTTTTTAGCCCTTTGTGTGTTTCACCACAGCCTTCTGACACTGCAGCTTACCTACATAGTATAGGTCTCAAAGTGAGCTTTCGATACCACTTGTTGGCTTTCAGCAGGTGACGTCATACATCTGAGGAGAGTTGGTTTTTTCCTGGTGCTTCACCTTTTTATCGGGAAGTGTAGATGGAAGATCAGGTTAAATATCCCTTCGACGAAGCGGTCAATTGAGTTAGAGCACAAGCTCTAATTTAGGCTGTCATTGTTGTCTTCGCTGCATGGTTATGTGGAGAACTTTGTGAATCGTGATACGGATAGCACGATATTAAATCTACAAGATTAGCTATGAGAACAGAAGATTGTAACGCATCAGCTTAAACATTGACTTTGGTTGTCCTGGTAACGAACATAAGCAGCGACTACAGTACGCATGGGATTTCTTTTGAGACTTACTTTTCGTCAGATGAGAACGAACATATAACGTAATGAAATTAATATAATTCACTGAATAATAACACAAGTGTTATTAGAATAAGAAGAGTTGATATCACGACGATTACGGAGTACGTAAGTCTGCAAAAGTTAACTGTATATGAAGACCTTTAACGTGGAGTATAAGGAAAGTGATATGAATAATTGAAAGTAATGTAGCGAAGTGGATCATAATTTGTTGCTATAAGGTTGAAAAAATCGGTGCAGAGCGATACGATAAAGCAAATCATCACCACTAGGCAAGCTTTCGTGTGTACTATCTCACATCTAAGTTATATCGAATGTAATTAGTTTTCGTGAGTTTGGGTTTCTATGCTGATATCTGACTTTTCAGTCGAACTATATTTGTCAGTAGTTTCATCAGTAGACGCGATTTTGGTATCGGTTTTTGCCTTTCCCTGTTGTTATCTGTTTTTGTCCTCTTACATTTGTATTGGGCTTTTGACTTCAACAACATATGTCAAGTCATGTTTTCAGTATCAGATACCGCCTTTGATAAGAATCGCTTTATCGTGTATCTGTGTTTTAGTAAATATATTTCATTATTTTCGTGTCTTTTGTTGTTGTTTTGGAGTTAAGACAGTCCTGGCCAAAATTCGCTATTACCCGCTGTTGTCCTGGTAGGTTCAGTATTTATTATTACAATTTTTATGTTTCTGTAACTGAAGTTTCTGTTGTCTATACTATAACTGTGATGTCATTTTTGTCATTTTAAAATAAAGCTGATATTGCTTTTCGGGATTTGTGATGATGTCATTGATCAAAGACGACGGTTGATTCATCCGATAATACCATCATCGACGAACTGCCTTACGAAGGTTCTTAGGCTCCAGTTACATGGTATTTCATTGTTTTTCATTTTCGTAGAACATACATAACTTTTTATCTTGTTCGACTTACTCGGAATTCTTCAGCTTCGTTTTCATTGGAAAAAAAGTGTAAAGCAGTGAGTTTGTCCAGGACGGAGGATCTGTCCACACCAGTCCTCTCCACGATGGAAGAGAGAGTAATAAAATTAATCTCTTAAATGATCACACATTCGAACACCAGATAAAATTGCGAGTAAACTGATACCTACCTCAGACTAGTCGATGAACTAATTACCAATTCACCAAACTTAACTACTGGTAAATTATTTTCCCAGGTTCACAGACACTACATAGATGGTATCTACATAGACCATCAGTTGGAAGGGGCAGGACAATTTTAACATTCCCCGTTTTATTAATACAGAAAAAGCCAAGATGGCGAAATCTAGTTTGGTTTTCTGGTCGTTATTTCGAATCGCAGTTCAAGCCACGCGGTGATGGAGGTAAAAACAGTTCTCCCACGTTCTGAGAATTAGCCAATTCATGTCATCGAACTTTTGGGCCAAAACTCGGCTATTTCGGGAGGCCAGGACAGCAGAAACGGGTCCACGTCTCACCGCTGTTAGATTGGCTACAATGACCTTTTCGTACACCGCGGAGGCGCACGGTAGCTCGTAGACAGAGTCTTTAAACAATCTGGGGAATAGCTCTCCAGCCCACTCCGTTGCAGTTTTCAGAGGCGTCAACATCGCGAGATTCACAATACGGCAGTTAAAGCCACTTAGTGGCTGCTGGGAACAGCTTAGTCATCCGTGAACCACTCACGATGTTCAGAGTTACAAAGTAGAAGGCAGTTACATCTGACTGGGAACAACGATAGTCGGTGCCGCTATAGTTTCGTCCACCAACACTCAAAGACTAAAAATGACAATTTCTAATTTCCGCGTGGATAGCACGTGCGCTGAGGCAAGTATTGCGACTGAGCGAAATACAGAAAATCTGCAAAGCAAGCTATGCAGTATTGTTTCTTCAGAGGGCTGTTGCAGGGTACTCAGAAACAAAATACCGAATAACAGTGCTGACGCACCGGCTCCGAATAGAGCGGAATGAGCTGCGGCGAGTGGCGCCGGGGCGCACGCGTCGGGTCGCGGAAAAGCCGTTACCATGGTAACGCAGTGGGCCGCAGGGCTGGCAAACCACAATGCGGAGCGGCAGCGCTAATGGAGGGCACTCGGCCTGGACCGATGCGGCCGGCGGCAGACCAGAGACGAACAGGGGGCCAGCCGGTTTGTCTCCCGGGACACGCCGCGAGGACAGGGCACTGTGGGACCCGAGCACAAGTGGGAGGCGAGCCTCAGTGTAAGGACGGCCGCTACGAACTGTCTTCTGATACGATTACTGCGACCTGTCTTGTTAATATATGAAGTAATTCTTACTTAGCGGTTACTTCAATTCAACCATAGCTGTTGCATCTACTTATGTTGAATCATCAACAATGCATGAGGCGTTTTTTTTTAAAGTAAGTACCGTTTTGAAATTAAAAAAATAACGTTGTAAGATATCTCAATAATTTTATTTTTACATGAAAGCCTGTACCTTAATCTACTTTCCTACATAATTTCCGTCAATATTCAGGCATTTGTCATAACGTTGTACGAGTTTTTGAATACCCTCCTAATAGAAGTCTGTCGCCTGACTTTTTTACCACTGCATCACCACTGTTTTGACTTCGTCATCGTCTTGAAGACGCTGACCGCCCAGGTGTTCCTTCAAGTGCAGGTACAGATGGCAGTCACCTGGCGCAAGATCGGTGCTGTACGGAGGATGATCTAGTGTTTCCCATCGAAAAGGTGTGATGAGAAGTTTGGTCTGATTCGCCACATGCGTACGAGCATTGTCTTGCAGCAAAAAGATGCCCTTGCTCAACTTCCATGGACTGTTGCTTTGATTCTGGTGTGACGTAGGCCGCCTATGTTTCATCACCCGTAACGATTTGGCTTGAGAAATCGTCACCGTCATTGTGGTAAGGAAAGTCAATGCACTGTCTAAACGTTTGGTTTTGTGCACATCCGTCAACATTTGCGGTACCCAACGTGCGCACAATTTTCGGTAATTCAAGTGCTCGGTCAAAATGCCACACTAAACACAGCTATCACGTAAAAATAAAATTATTGAGATATTTTCGCATGTCTTTTTTTTTATTTCAAAACAGTACTTACTTAACAAACCACCTCGTATAAACCAAATATAATAATTTAGTTATACACATTTGACTGCAGACTGTTAGAGAACAGGGAACAGGTTCTCAGAAATGTGAGTGGCTCGAAGATTTCCGACCGCGGACATACAGCCCGGAAGATTCATCAGCAGCATGACCAATAGCTGTGAGTGTGTAACACAAGTGCTCTGTACTTGGCCTCCTTTACAGATGAACAATAGTTCCCTAAAATTCTCGCAATAAATCAAAGTCAACACATTGTCATCTCCACAACCGACCAAAACGTGCACGTTCCATCTCATGTCTCATTGCCACGAGAAGTTCAGATATTTAATCAGCGTCACTATGGTCATTTCGTATCCCTCTACAGTCATTCAACGACGACAATTTCCCAAACACTACAGCGTCGTCATCTAACAGTAACAGATCGCAGCTCACGCTATCACGGGGTTTTTGAGTATAGAGAACGTGAGAGCGGTCCTACCACACTTCACTGGGGCGCACCTGACTATACCTTATATGGATATGGTGTCTGTTCTTTCTGATCATATCCATGTAAGTATATAGTTCTGGCAACACCGGCCATGACCCGCTTCTTCTGTGCGGATGCACACATGTTCCTCGTGCCCTTACGGGACTTGGCAAGAATGTCTTCCACGAGTAACGAGTGTGTTGAGGTGGGACGCTACGAATGTAGTGTGTTGACATACAAGGTGAGAATATGGGTCTCGCGGGAGGCGTGCACGAGATAGTCCCTGCAGTCGTTCTATCCTCTGTGCCCTCAGTGGCTTAGATGGATAGAGGGCCTGCCATGTAAGCAGGAGATCCCAGGTTCGAGTCCCGGTCGGGGCACACATTTTCACCTGTCCCCGTTGATGTATATCAACGCACATTAGCAGCTGAAGGTATTAATATAATTCTAATTGGACTATACCTTTGTCTCTGAAGATCAGTCGGCGTCAACGAACTGGATTCTATTACTTTTTTGATAACAGTAGGAGAAAAACGACAACGATAAAACACAGCGATGGAAGAACACTGTTTCTATCACTTTTATCAAAAACGTAACTGATCAGATCGACAAGAGTCTACAGAAACATATCATCAGACCGGTCCTTAGACCAACTAAGAAAATATGTCATGTACTCCGATCTGTAAACGACAAACGACTTCCTCCGTCAGCAAGTGGAGTATGTAAGATTACGTATACTTGCGTGAAGGTTCGCATTGAAACTAGCAAGAGAAGCACGAATACAAGACGGAAAAATAAAAAAGTGTTTGCCGGCTAGGGAAAACACAAAATCCAGCTGTAGCAAAGTATGCTCTTCAGTCAGGAAATCATGACGTTCTATGAAAACAAAATTTCATCAACCATGACAAGCTGTTACACACGATTATATAGAGAAGCCATCGAAAGATATTAACACAGTGATAATTGTAACAGAAAAGAAGCAGACATGAAACAGGATGATACATGGACAGTAGCTCTGCAGAATAGACAGATAGCCGGCCAGAGTGGCCGAGCGGCTCTAGGCGCTACAGTCTGGAACCGCGCGACCTTTACGGTCGCAGGTTTGAATCCTGCTTCGGGCATGGATGTGTGTGATGTCCTTAGGTTAGTTAGGTTTAAGTAGTTCTAAGTTATAGGGGACTGATGACCTCAGAAGTTAAGTCTCATAGTACCCAGTGCCATTTGAAAAGACAGATAAGTTTTTATCGTTGACAGGTGAAAATCTATATTTAAGTTTTATGTCTGAGAAAGATTGTCTTTACTCATCACATTTATCATGCCCACTTTACACAGTATTCATGATGCTCTCCGATGTCCGACTCGTCAGTCGGCAAGACTCACCGTTACCAACAGTACCTCCGGTGATGTCCAGTGCAGTAATGGACGAAAAGTTTCTTGGACCACGGTCATAACCCGGAAGATTCATCACCAACAATAATATCCGGTAGTGCAAGCCTTCATTGTGTTGTTCATTTGTTTAGACTCCCCATCAGGTCGGATTAAAGGAAGACACTAAAACAGTTCAGAGGCATGCTGCTAGAATTGTTATTGATAAGTACAATCGACAAGTGGTTGTTGCGAACGTACTCTGTGAACTCAAATGGAAAGAAAACTTTCTTTTCGCCAAATACTATTGAGAAAGTTTAGACAACCGTCATTCACGTCACACTGCACAATGTCACTGCTGCAGCCAATGTACCGGGTGATCACAAAGTCAGTATAAATTTGAAAACTTCATAAACCACGGAATAATGTAGATAGAGAGGTAAAAATTGACACAGATGCTTGGAATGACACGGGGTTTTATTGGAACAAAAAACAAAAAAAAAAACAAAGTATTGCTAGACTCGTGAAAGATCCGTTGGGCGCGTCGTTTGGTGATGATCGTGTGCTCAGCCGGCACTTTTGTCATGCTTGGCCTCCCAGGTCCCCAGACCCCAGTTCGTGCGATTATTGGCTTTGGGGTTACCTGAAGTCGCAAGTGTATCGTGATCGACCGACATCTCTAGGGATGCTGAAAGACAATATCCGACGCCAACGCCTCACCATAAATCTGGACCTGATTTACAGTGCTCTTCAGAGCATTATTCCTCGACTGTAGCTATTGTTGAGGAATGATGGTGGACATATTGAGCATAGCCTGTAAAGAAGATCACCTTTGCTTTGTCTTACTTTGTTATGTTAATTATTGCTATTCTGATCAGATGAAGCCCCATCTGTCGGACATTTTTAACTTATATATTTTTTTGGTTCTAATAAAACCCCATGTCATTTCAAGCACGTGTGTCAATTTGTACCTCTCTATCTACATTATTCCGTTATTTATTCAGTTTTCAAATTTATACTGACTTTTTGATCACCTGGTACATCTCGCGTAAGGACCGCAAAGACGAGGTAAGAGAAATATAGTCATTTTCCCTTCGCTCCACTTGTGACTGGAACGGGAAAGGGAATTACTACTTGTAGCAATGGTGCAAACCACCAGCCTCTGTGCTCCGTATGGTGGATAACGGAGCATGTATGTAGCTCTAGATGCAGACTGATATGTTTCAGGCAGCACATTTGACTTATCTATAAAAATAAAATGCGTCGCTTGCTTTTATGTTTTCTTTTCATGTGTCAATTGGCTCTCCTTTTAGCACTTAATGAGCACAATATTGCTTTCAAATCACCTGTCTCTCATGATCGGTCAATTCACTGGACATAACCTCGCTTTCTAAACTCTGCACTTAACCTTGCTGCAGAGTTAACTCGACGGGTTCGTGTGTAATGTAGAGGGTAGCAGCGGAACGGGAACACACACACAGAGTGCCCACACCACCACACCATCCACACTTTCTCACCACTCAAACATTACATTCAACTTCCACCCTCAGGAGTTCCTAAGATACCTCAGTCCTTCTTCCTATACTCTGCTGAACGGGACAAAGCCTTCATAACAGATACAAAAAAAAGCATCCTCTGTCAGTCATTTAACAGCCACGTGTAGAACTCAGATGTATGGGAGCTGGTGAAAAACGAGTGAGATCGATTCCCTTCACAGATGTTTAGATAAACATTTCCAAATTACTCCCCTTCTACTTGAACACACTTCGTGTAGCGTCTCAGCCAGTCCACGAACACACAGTACAGAACATTCCTTGTCACGTCCTTGAGAATCGCCTCACTTTTCTTGAGAACTGCTTCACAGTTCGGAAACGGAAAGGCCCGAAGCTTTGCCTTTAGTGATTAGAATTAAAAAAAAAAAGAAAAGATAGTGAGGTGCAGTTTTCAACTGAGCCAGAAACTCCATGACTAGGTAAATGACAGCACCATCTGCAAACAATCTACGACGGTTACTCAGATTGTCTCCTTCGTCTTTAATAGGCTTTGGGGAACGCCGGACATTATTTCTGTTTTACTCGATGACTTTCCGTTAGACTTGAGCAGCCGCTGGTGAAGTATCAGTGCAGAAGTAATGCAGCAGCAGTGCAATAACGAGTCGCATATTTAGCTTTCATATTTGTTTTGTAGTTTGATTCTTAAATTCTTTCCGAGTGTTTGTGCACTTTCATATTTAATTACATAAAATCCTTGCGCATTCTCGTATTTGAGAGGAGTAGTATTGCTTATTGATAGCTGTAAAGTATAAATACGCGGAGTCGTTAGTCAGTTGTTTGTTTTGGACAGCCAGTGCTTTCTGTTTATTTCATAGAGTCAGTTAGCAGCCGACAGAGGTGGTGGTGGTGGTGGTTAGTGTTTAACGTCCCGTCGACAACGAGGTCATAAGAGACGGAGCGCAAGCTCAGGTTAGGGAAGGATTGGGAAGGAAATCGCCCGTGCCCTTTCAAAGGAACCATCCCGGCATTTGCCTGAAACGATTTAGGGAAATCACGGAAAACCTAAATCAGGATGGCCGGAGACGGGATTGAACCGTCGTCCTCCCGAATGCGAGTCCAGTGTGCTAACCACTGCGCCACCTCGCTCGGTAGCCGACAGAGGCTAGTGCAGTTTCATCTGTGCTTGCAGAGTGACGTGTGCGAGAGCAGTAGCAGAAACTAGTCGTATATTCAGTTTTTCGTATTAGTTCCGCAGGTTTACTTCAAATTACTTTTGTGTTTGTGTGCTTGCGTGGTGAAATTTTTCGGATCTTTGCATATTTTCGAATAAAAAAGAGGTAGTATCAAATTTTAATAACGGTAGAGTGTAACATCGCGTAGGCGGTGGTCATTTGTTCTAAGACAGGGGTTGGATCGCATTGTAATATCTGTATAGTGGCGTAGTCGTGGTCATTTGATTGCTTGGTTCGTAAGTAATTGTTCATATATCGCATCTCAATTTGGCGCTGGTGACGCAACTGTGAAGTCGCATATTGCTGTTTTATTTCTCGCAACTCTGTACGTCCAGATATTAGCAGTAGGATGGATAGGGTGTGTGCGTGCTGTGTGCGGGCGCAGGAGGAACTGGCCGCGGTTCGCGAGCAGCTGAGTGTGTCGGTGGCCACGGTCAGCCGCCTTCAGACTGCTGCCTCGAGGTGCAGCGAGGGCGGAGGATCTGGAGCGTCGCTTGAGACACCCCAGGTGTCGCTTTCTGCTGACTCAGCCGCCGAGGCACCTTCTAGTGTACCCGGAGCGTTGGGGCCGCCCTCACCTCAGGGTGGGTGGCGGACTGCAACGCGTTCGCGTCGCTCGAGGCGGAGGCCCAATGTGGAGGCTGGCCGTCTGGCCTCGCCCGTTCATCCTGTCAGTGGGCAGGTGGCCGCTCTTTCAGCAGGGCCCGAGCAGGCACACGGGGGCAAAGGCTTGCTGGTTATTGGGAGCTCCAACTTTAGGTCGGTGATGGAGCCCCTTAGGGAAATAGCGTACAGGGCTGGAAAGAATTCCAACGTGCACTCGGTTTGTCTGCCGGGGAGCCTCATCCAAGATGTGGAGGCGGCCTTGCCTGTGGCTATCGAGCGAAAGGGGTGCAGTTGTCTGCAAGTAGTTGCTCACGTCAGCACCAATGATGCCTGTCGCTTGGGTTCTGAGGCGATCCTCAGTTCGTACGAGCGGCTGGCGGATTTGGTGAAGACCTCTGGCCTCACACGCGGGGTGCAAGCAGAGCTCTCTATTTGCAGCATCGTTCCCAGAGTGGATCGGGGTCCTTTGGTTTGGAGGGGTGTGGAGGGTCCCAACCAGAGGCTTCGTCGACACTGTGACGGTCTTGGCTGCAGATTTCTAGACTTGCGCTATTGGGTGGGGAATTGTAGGAATCTCCTAGATAGGTCAGGAGTGCACTATACAAAGGAAGCGGCTACTCAGGTAACAGAGTATTTGTGGCGTGCACCTGGAGTTTTTTGGGTTAGACAGTAGTGCGAGGTGTCCTGATGAACACTCACCAGCCGACGTGCAGGGAGGGAAATCAGAACGCGCTCAGTGTAAAGACACTTCAGCTATCAAGATATTAGCAGTAAATTTTCAGGGTGTTCGGAATAAAGTTCCCGAATTTACTGCCCTCTAGGAAGCGTGTGGCACGCAAATTATTCTCGGGACAGAGACCTGGCTGAACTCTGAGATAGGAAGTTCTGAAATATTTAGTGAGGGTTGGAACGTGTATCGTAAAGACAGATTAGACACCGTAGGAGGTGGTGTCTTTATTGCAGTTGACAAAAATATTGTGTCTACTGAGGTCGAAGTAGAGTGTGATTGTCAAGTTATCTGGACACGTTTAACAGGGCTAGGAGAAATAAAGTTAATTGTTGGGTGTTATTACCGGCCACCAGGTTCCACCGTGGCAGTTCTAGAATCATTCAAAGGGAGTCTACACTCTGTATTGCAGAAGTACCGGATCATGCTATATTAGTCGGAGGTGACTTCAACCTACCTAGTGTAGACTGGGATGTCTATGGATTCATTACAGGTGGTACAGACAAGCCGTCGTGTGAATTACGTTTGAAAACATTATTCGAAAACTGTCTTGAGCAGCTAAATCGACAGCCTACGCGTAATGGAAATGTTTTAGATCTGGTAGCCACGAACAGACCAGACCTCATCGACGGTGTCAGTGTTGAGACAGGGATTAGTGATCATGATGTTGTCATTACCACTATGGTTACGAAAGTTAAAAAGTCGGTCGAGAAGGCTAGGAGAGTATTCTTAATAGAAAGAGCAGATAAGCAGTTGTTAGCATCCCACTTAGTAAATGAATCGACTTCATTTACTTCCGGTACGATGGACGTGGAAGAATTATGGGCAAATTTTAAACACATTGTAAATCACGCATTGGACAAGTATGTGCCGAAAATGTTGGTTACGGACGGAAAAGACCCACCGTGGCTTAACAGCGCAATTCGGATAATGCTCAGGAAGCAAAGACAGTTGCACTCGCGGTACAAGAAAGATCGGTAGAATGATGACACGAAAAAGTTAGTAGAGATTCGTTCTGCTGTAAAAAGAGCGATGCGCGAAGAATACAACCACTACCACCGCCGTACCTTAGCAAAAGATCTTGCTGAAAACCCAAGGAGATTCTGGTGTTACGTAAAATCGGTAAGCGGGTCGAAGGCTTCCATCCAATCACTCACTGATCAGTCTGGCCCGGCAACGGAAGACAGCAAAACGAAAGCTGAAATTTTAAATTTAGCAATTGAGAAATCTTTCACGCAGGAGGATCGAACAAACATACCGCCGTTTGAGTCTCGTAGAGATTCCCGTAAGGAGGACATAGTGACAGACATCCCTGCGGTTGTGAAGCAGCTGAATGGGTTGAAAATAAATAAATCGCCACGTCCTGAAGGGATTCCAATTCGGTTTTACAGAGAGTACTCTACTGCATCGGCTCGTTACTTAGCTTGCATTTATCGCGAATCTCTTGCCCAACGTAAAGTCCCAAGCGACTGGAAAAAGCGCAGGTGACGCCTCTATATAAGAAGGGTAGAACGACGGATCCTCAAAATTACAGACCAATATCCTTAACATCGGTTTGTTGCAGGAGTCTCGAACATATTCTCAGTTCGACTATAACGAATTTCCTTGAGACAGAGAAGTTGCTGTCAATGCATCACCACGGTTTCAGGAAGCATCGATCCTGCGAAGCGTAAAACGCCCTTTTTTCACATGATATCTTGCGAACCACGGATGAAGGGTATCAGACGGATGCCATATTCCTTAACTTCCGGAAAGCGTTTCACTCGGTGTCCCACTGCAGACTCCTAACTAAGGTACGAGCATATGGGATTGGTTCCCAAGTATGTGAGCGGCTCGAAGACTTCTTAAGTAATAGAACCCAGTACCTTGTGCTCGATGGTGAGTGTTCATCGGAGGTGAGGGTATCATTTGGAGTGCCCCAGGGAAGTGTGTAGGTCCGCTGTTGTTTTCTATCTACATAAATGATCTTTTGGATAGGGTGGATAGCGATGTGCGGCTGTTTGCTGATGATGCTGTGGTGTACGGGAAGGTATCGTCGATGAGTGACTGTAGGAGGATACAAGATGACCTGGACAGGATTTGTGATTGGTGTAAAGAATGGCAGCTAACTCTAAATATAGATAAATGTAAATTAATGCAGATGAATAGGAAAAAGAATCCTCTAATGTTTGAATACTCCATTAGTACTGTAGCGCTTGACACAGTCACGTCGATTAAATATTTTGGCGTAACATTGCAGAGCGATATGAAGTGGGACAAGCATGTAATGGCAGTTGTGGGGAAGGCGGATAGTCGTCTTCGGTTCATTGGTATAATTTTGGGAAGATGTGGTTCGTCTGTAAAGGAGACCGCTTATAAAACACTAATACGACCTATTCTTGAGTACTGCTCGAGCGTTTGGAATCCCTATGAGGTCGGATTGAGGGAGGACATAGAAGCAATTCAGAGGCGGACTGCTAGATTTGTTACTGGTAGGTTTGATCATCACGCGAGTGTTAGGGAAATGCTTCAGAAACTCGGGTGGGATTCTCTGGAGGAAAGGAGGCGTTCTTTTCGTAAATCGCTACTGAGGAAATTTAGAGAACCAACATTTGAGGCTGACTGCAGTACAGTTTTACTGCCGCCAACTTACACTTCGGGGAAAGACCACAAAGATAAGAGAGATTAGGGCTCGTACAGGGGCATATAGGCAGTCATTTTTCCCTCGTTCTGTTTGGGAGTGGAAAAGGGAGAGAAGTTGCTAGTTGTGGCACGAGGTACCCTCCGCCACGCACCGTATGGTGGATTGCGGAGTATGTAGATGTAGATGTTGATGTAGACGTTGCTCAACAGAGGCAAGTCGGCCATTTTTGTAGTGCTCCAACCACTCAAACACTTTTGCACGCCGTAGTGCATCTTCAGCATACGCTTGCTGCAGCTTTTCGTTAGGTTCTGCGGGTGTATGGGTTACACGAACACAATTTTACTGTGCAGCACTGCTTCTCTCGCGTCGCCTTCATTGTTTGGTCGGTTCATTTCAAGTACTCATGGTGCAGATAGGAAACTATCACGAAAGCTACAGGAGAAAAACAGTCTGAGTCTTTGTTGTAGATTAGACACGGACAAGTGCAAGGGGCACTTGCTAAGTGTCCGTATTGCATAAAAATAGAATCTGAAAGTATTATCTGACTTCTGTTTGTGGAAAAAGTTTGTGGGAATTCGGAAGAAGCAGTTTCAACGAGCGCGGCTTGTACTTGAAGATAACCGTTCCCTGAGATAGGGGTGACTAACAGCCAGAGATAAAAGGCTATCCTCGGATTTCATGGGACATTAGGAAGTCGGGAACAAAGGCGGCCAGTAGCCACGAGAGATGAATGCAGAGGTCACACAATAGTGTGGAACTGGGTCATGTGGTGACTGCGGGACCGGGGACCTACGGGTCTTCTACAGTGGAGTACTATAGAGGTTGATATACAAGCAAATGCCATATTTTACGAAGTGATTCTGCCAGTAACTGTCTATGGGGTGTAATCCGTGGCCATTTGCGCTAACATCTACCTCATTCAGCCAAAGCAAAGACAATGACACTGTACTTTTAATGCGATATTCTGGCTCTCACACTCGTCAGCAGACATTCGAAGTCAGCAGTAAATTACCGACGTCAGGGATCAGGTAGTAGATCCATTAATGATAGCCTCTGATCCGCAGCAGGAACATCATACATCCAGAGCGCCTTACATGCAGAAAACAGAATAATAACAAATGATTAAATGAGGTGATCATACGTCTCTGCGCGCCTCCGGATACACTGCCAAGAGTCGACGAGACCTCCGAGAAACTAATCGTTGAAGTATCTATTTCAGGAGAGGTAATGTTCGTAAGCAATGCCTCCAAAAATCTCTACATACAGTAAAGTCCCACCGTTTCACGTCCTTCTATGAAATGTTTGCACATTCTGCCAGTTTCGACACTAACTTAAAATATTTTTCATGAATGATCCGACAAGATTAATATATGCGGAGTCCAACACATAGCAGAATTGGTTGAATACTTGTGGTAGGCATGCACCAGGTTTCTCTTGGTTTCTTTGGGTAAAGAGCTGTTACGCCGTTGCTTGGCACTAGTTTTGACACGCTCTCGTAGTCTACGATAAACTCTGTTGTTAATGGCAGTTGTAACTCTGCAGTTTTCACAATGGACACCTGCGTAACAGATGCGTTTTAAGGGTTCACGAACTGTTCCGTCTCTGAAACAGAGATCGCCACAGCTACGACGATATTGAGCAAATGCAGGGTATTACTCTCCTGGTATACCTCGAGAAGATTGGATTAGGAGTTAATATCCCGTCGACGACGAGGTAATTAGATTGCTTGGGTTTCGGGAGATCAGCAGCTACGTTATTAGTGCGTTGGCCGTTAGATAAGAAGCGAGAATAATTGGCGTCTTTTCAGGTGGAGCATACTGGTAGCTTTCTCAATCGATTAGAGAAACCACGGAAGAAACCTGAACCTGGGTAGAAGGACAGGGATCTGAACAGCGAACCCCGCTTCTCCGAGACGTCCGAATGCAGTACTGTATCACGACGCTCAGTCCATGTGCACCACGTTCGAAAGAACTTTCCGGTATATAAATGTTCTTTTCGAACTACTCTCTGTTTAAGTAGTTATAACTCTAGGGGCCAGATGACCAGAGATGTTAAGTCCCATAGTGCTTAGAGCCGTTTGAACTACTCTCTACAGATTTATCTAGAGTGCGATCCTAATTATGTAACGTACCACACGTTTATAGTCCTCGTTTCGACTGTCGATGGTTAATCAGAGTTGAATGAATTTCATGCAGATTAGAAAAACAGACAAAAAATTGGTTCAAATGGCTCTGAGCACTATGGGACTTAACTTCTGAGGTCATCAGTCCCCTAGAACTTAGAACTACTTAAACCTAACTAACCTAAGGACATCACACACATACATGCCCGAGGCTGGATTCGAACCTGCGACTGTAGCGGTCTCGCGGTTCCGGACTGAAGCGCCTAGAGCCGCTCGGCCACTGCGGCGGGCATAAACATGACAGTTCCTGATTTGTCGTTAACGGGAGTCGGCCACCTACTGCAGTTAACAGCTCTGAAATGCAAGCTTCTACCGACACGATTATTGAGTAACAACAGTTGAAAAAAAAACGGCATTTTTTCGTATGATTCCAAATAATTACGTTTCTTGCTCTACGCTTTGTACGACATAATATCGCAGGAAAATTGAATTTTACATAGTTTTTCCTGGTATCGACTCAAAGACTTAATATCAGAAGATAGCAGAAAATCTCTTCCTGTGATGTTTTGCTCTTTACATTTCCAAATTCATGCAACTCTTTATTATTCCTAATAGCCTGTGCTACGTATTTTAATTTCCGCTTCCGTTACTAAAACTGTAGTCTTGTATTACCCGGCTAACCAAGACAGTTTTCTCGTGGATTAGCTCCTCTAGAAATTTTGGCAACCATTTAACAGACACTTCCTCATCTACTCCATTAACTTAATTTTGTATTTTATCTGTTCACGTAAATAGGACTTGATTCCAGAGTATCATTCGGGAGAATATTTTTAGGGCTTTGATGAGCCGGGGAATTCCTTATATCCTCGGGACTTACCCTACTTCGTCATAACTTTCTGTCTTCGTCCACCGTTATTGTATTATTTCCCTCGTTGAAGAGTTACGTCAATACATTGCTCCATTTCATTTCTTATATTTGTTCACGCTCATTCCCTATCATGACGATTCCAGTTGTTTCATATCGTATCCTTTCGTTACATTGAATAATTTTACCCACAGCCTTGGAGGTCTATTTAATATTTTTATTCAGAAAGCAGGAGAATATAATTCCCAGGCCGCAGCACTGTTTTCATTTCTTACTTTGGAGCTACGAAATGTAAGGTTTTGAGTTTAAGTATTGACGTGCTTCATCAAAGATGGTTTCCGAGTAGAAGAATGTAACTGAATCGTGAACGATCTTCAAGTTATGTGTAGTCAAAGAACTCAACGATAAATAAAACTTCATACGCGGTGAAGTTGCTGAAATGGCTTGCGAACGCTTGTCACGGTTGCACCAAAATTCTGGCTTGATAGCACAGTGGAAGTCGTTGCTATCATATAGTTCACAGAACTATTGAAAAATTGAGTCACTGCTACACATATATCTGTGTGTGTGTGTGTGTGTGTGTGTGTGTGTGTGTGTGTGTGTGTGTGTGTGTGTGTGATCGTGTAAAACATGCAGCAAAAATATGTGCCTGATAAAAAATGTTCAACTAAATGAGCCAACAATCTTTTTCAGTGACTGCAATGCAATATTGCAACCAGTGTAACACAGTTACTTAGGTACTGTGAAGCTTGTACTGGCCTAAAAAAATGTAAGTATTCCATTGAACAGAAGTAAGAACTCTATGGTTATTCCGTAAGTATGCTATGAAATTCTAAAACTTTGACGAACCGGTCGAAACGTAACAGTGCTATCGATAGTAAACATCTTAGTCTGAAATCAGTTTGAATAATTTTTTCGTACATCTTTCTTGTAACACTCGCATCAGTAAAAATTTTATATTTTTTCATCGTTTTGTTTTTACGATCTGTGGATCAGTTTTATTGCTATCAGTTTTTTTTCTCTCAGTCCTTATTGTTCCGGTCTCACATTCCTCAGCCTTGGACAGAGGAGCCATAGTCCGTCCAAGATATTTTCGACCTGGTCTACATCTCTCCAGGAAACGCATGGCATCTCAGTTTTCAAGTTATCCCGTTGTAAATAATATAGATTTGCTCTCTTCGCATTGTTTCCTAAAAACTGTTGGAGGTGTAAGCTACAAACATTCAAAATGATGAGTAACACATAAACTACCAACAGCTTCCCTCGTTGCTGGTCTTAGAATCGTAATTAAAATACACGTATTTTATTGGTTTTCAGCATACGAATTTAATTCAGAATTAATCGAACCTTACAACTAATATTAACGGAAATTCGGTCTTGGATTATTTCTGAGGCTCTTATTTACAGGCTGATAGTTACACTTGAATCCTGGTAAGTCTGCATAAATTTAGGGCTCCTCGCCGACCACCTCTTTACTGAACAACAGTTTCATGTCGACGAATAATACGAGTACTGTGTTGCCTTAACGGCAAAAGTTAAAATAACTTTCTTTACAACATGGAAAGCAATGCTGTGGCAAATACTTTCTCCTATAGTCGTTGATTGTGACTTACAAAAACGTTCATCGCAGCACTTCATATATCCCCACGGTCGCCATACTTCATAAAGTGAACAATGCAGAAAGGGCAATAAACTTCTGTATTCTCTATTATACGCGGTGGTCTCGGTAGATAGTGGCCGAGCGGTTAAAGGCGCTACAGTGTGGAACCGCACGACCGCTACGGTCGCAGGTTCGAATCCTGCCTCGGGCATGGATGTGTGTGATGTCCTTAGGTTAGTAGTTCTAAGTTCTAGGGGACTTATGACCACAGCAGTTGAGTCCCATAGTGCTCAGAGCCATTTGAGCCATTTGAATCTCGGTAGATAACCCTGAGACATTTGATGCTATTCTGAAGTTTAATGAAACTTAAGACGTAAATAGAAATCGTTACGCAACATCATCTCAGAACAAAATGAGAAATGTTAATGAGAACGTAAGTTTTTATTACAACATAAATAATATCTACTACAAATATTTTCCCCGAGTTATTTATTAACTACTGCAAGTGTCAGCGTGCCAAAACAGATTCTTATACGTATTTTCTCCTTTTTAGCGCGTGGAGACGTGAGACATTCGTATGCGAACAAAAAACGGCGGCTGATGACAGTCAAGATAGCTACAACTGACGTCCTCTGATAGATCGCAGGAAACGGTATAAAGTTGAAGTATGGCTGAAAAGCAACTGCGATATCTCACAGAAGTAAAAGTTAGCATTATTCAGTAAATAGTAAGAAGTTCTGCCTAGCCAGGAGATGATGTCGTTTAGACGTTACACTCGCATTTGGAAAGAGGAGCGTTTACATCCCATCGAGCCATCCAGATTTAGGTCTTACGTGGTTTTCCTCCTTTGGTTAAACCAAGTACCGGATATGAACTAATTATTTTCCCATCTTTGTCAAATTGGAGGTTTTTTCCCTATCTCTAATTAACTCGTAGTATAGAAACGTTAACGCCTATCTTCCTTCTTCTTAAAAAATGTTTTTCAATGTTTTTTAACTAGGAATCTGTTCGAAGTGAGTCGAGGAACACTAATATTCACAGTAACTGAGATAAGGACACACAAAAATCAGCCCTTTCGTAGCTGTAGAAACTACTGTTTCTTCAAAACAGGGAATTTGTTGATCCAATGCCTATGACGAAAGGTAATCGGAATGACCAACTTTACCGGACTAAACGTGATGTTGTTATTTTGGTTACAGTCAAAAAGATTGCCCTCAAAGCTAATCTGTCCTGTACAGTTTAATCTGTTCATCTTTCCATAATTAATGCAACCCGTATCCGTTTGATCTTCTTACAGTAGTCAAGTCTTCCGCTTGGTCTACAATATTTACCGCTAATATTTTCATCCATTACCAAATCAACCGCCGGCCGGTGTGGCTGAGCGGTTCTAGGCGCTTCAGTCAAGAACCGCGCGACCGCTACGGTCGCAGGTTCGAATCCTTCCTCGGGCATGGATGTGTGTAATGTCCTTAGGCTAGTTAGGTTTAAGTAGTTCTAAGTTTTAGGGGACTTATGACCTTAGATGTTAAGTTCCATAGTGCTCAGAGCCATTTTTTGAACCAAACTAACCATTCCTTGATGCCGCAGGATGAGTCGTCGGCAAACTTCAAAGTTTTTATTTCTTCATCCTAAACTTCAATTTCCACATCGGTGGTTTCTTTTACGCGTTGCCCAATATGCAGATGGAGAAACATGTGGGGTATGCTACAGCCCAGTCTCAGCTCTCAACAAAAAATGGTTCAAATGGCTCAGAGCACTATGCGACTTAACATCTGAGGTCATCAGTCCCCTAGAACTTAGAACTACTTAAACCTAACTAACCTAAGGACAGCACACACATCCATGCCCGAGGCAGGATTCGAACCTGAGACCGTAGCGGTCTCGCGGTTCCAGACTGAAGCGCCTAGAACCGCTAGGCCATACCGGCCGGTTCTCAACAAAACATTCCCTTTCATATTCTCAGATTCTTATATTTGCAGTCCTCTTTCTGTCCAAGTAGTCCTGATTTTATCCCTGCCACCTTTCTAATTTCAGAGAGTATTTCAGTCAACGTTATCAAACACTTTCTCTTAATATGAAGATAGTAACTGCTCTCGAAAGAACAGATAACATTGATGACCGTGCAGCTTCTCTAGAATAAATGATAATTAATTGAAACCCTCAGCTTCCGACAGGTGTTGTTGACATACCTTGATGGGGACGACTGATAATGTGTGCCCCGACCGGGATTCTAACCCGGGATCTCTTGCTTACATGGCAGACGCTCTATCCAGCTGAGCCTCCGAGGACACAAATAAATAGCGCGACTGCCTGTACTTATCCCTTGCACGCTTCCCGTGAGACCCAGATTCCCAACTGTCCACAATCAAGGTATGTCAACAACACTTGTCTGCAGCTGAGGGTTTCAATTAATTATCATTGATTCTAGAGAAGCTGAACGGTCATCACTCGTACCTGTTCTTTCGAGAACAGTTAGTATCTTCATATATAGTTAAATGGCTACCCAGTCATTGACCTTCGTCTGTGCGAGTGCGCACAGGTTGCCCGAACTCTTATGGGGATCGTCAACTTAAGTGGGCGCAAGTAACGAGTGGATGGGCAAAGTATCTATTAGGAACATTACGTATGTAGATGGTGGACAGTTGGGAATGTAGGTCTCACGGGAAGCGTGCAAGGGATAAGTCCCTGCAGTCGCGCTATTCATCTGTGTATCTGGTTCTCAGATGGATAGAGCGTCTGGCATGTAAGCAGGAGATCCCAGGTTTGAGTCCTGGAGGGGGCACACATTTTCAGCTGTCCTCATGAAGGTATGTCAATAACACCTGTCAGCAGCTGAGGGTTTCAATTAATTATCACGTTCTCTTACTCTCCAAATGGTATAAATTTAGGTTTGAATTTCTTCAATGTATCTTCTTAGGTACGTCTTAGGGTCTGTAGAGGCTTGCGTGTTCCTACATTTTTCCCGAATTAAACAAATCATCTATGATCTTATACCAGACTGCCTATTCTTCTTCAAATAGTTCATGTTAGTATTCGGCAACCATGACTGATTGTTTGCTATATTTACATCCGTCAGGACATGTCATCTATAGAGCTGGTGATAATTACATTCGTTTTGAAGTCTTAGAGTTTTTCGCCTGTAACATATGTCTTATTTACAAGGTGGAATAGTTTTTCAATGGTCGGTTATTCCAAGAATGAGAAAAGGTCTGAGGGAGTGTCGCCTGCTGCAGGTGCCTTGTTTGGATTTGAGCCTTCGGGGCTCTGTCAAATCCTTCTCGCTATATAACATCTTCAACTATCTCCTCTTCCCTTCCTACAGTACTGTCTACAAGGTCTTTACTTTGTATATTTTACATCTTAGGGTCTCCCTTGCTTAGTACCAGCTGCTACAGTGGCTGGTCAAAAAGATGAGAACTAAAATGTAGACTTCCACGGCCGGAAATGTCATGTCAATTATAGTTATGCGGGCTGCTATGCCGTGGTCGGTTGATGAATTCTGTGTCAATTCCCAACGTTTCGTCCCCGTCTGTGGAGGACATTTTCAAGGGGGTCTGTAGCTCGATGCAAGGTCCAACACACCCACTTTACAGACGAATGGAAACACTAGTAGAAGCCGACCTCGGGAAAGTTCCGTTATGATTCCGTAGAAATGCTGGAACACGTGAGGCCATACTGACCCTACGACTTATCTTAAAAGATAGATTAAGGAAAGGCAAACCTACGTTTCTAGCATTTGTAGACTTAGAGAAAGCTTTTAACAATTTTGACTGGAACCCTCTCTTTAAAGTTTTGAGGGTGGCAGGGGTAAAATACGGGGACCGAAAGGTTATTTACACCTTGTACAGAAACCAGATGGCAGTTACAAGAGTTGAGGGGCATGAAAGGGAAGCAGTGATTGGGAAGGGAGTGAGACAGGGTTGTAGCCTATCCCTGAAGTTATTCAACCCGTATTTTGAGCAAGCAGTAAAGGAAACAAAAGAAAAATTCGGAAGAAAAATTAAAATCCATTGAGAAGAAATAAAAACTTTGAGGTTCGCCGATGACATTGCGATTTTGTCAGAGACAGCAAAGGACCTGTAAGAGCAGTTGAACGGAATGGACAGTGTCTTGATAGGAGGCTATAAGATGAACATCAACAAAAGCAAAACGAGGATAATGGAATGTAGTTGAATTAAGTCGGGTGATGCTGATGGAATTAGATTATGAAATGAGACACTTAAAGTCGTAAATTAGTTTCGCTATTTGGGGGGCAAAATAACTAATGGTTGTCAAAGTATAGGGGATATAAAATGTAGACTGGCAATGGCAAGGAAAGCATTCCTGAAGAAGAGAAATTTGTCAACATCGAGTATACATTTAAGTGTCAGGAAGTCGTTTCTGAATGTATTTGTGTGGAGTGTAGCCATATATGAAAGTGAAACATGGACGATAAATAGTTTGGACAAGAGGAGAATAGAAGCATTCGAAATGTGGCGCTACAGAAGAATACTGAAGATTCGATGGGTAGATCACGTAGCTAATGAGGAGCTATTGAATATAATTGGGTGGAAGAGAAATTTGTGGCCCAGCTTGACTAGAAAAAGGGATGGGTTGGCAGGACATCTTCTGAGGCATCAAGGGATCACCAATTTAGTATTAGAGGACAACGTGGAGGGTAAAAATCGTAGAAGGAGACCAAGAGATGAATACAATAAGCACATTCAGAAGGATGTGGGTTGCAGTATGTACTCGAATATGAAGAGGTTTGCACAGGATAGAGCAGCATGGAGAGCTGCATCAAACCAATCTCTGACCACAACAACAACATGCTGTTAGAATCATAAATGGTGACAATAGCGCACGTGAAAGTTTAAACCAGTTTAGTAAATGTTCAGAGAGATATTTCGGAAGCAAGCGGCATTCAAGAAATAAAATTTAGAGTGCACGTATTCGGGTAGGACTGTGGCTGCCTCCCTTTCAGATATATCTCACATATGAATAACGAGAAGGAGATAAGAGAAATTAGGAGACGCATAGGCAATCACATTCTATTCGTTCCATATTTGAGTAGAACAGGTTAAAAATCAGATGGTACTGTTACAAAGTACACACCGCTGTGAACTATGAATTGGCTTGCAGTGTGTATATGTAGATAAAATTTTTGTTCTGCATTTGAAGCATTGTGGGGCAGATTCCACAACTGCAGGATCGATTTGCAATCAGACAAACGAGCCAGTTGCCCTTTTTTCTTTTTGTTTTAATTGCAACGACCGGCTTCTGACCCCCCCCCCCCCCCCCCACCCTCCCCTGAAAAGGCCAATTTACAATGGCAATCAAGAAAAAAATAAAAGTGCACCTGGTGCGTTTGCCTGGTTACAACCTATATCTATATATTAATGCAGATACTACGGAGACATGATAATTAGTAATTCGCCTTCCAATATTTTCTATTTAATATTTTATAACTCCCCTGTCTTACCAGAAAACATTATTGTTACATGGCCTGGTGATTATTATTATTACCAGGCAATGTAAAACTGACGTTTTCTGTTTTTTTTTTAATCAAACTCCTCTGCAGTATTCTTGAACAACTTGTCGGTATTTGTTTGCAGTGACCGCGTTCACATTAGTAAGGCTTTCAGGTTAGCAGTTTCCTGTAGTTTTGTAGGAAACAGCCGTGGCACTGTCCGTGTCCCCTGTTCTTTGAGTAGTGCATGTTAACAACATGTCAGAAGGAAGTTTGTGCTGCACCATTTTCAGCTTCCTCTCTTACGAGGCAGAGTCATTTCTTTTACGCGACTTGAGTGCGCCTGCCCACGGCGTCCTCATTAGAACTCCATTGTCCTCGCCGCTAGGTCGTGTAAACAGACTTAAAAATGGATGCCACAGGCGCCTGGCCGAGACACTTCTCAAGGTTTCATTCTTCTTTGAAGTGCAGGCAAGTACGTTGCGAATTTCCGCCTCGTTAAGCGAATGCTGGCCTCGAGAGCGCACGAGCAAATTTTTGCACTGCAGCAGCACGGAATCGCCGAACCTCCCTATGAAGCTGTTTAATAGTTACTTAGCACCCATCACGTAAGCCTGTTACGCCAGATCAGTAGAGCAACACTGATGTGCGATAAAAGTGTTGCAACAAGAACTTTACATTTTGTGTGTACTTTTGTTATTATGCGGCACTGATGATTCGATACTGGCAGTGGAAACGTGTGATCATGCGGTAGTTGATCTCACACTCTACTGCTCAGCGGATTACAGAAGAAAGATTGTTTAGCGTCCGGCCGACAGCGAAGCCGTTAAAGATGGAGCACTAGCTCAGGTAGAAGGACGGGAAAGGAAGTCAGCCGTGCTCTTTCAATGGAACCATCCTGGCATTTTCCTTAAACGATTTAGGGGGATTATGGAATTCCTAAATGTGGGTGGCTGGACGGGGATTTGATCCGTTGTGTTTCTGAATGCGAGTCCAATGTAGAGACACTTTATTGCAACTAATGTGTTTGATAAGAAAGTTTTTCCACGCATATGAAGCCCACAAATTTCCCTTGTGCGTTTATTAGTGCGAAACTGTATATTGGTGAAGATGAAAGAACAATGACTCTATGTTGCAAACTGGAATTTTTTTATCCTCATGTAACGCGTTTCGCATTATACAGGGCATCTCCAGATTGGTGTAAGACAAAAAACTAGAAAATGAAACCTTTCATATAAATTCCATGGCACCGATTTAGCAAATTTGGACTAGCAAGAAAAATTAAAATAACTTACAGGCAAAATGTGGTGTTAAGTACATAGAATACCTCGCAAACGTCCCAGCAGAAAACCACCGTGGTCACAATTTTGAAAGCAAGACTGTTTGTTCTTTGATATTATTACGACTAGTTGCTGTACCACACTGCAATGGACTCGAAAAATACTGGAGAAGAGTTTGCAGCACTGGAATGTTATTCATCTAGCCACACGAAGTTGCCTCCTACTAAACTTAACATTCTGTAGGTATAGCCTATCATAGGAGTGTCATAGTTGGTATAACCATCATTCTATAAGTAAAACTCTTGCATGTTGGATGCTCCACAGTTTATACGTATTTGATAAAGGACATCTTGCTTTGTCCCACGAGCTGCACTTTGAAATATTTTGTTGCCAGATGAATTACCGTAGCATATCTCACAGAGATTCACAGCACTTTTAACAGTCGGCAGAATTTTATACTTAAAGGACACGTCGATTGACGTAGATGTTCACAGTATATGCCACTGACATTGGGCTACATTCCCGAATATCGGTATGGCAAATAAATACGTTTGAAGTGCACCTCATGGTGTACGACATCATGTCCTTTCATATGGAGGGTATAGCAGTAGACACAGAACTCAACGTGCAATTCTAATCTTCAGATAAGTGATAAGGTAGTTCAAGCATAAAACAGTGCTCGTCTGAAAATATGCACTGAACTAAAAAAATCGCAAAACAAAGTAACAATTAATGTAGGGTAGTGAAATTTCTGAATACATTTGTCCCAGTAACTTACTTAAGTGACTAACATTCCAAGAACACAGGTTAATGCAAGCGTGAGATAAATCGTTGCAAATGTGAAACGCTGCTGCATTAATAACCGGTGTAACCGCCAGAATACTGAATGTCAGTTAATGGGATGGAGCTCCATGCCTGTTACACTTGGTTGATCAATACAGGGACGGTTAATGCTAGGTGTGGATGACGCTGGAGTTGACGTCCGATGATGTCCCAAATGTGCTCCATTGGAGACAGTTCTGGGGATCGGTCAGGCCAAGGCAACATTTCGACAGTCTGTAGAGTGTGATGTGTTACAACAGCTGTATGTGGACAGCGTTATCCTGTTGGAAAACACCCCTGGAATGACAGGCAGAACAAAAGGTCGATTCACCAGATTTACGTTCAAATTTGCAGTCAGGGACGTGGAATAACCACGAGAATACCCCTGCAGTCATACGAAATCGCACCGCAGACCATTACTCTAGGTGTCGCTCCGGTGTGTCTAGCACCCAGACAAGTTGATTGCAGGTTCTCAACTTAGCTCCTCCTAACCAACACACGGCCATCACTGATACCTAGGCAGAACCTGTCTTCATCAGAGCACACAACAGACCTCCACCCTTCCCTCCAACAAGCTCTCGCTTGACACCACTGCAGTTTCAAGCGGCAATGTTTTGGGGTCAGTGGAATTCACGCTACAGAGCGTCTGGTTCGGAGCTATCATTGAAGTAACAGATTTGTAACAGTTCATTACTTGTTGTTATCACTGACCAATTGAGTCATTTATTAGTTTGTTAGTCGATATTGCGTCGACCCATTCACAGCGTAGTTACCAGGGATTATAGGTAGGGCGTGGTGGCCATACGTGGATAAAGCTATGTCTGTTGTGTAGAACACGCTGGCAGCAAACCTAGTTAACATCAATAAAGAATGGCTTGTGATCAAAGACATCAACAAGTGTTGATAGTCTTGTGAAACAAGTTTATTACTCATACTGTCTCGAATAGGTGGCAGAGGTACGTTGAGAGTTACGTAATGTTATATTAATTGGTGCCAGTTAGGGTTAGACAGAAATAAATCAGGACAGAATCTGATAGATGGCTTGCCTCATAGCCTTCGAGAATTTATGCTTAGTTCTTAATACCGGTGCTCCAGTGGTAAATAACGGTACGAGCGGCTGTGATTAGTAACATAAGTTTTTGTAACACACAAAATCTTGCCGGCCGCTGTGACAGAGCGGTTCTAGGCACTTAAGTCTGGAACCGCGCGACCGCTACGGTCGCAGGTTCGAATCCTGCCTCGGGCATGGATGTGTGTGATGTTCTTAGGTTAGTTAGGTTTAAGTCGTTCTATGTTCTAGGGGACTGATCACCTCCGATTTTAAGTCCCATAGTGCTCAGAGCCATTTGAACCATTTGAACATAAAATCTTAATCATGTTCGATTGCAGTAGTTGTTTTCCTAACCTCCTCTTAAGAGGGCTTGCTAAGATGCTGGAATATCTGCAAGAGTTGATGTGTTAACCAGCCAATCTGTCTATCAGCTGTAATTGTTAAATATTAGTTGTAACAATGGTTTAGTAGAGGACTATTCTTTCTTAATCTAGATAACAGATCAACAGTGTAAAAAAAAAAGAAAAAAAGGGGGGGTGTCCTCCAAGTAACCGTAACAGTTCGTTGTGTCACTGTGGTGCTAACTGCTGCCCAGATTGGTGCAGCAGACGCAGTACAATGCGCCAGACCCGTAAGCAGACCACGATGATCTTCCCTTTCGGTAGTGGCACTTGGCCGTCCGGAGCCCAGCCTTCTTTCGATCGTACATTTGTGTGACCACCGCTGCCGGTAGCCCTGTACAGTGGCTCCATTCCAGCCAAGTTTTCCTGCAGTATCGCAGAAGGGACATCCAGCTTCTTGTAGCCTTGTAGCATGACCTCGTTCAAACACAGTGAAGTGTTGATAATGTCGTCTTCGTCGCCTCAAAGGCATTCTCGACTAACATCAGATAACCACGTGACGTCTCAGAGGTAACTAACGCTCACGACCGTCACAGCGTGTATTTAAAGCAACCCTGATTTGCTACTAGCGCCACTCATCTGCATCTGGCTTGGTACTTTAATAATCATCTTTCAGATTTAGAAACACGTCTACCATATGTCGTATAACTCTTTCATGGTGTTGTGATTCTTTTTCTGTTAGTGTGTGTCCTTCTTCACGCCAGTTACTTGTACCCTGGCTACTGCACAATTTTCCTTTAATAGTCACGGACACTTTTCGTATAGCTTCTTCCCCTGGAACTTCTTTGATGCTTTCGCGCAAACTATAAAGTTTGTCGCAAATCGCTTAACTCTGCTCAAATTTCCTCTCGCGCTTTCATTAATCCCTTTTCAAATGGACCAGACTAGCGATAAATATTCGCACAGACGAAAATTTAGTAAGCGACCACTCAACTTCCTTCCGGCGATTCTAATGTGCCTCAGTTTAGAGACCCAGTGACATGGGACAATAGTTAAGGCACGAGATTCGCATTCATGAGTAGAGGCACTCGAATCTCTGTCCCACCATCAGGAGTTACGTTTTCAGTGGTTCCCGTAAACTAGTTCTTGCGTGGACTCCATGAGACTTCAAAAGCCTAAAAGCCTAACGGAACTATTTTAATCCATAACTGCTCAGTCGGTGCTTGCCACTCGCGGTAGTTGATTGACCTTGGACCAAGTAAAGGACACCTGGCTCGATGGGGTCGCAGATTTCCTTAGAGTGAGGTCACGTTATCTGGAAAGCCACAAAACAGGGCGAGCTAACTTCATAGAGCATCGTCACGAGAGTTGCATAAGTACTTTATTTTTATCCACTTCATCGGATATGAAAATAACTAGTCCACCGTATCTCCGGCTTATAACAGTAAGTAGCGGACACGAAAAGGTGGTAGCTGAAAAGTTGTATTATCAGCCACATGCAGCTTTGATGAGGAATTGTGCCAGAAGAAGATATTCTTTTCGGACCCTTGGTTTGCATGGTGTTATCACTTACAAGATACGTCTAACAATAACGAGGATTGATCCGAACAATACTGCTGTTCGTTAATGGAAGATGTACCAAGAATTCATAACACAATTAAAAGACAGGATATTGTCTGTTATCACGTGAGGCACATTCCGATAATCTTTAGTAATTTGCAAAATCTATTTCTGAATATCACTGAAATGTTTTACTACATTATCTCTACTCCGTTGGCAAGTACCGTACGAGTGAGACGATTGTTCAATTTCGCAAAGTGTTTTAATCATGTAACTTTCTGATTCATCTGAACAGAAAAGCTTCTGGTAATGTCGAGAGCACTGAGAGAGAGCTGAAGAGATATGCCGTCGATTTTTGAACACGATATTCTGAAATTTGTAAAACGACTGCAATCCACTTAATGAGTTGTGATTACTATCTAAAAATCGAACTAACATATCTGCCTTCGTTGAAGTACAGGTTTGATTTTTTTTTCAGCTGCGTAGAGTTGAGTCGTTTTGAGATAAACTTTCGTAAGAAAGCAGTAAATCAAAGCATGTAATGGAGTATGCGCGCAATCCAATTTCGGCCACACGTCATCTGTTAATGGAACAGAACGGAAATTGGTATCACGCATACTCAGCAGCGTGTCAGACACTAGATGGCGGAATACAGATTAGATGCATATGCAAATACTGACGGCACCCGGCCGGCATACAAAACAGTAATTCAAATACTATAAATATTCATTTGATTCCTTTACATTTTTCATATTGTTATATCAGTTACACTCTCTTTGTCGAACATTGAAATAATTTGTTTTTAGAATGGTTAGAGACGCTGAAGCAACGAGAACCCTCTGTTGCTGATACGTTAATCCAGTGTGGGATATCTTCAGCACAAATGAAAAGATAGCTTTATTGAAACTTCATGTAGATTATGTGAAGGATTCTTACGGTCGTGCCATCTCATTTCAGATTGAAGAGCTTTAGCTTACAGGGGACACTTTAATTTTGAACATATTTCAGATCCACCCACTTCTATTTTTTCGTCTTGCAATCTCGCTCCACCATGAATATTTTTTTTTCTTTTTTAGGGGCCTTGTGAATGGTTCTTCGAAAAGCATTGTTGTTTAGCGAAAACTGTGGACAAATTATCAGAAGGAAAAAGAAGCATTAACTCTTGTGTCGGCATTTTACAGTAATAATTTAGCGAAACATATTCCCATTTAGTTAAAAATATGCAGGCATTGATCTAAACTTGACTTGCCTGGCTTATATAAACAACGCTTCGTGAGTCAATTGATTTGTTCAAAAAAATGGTTCAAATGGCTCTGAGCACTATGGGACTTAACATATGAGGTCATCAGTCCCCTGGAACTTAGAACTACTTAAACCTAACTAACCCCAAGGACATCACACACATCCATGCCCTAGGCAATATTCGAACCTGCGACCGTAGCGGTAGCGCGGTTCCAGACTGAAGCGCCTAGAACTGCTCGGCAATCGATTTGTTCGCTTCCCATATTAAATGTAAAGAGTTCTTATTTCGATTTAACCTAGATGCCAGTAATCAGCTCACAGGCATACTGCATTGATGGTCAGATGGCAATAATCATCCAAACAAAACATGTAGGTGAAGGAGAATTAATTCTCACAATTGATGGCAACTGTGCTGAAAACCACACAAACAAAAAGTAGAGAATTTGTCCTCATGGTCGTCTATCAGGCACTATGGTTAATCCTTTCTTTTGTAACGAACTAATAAACCTCAAAACTATCCAAAATACCTTGACTGATCCCTCGCGCACAATATTTACAGCTAATTGCTAAAAAAAAAAAAAAAAAAAAAAAAAAGAAAGGTCAAAATCAGAATAATAATGAAATTAGCAGAAACACTCTGGTGAAGAAAACTAGTTATTCATCAAACCATTACACAATCCCTGGTGTTCTCTACCGCAGAGAATCGTGCAGGGAGGGCATAAAAGGGAATGAATTTATCCTTAAATGAGCCAGTGCGTGACATAATTTTCAGACTTCGGCACTTCATTCCGACGGGTCTGGGCAACAACAGACCACCGTTAGGGAACGGACGAGCGTCGTTCCACCATACTACCAAGAACATTTACAATTTAGAAACCACTGAAGATGTTCCCTCCGGTTTCCCTGGTGTAAATATATGTAGGAAGATGATATCCTATAGCAACAGCAATCCTTTGTGCTGACGAAAGCACGGGAGGAGGGACAGAAGTCGAAAATATGTTTGCAGTGTAATAGCGACGAAGACCTCACTATACGACTTCCCGTATCTGAACTATCTATCAATATTTGACGGAGACTGAAGGGAATGCGTACACACCAAACCAGGGCTGCCGTACATATGTGGGATATTGTTGTCAGCCCTGACTGAGACTATGGAACAGCAGAGGAAAAAGTGGAGCATATCCTACAGGCGAAGATGATATGAAACTATTAATTGACAGAGGTTTGTGATAGTGGAAAGCTGCATGTGGTGATCTGTAACTTTTTTTTAGAATTTTTAATTTGGAACTTGTAGATCAGTGGTAAGCATGGGTGACTGCCATGTGTGTGTGTGTGTGTGTGTGTATGTGTGTGTGTGTGTGTGTGTGTGTGTGTGGCAGGGGAAAGGGGGAGGGAGGGGGTGCGATTCCCGGTACTTCCAGGAATTTTTCCTTGCCGGGAGTCCGAGATGCATTCAGCCACGTGAGGTCAACTGGGGAGCGCCTCCAGCTCACGTAAGCTGACAATGGCTGCGGGAGCCCTGTGCTGACTCAACGCCCTCCGTACCGCATCCAATGGCCATCAGCTGAGGAGGATGAATCGGTGGCCGATCGGTAAGGACGGGCTCGCCAGGGCGTGCGAATGGAGTTAACGTATACGATATTGAAGTTTAACTAAACAAATAAATAACTGGTGAGCATTGAAGGTGAAATTTAAGTTACGTTAAATTTGAAGATTTGCTTGATTAAAGTCAGTTTGACTTTAGGAACGATAAAGGAACAATAGAGGCTCATATGACGTTACACTTGATAACAGAATCAAGAAACATCAAGACACTTTCCTAGGATTGGTAGACCTACAAATATCTTTCACCATTTTAAAGTTGTGAAAGAAGCTTGAAAACTTTAAAAAAATAGAGACACGTTTCAGAGGAAGACAAGCACAACATAATATTTACAAGAACCCATTTGGGAAAACAAGAAAGACCAAAAGAGACTTGCTAAATTTAGAGAGGGAGCAAAAGGGCAAAATTTTTCATTCTTTTTAGCAAAGAAGTAACTAATAAAGTGAGAGAAAATTTGAAAAATTTGGTTAATATTCTGTGCGGAAGGAGATCGGTGATGAAATTGTTGTACTCTGTGAAAGAGAGGGACTGAATGGGGTGAACATTCTGATAAGCACAGAACATGGGTTGAAAATACATGAAACCGAGATGAAAGTATTAAGGATCAGCAGAAATGACATCTTCGGCAGACCGGACACTAGAACTGGGGACCATGTGTTGCACAAAGTGAAGTAATTCAGCTACCTTTGAAACAAAATAATCCATCAAAGGCAAAGCCAGGATGTAAGAAGCGTTGTAGCCCATGCAAATAGGGCGTTCGACGGGTAGAGAAGTCCAGTAGTTTCATTGACTTTAATTTGAAAATCAATTTTTTTGGGAATGTGCGCCGGGAGTACTGTATTGTGTGGCAGTGGATCCCAGACTGTGCGAAAAACAGAAAAGAAGAGAACTAAAGAGTTTTAGACGTGGTGTTACAGCAGGATCCTGACAAATAAGAGAGGTGGTAACATAAATGTCAGTATAGATGAGGAAATAAATACAGGATGATCCCTAACTCGACCGACGAAATTTCGCTGGTTGCTCGGGAATATTTTATTAGTGTTTTGATTTGAGGGAAACTTGGCCCACAAGAGCTCATCACAGAGTAGTAACGTAATTGTGAATTATTTCCATTGTTACCCCAGTTATCTTTATTTCTGTTCGACTAATTTCAGAATAGTGAGATAACCTGTAATATACAATAACCAATGGGTAAAACACAAAACATAGACTGCTATATCAAGCCCAGACCGCCAAAGTGCTGCGATGTTGTTGCTGCTGCTGCTGCGGGAACAGGTCAGCATGGTGTCTCTGAGCCACACTTCCAATCCATTCAGTGCACTCACGCACGAGGTGTACGAAAATAAATAAATAATAAAGAAATAAACCTAGAGACAGAGGCAAGCAGTACTGAACGCGAGCTTGAATATGAGGACTAAAGTGGGATTTACTGTTGTCAACAGCAAACAAGTCACAGTGCATACTGTGGTGTGTTGGCGGCTATGCTGTTTCGTATACCCTTACAATGCTATAGTCTGATCTCTGGTGACCTACGCGTAATGTCGCGCAACCGAAACCTCTTACTAAATAATATTTAATAGGACAGGTCTGGCCCAATCAGGCATGATAATGCGGGTACCATACCATGTGCGTAGACGTATTAATACAACAAGGGGTCATCTAAACTATAACAGAAACAACAGGTCACTGTATCAATCAGGTTTATTACCTAAAAGCAAAATACATGAGATAGCAGCTGAGATGAACAATTAATAACTGGACAACGGGCTCTTACCGAGCGATATGGCGCAGTGGTTAGCAACTGGACTCGCATTCGGGAGGAGACGGTTCAAACCCGCCTTCGGCCATCCCGATTTAGGTTTCCCGTGATTTCCTTAAATCGGTTCAGACAAATTCCGGGATGGTTCCTTTGAAAGGGCATGATTGACTTCCTTCACCATCTTTCCCTAGTCTGATGGGACCGATGACTCCCTGTTTGGTCCCCTCCAAATCAACCAAGGAAGCAACCAACCAACCAAGGGGCTCTTATGTTGACCCCTAATCTTGGTACAGGTTGGTGAGATCGATGAATGCAAAGCGATGCAAATAATACAAGAATATGACCAGTGACTGTATGCATGGGTATTAAATTACGAGAAGAACATAAAAAACAGGGTCGAACACCAGTGAGATCGCTAAATTGCATAATGGAAACAAGTAGCTGGCTGCGAAGCATTAAAACGGAATTACTGGCTTCTGAAGATAACGAACTGATACCGTGTCCCTACGAATCGGTAATCGCAGCGCTAGCCCATGTTACCAAAGATATAGCGTAACATAGGAGGAAGTGACGGCAATTGATAGATATTCTTGAGTTGTCTGTACTCAGCAATCAAGCGGAAACACGCTACCGTGCGACTGCGCGGCTCACCTAATCAGTCACACGGCAACAAGTCTTCACTCCAACGTCTCCTAGAAGCCATTGTCTTCAAAGTTAACGCTCTGACTCGGAAACTCATCGGCCAATACTGGCAGACATTCCGACTTTTGTCCAGTGAAACTTAACTAAATATGTTCAATAACCTCTGAAATGGCACGTACTCTACGGTAAATAGCAGAAGAAACAATCAGAAGGGCGTCTTCTGAAATTAATTTAAAACGTATGTTATTTTATGGCGTCGCTTCTGAGGTAACGGATATTCACAACCTAGTCTCTGGAAAGCACCATCTGGCTGGATTCTTTATCTCCTTAAAATGTTTCTTTGAACAATGCTGGCGTGTTCTCTGAGAGAATGCTGTTCCGTCTCCACCTGAAGTACAGGGATGGGGGTTGGGGAATTGAAAGCTGTGTCCTTACCTGAGCTAAGACCCAGCCTTTGACTCTGAACATTTTTATGATTACCAGATCATAGTTTGTGAACTCTGCAGTCCCTAAAACAAGAGTAGTGAAAGGAAGGCGATAAATGGGACAATCATTAGTGTTACTGAATCGTGATTGCAATTATTATGCAGCGTTATAAGTCAACAACTTCATCAAGGTAGTGAGCGTAGAATATTCTGAAATTTGTTGCGTGACAGTTTCAGAGAAAACTGGCCACATAACAATACCATCGACATTCCCATTATTTTGTAGGTATTTTCATTATATAACAGATAAAAAAGTAAATGAGGGTGAGAAACCAAACAAAATGCAGTTACACTGCCACTAGCCACTAGAGACCATGGGTCCCTCGCAGCAAAATACTCTGAATATCCCTGAACAACACCAGAAATTTTGTCGGTGGAGCTTGGGCTCACCATCTTCATGGAAATCACCAACACTAGGTGGTACGATAATGAAGTCATGGAATTTTACCATTGTGTTTATTTACATATTTTTTCTTTCTTCTCCTGTGATTAGTATGTTACCTAATATATGTAAGCTTGTGTGTATCTGAGTGTTGTATCAGTATATTGGCAGTTTGCATCTGATGGCCAATATTAGAACTTATTTTTTTCCAGCTTTTGTCGGTCCCACATTAACGCATTACGATATCTACCAAGTTTCGCTGTCAACCGATGATTAAGGCCCACACTGGACCTCTGTGAGTCTTTGAGTGGTTAATTATAACCACGCTGATCGCTTGGCGAAAGGTGCTCAAAGTCTGCGAGTAACGCTGGTCATTCATTGTTGTCCCGTGCTGAAGGAAGTGAATCAGAAAATTACGCCATCTTTGGTCCCCTTAAATAAAGCTCTGAGGGGCAAAAGATTCACCTCAGACGACGACGTCCAGCTGTAGGTGCGGATCTGATTAACATTGCAGCCCCGAGAATTTTATGAGACAGCCATTCGCCACCTTGTGTCACAGTGGGACATGTGTCTCAACATCCAGGGTCAATAATTCTAACATACAGGTACTGGTCTCTGTAATTATGCCTCCAGCTCATTGCTTTTTGAACGCCCCTTATGTTTTCAACGTGCAACCGATATTTTTATAGGCCGGCAGGTGCATATTTTTTGCGTTATATCGATTATCCTTGCGATATATCGATGGGATAGGGCGATTTCTATAAATATCGATATGTTGGTTTCCGGATGTTTTTAAAAATATTAAGAGAACCCATCTAGCAGAGTTGAAAGTTGTACATTACTGGTAAAACTTATTTTAATGATTAAGATTTCGCAGCCAGAAAAACCTTTATTTACGATGTGAAGAACATCAGTTCCTTTGAGCTGTTAGTCCGAGTCGTCAATATGGTGTTGAGTGGTACTTTAGATAGGTAAATAAATTATTGAAATCAATGTGAAGTAGAAATTAGAAAAGAAATGAAAAACTTAGTTTAGTTTAGAAGAATTACACAGTGGCAAACAGCGGACAGAGCAGCAGTGGCAACGTCCGACGCTCGCAAGTCAGCACGTTGAAGAGAACCCATCGCCCTGCCCACATAAGTGGACGTTGACGATTCAGCTGTCAGGGCATCGCCCGACCGGCTCACGTGTTTCTCAATTGTCACATGTAATCACAGGCCCTCGGATACATTCCAGGAGCCAACGACCGACGTTAAAAGATTCTTCGAGAAGCTTTTCAACGTGACAGAAGAGGCAATGACCGTGAAGTCGTTCACCTCCAGTTTACTGAAGTGAATAAATACGCGAGACGCAGTGGGCCCGAGAGCAGTTTTCAGTTCCAGTACAGTGCAGTCGGTGCTGAACACCGTCATGCAGGAAGAGACTACATCGTACGCAGAAGCACCAAGTCCGCCGCTGTAATGGAATAGCAAGCAGCAGCCTCGCCGCCAGAAGACGGAAGTTACAAGGTATTTGAAGACTGATTTTTACGTACACGAGTGACTCGTGAGGACGGGAAGGAGTCGCCCTCACATCAGCAGTCACCTGTGAGCTGGTGATGGAGATCTGACAGCCGAAGACTGGCAAGCTGGAGTCCGTTGTTCGAGTCCGGGACACTGGCCTTCCCCCACCGAGCCGCTCCGCTGGCCGACGCACAACACTGACACACGCGGCCGCATAGAGAAGAGAAACACTGGGACGCCACATCCAAGGTAACACCATCTCATTCACGACTTCGTTCTCAATAATTAAACGGGCTGCTTCACAGTGCGCTTCTCCAGTGATCTGGGCGAAACAGCGACACGAGATATACACCGCCAGGCGTAATCAAACGACGCCGCTCACGCAGCATGGCCGCGCAAACGACACAGCTGCCGCTCTCCCAGCCAGAACAATCCCATAAGGAAACCATTGTACAAAACTTTCAAGAAAAGTTATGTTATGTGCAAATGCTGTTTTATTCTATCTCATACCCGAGCCAAGGAAGAACCCACCCTGCCCACATGTTGTTCAGAGAGAAAAAGTAATTTATTTAGTGTTTTTCGCCCTGGCATAATGATTTAGAATCAAATGCCCTTTGCATTAAAGCTCATCCTGACAACTGACTAACATCAAAAAGAGAAAACCCAGTAACAGTGGTATCATAGGCCTGCTGGTACAATCACATGCAGGAATGCATATGATATATGTTCAATAGGAATAAAACAGTTTTTGGTGAATTTGTAAGGAAAGATCTGTTTCTGTACAAAAGTGCTGGGGTGACAAGGAAATGATTGGGAACAGTGGTGCTCTCAGTCTCAGTGTGGCGAGAGCCGGAGGTGGCGCAGCGCCGGGCCTGTGGGGTGCGACGGGAGCGGCGGAGGACGGAGTGCGGTTACGTCGAGGTGGCTGCAGCGCGCCGTGAGTTATGGCGCGTCGTCCGCGGCTGCAGCGCGGCCGCGACCCTGATGCCGAGATTACGCGGACCGCAGGGGAGCGATCAGCCGCGGGCGGGTGCGACGCGCGGAGCGGGGTGGGCGGGGAACGTACGCTGATTATGCAAGCCGCCGGGGGGCAGGTGAGCAGCGGCCGGAGGCGGCCGGCGTGCCGGGTGAACCACGGCTTCCAGCAGGCCGCTGGTCGACAATGGAAACTTACCATTCCACACGTCCCGATGAGGTACAAAATATACTGACGAAGAAAAATTGCAACAGCAAGAAAGAGTTGTGTGGCATAAACGGAAGTTGATAGGCGTGTTCCTACATGTGAGAGGTGATCCCTATTCAAATTTCGCGCCAGTCGTATAAGAGTGGCGCTAGTAACGATACATTGGGGATGCAAATCAGGTTTGTTTAAATACATGCCATTTGGTAGCAAGCGTTGGTTACCTTCTAGATCGGACGCTTTGAGTTGAGGTTAGTCATGAATACCATTAATATGACTAAAACACCATTATCAACATCTCACTTAATCTGAATGAGGTTGTTCAATAAGACTTCCGGAAGCTGGATGTTAGTTCCGCTGTATTCCAGAAAGACTTAACAGGAATGTACCCACTGTACGTGATTGCTGGCAGCGGTGGTTGCAGGAACGTAGGGTAGCAAGAAGACCGAGCTCTACACGGCCAGCTGGCACTACCGAGAAGGAAGACCATCGTGCCGGCGTGTATTTGTGGAGCGTTCAACTGCATCTGCAGCTGTAATGTGAGTAGCACCTGCCACCACAGTGATACAATGAACTACACTAGTGGCCATTAAAATTCCTACACCAAGAAAAAATGCAGATCATAAACGGGTATTCATTGGACAAATATATTATACTAGAACTGACATGCGATCACGTTTTCACGCAATTTAGGTCCGTAGATCCTGAGAAATCAGTACTCAGAAAAACCACCTCAGGCCATAATAACAGCCTCGATACGCCTGGACATTGAGTCGAACAGAGCTTGGATGGCGTGTACAGGTACAGCTGCCCATGCAGCTTCAACACTATACCACAGTTCATCAAGAGCAGTGACTGGCGTATTGTGCCGAGACAGTTGCTCGGTCACCATTGATCAGACATTTTCAGTTGGTGATAGATCTGGAGAATGTGCTGGCCAGGGCAGCAGTCGATGTATCCAGAAAGACCCGTACAGGACCTACAACATGCGGTCGTGCATTATCCTGCTGAAATGTAGGATTTCGCAGGGATCGAATGAAGGGTAGAGCCACGGGTCGTAACACACCTGAAAAGTAACGTCCAATTTTCAAAGTGCCGTCAGTGCGAACAAGAGGTGACCGAGACGTGTAACCAATGGTACCCCATACCATAACGCCGGGTGATACGCCAGTCTAGTGATGACTACACGCGATGGCGCCAAACACGGATGCGATCATCATGATGCTGTAAACAGAACCAGGATCCGTACGAAAAAAATGGCGTTTTGCCATTCGTGCCGCCAGGTTCGTCGTTGAGTACACCATCGCAGGCGCTCCTGTCTGTGATGCAGCGTCGAGGGTAACCGCAGCCATGGTCTCCGAGCTGATAGTCCATGCTGCTGCAAACGTCGTCGGACTGTTCGTGCAGATGGTTGTTGTCTTGCAAACGTCCCCATCTGCTGACTCAGGGATCGAGACGTGGCTGCACGATCCGTTACAGCCATGCGGATAAGATGCCTGTCATCTCGCCTGCTAGTCATACGAGGCCGTATTATCCTCCTGAACCCACCGATTCCATATTCTGCTAACAGTCACTGGATCTCGACCAACGCGAGGAGCAATATCGCGATACGATAAACCGCAATCGCGATAGGCTACAATCCGATCTTTATCAAAGTCGGAGACGTGATGGTACGCATTTCTCCTCCTTACACGAGGCATCATAACAACGTTTCACCAGGCAACGCCGGTCAACTGCTGTATGTGTATGAGAGATCGGTTGGAAACTTTCCTCATGTCAGCACGTTGTTGGTGTCGCCACCGGCGTCAACCTTTTGTGAATGCTCTCAAAAGCTAATCATTTGCATATCACGGCATCCTCTTCCCGTCGGTTAAATCTCGCGTCTGTAGCACGTCATCTTCGTGGTGTAGCAATTTTAATGGCCAGTAGTGTATTACGTATCGGTTGCTTAAAGGTCAGCTCTTAACCAGACGCCCTGTAACTTACATTTTAGTGACCCCAAACGACCACCATTAGTGACTAGTGGTGTCAAACGGAAGCTCTTTGGAGTGCAGAGTGGAGATCTGCTGTGTTTTCTGATGAAAGCCGGTTTTGCCTCGGTACCAGTGATGGCCATGTGTTGGGTAAGAGGAAGCCAGTTGAGAGCCTGCAGGTAACATGTCTGCGACCTACACATACTGCAACAACACCTGGAATTACGGTCTGGCGTGCAATTCAGTATAACAGCAGTAATACTTGTGGTTACCCCACGCACCATGACTACCAAATTGTATGTAAATCCGGCCATTCGACCTGTTGTGCTACCATTCATGAAAAGCGTTCCAGGGGTGCTTCCCAAAAGGATAAAGCGCACCGCTGTAGCGCTGTTGTAGCCTAACATGCTCTACAGACTGTCGACATGTTGGCGTGGCCTGTTCGGTCACCAGATCTGCCTCCAGGCGTGCACGTGAGGGGCATCATCGAACGACAACTCCGGCGTCATCCACAAACGGAATTAACCGTCTCTGTATTAACCGAAAATGTGCAACAGACATGGAATTCCGTCCCATGAAGTGAGACATGGCACCTGTACAGTACAATGCATGCTCGTATGTGTGCTTGCATTCAACATCCTTTCGGTTACATCAGTTATTAATACACCAACATTCCACATTTGCAATGGCTTATCTCTCGCTTACATTAACCCCTGATCTTGCAACCTTAATCACTTAAATATGTTTCCTGTATAAATATATTCCCGAAATTTTATGACTCTACATTAATTGTTTTTAGCGATTTTTCGTCTTCAGTGTATTAATCTACATAGCAATTTCGACGGTTTATAAATTTCATTTTAAGCATAAAATTAGACGAAAATGTAAATATATAAGAGAATATATATACAGGATGTCTGTTCTAGGTGTGGTTGAAAGGGGGGGAATAGAAGACAATGAAACAAGTATTACGCATACCTAAGGGCTGCTAAATAACGGTCGTCACTCGCCAATACCATGGCCTTCCACGTTCCTCGACTTGAAGCAGGAGCATTTTCCTACACGTGGTGTTGTTTAAAAGCCCTGGTTTAATCCAGTCATATTGACAGGTCTGATGATCACGGTAACGCTCTTTATGTGGTTGTCAGCGCACTCGGAACGTGCCTGGAGTTGTAACTGTACGGTCATTGATGAGGCGAGTCATGGACTGTGCGGCTGGTCCCGGCGGAGGTTCGAGTCCTTCCTCGGGCATGGGTGTGTGTTTTTGTCGTTAGTATTATTTAGGTTAAGTGGTGTGTAAGCTTAGGGACTGATGACCTTAGCGATTAAGTCCCATAATATTACACACACATTAGAACATTGATGAGGCGACATCCTCAAGCCTGCCTTCATATGGTCAAAGGCCATGTGCAACGCTTGTTGTGTGTGTGTGTGTGTGTGTGTGTGTGTGTGTGTGTGTGTGTGTCCTCAAATGCATACGTGCAGTTTGAATTTTGTAGTTCATGGACTCTGACATAAGACTTCGAATCACTGAAACCATTTGCTTCCACACCTACCTACGTCTGTTAGGATTATTTCCTTGTTTGATTGCCACCTACTCACCCTTTTCGTTTGTATCTCTTAAGACCTATATTTTGTATAAATAAGCATCATACGAGGCGAAGTCAGAATTTTAATTATCATATCGGAAAACAATAAGAAATACCCATGAAATTTTGTGATAACCCTTGTCTACATATTCCCCAATCATAGCGACATATTTTTCTCAACGATGAATAACTTGGCGGTGCAACTGGTTGTAGGAGTGGACGAATTGGCTCTTCACGAAACGTTCCACTTCAAAAATTACTTTGTCGTCGTAATGAGGAAGCTTGGCACGTAATAGTTTGTGCGAGGAAAGAGGAATAGGCCACCAGCTGCCACATCAAGAGAATACAGGGGACCAGGCAAAATTCGATAGCCCGACGAGTAGGCTTGTGTGGTACCGTGTCATGTGCAGAATGAGCGAGGGCGCTGTCGTAGATAGTTCCTCGCGACACTTCGTCTTGAATGCCTCCAGTTACGTTAGATTTAGGTTATCTACTCCTGTGACCGCCAGTTTCCAGAATAACCTGTTAGCACTACAGTATGACAGTACCAAAAAGGTACTCAGAATCACCTTGCTCGATAATGTTTGGTCTTCACCTTTTTCGGTGAAGATAAACCCTCATGTTTTCACTGAGTTGGCCCTTGATCCTAGCGATGTACCAAGCACTCGTCCATGGTGATTAAAATCAAGAAAATATCACCTTGATGGATCTCACACAGCTACATTTCCACTTGCTATGTCGGGCATTTAGATGGGTGCGAATTGCCGCGGAACCCAGCAGGCAGCGACCTTTGTCGTAAGCCTACTCAAAACGTCACGAAAGATATTGTATACCGATTGTCGACTGATTTTCATTTTTTCCGCTACCACATCCATTGTGATACGTCGGTTTTCGATCGCCAAGGTATTCACATCACTTGAGACTCCTGGTTCTTCGCAGAAATATGGTCTGCCACTTTTTCATCAATCAGATTTGTTTTATCACACTGAACTCACCACCAACAGGTCATCAACTTGCAATAATAGCCCCTTCTTATTGTTATTATTATTATTTTTATTATTGTTACTGTTATTTTCGTTAACATTTACTCCGTCTAGTTATTGCTCCACGGTACTCAAGTTTTTACAAATTCTTGTTTATTTAACTCTGTGTCCATTTGACGTTACGAGCGCCTAGTTCGTTCAGATACATGTGTGAGTTTTGAACATATGACTGGGCGGTTCACGGCCGGCTAGCGGCCGTGGTGTGGCCGGCTATGCGAACGAGGCTTGGCACCGGGCGCAGGCAGCCAGACAATGGGGTTTTGGCCAGGAGGAGAGGGCACCGTGGTGTGCCTTCAGTTCCTGGGAATATGGGGTAAAATTTTTCATATTCAGTGAAAATGCCCTACAGAGAAGCTATATTAAGATTAATACAGCTTATGAATCGCGGTGGGGGCACGAGCTTATTGCAAACTAAACCATGTTTGTAAACACACTGTTTATTAAATTATTAACGTATAAATTATTATACTTTATAAAATTAAGACCAATTGAAGCGGACACGCAAATAAAACATACCAAACGGTTATAATTAATGTGCAGTTACTCATGGAGGGCCAATGTGGACTGTAATTATAGTATGGCAGAGAAACTTGGTAGACAGTGTTACAACATCCCGAACTCGAGGGCTGTAACGTGTCAGGACGACCGATAGGTATGGCATGGGAGAGAGGGATGACTCACACCGAAGCATGCAGAGAAACACGGCTGTACTTATTCGTAGCGCAGCAATAGGCTAATTAATTCGTTTATGCATATCCGATTTAAAACAGAAAAAAATTAATTCCAGTTTCGGCTACCAGGTGCAAATTTAGTGCCGTACTCTGTTTGTATGTTGGTATGACATCCAAGCTGTTATTTAACAAACCATAGCATAAATGAAATTTTCACTCTGCAGCTGAGTGTGCACTGCTATGAAACTTCCTGGCAGATTAAAACTGTGTGCCGGACCGAGACTCGAACTCGAGACCTTTGCCTTTCTCGGGCAAGTGCTCTACCAGGTTGTGGTTAAGCCGTATTTCCGCAGTATTCTTTCTTCCAGGATTACTAGTCTTGCAAGGTTCTCAGGAGAGCTACTGTGAAGTTTGGAAAGTAGGAGGCGAGGTATTGGCGGAATTAAAGTTGTGAGGACGGGGCGTGAGTCGTGCTTGGGTAGCTCAGATGCTAGAGCACTTTCCCGCGAAAGGCAAAGGTCCCGAGATCGAGTCTCGGTCCGGTACACAGTTCTAACCCACCAGGAAGTTTCAAACCATAGCATGAATGGACAGTAAGGGTGTCCAGAAGAGTGACTGTGTGCTGTTAGTGAAACTGCTTTATTTGAACGACAGCAATTAAAGTGTTGCATTGAGAGAGTATCGCCGACTGAAAGATCTGAGGACAGGAGCGATGCAATTAAATGATTTAAAGATGATGATAATGAGATACGCAAACACGATCGAGCGTAGGTGGCACCTGGAAGAGGAAGGCGTCCCGTCCTGCTGGAATTTATATACAAGGTTGCTGCTGCTGTAACCGACCATGCAGCACTTTTCCCGGCTAGTGCTAGCGCTTGTGCAGTACCTCCAGAATTGTCAATCCCATGGTCAACAGTACGCAAAGTTTTGGGCTCTATTTTATACGGGTACCACCACAACATCCTGACGGTGCTGCAACTGAAATGGTTCAAATGGCTCTGAGCACTATGGGACTTAACTTCTGAGGTCATCAGTCCCTTAGAACTTAGAACTACTTAAACCTAACTGACCTAAGGAAATCACACACATCCATGCCCGAGGCAGGATTCGAACCTGCGACCGTAGCGGTCGCGCGGTTCCAGACTGTAGCGCCCACTGCAACTGAAATCTCATGATCCGTAGCAAAGATCTGAATTTGCTCTTCGGTTTCTGGCACGGATCGAAGTTGATGACATTAGGCCGCCCGACATTCTATGATGTGACGATGTACACTTTACACCACAAGGTGCATCGAATACACAGAACTGCCCAGTTTCGGGTACTGTTAAACCGCATGTTATGCACTAAAAACGTCTGCACTCGCCATATGTGACTGTGTGCTGTGGATTAAAAAGCGTCTTTGTTCTCGGTCCGTTCTCCTTCGAACAAAATGCACTCAGAGAGCCTATTTTGTGTACCGTGACGTGTGCACGTCATCGAGACTTCATTGTAGAGAATGTGATCCCTGCTTTGGAAGAAAGCAACTATGGGGAAAACAATGTTTTCGTGCAAGATGGAGCAACACCTCGTGTCGCTCGCTCAGTGAAAGATATGCTTAATGCTACCTTCCTCGAACATGTTATCCCCAGAGATTTTCCAATTGCATCGCCTGCAAAACACGTGATCTAAACCCATGTGACAGTTGTCTCTGGGTATACCTGAAAGAAGGCGTTTGACATGGACATATTAGGACTGATCCGAAGGCCAGTATACGGGAACAGTTTGATCAGATTTCACCGGAACTACTCCTAGCTACTGTTGACTACGTCGTTATACGGATGCCAAATCTCGACGTCGTCTCCAGTGCTCATACTGATGAAAATGTTTAAGTGGCAGTTAATAACGAAATCAATATTATGCTTTCTCACTTGTTTGACATCTTTTTGTCGGTATCATGTTCCTAATGCATTACGTCTGTATACATTTCTATAAGTGTTCCTTGCATTCACAACGCCTGATTTGCGTTGGTAGTCAAACTTTTTTCCAGCGTAGATCGGTTCCTCATTAACGCATTAGAATATCTGAAACAAGTCTTGCTGTGACACGATAATTACGGCCCACACAGGACCTCTGTGAGTAGCTACACTGAAATTATAAACACCTGGTATAACACTTTGGTAAAAGCTGTTGGTGTCAGCCATCAAGCCAACTCCTTGTTTTTACAGTTAGAGAAATTGGTAAATAGTTATAAACAATTTATTTAAGTATGAGGAAAGATGTGCCAAAAACTACGATTTCTTGCCATGAATACATACTGTCAGACCATTATCAATATCCCAGTTATGTTTTCAAATGATTATGACGCTTAATTAACTGTAATGTGATGAGGCAGTATTAATGTGTACTCACGTCATAAGAATAATGTAACTTTATTATGAAGCTGCAGACTGACCCTAAATGTTTACTCTGTTTTTTAAATTGGATATGTGTGAAGTTTAATGTAAAAAGTTTATAATGATGTTAATTCTACAAATACATATGTTGAGCAGCGTAATGGTCAAGTGACCGATACTTTCAAACGCGTTGCAGAGGTCAGCTCAACGTCTTTCTATCTGTGTTCGTCAGTTCTGTAAGACCTCTGTCGGCTTGGGTAGCCAGAGCCCCACTGAGGCATTAGACTGTGATAGTAGAACTTGAAATATTTTGTGGTAAACACTTAGAAATTTTTCGGGACACTGAATTCCGGTTGGACATAGAAATTTGAACTCGCTTTCCGTGATTAATTCTTTTGCAATCTCGCGAAAATTCTTGCTGTGAAATCACTTTTTAGGTATTTATAATCAGCTGTGAACTCCTTTGATCTGGCTGCATATAATTTTGATTTAAATTTTGTAACGAACCTATTTTGGATTACTCGCAATCATCTTGACAAAAGTGGACGATAGATTTCGCTGAAATTCTGCCGTCGAACTTTAATATCTTGCTAATGATTCTTCGTACATTACTGCGTGACTTCATGCACTTATTCCGCATTTATTACTGCCTGTAAGTGCTCTGTTGGTACTACATAATTATGTTTCACATTGTGAACTTGAACGTTATTCTGTTCTTTTGATGTGATGTGAGGCCCCAATTGACACACGACTGTGAAATTCTTATTAACTTCCTGTACGATCACGAACTTTGTGGTGTAGACAGCATCACTATCCTACGGGGTCACTTCTTGTTATCTGTGCCGCCATTGTCTGTACTAGTAAATGGCCTTAAGATTAAATTTATATTATAATTTGGGCTTAAAAGCAACACTGTGGCCAGAAGAAACAACAATAAACCGTCTACAACTGTTGGTTCTTTGACTGCTTTGGGAGATGTCTCTTCTTAGTTACAACATATTAAATATTAGATAATTTCATTACAAGAGTGAAGAAAAAGATTTACTTAATTTCATACGATCCTTTGCCACAGGAGTGATTGATAATTTACAGCTGTCATTGACTATTAAAAAAAAATCACTTGATGCTCTAAATAATAAACTGTTGTTTTGATGTCCAATGTTCAGCATTTACAAAAGTACATTTCCATCTGAGAACTGAATAACTCTTTAGGGCTATTCGATAATTTTGACTGATTCAGCTGAGGCACTAACTGATGAGAGTGCTTCCATATTCTGGCCGAGCAGTTCTGGCACTACAGTCTGGAACCGCGCGCCCGCTACGGTCGCAGGTTCGAATCCTGCCTCGGGCATGGATGTGTGTGTTGTCCTTAGGTTAGTTAGGTTTAAGTAGTTCTAAGTTCTAGGGGACTTACGACCTCAGCAGTTGAGTCCCATAGTGCTCAGAGCCATTTGAACCATTTTTTACTTCCATATTCAGCTCTACATTGATCTCTGTGTCACAGCGCTTCCGCACTGGGAGTGAGGACTTGTCTTCTTTAGCCTCTTAAACTCTTTTTTCGGGATTAGAGCGAGACATCATTAACATCTGTGGTATCGATGTCTATTGCCTACTTTAGTGTGGCACTGCTGTCTCTGGCTGCTGCGGTCGTAGGTTCGAATCTTGCCTCGGGCATGGCTCTGTGTGATGTCCTTAGATAGTTAGGTTCAAGTAGTTCTAAGTCTAGGGTACTGATGACCTCAGATGCTAAGTCCCATAGTGCTTAGAACCATTTGAACCATTTTTTGCTGTCTCTGGACGATACCACAGCAATGGTGTACGACAAACCGAGCAAGCTATTTTACCCCCGCATTGACGCGTCTTCTGCTGGTGTCACCCCAGTTGTCAGTCACCTAAGACATAAAGTTGTGAGTACCACCTGTGAATTCTGTAGACTTCGTTCTGTGTGTGACCGTATTTTAATTCTCTCTATATCATATTTCCCTAGACGATGAGCGTTGATAACTGCCTAAAAGCCACATTTGCTGGGATTTGATCCGTGCCTTCCTCACCTTCCTGAATCGCAAAATAACATGTGCTGTGCTGTACGAGCTGGTAACACAGATCCTCTTCAAATGCAAAGAATAAAGTACCCCACGAGAATCGACTTAACAACTACCTGCGTCGTTTTACTGTGTGTGGCTCGCTTACTGGTGCTCTACAGTACTGTGGCACGGGAAATTCGTTGTGTACCAGGACTACGGACACGTACCTGCAAACAGACTAAAAAGTAAATTAATAAATTAAGGTTTTCTAGAAAATAGTTATACGTTATGACTACCCACGTACATTCCAACAACTGTAAAAATTAGGGCATCCATTACTTAAAGATACCGAATGCTGTGGCATGTATTACTAATATTAAAACTGGATAAAATCGACCGATGCCATTTCATGATATCCTAGTTATCGACGACTCTCTTTAATGTCATTTCATTCTCCCACCAGAAAGTGTGCTAGCAAAGGTTATATTGCTTTTTTAAAAATCATGCGAAGCTATTAGGTCACCTTCACGAAAATACATTTTTAAAACGAATTGTAATATTGGTGTATTCCATATTTACATGACAATACTATTGCAGAGGTCGCAAGCGAACAGGATGAACCAGTGATGTAGTGTTATCTTTATATAATTTTTTCCTTGAAATTTGACATTGTTTAATAGAAGCATGCAATATAGTTTGGAAAATACTTTCTTAGTCACAGTTTTCTTGACCACAAAGTATGCACGTCGTTTACGTGTAGTCTATGGAGGCCCCCCCCCCCCCCCCCACTCTCTCTCTCTCTCTAAATACTTTCTAGTCACAGTTTTCTTTACCACATAGTATGCAATTTACGTCATTTACATGTAGTGAATGGAGGGACCTCTCTCTCTCTCTCTCTCTCTCTCTCTCTCTCTCTCTCTCTCTCTATTTCTCTGTCTCTCTTACTCTTACTTCTTAACAAATACACTTATTTCTACATTACCTATCATGAACTATGTAGTTAAATAATATACAGTGTTTCACAATTTCTGCTACAGGCTCCTAGTAGTCGTAGAGGGGATTTATTAGATAACGCTCTCAAAAACAATCTATGTCTGGATATTTACCGTTTGGATATAAATTTAAAGATCGAATGATTTTCAATTCTCCCACTTCGCGGTACGCGCAAGGAATGGGGCATTGTCAGCAGTCCCTGTTATGATTATGACGTCACATATAATCTTCGACTAATTACGAAAAAGTGCACAAGAAACTGATTCGTTCGCATTTTATAGACCTTTGTAAAAAGCAACACGATAATCCATAGTGCTACATACTGAAGATCTGAATCTTTTTCGGAGATAAGTGATTTAAAATGGAATGATCATATAAAGTTGATCGTCGGTAAAGCAGATGCCAGACTGAGATTCACTGGAAGAATCGTAAGGAAATGCAATCCTAAAACAAAGGAAGTAGGTTACAGTACGCTTGTTCGCCCACTGCTTGAATACTGTTCAGCGGTGTGGGATCCGTACCCGATAGGGTTGATAGAAGAGATAGAGAAGATCCAACGGAGAGCAGCGCGCTTCGTTACAGGATCATTTAGTAATCGCGAAAGCGTTACGGAGATGATAGATAAACTCCAGTGAAAGACTCTGCAGGAGAGACGCTCAGTAGCTCGGTACGGGCTTTTGTAAAAGTTTCGAGAACATTCCTTCACCGAAGAGTCCAGCAGTATATTGCTCCCTCCTACGTATATCGCGCGAAGAGACCATGAGGATAAAATCAGAGAGATTAGAGCCCACACAGAAGCATACAGACAATCCTTCTTTCCACGAACAACACGAGACTGGAATAGAAGGGAGAACCGATAGAGGTACTCAGGGTACCCTCCGCCACACACCATCATTTGGCTTGCGGAGTATGGATGTAGATGTAGATGTAGATAACAATGAAGCATACCTTACTTGGAAAATCATATAGCATTTGATGTTTTCGAATCCATTAATTGTAGTTCCAGATGCAAACATTAAAATTCTTCGTCCTACATTTTTACAGTCCGTAACGGTAGACGTAATAGCGGGCATCTGGAACGGCGCCAGTGTAGTCGAGCCTTTGACCGCTTGTGATCTGTACGGCACCGCTGGGGATGTCCGTTCTGTAGATTAAATTATCTACGGACACGTCGGCCACGGGTTTTAACCAGATTCCGTCTGCCCTGGCGAAATTTAAATGGAATTAGCGCCGGCTTTGCCATAACCGCGTTAATGACAGGCGAACCTGGCCGGCGACGGTCGTGATCAAAGCAGTCCCAAATGAGCTATGATCACGTTTTCACCAGGCGACGGCGAAAATCGCATTTAAAGCCAATCTCACAGGGAAATACCCGCATATGCGTCTGTTTATCTATGTGATTACCAATCTGTCACGTGGAACGCAGCTCGAGAAATAATGTCGTTATATGTTTCGCTAGGGCGGAAATGACACGTACGGCGTCCGTTTCAGTAGTGTGGCACGATTTACACTTCGATCCACAATCTGCTTTAATGAGGACGACAGTGTTTCGGCGACGATCTGTGCTACTATATGGTCGCCATCTACAAATTCGAGTTATGTTCGGCTGTAAAATCAGAAAGAAAATATTCACACGGGTGAAGTGACGGAAAAAGCGAACGGAAATGACAATGATTCACGTCCATGTCTCATGTCAGTGAAATTTTTTCGTGGTGATGTATTGGCGTCCATTGTATTCACAGAATGTTTCAGTCCATGTTTCGCTCAATTTGATCATATTGTATTCTGAAGTAACGGCATTGAAACCTCCACGCAGCCATCAAGATTCACATGTCCTTAAAACTCTACAGGCGAATGCTGAAAAGGCTCTTTATACAGCGTTACGCCTCGTTTGCTTTCCAAAATATGTCGATAGTCTGAGTTTACTCAAAATAATTCACTGATAAAAAGTGCTCATATCATGTCGTGAGAAACCGAACAGCAATAACGTATTATAGACCTGCGAATAGATGAAGCTTGGGCATCGGGCTCTTGTTTTTGTCGTTTTCAGTCCGAAGACTGGTTTGATGCCGCTCTCCCTCTACTTTATCTTACACAAGCTTTCTCATCTCCGAGTAACCGCTGCTGCCTACATCCTTCCTGATTACTGTATTCACCTCTTGGTCTCCCTCTACGATTTTTAACCCCCACGCTTTCCTCCAGTACGAAATTAGATATCCCTTGATGTCTCAGAACGTGTTCTACCAACAGATCCATTCTTCTAGTCACGTTGTCAAACAAATTTCTTTTCTCTTCATTTATATTCAGTACCTTCTTTTTAGTTACGTGATCCACCCATATAATCTTTAGCATTCTGCTGTAGCACCACATTTCAAAAGCTTCAATTCTCTGTCTTCTCTAAACTACGAGTATTTATCAATCACGTTTCGCTTCCACACAACGCTACACTCCATACAAATACTTTCAGAAACGACTTCCTAACACTTAAATCAATACTCGATGTTAACGAATTTCTCTTCTTCAGAAACGCTCTCCTTGCGATTGCCAGTCTACATTTTATATCCTCTCTACTTCGACCATCATCAGTCATTTTGCTCCCCAAATAGCAAAACTCCTTTACTACTTTCAGTGTCTCATTTCCTAATCTAATTCTCTTAGCGTCACCCGACTTAATTCGACTACATTCCATTATCCTTGTTTTGCTTTTGTTGATGTTCATCTTATATCCTCCTTTCAAGACACTGTCCATTCCGTTCAACTGCTCTTCCAAGTCCTTTGCTGTCTCCGACAGAATTACAATGTCATCGGCGAACCTCAAAGTTTTAATTTTTTTCCTTGGACCTTAATTTCTACCCCAACCAAAATCAACAAACCAATGAAAACTAATTTTCTCCTTTCTCTTCTAAAAATCTTCTTGCTAATTGCTGCGGCCTTCTGACTGCACTTCTGTCTCACTAATCGTTGCTCCACCAGCTAGCCTCACATTACAGGTCCACGAAATGATGAAAAAAAAAAAAAGGTTTGTGAGTCTAGTTGATTACTCTGCTGTATCTTTTGAACCTTACTTATGTCAAAGCTGCTTTGTCAAGTTTTTAGGAAAGGTAGGAAACGTTTGTCCGCTCAAGTATTTGTTTTAACATGCTCATAGCGCCTACCACCTGCTGACAGAGTTCCGTCCTCTGGAACAGAAGCGTTTTTCTTGGCTGTTACGCAGGCCATGAAATGAAATGCCCAGCCGCCTCTCCATCTTCTCACCATTTCGCAAAAGTCTTTCATCTTCTGGATGACGAGGCAGCTATACCTGCTCTGTCCTCACTGTAGTTCTGCAAAAGACGGCCGGCACATGGCTATCCATGGCTCGTTTTGTCAGGCCTCACCAAAAGTCGCCTGTCTCTTACTCACAGCACTCCTCATTCCGAAGCTCACCTATAAAGCAAATTGACATACTCAGCATCACGTTAGAGTACAGAATATTGAGAAGAGGGCATCTGTTCATATAATGAGGGTGATCTCCTGTCTCCCATTAAAGTAATTCAACTCTCATCCGGGTGCATTATTAAATGTTGGTAAGGGCAAGCCACCTTTCACAATATCTGGTCTTTTAATTGATTTACGTGGATTACATTGCATTTCTTTATATTGATGGACCACTTCCAGTCTTGAAGTCTTCTCTGGACTCAACAGAATACTTGCTGTGTCCCTGCCCTGAGACATCTGTTCTGTGTGCAAATAGTCGCACAACTTGAAAGTGCCTGATGACCTATCCTTCTTCTTTTGAGTGTGAAATAATCATCATATTTAAGCTACGTTTACACGTATATTATAGGAATATTAGAGTACATTTACACACATTTTATACGAATTATCGATGTCCAGTGCTGATCTGCCAGGTTAGCCGATGGCGTTAATGCGCTGCTTCCTGGACTTGGGTAGGTGCGCCGCCCCCGGATGGAATCCGCCAAGCAGGTTAACGACGAGGGGTGCCAGCCAGCCTGGATGTGGTTTTTAGGTGGTTTTCCACATCCCACTACGTGAATACTGGGCTGGTCCCCACGTCCCGCTTCAGTTACACGAATCCCAGACATTTGAAAACGTTCGCACTATTTCGTGGTTTACACTAGGCACAGAGAGCTAGGGTACACTAATTCCGTCCCTGGGGTAGAGAGTGACGACAGGAAGGGCATCTGGCCACCCTCCGACACTAACATCGCTAAATTCGTAGTAACCAGGCCAACCCAGTGTTGAAGTGGGACAAAGGCCCAAAGAAAATTATGATGATGATGATGATGACGACTCGATTTCCAGTGCAGAGTTTCTAATGTAACACTTAACAGGCTGATTTCTCAGTTATGTACACTATCTCATCAGAAATATACAGACTTTCCTATGTGACACTAGGTGTCACGAGAGGTTGTATAAATTAGGTGCAGAATGTTGTGTTGTCAGTAGAGTAGCAGTAAAAGGAGAATGGGTTGATCAGGAGAGCTTAGTGACTTCGAACTTGGGTTTCACCTGGGTAACAAATCTATTGGAACGTTTCAAATCTTCTAAAGCTGCCACAGTCGACGGTGGTTGGACTGTGAACTAAAAATGGGAAACAACATCCACAGCTAAATCAAGACCTTTCGGACTTTATGTACTCATGAAAGGGGACCGTCGAGCACTGTGCAAGGGCCGGCCGGTGTGGCCGTGCGGTTCTAGGCGTTTCAGTCCGGAACCGCGTGACCGATACGGTCGCAGGTTCGAATCCTGCCTCGGGCATGGATGTGTGTGATGTCCTTCGGTTACTTAGATTTAAGTAGTTCTAAGTTCTAGGGGACTGATGACCACAGATGTTAAGTCCCATAGTGCTCAGAGCCATTTGAACTGTGCAAGGTGGTTGATAAATTCGCTTGGAATCAGCGAAAGGAATCGTGAATTCGTATGAGCTACCAGTAGACCACCTGTGCGCATGAAGTTAAAAAAGAATGGGATACAATGATCGAGCAGCTCCTCGTAAGCCACACATATCTGTAGTTGTCTCTAAGTGACACTTAAGGAGGTGTAAAGGACGACACTACTGGACAGTGAATGGAAACGAATGATTTACTTTGATGCACCACGCTATATCCTATGGCAATCCGATGGAAGGGTTTGGGTTTGGCAGAGCTTGGGGAACGTTACTGTGATCGTGTGTAGTATCAATAGTGGACTACAGAGGATGGGGTGTTGCGGTATGACGGCATTTTTCGTGGTTAGTGTGTAGTTCACTTACTCCACTTAAGAAAACGATAAACATGGAAGGAGATGAACAGATTTTACAGAACTGTGTGCTGCGTAAAATAGAGGAACATTTCCGGAACGATGATTGTCGTAAAGCAGAATCTGTGAGGCATTGGTTTGTGGATGAAAACTTTCCTGAAATGGACTGGTTTGTTCAGAGTAACGACCTGAAACCAGTGAAATACCTTTGAGATGAGCTAGGACGTTGACTTTGGCCCAGACAGCAGTGTCCGACAGCACTGCCTTGTCTGGTTTCGGCTTTTGAGGAATAACTGGATGCCATTTCTCCGCAAACGTACGGACACCTTACTGAAAGGGCCCCAGCAGAGTTCAAGCTGTTATAAAGGCGGATGGGTGGACGTGGACATTGCCCATTTAAATTTCCACTGATAGGTGTCCGGACACTTTTGATCAGATAGTGTATATTGAGTACGTATTAACGAGTCGTTTACCTTGCCAAACATATTGCTCAGTCACACTGCTTTTCACGAAAATTCCTTCCAAACATTTATAAAAAAAAAAAAATGCTTCAAATGGCTCTGAGCACTATGGGACTTAACTTTTCAGGTCATCAGTCTCCTAGAACTTAGAACTACCCAAACCCAACTAACCTAAGGACATCACACACACACCCACGCCCGAGGCTGGATTGGAACCAGCGACCGTAGCGTTTGCGCAGTTCCAGGCTGAAGCGCCTACAACCACTCGGCCACATCGGCCAGCTCAGAAGCGTTTTCGCACACCGCTTTGTTTTCTTCCATTTTGAACTTGGTGAGTTTTGTGTTTCCAGTTTCCAGGCGTCACTTGTCCCGACACGTCAGTCGTTATCTAGTGGTGTGGGATGAGCTTCAGGCGGGCCTCTGCAACCAGCCAGAGCGTCTGTGAGCCATCCACAGCCGTAATTTACAGCCAGGCGCTGGTGTAGCACCCAGAGGAGTAGCGTTCTTACATCATTGGTGGAATGGATTGGTACGTGCTGTAGCATAATGTGGCGTTTCTACAGGCAGCTACACAATGGGAACGTAGGTGCTATCTTAACACAACCAGTCAGAACGAATGACATGCTCCCAGCTCTATGAGTAGCAGCATTCCTTCAATGCCAAACATGGGTCGTCGAATGTGCGGCTTAGCTACTGCCACTTCGAACAGCATGACCAACTAAGCAAAACCGCTGAGCTAGGTGCTATCACCTAGTTCTGATGATGTCAGACTTCGAACTGGATTTGATGAAGCAAGGTAGGCGTGTGGTTGCCATCGCCTGACACTACAGTCAGTTTCCGAGGGTTAACTCGGATTCTTGCAAATTCCTGTCGGCCGTCACGGCCAACTGTGTTGGACACTATCCTCTGCCAATCACTGTTGTGCTGCCGCAGCATTATGCTGCCTCAGCATGTCATTCGTTGCATTTTATCTTGTGGGCTCCTGGGTCGCTATCGTCTGAATGCTGTATGAAAGGCTACTGATAATTAATAGCTTCTTTGTTACTGAAGTGCCCGTGATTCTGTACTTTCCGCTAACAAGTGTCTCACATCAGTTTGTAATCAGGAAGATATGAGTGTTCTGTAAAGTAATTCATAAATGGTTCGAGATGTAGAAAGAAGATTTGCCACAGAATAATAGGTAAAGAAGGTGCATTTCGCTATTTGTTATATACCTGGAACGATTTTTGTGTACCTATATCTAAACGGAACCACTATATTTAAGTAGTACAACGGAAATTTTTAAGTTAAATTTGTAAGATCTGAAAATGTACAGTAGACGAGTAATTGTTCCTAGTGATACTGTTAAAAGATCCTGGAAAGTCTTTACCATTTTGCTATTTTTAAATGAAAACGTAGATACAAATGCTCTCTCTCAGCAGTCTAATCCACATTTAGCACGTTACAACCTTCTGCACGCAATTGTTTCCCGGTCTGATGTCTTTGAACCATTTCTATTAGGAAAAGATTCTTGTGTCAGTATTGTTAATGTTGTCGTTATTCCTGATGATATGGTCTTCAATCCTAAAACTGGTTTGATACAGCTGTTCGTGCTAGTCTATCTTGTGCAAGCCTCATCATCTGTGCTTAAGTACTGTAATCTACATCAATTTTAACCTCCTTAGGTCATTCAAACATTGGAACCTCTCCACAGTTTTAATTTTCATACTTCCTTCCATAACCAAATTAGCTATGCCTTGATACCTCAGCGTGTGTCCTACCAACCAGTCACGTATTTTTGACAGATTTTGTCATTAGTTTATATACTTCCCAATTGGACTCAGTGCCTCTTCCTTAGTTACCCGATCTGCTCAAATAACTTCAGCTATCATCTTCGGCACCATAATTCAAAAGCTTCTGTTCTTCTCGGAGCTGCTCACTATTGACATTTTATTTTCGTAGAAGTATACACTCCATAAAACTACCATCAGAAAAGTCTTGCTAGCATTTGAGCTGATACTCGATGTTAACAAATTTATCGTTCCCATCAATTCTTTTCTTGCTGTTGGCTGTTGCATTTTGTATCCTCTATATTTCTGCCTTAGTCCCTTTTCTAGCCTAATAATAGAACTCATTTACTACTTTTAGTATCTCAAATGGTTCAAATGGCTCTGAGCACTATGGGACTTAACATCTTTGGTCATCAGTCCCCTAGAACTTAGAACTACTTAAACCTAACTAACCTAAGGACATCACACAACACCCAGCCATCACGAGGCAGAGAAAATCCCTGACGTTTAGTATCTCAGTTCCTAACCTAATTCCCTCACCATTCCCTGATTGAAATTAGCTATTTTCCGTTCCCTTTGTGTTAGCCTTTTTTTTTCACTTATATTATAAGGTGCTTTCAAGACACTATTCATTTCTTTCAAATTATCTTCCAACTTCACCCACCGCAGCCTGTGAAGCCCGTGGTGGAGAAACCACTATACGCCACATTTAAACTGAGTACGTTTCTTATTTTGATACGTGGGCAGAAGCAAATTTAGGTGGGATGTGTCCTCTACTTAAGCAGATGATGGGACTAGTGTGGTTAATGTATTAAAGGCTTAGAAAGTGTCTGGACTCTAGCCTAAGCATGTAGGCTGAAGATCTGTGTGTGAGGGAAAGTGCCTGGCTCACACACATTCATCCCAGTGTTTTATCCCTTCTGCTTTCAGAATTTCAAAGAGTGAACATTGCAGAAACATGTTCCAATATGGTGCTCACAAAGGCGTTACAAGTATTAGTTAGACATTAATATACTCGCCCCTGTTGCGACGCCTGCTGTCAATCGACGGAAACCTTTCTTTCCGTAGTGGAATTATTTATTCAATATTTTGTCGCCATATACTCGGCGCCATGTGTATTCGTTCGCTTGAAGATTGAATGAGAAAGCAAGAAATGTGTGACGAGGAGAGCTATCCAACAGATTGGTAAGACGCCCAGGGAGGAAACGCCGAGCAAGCATCATCGAGTCGGCTCTGTAGTAGTTGCAAACGCGGGGAGTTGGGGCCACGCCATGTTGGATGCAGACGGCGGCAACGCAGCCCGCAGCAGGCAGTTACGTTGTGTCAACATGCGCCGCCGATGAAGATGGCCCTCTTAATTAAGCGCCTGTTGACGGAGCGCGCGCCGCTATCTGGGCGGCATCGCCGACACTGCCACGCCCAGCACGGCTCAGCCGGCCGGATAACAGCCTGGCCCGGGGACTGTGACGTCACGCACAGTAGCCGTGCTGCCCTGCGCTGCGTTGCGCGGGGCCGCGAGTCGCAGAGCACAACGGCGCTCGGTGAGGGTGCTGCTCCACTAGTACCGTGAAATTTTTTTGTTGTTGTTATGGTTTTAGGGTGCAAAACTGCTACGGTCATTAGCTCCCGGAACCGTGGAAAATGTGGTGATCTTAAGTTAAGAGATAGGTACATACCAGTACCCTGAATTTTTCTTCCGCCGTGCATCTCAGCGATAATCTGACCAAAAGACATGAGTCATGACTGTGGCACAAACAATGTGTGTTAGCTTGCTGCTTATACTACGTGCTTTTTAGATCAAAAGTGCCCTAAATTTTCAACGTAATCATTCCCTCATTATTTTTATCAATGAGCACATTCTATCCCAAAGGTGTATTCTGGAAATTCATCAAAATAGCGAACTACTATTGCCAAAATCTCTTCATTAGAGCCAAAACGTTCTACAGTCGCATATTTCTTGAGATTGGCGTTTCGTTTCCGGCGTGTACACGGGTGTGTTTTATAATAATGCGTCAACACACAAAATAGGCTACGGTCTACCTAAATAAGTCAATAAGTCAAATGGCGCATTGGATTTATTTTTGAAATTTCCTTCTCCCACTCCTTCTACAAATAGTGCAGACTTTGCACAAAGCCTTCTCATTGTTAACCCATTGATTTACTACTATTTTATCCCTCTTCGACCCTTTATTTGTAATTTAAATATACGAAAATCAGAATTTTTGTGATACACACTTCTCTCAAAATTACATAAGTGTTTTGACAGAATTCTTTAAAAATCTCCCCTTGCTGTGTATTGAAACGACCAGGATTAAAGATGACTCTGTTTCAGAAGTTTTTGTTGTTGTGGTATACCCGAAAAAATATAGGCATGTGCAACGCCACTAGACATCACATTTCGACTTCCTTGTTTTGCTCACTAATCAACTTCTGGAGAGTGTTTTTTTTAAGGTATTGGGAGCACATAAACATAACAAAATCCGAAAACGTTAGCTTATGATTCACAAAACATCGAAGAAATTGGGCGAGTTATAAACCACTATATAGATCGCGTTCTGAGATTTCCAGTGGCATATAACATGTCGTGCCATCTGTTATGAGAGAAGAAAGACTAAGAAGGTGCTATAGCTGCTCGACCTCTCTCTCAGGTGGCAATGTAGTAATGGATTGAAATCTCCGGCCAGCTGTAAACCGGCTGTATAAGCCCATGGGTTAGTTAGTAATATACAAAGTGAACCGAAATTCGCTCACTCAGGCGTCATAGTGCTATCCTTTGCATACTAGCAGCACAAAAAGTCTCTAAAAATTTCTTGATATGAGAATTTTCTGTAGAGAATGGTGGTCAAATAAAGGTAACTAGCCGACACTGCAGTCAAATGTACATCAAGTGTCTTCGTTCAGTACTCTATCTCAGCTAGTCTCTCTGAGTTAATGAACTGGATAGAATTTTGCATTAGAAAACTCTAATTCAATAGTTCAATTTGGAGTCCTAGTGCTATTTTCTGGTTGTAGACTGCATGGTATGGTATCTGCTTTCTTAACCGTTATTCAGCAGTTGCAGTAGGTCTTGTACATAACATGTGCAACTATCTAAAAGTAGCATAAAAGAGAGTGCTATGCTTTTCAATAATTCCCATTTTAAGGCGTATTTTACTTTTAAACGTTTACTCTGTTCTCTTTCACACTACACTCCCACATGCTTTCCAATTTCTTTTTACAGCTGCCTTCTTTTTGTTCAAAATGGCTCTGAGCACTATGGGACTTAACATCTGAGGTAATCAGTCCCCTAGAACTTAGAACTACTTAAACCTAACTAACCTAATGACATCATACACATCCATGCCCGAGGCAGGATTCGAACCTGGGACCGTAGCAGTCGCGCGGTTCCGGACTGAAGCGCCTAGAACCGCTCGGCCACCCCGTCCGGCTATTTTTGTTCAGTTGTACGCCATAATTACCCTCCTCGAAAAAACAACCCGACTCAATGAAGGTATCATTCATTTCTCACAAACAATTTGTCTGAATGATCAAAAGACTTCCCACTTTGCGGCAGAGATTGTGGCTCTAACTTGATGGTGCACCTACACACTGCGGAATAAGTGTGTGACGGGACTGGTGCGTAGCCTTTCTCATGAAATGAACCGGTCAAGGAGGTTCTGCCTCTTTGCCTACTCCAGGCTTCCTCATATAAATCCCCTCAATTTCTTCCTGAGGGACACCTAAGGGAGCATGTTTGTTTTGTTCCGCCGTTGAATGTAGAGGAGCCGGCCGAAGTGGCCGTGCGGTTAAAGGCGCTGCAGTCTGGAAACGCAAGACCGCTACGGTCGCAGGTTAGAATCCTGCCTCGGGCATGGATGTTTGTGATGTCCTTAGGTTAGTTAGGTTTAACTAGTTCTAAGTTCTAGGGGACTAATGACCTCAGCAGTTGAGTCCCATAGTGCTCAGAGCCATTTGAATCATTTGAATATAGAGGAGCTGAAAGTACACATCCAAACTTCTCTTGTAATTGCGGATTTAGCTGTACTGCGAAGAGTTCAAAGATGCATGATACAGAGAGTCGCTAAATTTTTTGAGAGGTGGCTTTGACATCTGTTATGAGTATTGTGTACTTGTGAAAGCTCTCTTGTCACTGATAGTATATTTAAAATGTTACAATTGGCCTCTCTTACTCTTTTCAGTCTCTAATAGCCTCGTTGTCGATGAACGTCAATCTCCTCCTCCTCTTTGTATGTAGTCTCTATATCTCGACGTTGATAAGTTTCTTAGGTCTTTCATCAGGTAGGGGATTTAAGGGCAATGATGAAACAGAGTGTAAATCGTGCTCTGGACAAGTACGTGCCCAGTAAGTGGATTAAGGCGGTAAAGTCCTACCACGGCTTCGCTACGAAATTCAGAAAATACGGAGGAAACTGTTGTGACTTGGCAAGACAGCCAAGCCACTATGAGAGGAAGCCGAAAGGCACGCGTTAAGCTCACGCAGGCTGGCATGAGGTCTGGAACAGGTCAAGGTCTTATAGTAGCAAAAATAGTACGTAGCTTCTGGAATACTTAACTTTAATCCATAATTGGTGATCATCGGTCTGACGGTACATGCATCACAAGATAAATAGCAATTGATAATGGCACCTTGCTAGGTCGTAGCAAATGACGTAGCTGAAGGCTATGCTAACTATCGTCTCGGCAAATGAGAGCGTAATTTGTCAGTGAACCATCGCTAGCAAAGTCGGCTGTACAACTGGGGCGAGTGCTAGGAAGTCTCTCTAGACCTGCCGTGTGGCGGTGCTCGGTCTGCAATCACTGACCGTGGCGACACGCGGGTCCGACGTATACTAACGGACCGCGGCCGATTTAAAGGCTACCACCTAGCAAGTGTGGTGTCTGGCGGTGACACGACAGAAACAAAGGCTGTTGAACTCTCTTTTCAAAACAGAATCCAAAAATGACGACAGGCAAAGGTTAGTAGAGATTCGTGCGTCTGCGAAAATATCTATTTGCGAAATATACAAGAACTCATTGTCATACCTTAACAAATGATTACAAGGCGTAATCTACGGCATTGGTCCCTTAGTTAGCTTGCATTTACCGCGAATCTCTCACCCAGCGGCAAGTCCGAAGTGAGTGGGAAAGAACGGCAAGGGAAAGGACCTGTCAAATTACAAACCACTATTCTTAACATCTTTTTTCTGCAGAATTCTATAATATATCTGGATTCGAATATACAAAATTTTCTAGAAACTGAGAAGCTGATGTCCTCGAATCAATATGGTTTTAGAATGAACCGCTTATGTGAAGCTCAAATTGCCCTTTTCTCACGTGTAGTACAGCGAATTATGGGATGATGGGAAGCAGGCAGATTCGATATTCCTGCATTTCCTAAAAGTATTGATATACGAACGTACGAGCGTACGACATAAGTTCCCTGATATGTGAGTGGCTCGAAGACCTCTTAAGTTATAGAATCCAATATGTTGTCCTCTCAGGTGAGTGCTCATCAGGGACAACGGTATCGTCAGGAGTGCCCCAGAGATGTGTGATAGGATCGCTGTTATTTACTATATTTTGCTGACGGTGCTGTGGTGTACGGGAAGAAGACAGAGACGATTAACTCTCGGATGACAGAAGATGACTTAGACAAAATTTCTAGTTGGTGTGATGAATGGGAGGTGGCTCTAAATGTAGGAAAATGTAAGTTAATGCACATGAGTAGTAAAAGCAAACCAGTAATGTTCGGATACAGAACTGGTAGCGTCGTGTTTAGCAGAGTCATGTCGTTTAAATATCTGGGCGTCACGTGACGAAACTATGTGAAATGGAGCCCACATGTGGGACTTGTGATAGGGAAGGCGAACGGTCGACTTCTGTTTATTGGGAGGAAAGGGTGGTTCATCTGTAAAGGAGACCGCACATTGGACGCAAGTGCGACCTGTTCTTGAGTACTGCTCCAGTGTTTGGATCCCGCGCAAAGTGGTGTTAAAGGAAGACGAAGACCGCTATTCACAAGTGGGCAGCGAGATTTTATAACGTTAAGTTCTTACACTCAGTGTTACGGCGATGCTTCGAGAACTCAAATCGGAATCCATGGAGGGATGGCGACGTCCTTTGCAAGGAACACTGCTGAAAAAATTTAGAGAACCTGTATTTGAAGCTAAGTGCAGAACGATCCTAATGCCACCAGATACATTTCGCATAAGAATCAGAAGATAAGATACAAGAAATTAGGGCTCATTATGAGGCATATAGATAGTCATATTTCCTTCACTCTGTCTGCGATTGGAACAGGAAAGGAAACGACTAATAGCGGTAAAGCCACGCGCCGTGCGGTGGCTAGCGAAGCGTATATCTAGAGGCAGTTACAATTTATTTTTAATGATCATTACTCTTTCTTAGTATTTCTAGTAGATTTGACCAATGACAGTTACTATCAACGTTAAAAATTTGTAGTTGTAAGTATGTATCGTGTAACAAACAATGTGTACTTCAGGAACATTGGGTTGACCCAAAATAGAGAATTAAAGCAGAATTACACGAAGTGCGGAATCAGTTTCTCGAATTCAAGTATCCTGTTCCTTCTACTAAATAGGACGCAGAGCTGCCGAGTACAGAAGGAAGTTCGGAGAGAATCATGTACCTCTACCTGCAACGACGTTTGCACGATTTGACTGTTATGGAAATGGAAAATGAGCGTTTGGCGTCATTGGCCGGGAGGCCTCTTGTGGAGCAGGTCTGGCCGCCTTGGTGTAGGTCTTATTACATTCGACGCCACAATGGCCAACTTGCGCGCCGGATGGGGATGAAATGATGATGAAGACAACACAACACCCAGTCCCTGAGTGGAGAAAATCTCCTAGCCGGGAATCGAGCACGGGCCCAAAGGACGGCAATCCGTCACGCTGACCACTCAGCTATCGGAGCGGACTGTGACTGTTATGACCAGACCAGACTACAATCGTCCGACCATAACTACGGATTCGTAATTTGCTCTGGGAGCTCGCCCATTGGAACTACCACCTATGGAATAATAATTTACATTGTTAAATGAATATTAAAAAGAATTACTTAACTTTCTACAATCCATGGCCACCGGCCTGCTTGATGCACTAATCAACGAACTGTTCTCTTAAAGTAAAATGTTCAACATTTACAAAAGTTCGTTTTCATCTGAGACATGAATAAATCTTCAGTCCTACTCGCTGATGCTGACTGCTTCACCTGAGATCACGAACTCAGAAGAGCATTTTGATGCTCGGGTGTATGTTCACCTCCGTGCGATGGTGCTGGTGTGCTGAGAGATAGGGTATGTCTTCTTCGGCCTTTCCCATTCGTTGTTACGCATTGCAGCGAGACATCGTAATATTTGTGATACCGATGTCCTTTGACGATTTTGGTGTGTGCTGCAATCTTTGAATGATACTAAAGTGACAGAACAGTTACCCTGCTAGAAGATGCCATTGGAAAGACATGTAGCACAAAGGGATGCATATAGGATGCAGTAATGTTCACGTAGCCAACAGCTAGCACTCGATTATTTCAACAGGTCCTACGGATTCCCAGGTGAACGTCCACAATTGGATAATTAACCCCCATCCCACTGTCCTTAGCACTGGGCGTATTTCGAGGAGCCATTGGCCTGGGAGATGGCAAACCCGTACGCGGTCACCAACATGATGTAATTGAGAACGTTAGTCATTCAATCAGGCCACACATTTCATTTGATCAACGGTCTAATGGTGATGATCCCATACCCAATGTAATCGTAACTGACGTTGTTGTTGGATTAACATGGGAACACGTAGGGGTCTTCTGCTGAGGAGTCCATGTTCAAATATGTGCGTTGAATGATGTGTTGCGAAACAGTTGTGCTTTCACCAGCGTCGCACTCTGTCACCAAATATGCAAAAGATCGCCACCTATGCTGCTTTACAAAGTAGGCAAGTCTGCGAACTTCCCGTCCTGTAATGAGACGTGTACATTAAACACCTTCTCACCTACTAGTGACTTAGCCGACCTTCAACCACTTCTGACGGACGCTCATAACAGTAGCATGAGGCGCTAGTTCTCAGGCGTCCAGTGAAATAACAATCTGCCACTTGTCAAAGTCGCCTTGTCAATAAATGCTCCTTTCTGCAGCTCGTATAGCAGCTTGAGTGATGCCCCATTCGTCTCTGCTCCACTTCTATACTCTCCTTGCGGTTTCACTCTCCTGTAACGCCATCAGCCCGCATTAAATCTTCAGATGAGCCGATGTCATAGTTTTTGGGCTAATAAGTGTGGCATTCGCAAACGAACTACTTCAACGGAGAAAGCGATGAAGAAAAACAGTGAGGAAGAATTTAGCATGACGAGAACCGTCTTTCAAATTTCTTGACTGAAGGAAGTAGCACTAATATTGACCGTAGACGCCAGATCATAGCGGGCGTAATGTTTAACAATACTTTGGTTTCCAGTTTCACAGTATAAGAGGAAAAATCGACAGATTTGGTAGTCTCTGCCCTTAGTTGCCTTCAACAATCCGGCCCTTTGCACTGAAGCAACTATCGCGTGATCCTAATGTCGATCCATTCATATTTTAGGGGTTAAGACTGCTCTTGGTTCTTTTAATTCTGATTTTCTTGAAGTACAGCCCACAAGCGTTCCGGGCTTCATCACAGCGTAGGCTGAGTGTTGTGGAGGCTGTGCACAGCTTACCGTGAGATGGGTGCGGTTACTGCTTTCTGCAACACGTCATATTACACACCATACATCGAGCGCAGCCAAAGGGAAGTAAATAGTATCTTCTTCGCTTAAACAATAATTTTGAGAACGCAAAATGAAAAAATAAGCAGAGCACGTGAAAAATGGAGTGTCTGAGTTCTATTTATGATTCAGGAGCTATAGATAGCAATGTTACTTAAAGACTATGCTCTCTGTTTTGTATGTGTTACTTTCTCATGGAGCCGGCCGGCTCTAGGTGCTACAGTCTAGAATCGCACGACCGCTACTGTCGCAGGTTCGAATTCTGCCGTGGGCATGGATGTGTGTCATGCCCTTAGGTCAGTTAGGTTTAAGTAGCTTTACGTTCTAGGGGACTGATGATCTCAGCATTTGAGTCCCATAGTGCTCAGAGCCATTTGAACCATTTCTCATGGATGTCAGCGCGCAGAAAACTAAGAACTTCATTGACGGATTTTGTGATCTAAATACACAATAACACAACAGACCATGGTGTTTAGTGATATATTTGTTTAGGAGCACTTATGGAACACCAGATGGTGGTTCTTTTAGTAGAAGTAGTAGTAGCAGCAGCAGCAGCAGCAGCAGCAGTAGTAGTAGTAACAGCAGTAGTTGCCTTTTTCGACTTACTGTTTCACTTCTATATGGTTACGTATGCTACTTCTGCTTTTAGGCAATATTTTAGCTTTTTCCTGCTAAAGAAAAATTTTATAATTTTGTACTACTTTCCTCATTTTATTAAGAATACGTACTTGCATTTGCAATTGACGTTGACGTGAGTACACAAGAGGCCTCTAGCGACACTAAATTTCCGCACGTTCTCTAGTAACTTTCGCTGCGTTTAGTTCAGCGGCTTTCTTGTATCAGTGATGTTTTCTGTGACTCCGTCCATGGGCGCACTTGTGAAACGTGTAAATACTGGTTTTTAACAAAAATTGTTCAAATGTGTGAGAAATCTTATGGGACTTAACTGCTAAGGTCATCAGTCCCTAAGCTTACACACTACTTAGCCTAAATTATCGTAAGGACAAACACACACACCCATGTCCGAGGGAGGATTCGGATCTTCGCCGGGACCAGCCGCACAGTCCATGACTGCAGCGCCCTAGACCGCGCGGCTGTTTTTTAACTTTGACATGCCAATGCATCTTAAGCCAAAATATCTGGCTAATTAATGTGTGGACTCCAATTAGAGCACTAGTTGGGCATTTGAGTTAACCTGTACCTAGATACGTGTAATTATAATTTACTCTATGCATTACATTTTTGATATTGTTCGCTATTTTTCATAATTTAGTATGCTTTACACTTTATGTACACTATAAACAGATCAGATGATGGTACCTCTGTTCTAACGCAACAGGTCTTACAAATACAATGTTGGCTGAGAAGCTGTCTTCCTTCAACTGAAAAAGTACTTGAAGAAACAGGGTGGATATTTGATGAAAGGGAAAAAAACGAAGGAACCATGTAGCAACAAAAAAATGTTATCTGTAATTAATAACGTAAAAAATTGACCGTATGTATAAATGAACGTTTTTGCTTCATTGTAAGTTCTGTATCCTTTCCCCAGATGTTTACTTCGTATTAGTTAACTGCCTGTGTATGTGTGTAAATATGAAGTCTCGAATGTTGGCCGGCCGTTAAACTCTACCTCTCGGTGGCTAAATACTGTCGTAAACTCCAGAAATGGAGATACGAAAAGAGCGCGTCACTAATTATTGACAGCCACGCTCATTATTCCGACGCCCGCTTCTCGTTCCTATACTCCTGAACAGGCTCCGGTGGCAGGCGCCGCTGAAGCTAACGAGGCAATGCGACGTAATCACGTCGTCCTCTCCTGCGACACAGCACAGCAAGCGACGAGAACAAAAGCGGCGTTTTGGGGGCCGGGGGCGGCCTTCCGCCGGCAGCCATCGATCCCGGGGGCGGCGGCGGCGGCAGCGGCGGTGGCGGCGGCGGCGGGGTCGCAGGCGACGCGTCGCGGGCGATATCTGGCGCCTGCAGCGGCGATGATCGCGCGCGGACGTCTCATTATGCCTCGCCTAACGACGTCACTTAACGGCCGCGATCCGTTTAATGGCGGTCCTGGCGTGCGATTCAGGACCTCCTGTAAACAGGCGCACGTCGCCCAGCGGCCTCCCGATAGCAGGCCCTCTCGCGTTACTGCGCCGGCAACGTTCGCGGAACGTCCACATCTCTCACGGAAGGGGTTGCATTGTAACGGATTATATGCAGCTGCGCAACCTCTGACCCTCAAATCTAGCTCACACGTGCACAGTAGTATAGGAGTGTCTCTTTGCTAGCGTTGCGCTCCTTTTTGGAGCGAGAATTATGGTTTCTCCACTATTTTTATCATTAAGAGCCACAGCGATATAAACCACTTAATAATAATCCAAAAAAGAAGCACAGAAAATTCACGGCGAAATGGCTGCAGGAAAAAATGTGAAGAAATTGAGCATAAATTGCCGTCGGAAGAACTGATGCAGCATGTCTGTCTAGTCAAAACATCCTTCGATGAGTTAAAAGCAAACGTGACTACATTAAGAGTTCAGGAGCAATTCCGCTGTTGAGTGTAGACTGCAGAGACGATTGATGGGAGGAATACAATTAAGTCGTTTACAAAAAAATGGCTCTGAACACTATGGGACTTAACTTCTGAGGTCATCAGTCCCCTAGAACTTAGAACTACTTAAACCTAACCAACCTAAGGACATCACACACATCCACGTCCGAGGCAAGACTGGAACCAACGACCGTAGCGGTCACGCGGTTCCAGACTGTAGTGCCTAGAACCGCTCGGCCACTCGGGCCGGTTAAGTCATTTACAAGGTGGAAGAACTGCCCCGTGGAGTGATAGAAGAAGAAATGGAGGTAGTCAATCGCAGACATAAAGTCAGAAAAATGACTCCATGCTCATACTGTGACACTTTATTTTACAGGTCTGTCTTGATCACACAAACTTTTACACTTCACTGTTACCGGTTCCGGTTTCTGTCACCTTCAGATCATAAAATATTGTGATGTAGGTATCAATGTCATATGTTACCTACATCACAAAATATAATAATGTAATAAAGTGACACTAGCCGAAACTGGTAATAATGAAGTGTGAAAATCTGTGTGATCAAGACGGACCTGTAAATTAAAATTGAGGTAAATTTGGAAGACACAGTGGTCTAGTAATTTAGTCAGTGTTTGACGGACGTTTGTGAGACTGGGATCAAATGTGACGAAAGACGGAGACAACATTCTTTTAGAATTTCTAAAATCATTACGGGAACTGGCAACTAAACGATTATTCAAACTCGTTTCGAAAAAATATCATCCATGCAGTTTCGAAGCCAGCAGAGGCTGAGAACTATGAGAATAATCACAGAATCAGCATAACACCTCATGCGTCCAAACTGCTGACAAGAATATACAGGGTGTGTCAGGAGGAAATGTACAGGCTTTGAGGGGTGAAAGTATAAGTGATTCTGAACAAAAAACTTCGTATGGACATACGCCCTGTTGCGAATGGTTCCGAGATAGAACGTATGTAATAATACTTTGTTACTTATTTTCTGTGTTATTCAAACATCGTTATTGTTCACAACGTACGGCGGTAGTGTAGAAGAAGCTGAGTCGAACAGTTTGACACTTGTGTTCCATCAGGTCGGGAAACTACTTCAAATTGGGCTACAAAGAGTACCTAAGCTACAGCGCACGCTAATCGCGCCAGGTTTTCAGTATCCTGGCGCTGTCTTTGGGCAAACTGTAAGTCCTACGGACACATGAATAAGTCCTTTTTTTGTAGAAAACTACATGTAATTTTTTGATGCTACATGTTTTCGCTGGAGGATGCGGGGTTTCGAGTGATTCAAGACATGATAGAAAAGTGATATTACATGCGTTCTCTCTCGGAAACCATTCTGAATGTTACATTTGCCCATATGGAATTTTTTTATTCAGAATCACTAGTGCTGTCATCCATCACTGCATATACCTTTCCTCCTGACTCACGCTGTTTACAGAAGAATCGAAAGAAAAGTTATACGAACGCATATTGTTCGAAAGAACAGACACGACGCGTTCATACAGCTGATTCGCCTCGATGGGCAATGGATCTACCACATTCAGTGCGGAAGCCTAGTTACGTCCGACCTCCCACGGAAATCTCAACGCAGCAAGCATGGACGACACGGACAGTGACTACGGATAGATGGGGCTAGGTGGGAATGTGGATCGGTTAAGAGGCGTGCCGAGATTGTCCGCGCGGGTGCGAAGGAAACTCTGTTCTGGTGGCCAAGTGGTTGATGTATCTGCCTAGAAATCAAGAGACTCTGAGTTTGAATCCAGGTCTGGCAGACATTTTCACTTGTCACCGCTGATGCATCACGCAGTCCCGATCCAGCCGATATCAATAATCCCTTCTCTTTCTCCATCTTCCTCCATCAATTTACAAAATTGGGAAGACCTTAGGTGACCAGCACCTTGGCTTTCGGACAAGTAATGGGAGCAGAGAGGCGATTTTGACGATGTGTTTGTAAAAGCCAAATACGTTCACCGGAATTACTAACGTGGAGAAAGCTATTCGACAATGTAAAATATTAGAACATGTTCGAAATTCCGAGATAAATAGGTGTAAGACAAGGTGGTGGTGGTGGTGATTAGTGTTTAACGTCCCGTCGACAACGAGATCATTAGAGACGGAGCGCAAGCCCGGGTTACGGAAGGATGTGGAAGGAAATCGGCCGTGCCCTTTCAAGGGAACCTTCTCGGCATTTGCCTGAAACGATTTAGGGAAATCACGGAAAACCTAACTCAGGATGGCCGGAGACGGGATTGAACCGTCGTCCTCCCGAATGGTGTAAGACAAGGAAAGATGGGTAGTGTACGATACACACTAATGGCGGATAAAATCCCAATGCCTAAAAATAATTAATGATATTTCGAGGATACATTTGTCTGGTTAACATTTTAAAAGATTAACGATGCAAGATCACAGGTTAATGTAAGCTCGAGATAAACTATCGTAAATGTAAAATTCTGGTACATTGACAACCAGTGTAACCGCCAGAATGCTGAATACAAGCATGCAAACTTGCGTACGGTGTGTTGCACAGTGGTCAAATGCAAGTTTGTGGCATTGAGTTCCATCCCTGTTTCACTTGGCCAATTAGTGCAGGGACGGTTAATGCTGTTTGTCGATAGCTCTGGAGCTGTCATCCGATGATGTCCCGTATGTGACCGATCGGAGACAGATCTGATGATCAATCAGGATCAAGCAACGTGTCGACATTCTATCGAGGATGTTGGGTTATGTGACACCTCGTATTGTTGCCTACTGGCACTTCCACGATCAGCGAAAGTGTAAGGTACTTTATCTATGCCCAGCCAGTATTCTTCTGCGTGTCGAGATACGTGAAAGGGAGGTGTCACAACATTAACTGTTATTGCAGTCAATATTTGTTGATAATGTCCGCTCTTTGCACTAATTTGAGTCCATATTTTGATCTACACAAACCTCTTAAAGTCTCCTTCGTTAACAATTTAACTAATTACGAGTACTACTATCGTCTAGCTGCGTTGTTTAGCGGTTGCCACCAAAGATGCTCATTAACAGTTACTAGGCGACCGATTCGCGTTTCAAAATGAATTTATATCTCTGATTAGCGTAGTACATGTACACCGAATTAATTCCTTCAAAAAGACACGGAATTCATTTAACACAGAACGATGTTTTGCCTGTTGAAAGTTATTCTTTTAATATTAATGTGGACTAAAGTACTATTATTATTATTATTATTTATTGTTATTATTGTGATCTTCAGTCCAAAGACTGGTTTTATGCAGCTCTTCATGCTACTCTATTGTGTGCAAGCCTCTTCATCCTCTGAGTAACTACTGAAACCTACATCCTGTTGAGTCTGTTTAATGTATTCACCCCTTGGTCTCCCTCTACAGTTCTTCCCCAGCGCTTTCCTCAAGTACTGAATCAGTGATCCCCTGATGCCTTCTTCTGGTCAGGTTGTGCCACAAATTCCTCTTCTCCCCAATTCTGTTTAGTACCTCTTCACTAGTTACATGATCTACCCATCTAATCTTCAGCATCCTTCAGTTGCACTACTGTTCAAAACCTCTTATTCTCTTCCTGTCTACAATGTTTGTCGTCCATGTTTCACTTCCATGCATTGTTGCACTCTGAGCCGTGGCCAGCTCGCGCTAATGCCATTTCTTCTTTAGCATTTTGTCGCAATCGAGTTGCGTCTTATTTCGCCCTGAGCTACTACCATGACGAGTTGCTGACTTTCCCCTGTCAGTGGCAACAGTAGCGCTTATCGATACTAGTACTGCTGTACCATCTTTGGTGTGATCACTATATTTCCGTGCGGCAGTCGGTCGGTTGGGACAGGGCAGCAAGGAAGTCTTTGCGGCGCGAAGTCAGGCCAGGGCCACTGGCAGCGTGCACGCGAGGTCGGATTCTGAGGCGCTAGCTGCGAGAGCTACAAAGTTCGTTGCCTGCCGAACCTGGACACTGAAACTGAGTTATCAGTTAACCTGTTATGAAACCTCAACTGCTGTGACATCTCTTCCTTCACTGCCAGTTGTTGCTTCCTGGGCTGATCCCGCTAGCAGTAACATAGGATGTGTTGGAGTTAGCGAAATTTTGCAGCTGTCTTCCTGTATGCTCTTTAACTATTAAATTGGTTGTTACTTATTAGTGAAGTGCACCAGCGGTATTTTCTGCCTTGTGACCATGAACGCCCCAGTTACCTGCCCTGGTCGTTAGCGTAGTTTTCCAGCAGTTTGTGTTTCCTTGCCATGTTGATGATGTCCGGCAGGGCATGTAGTTCAACAGCCTTTTAGTTGTTTGTTCATAGTTATTTTCTTAAGAGTGGTTATTGTACCTTGGCTGTTTTTTAGATGCCAAATTCTAAGACGGAGTGGGGCTGGTATCTTCGTCCTCGGCTGGTATTTTCCGTTGCCGTACCGTTGGTCAGGCGGAAGGGAATTTATTAGGTTGTTGGTAGGTCTCACAGCCGTCCCTGGGTCGGGTTGCCAATCGATTATTTAACCTTACTCTTGGCTGCCTGTCTCACCTCACCTTACGTTAGAGCTACCTCCTCAGGCCAACCCTTGGAATACTTCTGAGCACCACTGTTCTGTTGGTTTTAGATTCTGATTTTCATTTTAATCTGATGTGCTGTGTGAGGCCTTCAGCCGTCTATTAATTTAGTTTGTTTTTATTTGAAAATAAGGCCTTCAGCTGTTTTAAATTAAAATATGAAGACTGATTTGTTTAGAAGCTAAATTTTAAAAGTCTGTTCTATCTGAAATTCTTGTTGTCCAGGCCTTAAGCCCTGCGTTTTTCACTCGCTTGTGTGTGGCCTTCAGCCGAGTATATACGGGAAATATTTTTTTGAGTAAGGTCTTCAGACGCGTGTATTCTTTAAAGCAAATTTATAGCTTGTGTTCAGGCCTACAGCCGTTCTTGTTTCCCGCGAGGTTTTGGGCCTTCAGCCCAGGAGCTATCGCATGTTTTCTTAACTAGGCTTTCAGACGCATTGTTTTAATTTGATCCTTTTAAGGAAATTTGTAATTAAGTGGTTCTTAGGAAAATAAAAGTGTGTCTGTTTTTGTGTGACTAACAGCAACTGTTTATGGCCCGCTCCACAACCATAACCTGATCCACTCTGTCCTGCGAAACAACATTTCATACTCCATACAAATTCTTTCAGAAAGGATTTCCTGACACTTAAATCTATACTCACCGTTAACAAATTTTTCTTCTTCAGAAATGCTTTCCTTGCTATTGTCAGTCTACATTTTATATCCTCCCTACTTAGACCATCCTCAGTTACTTTGCTTCCGAAATTGCAAACTCCATCTACTACTTTAAGTGTCTCATTTCCTAATCTAATTCCCTCAGCATCACCCGATTTGATTCGACGATATTCCGTTATTCTCGTTTTGTTATTATTATTATTTTTATTTTTGTTATTATTATTATTATTGTCGTCTTTGTGGTGGCGCACCGTGATACGTTAGAACGTGCACTACGTGTAGCAACTTCTTGAAAGGAAATCTGGGAGTGACAGGTAACGGTTTGTTTGTATTTGTGGCAGAAGGGACGTGCAGTACTGTGTGTTGTCCGAAATCTGAATGAGAAGTCATAATTGTGTCTCCGGGGGCGTGATAAAGCAAATTAAATGAGAGTTAATTGTTTCTCGTTACGACTGTGAATCAACTATTCATTCAGTGGCTTTACGAATTCATTGCGAATTAAGTATTGGTTCAAATGGCTCTAAGCACTATGGGACGCAACAACTGAGGTCATCAGTCCCCTAGACTTAGAACTGCTTAAACCTAACTAACCTAAGGACATCACACACATCCATGCCCGAGGCAGGATTCGAACCTGCGACAGCAGCAGCCGTGTGGTTTCAGACTGAAGCGCCTAGAACCGCTCGTTCACCGCGGCCGGTAGTTAAGTATTGGGACTAAACCAGTGGGTGAGTCATTTTTACTAAGAATCTGTTTTCCATAATCTTATGTAAATGGTTAGTAACACCTAACATTAACAGGAAAGGAAAAAAGAGACTTCAGTCTTAAGTATTTTTTAAATATTACATATATTGTCATAAACTGTGTAGATCGTAATCAATATAAACATTAAATTTGGGAACTAGTTTCGGTAGTTCATACAACAGTCCTCAAACCATTCATGGTAAAGGCTTAGTATCAGTGTATACAGTGAGGTTAGACTGCATTGTCTGCACATTTTGGTACATTCTCATATGAGAGACAATTAGGTTATTTCGTTGGTGAATCCAGCACTTCACTGAAATTATCTCTCATATGGGAATTTACCAAGATATAGTGATAATGCCATCCAGTCTCGCTGTATACACTGACGCTGTGCCTTTACCGTGATTGATGTGAGTGTGGATGTACGAAGAACAGAAACTAACTAGTGTAAATTACTTTGCGAACTTCTCCTAAGAAAGATTTTGATTGACAGTATGTGAACGAATTGTCATGCGGTCATGCATGCAACTGGTTAACTATTTGTTTAGGCATACGTGCAGATAGCTAGACAGTGTTGATGATAGTTATCTGGCTTCTTCAGCTTTTAGTTTTCGTGTATGATGAAGGCAGAGTGCCTGACGTTTTGTTATGTTGTTGCAAGGTTGCCCGTTGTAGGCGCTGATGAAATTTGTTCCACGCTTGACATTTTTCTATGCTGTCAAACGATATTTTGTGTTCGAATATTCTAGCCCTGTTTAAGTTCTCTTGGAATAAAGAAAGTTGCATTGCTTTACTACACACATCAAGAAAAGTTTTACATCACCCTCGTTCAAAGAACTCCTGAAGATAGACGTTGTCTGTGGATATTGTATTATAGACACAGACCCTGTGACTGTTCAGAGATGTCACGAAACCCGTCCAAAGATGTAAACAACCATGCATGAACAGGAACTATTAGACGGAGGGGGTCCGACAGCCGATTAGCTTCAGTCATGCCAAGAAGGAGGTACACGGCTAGTGTTGTCTGTAGTTCAACCATGCCTAGACGGTCAATACCGCAGCTCGATCGCGTCCGCATTGTTACTTTGTGCCAGGAAGGGCTATCAGCAGCGGAAATGTCCAGATGTCTCGTAATGAACCAGAGTGATGTTATTCGGACATGGAGGAGAAACAGTCTACTACTACTTCAGTGGATGACCACTACGTGCGGATTATGGCTCGGAGGAACCCTGACAGCAACACCACCATGTTGCGTAATGCTTTTCGGGCAGCCACAGGACGTCTTGCTACGACTCAATCTGTGCGCAACTTCACTTCCGCCGTCCATGGCGAGTTCCAAAAGAATGGTTCAAATGGCTCTGAGCACTATGGGACTTAACTTCTGAGGTCATCAGTCCCCTTGAACTTAGAACTACTTAAACCTAACCAACCTAAGGACATCACACACATCCATGCCCGAGGCAGGATTCGAACCTGCGACCGTAGCGGTCGCGAGGTTCCAGACTGCAGCGCCTAGAACCGCTCGGCCACTCCGGCCGGCGGCGAGTTCCATCTTTGCAACCACCACACCATTCAGCGCGACAGAGATGGGCCCAACAACATGCCGAATGGACCTCTCAGGATTGGTATCACCGTTGAGTGTCGCATATGTTTTCAACCAGACAGTCGTCGGAGACTTGTTTGGAGGCAACCCGGTCAGACTGAACGTCTTAGACACATTGTCCAGCGAGTTCAGGAAGGTGAGGTTCCCTGCTGTTTTGGGGTGGCAGACGTACGCCACTGGTGGTCATGGAAGGCACCGTGACGGCTGTACGATACGTGAATGCCATCCTCCGACCAATAGTGCATTCATATCGGCAGCATATTGGCGAGGCATTCGTCTTCATGGGCGACAATTCGCGCCCCCATCGTGCACGCCTTGTGAATGACATCCTTCAGGATAACGATGTCGTTCGAATAGAGTGGCCAGCATGTTCTGTAGACATAACTCCTATCGAACGTGCCTGGGATGGATTGGAAAGGGCTGTTTATAGACGACGTGACACACCAACCACTCTGAGGGATCTACGCCGAATCGCTGGTGAGGAGTGGGGCAATATGGACCAACAGTTCCTTGATGAAATTGAGGATAGTATGCCACGACGAATACAAAAAAAAAGGGTTCAAATGGCTATGAGCACTATGCGACTTAACATCTGAGGTCATCAGTCCCCTAGAACTTAGAACTACTTAAACCTAACTTACCTAAGGACATCACACACACCCATGCCCGAGGCAGGATTCGAACCTGCGACCGTAGCGACGACGAATACAGGCATGCATCAGTGTAAGAGGACGTGCTGCTGGCTTTTAGAGGTACCGGTGTGTACAGCAATCTGGACCACCACCTCTGAAGGTCTCGCTGCATGGTGATACAACATGCAATGTGTGGTTTTCATGAGCAATAAAGAGTGCGGAAATGATGTTTATGTTAATCTCTATTCCAATTATCTGCACAGGTTCCGGAACTTTCGGAACCGAGGTGATGGAATTTTTTTTTTTTTTTGATATGTGTATAAGTGGTTTCCGTTTTGTTAATTGATGTTTTTGGTGCTAAATAAATTATTTTTAAATTGAGCCCCATGTCAGCAAACTCTCCAGCCCGAGCCCAACCCCACAGTGCGCTACATTACATGTTATGGACTTGAGTAAGCCGAAGCTAGACGAAAGTAGTGAGGAGCAGCAGATAGGAGATCTGGGAGAACTTAATATGAAAGCTGGTGTCAGTTGGGAGCGGGGTGTCTCGTGGAGAACGCACTTGTCGAAGCAGTCAGACCTTGCTCACATCCTGGGACAAATTCCACGATTACTTTCAACAGCTTGTAAGACTTCTGGGAATTCCCATTTCTGAAGGGACGTATGGTATCTCCATTAATTTATAATCACATAATTCTGTCACATTATTTTGTAAAATACAACATCTACTTATTAAGGCATTTGGAAATTCTTCACGAATATATAGTTAGCGAAGAAAAATGCGCCATTCTTCATTTATCTTCTAGAATGCCAGAAGTGCATCCTATAAACCGCCTAGTCCGAGGCAGTCGGCAATTAAAGCTTCTTTTATTATTCGTTAAACTCCTTCCTCCGTAAGGACGCATTAAAGTGCACTTATTATCCCCAGCACATAAAGTGAATAAAACGACGGAAAAATAATTTCTATAATTAAAATTCGTTTGTTATGAGAAAAATGGCACAACATATTCCACGGCCACGTGGCTCGGGTGATCGCTCACGACTGACTGTCAGCTGTCTGACCAAACTGGCTGCTCAGCATTGTGGCTACCTGCTGCTTTATAGCCGAAGCTTGTGAGGCCGTCCGCCTATAAATACTTTTATGTTTCATTTGTTACCCTGTAAATCAAGTAAAGCTGGGCTAGACTCGAAGAGTGATTTCAGCGTGATGTTGTGCCTTTGACTTCCTTCCATCTCAGAACGAACTTATAGAACCAATTAGCGGTGGATCTGCATTTCAAAAGATACTCCGGAATGCGGTGCCACTTGACATGGTATTATTGTCTTTCTTATAAGTGAATGAAGCGTTTAATAACAAAGAAACTCATAGGATCAAGCGGAGATCGCACACAAAGCCTCAGTTTTTCTCTTCTTTTTTTAACCTTCCTGGTGCCCAAAAAAGTGAGGTGTCGCGAGGAGGAGGGCGCAGCACGACGTCAGACTCGTTGATACTATCGACGTATATTTTTTCTGAAGAAAAACTTCGATGACCAGCGAAATAATCGGTTCTAAGTGTGGAAGAGGCGGGAAACAGCTATTCATCATAGGAACTCCCCAGCTCTGAGATGAGTTCAGGAAGACACTGCAAAGGAAACTGTAGAAATATTGTCAGTACTTTGGATTGCGGGCAATCGCACAATGGCGTTCATTATGGAACTGCCAAAAATCAAGGACACTTTTCTCGCCATCAGCATACAAGTAGTGTACTGCGTGTCCACAAATCCATTTCTCAGATTTCCTCTTCGCTTATGGGAAGCATCACGCGTCCAGAAAGAGGAGCAATGGGATAGGTATCTGATGAGGAGTCGTACGGGTAATTAGGGACAACACCTGTCGCACCATAAATCAGACACCTCTTGCCGATCTGCGATGCTCGTCTGTGTCCAAAACATCACATCCGACACACAACGGGCTGCCGGCGAGATGAAACTCGAGGAGGCGTGACAGGCATACTTGCCTCCGATTGACTGTAAGGTACCATGCAGACTGGACCTTAGTGTCAAAATAAGAAGCGCTCACCGATCGCCTAACGGCACGCCAGTCGACTTGGGGATGCTTCCACACAACCACATTCGGTGACCTGCTGCCGAAGAAACTCGTAAATTGCCTTCGTGTATGTCAAGTGCGCTGGTAAGACACTTAGGACAACGGCGCCACAGCAAAATTTGAGAGCCAATGAAAGGAACTACAGCTCTGTCACACACATGATACATACCTAAACCACCCCTGCACCTCGGGAGGGTGAGGGCCTCGTGCCTTAATTAGAACAGCAAGTCGTCGCAAACAAATAAATCCAATGCCACTAGCATGCGGCGGGTCATGGATGGCTGAATAGGAAGTGTCTGTGCCACGTGGAGGATACATGACGCCATAAATATATTTACATATTGTGCCCTCTGCATTCGAGCGCTCGTAAACGGTGATCTAAGAGCCCAGTTCGTAAGCACCTGCAGTTGAGGACAGTCGTACGCCGCAGATCGCATGCGAAGTCGAGTCCTGTGCATCTTATAGGCTACAGGCAAAAGAGGAGCACTGTCCGCAAGAGATCCGCACTTATAGCCGTGGCGCTCGATTTGAGGATGTTACGGCAGCTACCAGAAGCCGTGACAGTCATCCCCTGACCTCAGTACCGCTATGAAGAAAGGTGAATAGATCATGTGCATAAGCAGTGCGGCTGAATACACAGTCATCGAGAGACATCACAGAGAGGCATTGACGGAGGCTGCAGAGCAACGGTTCCATGACGAAAGCATACTACAGTGCAGAGATCGGGTAGCCTTGAAGCACTGATCAACGGAAGGAGATGGGACGAGTTAGACGGCCAATGTAGAGTACACGAATTGTAGCTGCACCAAGGAGAAATAACGACGTTGGCGGTAGTATCTTCTACTACGGAGTGCACTTTCCAGATAGTCGTGATCGATCCGATAGAACGCCTGGCTGAAGTCAAGAGCTGCCAAAAAGTCCAGGTATACATTGAATGTGAGCAAGAGCATTATGTCCAGATAGTGACCGAGGGCAGTGCGGATGTTACTGGCATCTCCAAAAGAAGTTTGATAGGAGGAAACCATGTACCGAGTCGTTCGTTTAAGCCGCGCTTCCAACAGCCTGGTTAATATCTTTGTGTTTCCATTGAGTAACGTCAAATGACGGTAATCGCATACACGCGAGGTTCCCCGTGGCTTGTCGATGGAAATGATAAAACTATCGAGGAAACCATCTGGAATCGGCACGAAAGGTGACATAAGGCCCTGACAAATTTCCGTCCGCTCTGGCACTAGAAGGGGACGAAATGTTAGACAAAACTCCAGTGGGACGCCGTCGGGGGCAGGCGACCTGTTCGTTTGAGCCTCCTGGATAGCATCAAGGACTTCGTCCTCTGTGACGTTAGCAAGCAAACCCACCCTCGCATCCACGGTAATCGAGCCAAAGAATAGGCTGAAGAGTGATGCATGGTGGTGACGTTTTGAGGGTACAGCTTAAAATAATGTGCATAGAGGGCAGCTCCTCTGTCCTGTTGGGTATCAAAACGCCACCCATCATCGGTCGTAAGAACTTCAACCAAAGTCATCCGACGGTGGCGTCGTTTTGCTTTGACATGATACGTAGATGGAGGCTCCTGCACTGAACTGACGTGTGCGCATCCTGACCGCAGCTCCTCCAAGGTTGCGACGAGAGAGGGGTGTGAGCTGTGGCTTGACAGACAAAACTCACCATCGCCTGGCACTCTGGCCAATACGGCGTCACAGTACATTCGTGGAGAATGATGAAACAGAATCCCTGAGTTCGTCACTCCACGCCACGATCTCTCTTCCGTAACCAATCAAGGCCTTGCACAGAGCAGGCACGCGGAGTGGCCGCACGGTTTCAGGCGCCATGTCATGAATTGTGCGGGCCCTCCCGCCGGAGATTTGATTGCTCCCTTGGGCATGGATGTGTGTGTTATTCTTAGCATAAGATAGCTTAAATAGTGTTTAAGGCTAAGGACCGATGATCTCAGCAGTTTGGTTCCTTAGGAATTCACACACACACACACACACACACACACACACACACACACACACACACACATACGAAGTGCAGGCTTTGCACAGAGCACCACCAATGACAGGGCAGACTGAAAGGCATCACGACGTCAACGAAAAGCCGTCCACGCCGATCTCAATGAGCTGCCGGCAGTCGGACCACGAAAAGTTGGTCAAGTTCAGTTTCTATGGTCCACAGTCGCGCCACAAGCTCTGACGACAGAGTCTGATGGCGCAGATATAAGAGTCGTGGTCAAAGAACGGAACAGGCCAGACTTCAGAAACCTGCCCTCACTGGCAATATCGCGGAAGATGTAAACACGACAGAGGCGGCTGGAAGATTGGTTAATAAAATACGTGAACCCCAAATGACCGCCGCGAACATTTTCCCAAGAATCCACAAGACTGAGGTGCTGAAGAATTGTCGATATTACCGCGAACAGACGTGGTAGTTGGTCTTTGGGTGCCTGGGTGCGGTTGAAATTGCCTCCCATGATCAATGCAGCCTGCTAACACAGGAAACGAGGCACGGCTGCCTCTGAGAAGAAGGTGGAATATTCACGGCGACGACTCGAACCACTTGGTGCATAGACATTGACGATCCTGAAGCCACTAAATGTGAGAGCCATACCTCGGCATCAGGGAGATAGGAATTTGCATCAGCGAAGATTCCGTCACGTAAGAGAATCGCTACCCACTACAAGTAGGGGAAGCGTGAGGGACATGCGCTCTAAAACCATGGGGAGCACAAAAAGTTGCAATGTGCACCTCCTGTAAGAGAGCAACTTCAACGTCTGCAGCATACTTCATGTCAGGGAGCAAAACCAGTTTGTGGCTTATGCGAATGGTATTGACTTTGACCGTGGCTATGTGATAAGTCTGGAAACCTGCCTTCGCCATGAGAACAGGCGATTCAAACACGGGGGAGGCACTGGGAACTCTCTGTTAGGGCCCTGGGAAAGGGCACGTCACTGTGATGGGGAGGAAGCCGATCCCTCCAAGGGGACCCCATCTTTCTTTACACCTCCAGATTGTCTATCCTCAGCATCGACGTCGTACGCCCAGGAGACAGACGTCTGACTGGACTAGTTTAGTGGAACACTATCAGAGGTGCATCTGCAAGTAGTGTCAGACACAGAAAGGAAGGCAATCGCATCAGACGCAGGTGTGGGAACGTCGGTGTCCGGCGATGGACGCTGACTGAAGCTGGGGCGGGAAAGATTTCGCCTCTTCAGATGTCAGAGCATCAGAGGGCAGTGCGCCATCAAAAGCTAGGTAGCAATACTGCGCACACATCCGATGGAGTCGTTCATCAGAACGGTATAGCGCTCTCTCTTCCGTTTCCTCGGCGACCGTTACTTTCTAAGATGCTGTTCCGCGTCTGATGGCATGCGGCTGTGCCCGATATGTGGCCAGAGGGCGGAAAAGCAGGACTCGAGACTGCTTCATGATCAACAACCACGGGGGTCGGCACTGACAGCTCATGCCTGCTGACGGTCATCGTTCATTTGTATTATCTCCGGAAGGAGTATTGAACAGTCAGGCAAAACGTCCATCGCGTCGTCGAGAGGAGTCGACGCCGGTACCAACTGATACAGAGAGAGGCAGCGGGCAGGACCGCTGCAGACGTGTAAGATATAAAAGAGCGACGTCTCCGATCGGTGTCTGAACCAGTCTTTGTCGGAGACATCCAGAACGAACATGGACTTCCCTGCCATAACCTGAACAGGCCGGCGATAACCAAATAGGAGCCGCGTGGGGTAGCCGCGCCGTCAGGGGCATCTTGTCACGGCCCGCCTGGCTTCCCCCGTCGGAGGTTAGAGTCCTCCCTCGGGCATGGGTGTGTGTGTGTTGTCCATAGCGTAAGTTAGTTTAAGTTAGATTAAGTAGTGTGTAAGCTTAGGGACCGATGACCTCAGCAGTTAGGTCCCATAAGATCTTACCACCACCAAGTAGGAAAGCACGTGTTCCCGTAGTTCAATTTTTATCTGGCGGACGCCATTGAGGACACGATACGTTTAGAATGTCTGCCACGTTTGAGCAACGTGACTGACGACGCTGCCTCGGGCATGGATGTGTGTGATGTCCTTTGGTTAGTTAGGTTTAAGTAGTTCTAAGTTGTAGGGGACTGATGACTACAGTAGTTAAGTCCCATAGTGCTCAGAGCTATTTGAACCATTTTTTTTTTTTTTTTTTTACTGACGACGTTTCCGTAAGGTTTAAAGGGGCCACCACAACGTCCGACGGTACCTCAAAAGGGAGATCGAAAACTCGCAACGTTCTGAGGCCAAAATCAGCGTGATCAACCACGACAGTCCCTGTATGTCCGTCAGAGTATCGGAACTTGAGAGCCTTAGCGTGGCGCCGCACAACGTCGGCCACATCTAGTCATTCGCCAGCTTCATGTACAAAGTATTTGCACTGAGGATCGAAAAACGAATGCCGACAATATCTTAAGGCAAGCGACGAATTTCATCCCGTATAAAAAATTCCACTTCATAAGCATTCGGTCGTTCGTGATCCAATAGAAAAGCGAATTATGGTTTGGGTAAAAATATGGCATTAATAAGTAACTTAACAAAAGGAACTACACTAAAAAAAGTGAACAAATACTAATTCAGTAGAAGAAGTAAACAAAGAAAACAGTGGCATATGTGTTATTCGTTATTTAATTTACAAGTAATTTATTGCGAATACATTTGTTTGAATGATATTATTTGGCTAATTATCCAGATATGGAGCTATTTGCATAATACCCATTTCTTTTCACCAATACACTTTACCTTTCCTTTCTCTTTCTATTCATATTACCAACTGTAACGAGTCCTGAGCCATGGTGGGGTTGATGGCGTCGCCTTTCGAATCCCTGGCGCCAGTAGCTCGATGTGTCGTATGATGTCAAAAATGGTTCAAATGGCTCTGAGCACTATGCGACTTAACTTCTGAGGTCATCAGTCACCTAGAACTTTGAACTAATTAAACCTAACTAACCTAAGGACGTCACACACATCCATGCCCGAGGCAGTATTCGAACCTGCGACCGTAGCGGTCGCTCGGCTCCAGACTGTAGCGCCTAGAACCGCACGGCCACTCCGGCCGGCCGTGTGATGTCCCTCTGGTTTGAGGCCACTAGGGTCTTTGCTCGAGGTTGTTGATGGGGCACGGGGCGTGTTGTGGCGTGGCGAGTTGTTGAGCTGACAAGGGACACCGCACGAGAGGACAGCTCGCCTTCTTCCGGCTGCAGCCTGGTGGCTTACCTCTCCCTCTGCTCAGTGGCAGGGAGGCTGTTGCTAGAGCAACTCTTCCTTATTTCCTCAGAGGGCTGAGTCACGTGTCGCGTCCCTGTGTTTTCAACGGAGCTGTTAGAACGATCTGTAGGAAGGGGAGAGTTTCTGCTCCCCCCGGTACTACTAGACACTGAGTGCGAGTGATAGGGGGAGAGGGTTGCAAGCGACGTAGTTTGTTCAGTGCAATGCAGTGAATTTTGTGCGTTAGCGGAAGTGACTTGGCGATGGAAATAGGAAATGAAATGGTTGAAATGGCTCTGAGCACTATGGGACTCAACTGCTGAGGTCATTAGTCCCCTAGAACTTAGAACTAGTTAAGCCTAACTAACCTAAGGACATCACACACATCCATGCCCGAGGCAGGATTCGAATCTGCGACCGTAGCGGTCTCGCGGATCCAGACTGCAGCGCTAGAACCGCGCGGCCACTTCGGCTGGCATGGAAATAGGACTTAAGTATGAATATTGGGTATTTGGTCGGCAGTTCCTGTTAAGCCTACATTTAATATAGCTTTGGCGACAATGCCTTGTACATTGCTTCTGATTATGTGGCGTCGCAAGAATGAAGACTGAACGTCAGTTGATTTTTTGTAAGGTCCGGTGACAGAACGTTCTAATAAGTATCTAGCTGGCATGTATCAATTTGGAGTATTTACCCGTTATGCAAGAGCAAATTACATTGACTTATGTAATGTCTCAAAGCAAGTGTAATATTACTTCGGCCATTTAATATTATTTGAATGGGCTGTTCGTACTTGGCGTCAACTTTATTTCGACAGGATCTTCCTGCACATAACTGTTAGTCGACTGGCTGCTGTACGGTTTGGCGTTGGTCCCGGCGGAGGTTCGAGTCCTCCCTTGGGCATGGGTGTGTGAGTATGTCCTTAGGATAATTTAGGTTAAGTAGTGTGTAAGCTTAGGGACTGATGAGCTTAGCAGTTAAGTCCCGTAAGATTTCACACACATTTGAACGTTTTGAACAGTTTGGCTCGGGCGCTCTGTTTGTAGTTAACGAAGATCGGTCTGTAGTGGGTGATTTGTTGATTTTTCTTGCCTCTCCTGCGCCGGCATGTTCGACTCAAGGTCCAGCGTTGCTGCCTAGGACTGCGGCGTCACGCGGCCGCCACTACTGACGCTTGTGACTTGTTCTGTATTTCAAAACAGCTCATTTGATAACTTGTTCTTACGTGGAATTGTGTCGATGTCACTTGCTGTGGTATCCTGACCATTGTTGTTGTTGAGGTCTTCAGTCCTGAGACTGGTTTGATGCAGCTCTCGATGCTACTCTATCCTGTGCAAGCTTCTTCATCTCCCAGTACCTACTGCAGCCTACATCCTTCCGAATCTGCTTGTGTACTCATCTCTTGGTCTCCCTCTACGATTTTTACCCTCCACGCTGCCCTCCAGTACTAAATTGGTGATCCCTTGATGCCTTAGAACATGTCCTACCAACCGATCCCTTCTTCTAGTCAAGTTGTGCCACAAACTCCTCTTCTCCCCAATTCTATTTAATACCTCCTCATTAGGTATGTGATCTACCCATCTAATCTTCAGCATTCTTCTGTAGCACCACATTTCGAAAGCTTCTATTCTCTTCTCGTCTAAACTATTTATCGTCCGCGTTTCACTTCCCTACATGGCTACACTCCATACAAATACTTTCAGAAACGACTTCCTAACACTTAAATCTGTACTCGATGTTAACAAATTTCTCTTTTTCAGAAACGCTTTCCTTGCCATTGCCAGTCTACATTTTATATCCTCTCTACTTCGACCATCACCTGTTATTTTGCTCCCCAAATAGCAAAACTCCTTTACTACTTTAAGTGTCTCATTTCCTAATCTAATTCCCGCAGCATCACCCGACTTAATTCGACTACATTCCATTATCCTCGTTTTCCTTGTGTTGATGTTTATCTTATATCCTCCCTTCAAGACACTGTCCATTCTGTTCAACTGTTCTTCCAAGTCCTTTACTGTTTCTGACAGAATTACAATGTCATCGGCGAACCTCAAAGTTTTTATTTCTTCTCCATGGATTTTAATACCTACTCCGAACTTTTCTTTTGTTTCCTTTACTGCTTGCTCGATATAAAGATTGAATAGCATCGGGGATAGGCTACAACCCTGTCTCACAGCCTTTCCCAACCACTGCTTCCCTTTCATGTCCCTCGACTCTTATAACTGTCATCTGGTGCTAAATGCTAGAACCGTAGGTTTGCCTTTCCTTAATCTTTCTTCTAAGATAAGTCGTAAGGTCAGTATTACCTCACGTGTTCCAACATTTCTACGGAATCCCAACTGATCTTCCCCGAGGTCGGCTTCTACCAGTTTTTCCATTCGTCTGTAAAGAATTCGCGTTAGTATTTTGCAGCTATGACTTATTAAACTGATAGTTCGGTAATTTTCACATCTGTCAACACCTGCTTTCTTTGGGATTGGAATTGTTATATTCTTCTTGAAGTCTGAGGGAATTTCGCCTGTCTCGTACATCTTGCTCACCATATGGTACAGTTTTGCCGCCAGGAGTGGCTCTCCCAAGACTGTCAGTAGGTCTAATGGAATGTTGGCTACTCCCGGGGCCTTTTTTCGACTTAGGTCTTTCAGTGCTCTGTCACTCTCTTCACGCGGTATCATATCTCCCATTTCATCTTCATCTACATCTTCTTCCATTTCTATGATATTGTCGTCAAGAACGTCACCCCTGTATAGACCCTCTATATACTCCTTCCACCTTTTTGCTTTCCCTTCTTTGCTTAGAACTGGGTTTCCATATGAGCTCTTGATATTCATGCAAGTGGTTCTCTTTTCTCCAAAGGTCTCTCTAATTTTCCTGTAGGCAGTATGTACCTTACCCCTAGAGAGATAAGCCTCTACATCCTTACATTTGTCCTCTAGCCATCCCTGCTTAGCCATTTTGCACTTCCTGTCGATCTCATTTTTGAGACGTTTGTATTCCTTTTTGCCTGTTTCACTTACTGCATATTTGTATTTTCTCCTTTCATCAATTAAATTCAGTTTCTCTTCTGTTACCCAAAGATTTCTACTTGCCCTCACCTTTTACCTACTTGATCCTCTGCTTCCTTCACTGTTTCATTCCTCAAAGCTACCCTTTCTTCTTCTACTCTATTTCTTTCCCCCATTCCTGTCAATTGTTCCCTTATGTTCTCCCCGAAACTCTGTACAACCTCTGGTTTAGTCAGTTTATCCAGGTCCCATCTCCATAAATTCCCACCTTTTTGCAGTTTCTTCAGTTTTAAACTACAGTTCATAACCAATAGATTGTGGTCAGAGTCCACATCTGCCCCTGGAAATGCATACAATTTAAAACCTGGTTCCCAAATCTCTGTCTTACCATTATATAATCTATCTGCAACCTTTTAGTATCTCCAGGGTTCTTCCATGCATGCAATCTTCTTTCATGATTCTTGAACCAAGTGTTAGCTATGATTAAGTTGTGCTCTGTGCAAAATTCTACCAGGCGGCTTCCTCTTTGATTTCTTACCCCCAATCCATATTCACCTACTACGTTTCCTTCTCTTCCTTTTCCTACTGTTGATATCCAGTCCCCCATGACTATTAAATTTTCGTCTGCCTTCACTACCTCAATAATTTCTTTTATCTCATCATACATTTCATCAATATCTTCATCATTTGCAGAGGTAGTTGGTATATAAACTTGTACTACTGTAGTAGGCGTGGGCTTCGTGTCTATCTTGGCCACAATAAGGCTTTCACTATGCTGTTTGTAGTAGCTTACAGGCACCCCTATTTTTGGTTCATTATTAAACCTACTCCTGCGTCACCCCTATTTGATTTTGTATTTATAACCCCGTATTCACCTGACCAAAAGTCATGTTCCTCCTGCCACCGAACTTCACTAATTCCCACTATATCTAACTGTAACTTACCCATTTCCCTTTTTGAATTTTCTAATCTACCTGCCCGATTAATGGATCTGACACTCCACGCTCCGATCCGTAGAACGCCAGTTTTCTTTCTCCAGATAACAACGTCCTCCTGAGTAGTCCCCGCCCGGAGATCCGAATGGGGGACTATTTTACCTCCAGAATATCTTACCCAAGAGGACACCATCTTCATTTAACCATACAGTAAAGCTGCATGCCCTCGGGAAAAATTACGACTGTAGTTTCCCCTTGCTTTCAGCCGTTCGCAGTACCAGCACATCAAGGCCGTTTTGGTTAGTGTTACAAGGCCAGATCAGTCAATCATCCAGACTGTTGCTCCTGCAACTACTGAAAATACTGCTGCCCCTCTTCAGAAACCACACGTTTTTCTGGCCTCTCAAGATATACCCCTCCGTTGTGGTTGCACCTACGGTACGGCTATCTGTATCGTTGAGGCACGCAAGCCTCCCCACCAACGGCAAGGTCCATGCTTCATGGAGGGAAGGGGGGAAGGTCCCGACCATTACAGGTCGTTAATGCGCAACCTTAGTGTGTTGTAGAGATGCTCTGCATCCGTCTGGCCTTTCTAACCGTGGGGCGGTGACGGCGCGCTCTCATCATGTCAAAGCGTTTGGCTGCACCCGGAATGAAAGTGTGTCGTATCGCCTTGTTATTTTAATATGTTTTAAACTCTTGTTGGTTTAGTGCCCAAAGCTTTCTACAATTAGTTACTACTGTTGAAAGGGAGAGTTTTAGGTCTTACTATTATTGCCATTTGGGCGTAATGTGTTATTGCTGCCGGCCGGTGTGGCCGAGCAGTTCTAGGCGCTACAGTCTGGAACCACGCGACCGCTGCGTTCGTAGGTTCGAATCCTGCCTCGGGCATGGATGTATGTGATGTCCTTAGGTTAGTTAGGTTTAAGTAGTTCTAAGCTCCAGGGGTCTGATGACCTAAGAAGTTAAGCCCCATAGTCGTCAGTGCCATTTGAACCATTTGTTATTGCTGCGCAACATTAATTATTATTAAATTGGTCTCTGATTCTTTGTACTGAAGTCACTCAACGCTCGAATCTCTATATTTTATTTATTACTGGTTTAACTGAGAGTTACTTCTCTAAGTGTTTTGTAGCTGAAGTTGATTTAAAATATTCAGTCATTTGGATTTTACGTAGGTCGGAACTTAAATAGTGGCAACTATTTATTCGCAACCGATACAAAAGAGTTGCATGTTTTCACCTGCTAATGTCCTTCAAAGTAGTCACCAGCGTTGTGTAGAACCCGTTGCCAGCGATGTGCAAGGCGTAGTATACCGTTAGCAAAGCCTGTTCTGCTCATGTTGCGAATGGAGCGGTCTAATGCCTGGCGAATCTCTGGAACAGTTCTGAAGCGAATGCCGCGAAGTGGTTCCTTCATCTTCGGAATCAAATCAAAGTCACAAGGACCTAAGTCCGGGGAGTATGGTGGATGGTAAAGTACTTCCCAGTCCCATCGACCGAACAGAGCAGTCACAGCTTGCGCTGTATGCGCCCGCGCATTGTCGTGCAAAATGATGGGTGGGTTACGCATAGAGTGTCGCCGCTTCCTTCGCAAAGCTGGTCGCAGGTGATTCTCCAAAAACGACCAGCTTTGCGAAAGCAGCGGCGACACTCGTAATAAATATATATGTTTTTGAATTGGTTAAATGTCTCCCTTTAATTCGATCTGTTGGGTATGCGAAACAGTCGAGCCGCATTCAACAACGAGGTGAAGAAGTGTTCTGTACGCATTTGCCTTTATAGAGGAGCTACACTTTCCTGGTATTCTTCGAATTAGCCGACGATTCATCTACTCTGCAACCGATCTTACGTGCTTGTTCGACCTCACATCACTTCGCAACGTTACCCGTAGATATTTAACCGATGAGACAGTAGACCGCTAACTCTGTGACCAAAGGTTTCAGGATTTTTTTCCTATTCACCTGCATTAACATTTTAGTTTTAGGACAAGCTGCCAATCATCACAAAAGAGAGTAATTCTGTCCATGCCATCATGGACCCTCCTTCAGTCACTCAAAGGAGACACTTTCCTGCATACTAAAGCATCGAAAGGAAACAGTATCAGAATGTTTTATTCACGTATGTAGAGTACTATTACTGTTCCTGGGGCACTCCTGGAGATACATTTTTATTACAGATCTCCGTACCTTTTAAGTACGTTCGGATCTTCGGTAACAGTCTACAGTGGGGCAATTTGTCTTAACACTTTCCGGTCTCTCGACATGTTTTGTTGCGATCTCAGGAACATTAGACACATCCAATACTCTCCATGTAATTACATCATTCTTCGTCTGCAGGGACAATGAAAATAGTGAAAAATAATCTCACGGAAGGATTAAATTTTAATCAAGATAAGCCACATTAATGGGAATAATGGAGTATCACTTCTGTAATGTCCGATCACGGTGTAATAATTTCAAATTCCATCAGTGTGTAACCATTTCACTCGGTTGAAAGCCAGAGAGAATTTTATTAAGTCATATGACTGTTAGGCCATGCATCCGTACAAATATTGCCAGCTTTTGAACAACGCACCTCAGTTACCATGCTTTTGAAGTGTTCCTGGGGCGACAATACATGCATTTTGTGGAGCGATGTGGGGCGCTAGTCCGCATGAGCGGCCTGGCCTCTGCCCCGCCGCGCCACTCCGTGCTACGCTGGCGCCGGTCGTCGACATCCGACCAAAAGCGGCCCGATGCCAGTCTCTTTCCTCGCGCCACCAGCCCGGCCGTATCCGTCTGCCGAGACACGCCCTGTCTCGTATCGACGTTTCTCTACCGCCTGTTTTCGCAGCCGCGCAAGTGCTCCCGAATCGCCGGGCTTAGGACTGACGGAATTTAGATAGGCGTCTTCTCTTCTCGCAATTTATCCGCGGCATCCTGTGTAACTGGAAACGGGGCGGAAGCGCCTGCGCGCTTGGATTTCGCCTCGTGAAGCGATACTGCGGACGCCTGGACCAACTGAACAGATGCGACCGGTGGAGAACTCTCCTCTCCGTGAAGAGAGAAACTTTATCTTTTCTCCTTCTCGCAGCCAACTGACGCAGTGAGATTGGAGAAATTTATTTGAAGACGTATCTGCATCTCTTTAATTACACAAACCTTGTATAAAAACGTGTTTTCGTACTTTGAAATCTGTCGATGAAAATTAACCACTTTAATCATAGATTTGTCCAAACAATGATGACGATTGACCCGACTGTAATTTAATTATAACTAGCTGAGTATGCGTCGTTGTCCTGGTATGTACTTATACCAATCTTCTGTTAGTACATCTCCTTCTTTCCCCTCTCTGTGTCTGTGCACTCACACACACCCTCTTTGTCTGTCACCTCTGTAACCTCTCTCTGTATACCTCTTTCATCCCCTCCATCTTACTGACCATCCCGTCATCCCGTGCCCCTCTCTCTGTCAATCCCCTCCTCTCCCTCTTTTTGTCCGTTTGCACCTTCCCCCCCACCTTCCCCAGCTCTAATTCCAGCTACCCCCCCTCCCTCTCTTTTTCTATCTCCTCGTCTCCTTCTCTCTGTCCATCTCCTCGCCCTCTCCCAGCCATCTGTATGTCTATGCTTTCACTATCTCCATATCTTCCCTCTCTCTGTCCAATCTCCTCGTCTTCCCTTTCTCTGTCCCATTCCTCCTCCCCCACTCTCTGTTCGTCTACATGTACCCCCTCTCTTTGCTTCCTGACCATATCCTTTCCTTTCTCTGTCCATCACCTCCTCTCCGTCTCTCATTTCCCCTCCAATCTCTGTGTCCATCTCATTTACCTCCCTTCTCTCTCCATATCATCACATTCCACCAATAAGACGCTTATAGTTCTTACACCGTCAATATTGCTCTCCAGATCGTACCTAACATCTGTACCAAATGCGGCTGAAATCGTTACAGGAGTTGAGGCTGAGCTTTTACCCGTGACTTCCCTGCTTACGCCCATGTCACATATGTTTCACATATATTTAATACATATTAACAGAATCTTCCGTCGGTTCTTGGTAGAACAACATTATGATAAATGAAAAGTACCAGTTTGCTTTTGTTCTACAATATTACTTTTATTGTTAACTGGTTTTCGGCTTACAAGGCCATCTTCAGACATTTATTCAATATCTGAAGGCGGCCTTGTAAGCCCAAAACCGGTTAACAATAAAAGTAATATTGTAGAACAAAAGCAAACTGGTGCTTTTCATTTATTATATTTAATACATTTCACAAGTATTTGTACACGTGTTTCACCTGTATCTCTAGCGAATTTCTCCATGCAGTTTCGTTTTACGCAGCTGAATGTTTATGACGTCGTGTCTTCTGAACTATATTCTCTACAATGATATAATTTTGCCGGTCGGCTACATGTAATGGTGTATGTGGCAAATATCTAAGAAATGTATTGTGAATAGAGTTAATAGTAAACAAGTAATAAATTGAAACGTAATACACGATGGTGCAGGTTTGCACGCGTATAAGTATTTATAATTTTATGGTTCCAAGTCTTCTGAACTGTGTGTCGTAGAGTGATATAAGTTTGCTGGTACACTCAGGTTCTTTTTTTTTTCTTTTGGAAGAGGGTGAGAACTAGTTTCATAAGGGTTTGAAATAATGTGTAAGTTTTTTTTTCCTGACAGTAAGTACTCTCTTTCTCAAACACTGGATCACTAAAGTATGGGTACTCATACGTCGTGGGCTTCACTGCTTTTTCAATCCCGCCCCACTCATTTGATAAGTAGGTGGTTCGTACCGCCACAGCGATTCTTTAGAGACAGTAAGTGATTTGTGTACCAAGTCTGGTTGATATTGGTCAAGTGGTTTAGGAGAGAAGTGGAACATACGTACATACACTATGTGATCAAAAGTATCCGTATACCTGGCTGAAAATGCCTTACAAGTTCGTGGAGCACTCCATCGGTAACGGTGGAATTCAATATGGTGTTGGCCCACCCTTAGCCTTGATAACAGCTTCCACTCTCGCAGGCATACGTTCAATCAGGTGCTGGAAGGTTTCTTGGGAAATGGCAGCCTATTCTTCACAGAGTGCTGCACTGAGGAGAGGTATCGATCATAGAATGAAGGCTTTCACGACCGGATGTTTCAGCTGCCGATAATTCTTCCGGGTCTTATGGCCGTGTTCCATGGAACTCTTCTATCTCTGACGTTTCGTCGAAACCTACGTTGGACATCTTTAGAGATGCTCCTGGTTGTGCTGAGTCTTGCCGAATGACGAGTCGGATGTCGAAGAACAGCCTAAATACCGTGGAAAGTGGGCGTGATCTGGATTTCACGTGATAGCAGAGATGAACCTTGTCAAGGATAAAATGTAACTATCGATCTTAGTACGTCAAAAATAACAACTTCTCATCGATTCTGTAGCGCCACTGTCCATATATCGCTGAGTTTCATAGCTTCTTCTTTTCTGTCAAAAATATCACCATGCTTATATATTTCGATGGCTTCTCGATGTCTGTCGATCACACTGGCATGAAGTCGGCGTTCCAAAGCATCCCCAAGGTGTTCTATAGCATTCAGGTCAGGACTCTGTGCAGGCCAGTCCATTACAGGGATATTATTGTCTTGCAACCACTCCGCCACAGGCGGTGCATTATAAACAGGTGCTCTATCGTGTTGAAAGATGCAATCGCCATCCCCAAATTTCTCTTCAACAGTGGGAAGCAAGAAGGTGCTTAAAACATCAGTATAGGCCTGTGCTGTGATACTGCCACGCAAAACAATAAGAGATGCAAGCCCCCTCCTTGAAAAACACAACCACACCATAACACCATCGCCTACAAATTTTACTGTTGGCACTACCCACGCTGGCAGAGACGTTCACCGGGCATTTGCCATACCCACACCGTATCTTCGGACCGCCTCATTGTGTATTGTGATTCGTCACTCCACACAACGTTTTTCCACTGTTCAATCGTACATTGTTTATGCTACTTACACCAAGCGAGTCGTCGTTTGGTATTTACCGGTGTGATGTGTGGCTTATGAGCGGCCGCTCGACCATGAAATCCAAGTTTTCTCACCTCCCGCCTAACTGTCATAGCACTTGCAGGGGATCCTGATGTAGTCTGGAATTCCTATGTGATGGCCTGCATAGATGTCTGCCTATTAGATCTTACGACTCTCTTCACCTGTCGGTGGTCTCTGTCAGTCAACAGACGAGGTCAGCCTGTACGCTTTTGTGCTGTGTGTGTCCCTTCACCTTTCCACTTCACTACCACGTCGGAATCAGTGGGATTAGGAATGTTTAGGAGTGTGGAAATCTCGCGTACAGATGTATGCCACAAGTGACTCCCAATCACCTGACCACGTTCGAAGTCCGTGAGTTCCGCGTAGCGCCCCATTCTGCCTCTCACGATGTCTAATGACGACTGAGGTCGGTGATATGGAGTACCTATGAGTAGGTGACAGCTTAATATACCTAATACGTATGTTTTGGGGTGGTTTCCTGATACTTTTGATCACATAGTGTACATACATACTTACATATACAGGCCGAACATTAACAAAACCCACAAACTGCAAAGACGATGTATTGGCAGAAAGATTCTATGAACATGTATCCGGAATTGTATCGTTGCCACAGTAGATGACACTGACGAGTGACAGTTCCTCTGACCAGGTGCCATGTGTTCCTTGTGTGCTGCAGGTTATGTGATTGAAGCAGCGTCGTGCAAGCTGCAGATGGTCTTGTATTCATGTTGGGAATAAGCCGAGATGGTATTAGTGTACGGCCAAGCACACAGAAATGGTCGAGAGGCAGGTCGGCTGTACCAAAACAAGTACTCTCACAGACGCCAGTCACATCACACAACATTTCAGGCCCATTTTGGGTCTTTATGTGATCAGGGGTTGTTTCAGACAGACGAGCGTGCGCGGAGGTTGCGGACTGTGCGTACACCAGATTTGGAGGTTCGGGTTCGACAGGATATTGTGACGACTACTGTCCCTATCACCTGCAATCCCATGGAGGCCTCTTCGACATCTACTGAGACGTGGATGCGACACAGCACTGTACTGTATTACGGGATGATTTGTTGTTGCACGTACACCGTAAATTTCCGAAGACAAGTTCGTGGGACCCTTTTCCTCCATTTCTAGTCAGAAATTGGTTCCTGCAGTTCGTCGGTTTTATTAATGTTCACCCTGTACACATACATACAGGGTGACAATTATCGAACAATATGAAAAAAAAAACGTAAATTAGTTACAAAATACGGCATGCACACATTTATTCATTATGTAAACATCACTACAGATATTCGAATTTAGGTTATGCCATCTTCGATATACCTGCCATCATTGGCGATGATGTGGCACAGACGAATAGCTAAATTCTGCTTGACCCGCTGAAGCGTCGGGACATCGATGCTGTCGATGACCTCCTGAATGGCTGTTTCCATATCGGCAATGGTTTCGGGATTATTTCTATACACCTCGTCTTTAATACAGAAACACAAAAAGGAGTCGCATGTGCTTAGATCCGGAAAATGTGGCGGCCAATCGAGGCCCATGACAGTGGCCTCTAGGTACCCCAGAGCCAGAATGTGGTCCCCAAAGTGCTCCTCCAGGGCTTCAAACACTTTCATGCTTCGATGGGGTCGAGCTCCATCTTGCATGAACCACATCTAGTCGAAATCAGGGTCACTCTGGATAATGTGGATGTTATCATCTTCGATAACCATCACGTACCGTACGGTAGTCTCCGTCCCATCAAGGAATATAGCACCGATTATTCCGTGACTGGACACTGCAAACCACATAGTCACCCTTTGATCGTGAGCAGGCTTCTCGATCCCGAAATGCGTATTCTCCAATTGCACCAGTTTTTCTTACTGATGGAATCCCTTAAAATGGAAGTGGGCTTGGTCGCTAAACCAAACCACATAGCGTTTACGAATTCCCACCATGCCCTGCGGCCAACAACGCATTACGGACATCCTAACGCGAACCGTTCAAAAGTTATGACGATTTTATTTCATATAGTTCAATAATTCTCACTCCGTACAAATATACATACATATATACGTACATAAATTTTTATAAGATGTATAGATTGTATGATGTGATAAAACAATACATTGTGTACTTCAGCTCAAAATAATCTGTAGCAGCGTATTTTATCACACGTAGTATTTAGTAACTGGAATGACGTCAGAAGTCGGACTCGTTGAATATACCGGTTTTCACCAGATCACTGAACTTAAGCAATGTCGGGCTTGGTCAATACTTGAACGAGTACCAGCCTGATACGCCAAGTGCTGTTGACTGCTTTCCCTTTGTTTTTACGCCAAATGAGAGGGCTTTCGGTGGCGTTCTTGATTCCTTGACTTTGCGCCAATGTCGTGAATGGAATTTCCAATTTTTCCGCTGTGCCCCTTGAAGTGAGGGCATGTGACACTGTTGATGACGATCCGACCATCACATGCAGACATTAAGCTCGGTGGCTCCCCTGGTGCTATTCTAAGAGGAGCAGACTACGTGCCGGCACAGAGTTTCACGCCCTACTCTCATCATCATCGTCATTATCCAACACAAACACGACACCACACTACATACGTCTATTACAAGCGGCTATACTTACCAAACACATTTAAACACAGATCTCTCGCGCCTCACGAAGAAATAGTGCCACTGTTCGCGAAGGACAGAAATACCTTTCCTAATTAGGTGACTGACTCTGCAGGTCCGGGTGCTATACGAACACTATATTGAAATTTTGACGTTACTCGCGATGGGGCATTGAAATAAATTCAGTGGTCGTAAGTGAAAATTTGTGCTGGACCGGGACTCGAAACCGAATTTCCCGCTTTACGCGAGGGGCTGCCTTAACCGCTTTGGCTATCCGAACACGTCCCAAGTTCAGGCACACTACATACGTAGCGGCCCAATTCATTACCCTCTTTGGTCACAGCTTCATGCAGATTTCCTCGAGAGGTCGGAAGAAGAGTACATCCGTACTGAATGCTCGGTAATGACCGTCAAGGCAATTATGTATGTGATGTCTGTTATTTCGGACATGTACGAAAGGACAGACAACACGTACATAAGTAAATGCTATATGACATTAACAGGATATGCTGTTCTGGATATTTGGTACATGCTGTACTCAGGGCCAACCCGAACTCCAGCTACAAAATTTCGGAAGCTGTTTAAGGGTATTTCGATATCGTGGGCTCATGTTTTGCGGTAGCTAGTTACGGAGTAATAACGTTGTTCTTATTTATTCGGTTTATTACCCAGTTACCTTTTAATCTCTTGGAATATGATAACAACAAGCTTGTAATATGCAGTTACCAAAACGTTCAAGTACTGTGAAGCGCCGGCCGGTGTAGCCGATCGGTTCTAGGCGCTACAGTCTGGAACCACGCGACCGCTACTGTCGCATGTTCGAATCTTGCCTCGGGCATTGATGTGTGTGATGTCCTTAGGTTAGTAAGGGTTAAGTAGTTCTAAGTTCTAGAGGACTGATGATCTCAGATGTTAAGTCCCGTAGTGCTCAGAGCCTACTGCGAAGCGGCTGTCATCCCTGTGGGATCATAGTGTTGTTGTGCCGTTCGTCCATTTCAATCAATTAATGTATTTAGAAGGTGCACATTGCCCAATTATTCATCAGCAAACCTATCAGAACTGCTGCGTATCACTGTTAACGTACAAATAAAACTGCCATGAAAACAAACTCGAAACAGAACCGAGTAGTACTGAAAGCGGAAAATAAAGTGGGCGTAACTATTGTCAATAACAAGTACCGTAAGTGAATGGAACAAATTTGTTTCCAAAGAGGACACACAGCGAATACTGTCGACATATGCACTGTTGTGCAGATATTTTCAGTGCCTGTCTGGTATAAAGTTAAACGCGGGTAAGCAATTAAACGAAATCCAATTACTATGTAACGAGCTGCCGCTGTCAACGGATCCCTCATACCAAAACGCTGGCCGGAGTGGCCGTGCGGTTCTAGTCGCAGCAGTCTGGAACCGAGCAACTGCTACGGTCGGACGTTCGAATCCTGCCTCGGGCATGGATGTGTGTGATGTCCTTAGGTTAGTTAGGTTTAATTAGTTCTCAGTTCTAGGGGACTGATGACCTCAGAAGTTAAATCGCAAAGTGCTCAGAGCCATTTGAACCATTTTGAACCATACCAAATCACTCAGAGAGTATCCACGAATATCCTCCACAACACCGTCAGCGGTGTCCGCGTTGCCTTACACCGTTTGATTTTCAAGCGGACATATCTATATTAACATCTCTACGTGATTATTCTGCTATTCACAGTAAAGTGACTGGCAGAGGCTTCAATGAACCACCTTCGAGCTGTCTTTACCGTTCCACTCTCGAAAACCGCGCGGGAAAAACTAACTCTTAAATTTTTATCTGCGGGTTCTGATTTCTCTAATTTTATCGTGATGATTATTCCTCACTATGTAGGTGGGTGGCAACAGAATGTTTTCGCAATCGGAGGAGAAATTTGTTGATTAAAATTTTATGCGAAGCTCCCGTCTTAACTAAAAACTCCTTTGTTTTAATGATTGCCACTCCAATTCACGTATTATGTCTGTGGCACTATCTCCCCTATTTCACAATAATACAAAACGAGTTTCCCTTCTTTGAACTTTTTCGATGCCATTCGCCAGCCGGTGATTCGGCATGATCCCTCAGAGCGGTTCGTGGGTCTCGTCGTCCATAAAGAGCCCTTTTCAATCTATCCGAGGCGTGTTCGATAGGGTTCATGTCTGGAGAACTTGCTGGCCACTCTAGTCGAGCGATGTCGTTGTCCTGAAGGAAGTAATTGACAAGATGTGCACGATGGGACCGCGAATTGTCGTCCATGAAGACGAATACCTCGCCAACATGCTGCCGAAATGGTAGCACTATCGGTTAGCGGATGGCATTCACGTAGCTTACAGCCGTTACGGCGCCGTCCATGACCTTCAGGGTGGGGGGGGGGGGGTGTTGTTTGTTACAGTATATCCAAAGCACTGCCTTCCTTGAGGCAGGACATACCAAAAAAAAAAAAAAAAAAAAAAAGGTTCAAATAGCTCTGAGTACTATGGAACTTAACTTCTGAGGTCATCAGTTCCCTAGAACTTAGAACTACTTAAATCTACTAACCTAAGGACATCACACACATCCATGCCCGAGGCTGCATTCGAACCTGCGACCGTCGCGGTCGCGCGGTTCCAGACTGTAGCGCCTAGAACCGCTCGGCCACCCCGGCCGGCAGGACTTACAGGGTGGTGATGTATAATTTCATCTTTATTGAACGGTAAGGAGGGGCTTGGGCTTGAAGTCATTAGACCATGCTGAGATGGTGGTTCATGAGGTTAACCTGTTATTGAGTAGCCTCCACAGTGGCGCAATTCACTTTTATCCGGTGCCACCTTTCTGGAGATACAGAACTGGTGTATTGAGTGTTTGGCCGCAGTGCATCAGCTTTGTCCAATAGTTTCCGCGTTCAGTCTTTCATTTAATCAGTGATAGTTAGCATTTGAAGTTCCGCATGTAGGTCTGCGATTCGCATGCATTATGGAGCACCTAGGTTCGAATCCCGCCTCGGGCATGGATGTGTGTGATGTCCTTAGGTTAGTTAGGTTTAAGTAGTTCTAAGCTCTAGGGGACTGATGACCTCAGGTGTTAAGTCCCATAGTACTTAGAGCCATCTGAACCAGTTTTGAACCCCCGAAGTACTCAGTGCCCTCAAGTGTGGCTTCTTTGAACTTGTTGTTTTCGGGCTACCGTGGCAACGGGCAGGTGTTTATCTTAACACGAGAAGTAACACTCGCAAATCGAGTTAGTTTTAATCCTCGCGAGTAGGCTAAACTCGAGTGCCCAACACTTGAAAATTAAATAAACTGCGCAGTGCTCCCCAAGGTGACCCGGTACCAGGTGTGCGAACGAGTCGCGACGAGGAACAATCCGCAGCGGAACAAAGTGAGAGAGTCGTTGCTCTATTTAGCACGGAGACCTCAAACGGGAGGCTGAATGCGGTGGCCCGGGCATAACGCGCTCGCCGGGGGGAACGCGACAGCCGGACCCTGGAGGACTTCCCGTCTATTGAGGACGTGTTATTCGCAGTCACGGGCGGCCATTGTCCGCGCGTACGCTGTGGTTAAGTTGACACGCGTGCACCGCGGCGCGCCGTGGCCGCCTGCAAAGCGCTATTCAGCGCGGCCGCGCCGTCTGCGCGCTGCGTACGTGATGCCGGCAGACAGCGCGCCGCCTGCGCGCGCTGTGGGAAGCCCCGCTCCTGCCCAGTCGGGCCCATAATGAGCCCACGGGAGCTCCACACGTGCACAGAACTCCTGCTCCACGGGGCGCGCCTGTTTGTTTTCCTTTACGGGGGCCAGCGCGCACCTCTGTTTGCTGTAACGAAGAGCTCATTGGTGCGCGTGGGTCATAGCTAAACCTCAAACTGCGAATCACATGAGCACGGGAAATATTATTCGTGTGACTGATGATGGCCGAAGTAGAGAGGATGCAGGATACAGAATGGCTATAGCACTAACAGCCTTTCAGGAAAAGGTTAATCCGTTAACATAGAATGTAAATATCAGGGTTAGTAAGGCTCTTTGAAGGTTTTTGTTTCGAGTGTGGCCTCGTACTCAGACAATAAGGGAATAAAAGATTTTGAAATGTGTAATGGAGAAGATTACAGGTGTAGTAAGTCACGTGCTGGATCCAAATGGTGGAAAAAATAATACCAGAGGTAAAGGAGAATGGTTCAAATAGCTCGGAGAACTATGGGACTTAACATCTGAGGTCAACAGTCCCCTAGAACTTAGAACTACTTAAACCTATCTAACCTAAGGACATCACACACATCCATGCCCAAGGCAGGATTCGAACCTGCGACCGCAGCTTTCTCGCAAATCCAGAGTGAAGCGCCTAGAACCGCTCTTCCACAGTGGCCGGCAGGTAAAGAAGAAATCGCATGATAAGACACATACTGGGACACGAACGAATAAGGAAATAATAGTAGGAAGAGGCTGGTGGGCGGGGGGTGGGCGCAGGAGTTGAAATTGTAGAGGGATAGCAAGGGATGAATACAATTAGCAGATTCAAACAGTTGTAGATATTCGCAGATGAAGAAACTTGCACTGGATACAGTAGCGTCGAGAGATATATCAAACCAGTTTTCGGACAGAAAAACTACTACGACTATTATTTTGCTGAAACTGACGGCAGCTCAGACATAAGGCTGTATTTGCCTGTTAGCATTCATTGTTATTTATCAAGGCCTTTAAGCAGCTAATGGTCTGGATTTCGTTGTAATTTCATTGTTAATGCTGCGGAATATGTAGGTTTCTCTGGCCTTCAGGTGCAAGATCGTTGCTTTCTTCTCATAACTTGTCATACTCACATTTCTTTCTGCAACCATTTTGCCTTGGTGTCCATAAAAACTAAAACTACACTGCTCCCGAACAGGCCATGAAGGCCCAACGGTACCGACCGGCCGCCGTTCCATCCTCAGTCCATAGGTACCACTGGATGCGGATGTGGAGTGGCATGTGGTCATCACACCGCTCTCCCCCGCCGGCCGGTGTGGCCGAGCGGTTCTAGGCGCTTCGCTCTGGAACAGCGCGAGCGCTACGGTCGCAGCTTCGAATCCTGCCTCGGGCATGGGTGTATGTGATGTCCCTAGGTTAGTTAGGTTTAAGTAGTTCTAAGTTCAAGGGGACTGATGACCTCAGATGTTAAGTCCCATAGTGCTCAGAGCCATTTGAACCATTTAAAAAAACACCGCTCTCCCGCCCCTATGTCAGTTTCCGAGACTGGAGCCGCTACTTCTCAGTCAAGTAGCTCCTCAGTTTGCCTCACAAGGGCTGAGTGCACCCCTCTTGCAGAACAGCGCTCGGCAGACCTGATGGTCACCCATCCAAGTGCTAGCCCAGCCCGACAGCGCTCAACTTCGGTGATCTGACGGGAACCGGTGTTGCCACTGCGGCAAGGCCGTTGGCCTTGGTGTCTATGGACTTCCTATTTACCTCAGTCCACATTTACATCTCTGTATCCCTGTCTTTACCTGAAAGTTTTTGTATTACCTTCTTTGTCGACCAACTGATGTATTTCTTCACAGTTACGTTCGCTGTACCTGTCTTTGACTGTCAAACATCTGTTACTGCGCTTTTGGTGATGTTCGTTCCACTTCAAATGAAATCCCTACTGTGGTATTCCTTATTACTGTTTCTACAACCTCATACAGCTTTGAAAGCATCTCATCATTCCTCAGTATCCCAGTATCGCATTTCTCTGCACATCGATTCTTCCGGACGACTACTTTAAACTTTCGCCCACTCTTGATCGTTGTTAAATTGCTCCTGGGTACGTCTTACAGACCATTATCTGATTTCGGAATCTCTGCATGACGTTGATGAAATCCAGCTGTAATATTTCTGTATCTCCTTCTTTTTCCCGAGTACCTTATCCTCTTAGGATTTTTGAACAGTCTATTCCCTATTACCAGCTGAAATTTATTGTAGAGCTCGTCTCTTTCCTATCTCATTTCTACCAACCCCTACAACCATATCCCAATCCGCCATGATTGTTAGGTCAGATTACTGACAATATGAACCAAATGTAGTGTTGTGCACACCCACTACAATCCATACCGCCACAGCAGATGCTGGACCCATACGACGATGGCCACTGCAGTCTGGAAACATTCGTCTTGCTCAGAGACTCCACACACAGGTACTTTCATTGTGTGGTGTACACATAATTCACACTCGCTGAAAAGACGATCTTGTGCCAGTATTGTGATAAATGGCGGGGATGGGCGAGTATAATCGACTACTCTCTCTTTGCTGCCATGTCAAGAGCAGTGTCAGCAGTGACCGCCATAGTGAAAGGCCTGGTGCTCCAGACGTAGCAGCAACCTCAATGGCAGCACATCTGACAAAGAAATCCTGACAGATGGTGTTCAAAATATCAAATGACTCTGAGCACTATGGGACTTAACATCTATGGTCATCAGTACCCTAGAACTTAGAACTACTTAAACCTAACTAAACTAATGACATCACACAACACCCAGTCATCACGAGGCAGAGAAAATCCCTGACCCCGCCGGGAATCGAACAAGGAAACCCGGGCGCGGGAAGCCAGAACGCTACCGAACGACCACGACCTGCGTACGACAGATGGTGTATGAGGTAGCTTTACGATCCCGCATGTCTGAGTAATGTCAATCCTCTCTAGCGCTGGTCGCATGGGGCCATAGTGATACTGCATGCGAATGAGCAACTCTTTGCTGAGTCCATCAATTCCATATTCGCATGACACTCATCGGACGCCGACTAATGCAAGCTGCAATTTTGCACGACGATTAACTGCTGTCGCGATGGGCCATGAATTTCTGACGCATGCTGGCAGATGTTTCTCCTTTTTATAGGAAGAATAGTACGACGTTATCACAAACAATAAACATTCCAATACATTTCATAATTTATAAACACGCTGTATAATATTTCCTTAAATTCTGGATGTAGATGGCGCTACTATTAATTACAGGGTCCTTAGTTATACATAGGTGAAAAAGAGAAATAACTTACAGAAATTTTCGATATAGCACTGAATGCAGTATATGTTCCAGATTTATCTACAGTGACTACGAATGTAAGACTCCCAACTTGTTTAGCTGCTGCGTCAGAGACTACTGGCCGACCCTGACTTTCTGCCACAAGTGGTGCACAGTCAGTGTCTGTGAGACGTTTGTACCAGTTAATAATAGCTTGTCTTTGAGGTGTTGGCTTAAGATATTTAGTCCCGAATTCTCTCTGAGCTGCAGTAGAGGATTTGGATTCATAAATCCACAGACAATACTCTGCATGCTCTGCACTATTATACGGTTCCATGACGACTGTTGGAATCATTCGCGCAAGCCTCCTAGCGGGAACGTCGGAAACTAAATGTGTTAGGCTGGAATAAAGCTTGAAGATATACCGCATTCAGTGCTGTATCAAAAATTCCTGTAAGCTGTTTACCTCTTCACAATTAAAGGTTACTCTTATATAATTAATTTATAAACACCCTGTACTTTGTACGGTTGCGCTGAAGTCCAATCATTTTTACAAAAGTGGTTCAAATGGCTCTGAGCACTATGGGACTTGACTTCTGAGGTCATCAGTCCCCTAGAACTTAGAACTACTTAAACCTAACTAATCTAAGGACATCACACATATCCATGCCCATGGCAAGATTCGAATCTGCTACCGTAGCGGTCGCGCGGTTCCAGGCTGTAGCGCCAAAACTGCTCGGCCACTCCGGCCGGCTCATTTTTACATCCCAAGATCTAATAAAGGTTATGGAAAATTGACTTTCGTTGCCAGCATTCTGTAACGGCCAGCAGTTTATAATACTTCCCACAAGATAATCCGTGGTCCATAACCAAGTACATTTGGCAGAACTGCTGTTAGTCCAGTAGGGTTAAACCTAAAAATTAGACAAATCGGAAATAATTGGTACAGAGGATTTTGTTGTTTTAATGGCTTCATTTGTGGCCCAATATGACTATCCTAGGTTTTCCCCCTCGGCGGAGTTGTGGAAAAGTGGTGGGGGCAAAAATGTACCCGAAAAAGGGGCACCTTTTTGGTTTTGTGATTATATCTCGTAAATGACTCACAATGTAGAAAACATAATAAAATTAAAAATTGTAGGGCATGAAATTCTGCATTGAATGAGACCATCCGCATATTTTGTGGACCATCCGTTTCAATATTAGTGCTCTTCAAAATTGGACCAATTTTACAAGTTCATGAAAAATTTTCGTTTTAACCTCTGTTTTTTGGTAATAACGTTGAAGCTAACCCATCTATCAATACAGTAGTTATTACAAACGATATACAGGAATAACTTCTGCGTTTGATGAGACCAAAAGTGAAATGAACTATCCGTTTCTGTACGGCTAAGATTGTACTTTCATTGCTATGCATGTAAGGTACTTCACATTTATAAAGGTAGGTCTCAAGATCAGAGAACTCAAAAATAACATTATCATGAGTAAAGATTGAAAAAAAATTTAAAAACTGTTCAAACTCGGAGGTAAATTCCGTGACAAGAAATTTAAGGTCAACTTTGGCAATCCCTTATGAAACGGTAAAGCCTTTTTGCACTTTGTTATTGTGCCTTGGTGTATACGTTCTGCCTGGCAAGTCAGTGTAATAATGACAAAAGCGTATCTTCTGTAATTCCTAAGGTAATCGTCCATAAAGTTACCTTCAAAAAATCAGAAACCTACATATGACAAAATTTGAAGGCAAATATATTTATATAGCTCACCTTTGATTTTAATTTAAAATGCACCATTTGGAAGAGCAGCTTTTGCTTTACTAGAATATTGTGCATAGCGTCAGTGTGCAGTTACAAGGCGGCAGCATCCTGCGTCCGCCCACTAGGTGACACAGTTTATTGCTCTCTAGTGGCGCCTGGCGCCACCCACGCACAAAAGGACAGGTGCGGCCCAGGTAAAAGCTTTTTCTGGCCGGTTCTCGCCAGTGCTCACCTTTCTTCCGGGTTGGACGCACGCCAAACGACACAGTTATTTACCCATAGAGAACGACACGCCACACGGCGATAAGTGCCGGTGTTTCGCGCGACCGCAACGTGCGACGTGCCGCGACGCGTTTTCCTTGGGCCGCCTCCGACGCATTTACGGATCACACATCACCTCGCCGCCCTTGTGCCACCGTCACTGCCACCGTAAGCACCATGTTTTTGCATACCAATACATACTATGCATATGACGAGTTGCGTCATTTTTCAAGTTCTATAACCATTCACTTCTTGAAACCTGGAAGAGGAAAGACCTCATCAAAAGTATTTGATTCCAGTAGTTTCAAACTGGCAAACATCATCGGAAGCCCACTCACATTTCTTCACGCCATAAGTGGATGCGACACAACTTTAGCACTCTTCGGTCAGGTCAGGGCAAAAATAAATGTCTCCTGGAAGGTATCAAACCTTTCTTACAGCATGCCACTCAACCTGAAGCTCTAGTCGAATTTGGCCTCCAATTTTTAACAACCTTCTATGGAGGTACGGTTCAAATGGCTCTGAGCACTATGGGACTCAACTGCTGTGGTCATAAGTCCCCTAGAACTTAGAACTACTTAAACCTAACTAACCTAAGGACAGCACACAACACCCAGCCATCACGAGGCAGAGAAAATCCCTGACCCCGCCGGGAATCGAACCCGGGAACCCGGGCGTGGGAAGCGAGAACGCTACCGCATGGCCACGAAATGCGGGCTATGGAGGTACGGCAGGAGACACTTTAGTCAATTTGCGATTCGACCTGTTTTCCAAAGCGATTGTGAAATCCAGATTCACCCTAGCATCCCTACCACCAACATCGGAAACAGCTCGTCAGCATTGCTTGATAACCTACTTATAAGTACAAATCTGGATAGGACACGAGATGGATCCGCTTCTCTGGGGATGGCAGGCTTCAGAGTTTGGTCTTGACTCCGTTCCTACCTCCAAAGAACCAGCTCCACAGTCTCTTCTCTCAACACTTTCCTGCAAATGCAACAAGGGCTGTGCAGGTAGGTGCGGGTGTCGGAAGGCTCATTAATTTGTGTCAACTGCAAGGGGAACTCATGCACTGACTCCCTCCAATCAGACGAAACTGACGAAGCAGATGTTGACGAAGATCTGGACTGTATATATGAGGTGACGAAAATTACTGACTTTGAGGAGCCGAGTGACGGGCGTCGGACTCGGAAATTACAGACTTTGAGGATCCGGGTGGTGCAATGACAGTTGTGTTCATACCTACTTTTACCCTTTTCATCTTATGCATTTCTGTAAAATTTTGTAATTACGAAATATAATAACCACCACTTAATTTCATGGAGTGTCTCTCTCTTCCTGCCTCCTTCATATCAGTTGAATGGGTATCATTATATTATTTCGAGCGTTAAGATCGGAGACGATGTATCTGACAAAAGCTGAATTTTACAGGGGAGTTAAAAACATAACTTTTTAACAAAAATTTTGACTGATTTATTTTTTTATTTAGAGCATAATTAATTATTATTCTCAGGTTGTGCGTTGTCTTTTTGCATCATTTTGTTAAAACATATATTTTTTCACTTACGCGTTTTTTTGAGCCAGGTCTTTTTCTGACATCTGCCAGATACTAGGTCTCGATATATGAAAAAAAATTTAATGTTATTTTTCAAATTTTACAAAATTGTAGTATTTTATTCTAATACTATATTACGTAAGTACAAGCCAATAGATTGCTATAGTTCTGTATTTAAAAGAGTGTACATAAGAATTACTGAAGAACTACATTTGAAATCGTCTTCACTGATCATGAGAAATGGTCCAACTGTAATGAGGAGCTGAACACAAATTGGTGGTCCAATAAATTCGCTTTTGGTTTCATCGAATTCAGATATTTGTCTCTCCATATTATTTTTATGTACGACATTATTGATAGGTGGGTTAGTTTCAACGATATTACCAAAAAACAGAGGTTAAAACGAAAATTTTTCATGAATATGTAAAACTGGTCCAATTTTGAAGAGCACTAATATTGAAACGGGTGGTTCAGAAAAGATGCGGATGGTCTCATTCAATGCAGAATTTCATGCCCTACAATTTTTAATTCCTCTATGTTTTCGATATTGTGAGTCATTTACGAGATATAATCACAAAACCGAAAAAAGCACCTTTTTCGGGTACGTTTTTGCCCCCACCACTTTTCCACAACTCCGCCGAGGGGGAAATCCTAGGATAGTCGTACTGGAACACAAAGGAAGCCATTAAAACAATAAAACCTTTTGTATTAATTATTTCCGATTTGAATGCTAATTCTACTGGAATATGTTCCATCTCCCTCGTGAGGGAAATTGCAGTGTTCGGATGTCATAGGTGGATCAATCAATGACAATGTAAGTTTGTGTCAAGCCTAAAAAGGTGTCAGGTATTCTAATGATTGAGGCGACATCTCACTAAACGTATTAAATCTAAGTTCGAGCCCCGTCCAGGCAACAGTTTTCAGCTGTCACGATGTAATTGTTTCTTTCAAAGATGTTTTTGCTTTTTTTTAGTGGAAGGACTTGTCAATATCTTTTATAAGCTGATTCGAATGTAAACCTGCAGGGTGTCCTACCATCCGTATAATTATGAATTTAGATAGCTTAGGAGACCGTAAGCCGCAAATTTCGAGGTAAGACCCAGATGTCGGAAGTGATTATCTGGGGTGGAGAGGACTTGAAAGACTGATGTGTGTGATGCTCATATTTATAAACTCCTTATATTTCGAAACAAACGTCTACCTACCGCACTGACAGTGCCAGCACTGTCTCAGAAACAATCAACAATCCTTCGTGATGAGCCCAATTTTAACTCTTTGTGACTGAGTGTCGAAGATGTAAATTTACCTGTTATTCCATGTTTCAGAGGTGCATTTGGGGTGTATCGCTACAGGACATACACTGAGGTGAAAAAAGTCATACCATAGCGATATACATATGGTGTTAGTATTGAGTACACAAGGTATAAAGGAACGGTGTATTGGCGGAGTTGTCATTTGGGCTCAGATGAATCATGTGAAAAGGTTATGGTCGCACGACAGGAATTAACATACCTTAGACGCGGAATGATAGTTGGACTAAGACACGTGGAACATTCCGTTTCGGAAATCGCTAGGAAATTCAGTACTCCGATATCCACAGTGTCAAGAGTGTGCCGAGAATGCCAAATTTGTGGTCTTACCACTCTCCACGGACAACGCAGTGGTCGACGGCCTTCTCTTAACGACCGAGAGCAGTGGCGTTCGCGTAGAGTTGTCAGTGCTACCAGACAAGCAACAGTGCGTGAAATAATCTCAGAAACCAATGTGAAACGTACGACGAACGTATCCGTTACGAAAGCGTGGCAAAATCTGGCGTTAACGGGCTACGGTAGCAGACGACTGATGCGAGTGCCTTTTCTAACAGCACGAAATCGACTGCAACGCCCTCCTGGGTTCGTGACAGTACTAGTTGGACCCTAGATGGCTGGAAAACAGTGGCCTGGTCGGATGAATCTTGATTTCAGTTGGTAAGAGCTGATTGTAGCGTTAGAGTGTGGCGCAGACCCCAAGAAGCCATGGACCCTAATTGTTAATAAGTCACAGTGTAAGCTGGTGGTGGCTCCATAATGGTTTATGCTGTGCTTACATGGAATGGACCCGATCATTGACTGAAAATGGTTACGATGGGCTACTTGGAGACCGTGTTTGGCCATTCATGGAGTTCATACTCCCAGACAACGACGAACTTTTTATGGATGATAATGCTCCTGTGACCAGGTCACATGTTCACGATTGCTTTAAAGAACTTTCTGCACAATTAGAGCGAATGATCCGGCCACCCAGATCGCCTAACACGAATCCCATCGGAAATGTATGGGACATAATCGAGAGGTCAGTTAGTGTACAACTCCTGCACCTGCAATACTATCACATTTGTGGACAGCTATAGTTTCAACATGGCTCAGTATTTCTGCAGCTGACTTTCAACAACTTTTTGGGTCATGCCACGTAGAGTTGCTACACTATCCCAGGCAAAAGGAGGTCCGACACGATGTATGAAAGTATCCCAAGACTTTTGTCACCTCAGTGTATAGGGCACGGAAAGCCGAATAAAGACACAAACGAATATTCTAACATGCGTTCCTATAATTGGAAGAACTTTATCGCCGTGTATGGGAACTTACGAGAAACTCGGTCGTTTACGCCTCAGGGATCTGATCAAGGTTCTCGGCAAAGAAGTTCGGCAGAACTTTTTTATTTAATTTTACTTGCGCTATTTACGTTTGATCTGCTACCTTGCTTCTAAAAGAGGTTATGTTTTTATTTTGTTGCACAGTGTTTTAACAAAGTTGCGCCGTCCGGGGTGGCCGAGCGGTTCTAGGCGCTACAGTTTGGTACTGCGCGACCGCTACGGTCGCAGGTTAGAATCGTGCCTCGGGCATGGATGTGTGTGATGTCCTTAGGTTACTTGAAAACACATAACTAATTATGAAACGGAATTCCTTGAAATCAATAATTTATATGTTAGTAAGATAGGAAAAAAGGAAGATGATAAACAGTTTATATGGACAGAATACCACCACCAAAAGTTCCTAGGAAGTCCTAGACTAAGAAAGATATTGACCATTAGCCCTAGGGCAGCCATCACTCTATCTACTACTGTTCGCCACCGGAGAGCGAGGACCTCAGCAACACTTTATCGCCCTCACATGGCGTGATCCTACATCTAGTTTAGATTCTGTTTCTCATGACAACACACCACAGCATGTGATGTCCTACATTTCTACTTTCATAATCTAATGTTACAGTCTGATGAGCACTTGTTTCCGCGATACTCTGGCGACTGTCATTAGTCACGGTTAATTTTTATCCTGTTTATAACTGGACACCTCATCTGTTGTTGCCTCTAGAGAATGTGTTGCAACAGGACGGTGCATTTTGAAAATATAAGATTTTCGTTCGACTGGCAGAATAGGAGCGTTTGCAGGGCCTCACTCTTATGGAGATTTCTTACTGTGTCATATAAGATCAGTGTATGAAACCCTTGCACAAACTACAGAGGAAAACGTTAGCACAGTACTAGTTGCTTGTCGCACTGCGAACAATTGCTTAAATTAATGCTTTAACTTCTAAGTAGTTTAAATTTAAAAAATAGTAACATTCATTTCTGATTAATAGTGTCATAACTGAAAGTGCTGAGACAAAGTAACATTTATATTCTTCTGGCGAATGGCATTTTCATAAATTAAGCTACATGTAGCAATCCCTAATCAGGGAAAGAAATAGATTTTGTCTTTTACTAGAAGAAAAAGTTGTATTTCTTGTGAATGTTTTCTCAACTTTTCTACTCATAACATAATCACCTTCGATTCGATAAAATGTGGATTTACGGCGTATTAAGATACATTGTCAGTGTTTCCTGAGATTTCTGGAACTTATACGTAAGGACCAAAAGTGACCCTCAATAATCCTTTAAATAGTGTTACGAGATAGTATGATTTTGTACCTAAAGAAAACAACTCGGCGTTCGAGCAGTCATGTTGGAGAACAACTAGAAATAGTATAGGAATAACAAACCCAGAACTTCAGTCACATTTATTGTGATTATGACTCCAATGCCGTGACATTAGGGTGTCTCATTAACACAGCAAATGTAAAGAAAGAAGGCTAAATTTATTCCCATCAGAAAACAAGTATGTAACTTGCTATCCTGTGGCAATCCTATTTATTTCCTTTTTTCCGTATTTTTAAATGTTTATACAACTCAGTGATTGTGGAAAATTTGCATGTAATTACGCTAATATTAGCCGCCGTCCTATTACTTAATCAAGATAATACAAAAATCATGTAAGGACATTTCACATTATCTAGTATGATATTTCACATTATCTAGTTTCTCCTGTTTTGAGTAGGTTTAGAGCAAAACGTGAAATATCTCCTGTTTACCCCTGTCTGAAAACTTTTTTCTTTTGTTGACTATCTTCACTTTCCAATCAATAACGCGGTACTGATGTTAAAACTCACTTCGTTATGAGCGGCTATTTCTTTGTGAGAGGCTACACACTGGTTCCTTCGCAGAACATATTTCACTTCAGGTGAAATATGTTCTGCGAAGGAACCAGTGTGTAGCCGCTCACAAAGAAATAGCCGTGAAATTACGTCGAAACCTGATCGTGTCATCTGATACGCGTGTAGCAGCTTTTTATTACATGCAGTGGAATGTGTGTTTTGTATCTGTTAAAAACCCTTACTAAATTTCCGCGAATAACAAGTGTGCTTGATGTAATTTACACTCAATGTGTAGTCTTCGATTTCTGTTCAGTCTCGAACCTATAACGCTAAATACTCGTATATACATATTTTTAGGTAAAATCGAATATATCTAGAAATCACTCTGGACAGGCCCTCGACATTCATACAGTAGCGCTTGAAATCATCTAAACTTGTCTTAAGAGTCAATCTACTTCGCACGAATACCGAAAGCGGTTGGGATGCAGACACCAATACTCTACGCTCTGCTACACTTGATCTTGTGTATTCTAATAGGGAAATTGCCCTCCTGTGTGAGGAAAAATGAGGACACAATAAATCTTAAGTGAAGCTTAGTGAATTCATGAGAGTTAACACTGGTCCTGTTAGATCTACTCCCATTCAGTGGTTACCTGTTCTAGTATTACTCCGAAATATATAAGGAGGAGAGCACCCAAGGTAAACCAGCCGAAGAAGATTACTTCTCCAAAGAACTCTCTCTTGTACAGTTCCTGAAAAGTTACACTAACAACTCGTCTAAAATCATGCAAACAACTCCGGAATGATTCACAAAGTATCAGACAACACTGCAACGCATATCGACCCAAAAATGCTCTCTTGGTTAAAGATCCCACAAAGAAGGTTGAGGGATTCAAACTACCACGCCAAACCTGGTCGAAGCTGAACCGTATCAGGGCAAGTCAACGGAGATGTGACTACAACTTGAAGAAGTGAGGTTGTCAGGGAGTATCTCCCTCGAGCATTTGACGATCATCTGAGGATTCCACACTGATTCATGATGCTGTGGAGTGGTTGTGAAAATGAACATTTCCAATTATTGTAGATACTTCTCCGTACCTATAAAATCACACGATATGTATATATACATCCTAATTCGAAAGAAAGACAGTCTTCTTCATTGAAACTCTTATGGTAGTTCATGATCTCCTTCAATAAGATTGAAGTCTACAGTGGGCATTTTTACAGAGTTAAAAAAAATACCTTCTTTGCACAATTATGGGTATCACGAGTTCAGTAGGCGACACTGTAGTTTATTTTTTTATAGCAAGCACTTGTATTTTTCTAACTTCACATACGCAGTTAGATACCCAGTAACTGACCTAACACGTAGTGTTCACTTTGTACAAGATAAAATACAGCCACAAAGCTACAGTGTTGCAGTGTCTCTTCAGCACTGCCGATCTAAGCTTAATATATCAACAACTGAAATGCTTGAGGCACTAAAATGCATTGTCTTTTATTGGTATAGCACTTCTTTTAGCATTAGAAATTTCATATATTATATTATACTTTAGGTTGTAATCACAGTTATAACAGGCCTTAACTTAACTCCCAGCACTCATAACTTAGCCTCTTTTGCGACAAATTTTTTGTTTCACTTTTTCAAGAAACGGCCTTAATATCTTACAACACCAATCTTCATAATTCTTCTTTTAATTTACAAGTATGTCCTAATCTAGTGCCTCATTTAATTTCTTTTGTTTCTCTTAGTTGTTCTCAATGTTTATCTTTCACTTTATGTGTTTTGAATGGCATCATTTCTTTAATTTTTCCCTTACATTTGCCTTACTGCAGTCTCAGATTTAAAACGCTCTATAGCGCTTTTCATGTGTTATGTATCAGCATCATGGATGAACGAACATAAATACTAATATGTGAGGTAGGGAATCTATGTGAAACCTACACGTTCTTAATAATTAGCACACCGTACACTGTGCCAACTCTTAATGTCAGATTGATGGGAGAAGAAATATGTCAGGTTTATACCAGGTGCAGTGTAGTTTGAAGATTACACTGTCAAAATCTATCTTTTCGATCCATAAAATCCTAGACGCGTGTCTAACTCTGCGTCAGCTCCTAGATCGTTAAACACTGAACACAAGTTCCGATAGCAAAGGACGTGAACAGAAAACGGATACGTCTTTACCTCTTTTCCAAGGCCGTACACCGACCTTCACTGTCACCATTTTAAGAAATCGATGGAATTCATGAACAAGAATGACCGACGATGATTTGAACTCATATCCGAGTGAGTGCGAGTCGAGTTGTTTTATTACTTCTCCATGTCTTTCGGTACTATGCTTCGTATGAAACATTCTACTATTCTTTTTCATACATGCGCCATCAGTGGCGTTGAATCTATATTCGTCTCATATGTCACTGTGTGTCCACTTTACCAGTTACCTCGTATTCGCACGTCTACCTCCACCAACATTTCAGCATTCCCCATTCTTTTCCAGGCTACCTTCATGTACCATTTTAATATATATACCCGTAACTTCTTATAAGAAAGACGTATTAGGAACTCTAATCCGTGTCGTGTATTGATTTATTTATTGGTAGAAATCAAAGCAAGAAAATACTGCGTCCCGAAACCAGAATTTCATAGCAAAAACTCTGAGGTAATTGTTTATTTTTCCCTTTTTCAACTTTTTATGTCGAGAAATATCTACTTCTCATCTTCTTGCCTGCCTCCCACGGACGCGCCTGCGTGCAATCCAGATTACAGATTTCCTTGTCGACGTCGGGGACTGCACGCAGCGACGGACCAGTAATCACGGGAGGTACCCAGTATGAATGCTAATCGGCTGATCAGTATGCAGCGGTTATGAGAGGACAGGAGGGCGCCGTAGCGCGACATTGTCCTTCCTCCCCCACAACAACAGCGGCAAAAACAGACCCTCCCTTCCCCTTCCCTCATCACCCCCGTTACATCCCTTCTTGTAGTCGCTGGTCTCTGCACCTGCTGTTACGGAGCGCAGTTCCCAAACAGGGTCCACAGGCGGGCTGATGATACACGTCCGGAGGGGATGTAGATTATCAAGTTCTTCAGGAAGGCTGCTACTTTTTCTACTCCTTCCCACGTTCGGATAACGGTTCAGGCAAGGTATCGAAAGCCGTGATTTTTTCTTTCGTACAGAAGTAATGCACAATTTTATTTGAGAGAAAAACAAATATGAAAGAAAAAATACGAGAGATCAGTATAATGGCCATCTGCACTTCCTTACAGATCGCATATGTACTATTTGTATAGTAGAGAGTAATTTCTGCTTCGAAAAGGTACCTACTAAACGGCAACTAGAAAAAGTTAGTCAGACTCGTTGTAGTTAAAATCTTCTCTGTTGTTACGCCGTGTCATATTTCCTTCTGATATAATCGAAGTTTCGACCCCCTGCTGGGATGTTCTTCAGGATCATATGGTGTCCACAATTGCTAGAGTATTCTAGCAATAGTGGCCACTGTATGGTCCTGAAGAAGATCCCAGCTGAGGGTCGACTCGTCGATTATTTTAGAAGGAAATGTGACGCAGCCTAGCAACCCAGAATATTTTAACTTTAGTGACAACGACCACGAAAGCCTGCAGACTTACAGACCTATAATGTCGGAGCTGTGGCATTTATATCGTGAGTACAGTCTCCCTCTAAAGTTTACAGCGTTGAGCTTACTACCACCAGAACAACACATCTGGTTTTGCAATGTTCATCATTTGGAGCCTTGTAGGAAGCCAGCTACAGACCCTCTGAATGTGCCACGAAGTATCACATAAAAGGCTTTCGCGATGGTTCGTAAACACAAATAATGTTCATCATACAACTGTCCATTCTCAAAAAGGAGGAACCACCGCATAAGGTGACAGAAAAAAATGGCTCTGAGTACTATGGGACTCAACTGCTGTGGTCATTAGTCCCCTAGAACTTAGAACTACTTAAACCTAACTAACCTAAGGACATCACACACACCCATGCCCGAGGCAGGATTCGAACCTGCGACCGTAGCAGCAGCGCGGCTCCGGACTGGAGCGCCTAGAACCGCACGGCCACCGCGGCCGGCTTAAGGTGACAGACCTGGTATTAACTGTACGAAGTATTGTAATAAAGTGCACAAGGCCCACATAGAGTCTCCGGTTTGCAAATCTCTCGCCAAAATATATCACAGGTTTAGAGCATTGAGTATGTAGCTCATATGCTTGGCAGTGAAGAGATTTATCCGTTAACTTACTCATCTACATTGAAATTAAATTGCGAGTAAATTAACCAGTGGTAAATTCCCGTTTACGGATGAACTGCAATTCACTTTCCAGAAGCGTCGGGAGCAAAAATGATAATAAATAGCCGCGCGGGATTGGCCGAGCGGTCTGGGCGCTGCAGTCATGGACTGTGCGGCTGGTCCCGGTGGAGGTTAGAGTCCTCCCTCGGGCATGGGTGTGTGTGTTTGTCCTTAGGATAACTTAGGTTAAGTAGTGTGTAAGCTTAATGACTGATGACCTTAGCAGTTAAGTCCCATAAGATTTGACACACATTTGAACATTTTTTGATAGCAAATACAACAACAGAAATGTCGAAGGAAGCGACTAATTTTGACGTCGTTTGTTTTATGTATGATGAGGTATTATTTTGTAGGCATATATGTATACTGTTAATTCCCAGAAGTACATGGAAAGGTACACCAGTCATAAATGTACGAGGTCCAACTCGAGGCCCAACGGATTGGTTCAAATGGTTCTGAGCACTATGGGACTCAACTTCTGAGGTCATTAGTCCCCTAGAACTTAGAACTAGTTAAACCTAACTAACCTAAGGACATCACAAACATCTATGCCCGAGGCAGGATTCGAACCTGCGACCGTAGCGGTCTTGCGGTTCCAGACTGCAGCGCCTTTAACCGCACGGCCACTTCGGCCGGCGCCCAACGGATTCCAACATCCTTTACACCAATACTAAATTTCTTTACATGATATCATCCATGGCATGAACTGACTATCTAGTTCACCATTCTGATCCACTGCCACCCACTGGTGTTGACTGTCATGAACCGAGCCCTAGAACGAACCAGAGTATCATTAGCTCACGTAGCGCATTAGAAAATCACTAAAACTGTAAATAATAACTATACAACCTGTAGAGCAAAGACGGGCCATTTGTTCCATTACATTGTACATTACCCCTTCCGTAGTCAACGGTTGAACCAAACAATTAAACGAAATGATACAAGGGGGGTAATCTACACAAAACAATTTATGTATTACTCGAAGGATCAGTACAAAGTAATCCAACCATAAAACTACAGTACATTACTATAAGCAGACAACGGAAAACACGATATCTTGGTGTGAAACTCGACGAACGATAGTCCTTTGACGAACGCATCAGAACGACTGACAGGTGCTGCAAAGATCATGTACAATTTGGTCAGTCTCAACACAACACACTTCAGGGTACCATTACACACATTGAAAATTTACCATTGTGCGCTCTTTGTGTCTGTAGTCTGTTTTGCAGCCAGTGCATAGGCCCATCGGTGGCCTGGTGGCGAATCGGAACATGTAGTGGCGAGGCAGAGAAGTGCCCCGGTACGGAGCTTTCAACACCAAGTCAGTGGAATCTCTCTGCGTCGTGCTTGGATCCTTCTCTATCAACATAAACATTCGGATTCGGGCTGCAATGTAGTGGCCGGGGAGGAGGACACTGGAGAAGGTAATCGAAATGACCGGACAGGACATTACGGAGAAGCACCAACTCGTTAAATGACGACTGGGTAGATGCTGAAGGGAGCGAAAATTTAGCGATAAGGACCGTAGGCTACATCAATTCTTCCCGGACATCAGGGAACGTCTGAGACTAAGCCATATTAATCCCAGCAGGCGTATGGTTAACTTTCTGATAGGTGGCGGCCCTTACCCTGCGCACTTACACCGCGTAGGCTGCAGCCAGAGTGCCACTTGTACCTGTGGGGAACATGGATACTCAGAACACATACATTTTCACTGCCACCGCTACAGAGCAGCACATCAGACAATAACGCAGTACAACAATGACATGATACGGGCAGTAAGAGACAATGACGAGTGGCAAATAGTGAATAAAATGGCTGATGTTATCTCAAGCGCATTACATGACGAATCAGACAGACATGGATGTATAACAAAACACTGCAACACACGAAGCGCGTGAGATTTAAAAAAATGGTTCAAATGGCTCTGAGCACTATGAGACTTAACTTTTATGGTCATCAGTCACCTAGAACTTAGAACTACTTAAACCTAATTAACCTAAGGACAGCACACAACACCCAGCCATCACGAGGCAGAGAAAATCCCTGACCCCGCCGGGAATCGAACCCGGGAACCCGGGCGTGGGAAGCGAGAACGCTACCGCACGACCACGAGCTGCGGACGAAGCGTGTGAGACAGCAGTTCCAGCACAGCAACAGAGGCAGCAGACCCGAAACACACAGTCACTCAAATAGCAAACACTTTCACCAACACATACCACACACAACCTCACACAACATCTACAATAATTAAACCGTATAGTAATAAACAGCTTAATGTAATAAGTCCTGTAAAACTGTTCTAGCTTAAGTACAAACAACAGGTATATCCGTGCCGCGGGCATTAGACCGCAGTTGAGATGTAACATTTGTGATTTAACACTTAGTATATAAGGATATATTTGTTGTTGTTGTTGTTGTTATGGTCTTCAGTCCTGACACTGGTTTGATGCAGCTCACCATGTTACTATATCCTGTGCAAGCCTCATCACCCAGTACCTACTGCAGCCTACATCATTCTGAATCTAATTAGTTTATTCATCTCTTGGTCTCCCTCTACGATTTTTACCCTCCACCCTGCCCTCCAGTACTAAATTGGTGATCCCTTGATGCCTCAGAACTTGTCCTACCAACCGATCCCTTCTTATAGTCAAGTTGTGCCACAAACTCCTCCCCAATTCTATTCAATACCTCCTCATTAGTTATGTGATCTACCCATCTAATCTTCAGCATTCTTCTGTAGCACCACATTTCGAAAGCTTCTATTCTCTTCTTGCCTAAACTATTTATCGTCCATGTCTCACTCCCATTCATGGCTACACTCCATACAAATACTTTCAGAAACGACTTCCCGATACTTAAATCAATACTCGATGTTAACAAATTTCTCTTCTTCAGAAACTCTTTCCTTGCCATTGCCAGTCTACATTTTATATCCTCTCTACTTCGACCATCATCAGTTATTTGCTCCCCAAATAGCAAAACTCCTTTACTACTTTAAGTGTCTCATTTCCTAATCTAATTCCCTCAGCATCACCCGACTTAATTCGACTACATTCCATTACCCTCGTTTTGCTTTGTTGATGTTCATCTTATACCCTCCTTTCAAGACACTGTCCATTCCGTTCAACTGTTCTTCCAAGTCCTTTGCTGTCTCTGTCAGAATTAGAGTGTCATCGGCGAACCTCAAAGTTTTTATATCTTCTCCATGGATTTTAATACCTACTCCGAACTTTTCTTTTGTTTCCTTTACTGCTTGCTCAGTATACAGATTGAATAGCATCGGGGAGAGGCTACAACCTTGTCTCACTCCCTTCCCAACCACTGCTTCCCTTTCATATCCCTCGAATCTTATAACTGCCATTTGCTTTCTGTATAAATTGTAAGTAGCCTTTCGTTCCCTGTATTTTACTCCTGCAACCTTCAGAATATGAAAGAATTCCAGTCAACGTTGCCAAAAGTTTTCTCTAAGTCTACAGATGCTAGAAACGTAGGTTTTCCTTTCCTTAATCTTTCTTCTAAGATAAGTCGTAGGGGCAGTGTTGCCTCATGTGTTCCAACATTTCTACGGAATCCAAACTGATCTTCCCCGAGGTCGTCTTCTACCAGTTTTTCCATTCGTCTGTAAAGAATTCGCGTTAGTATTTTGCAGCTGTGTCTTATTAAACCGGTGATTTTCACATCTGTCAACACCTGCTTTCTTTGGGATTGGTATTATTATATTCATCTTGAAGTGTGAGGGAATTTCGCCTGTCTCATACATCTTGCTCACCATATGGTACAGTTTTGTCAGGACTGGCTCTCCCAAGGCTATCAGTAGTTCTAATGGAATGTTGTCTACTCCCGGGGCCTTGTTTCGAAACTCTTCTCGCAGTATCGTATCTCCCATTTCATCTTCATCTACATCTTCTTCCATTTCTATGATATTGTCCTCAAGAACGTCACCCCTGTATAGACCCTCTATATACTCCTTCCACCTTTTTGCTTTCCCTTCTTTGCTTAGAACTGGGTTTCCATATGAGCTCTTGATATTCATGCAGCGGTTCTCTTTTCTCCAAAGGTCTCTCTAATTTTCCTGTAGGTAGTATGTACCTTACCCCTAGTGAGATAAGCCTCTACATCCTTACATTTGTCCTCTAGCCATCCCTGCTTAGCCATTTTGCACTTCCTGTCGATCTCATTTTTGAGACGTTTGTATTCCTTTTTGCTTGTTTCACTTACTGCGTATTTGTATTTTCTCCTTTCATCAATTGAATTCAGTATTTCTTCTGTTACCCAAGGATTTCTACTTGCCCTCGTCGTTTTACCTACTAGGGCCTCTGCTGCCTTCACTACCTCATCTCTCAAAGCTACCCATTCTTCTTCTACTGTATTTCTTTCCCCCATTCCTGTCAATTGTTCCCTTACGCTCTCCCTGAAACTCTGTACAACCTCTCATTCTTTCAGTTTATCTAGGTCCCATCTCCTTAAATTCCCACCTTTTTGCAGTTTCTTCAGTTTTAAACTACAGGTTATAACCAATAGATTGTGGTCAGAGTCCACATCTGCCCCTGGAAATGCCTTACAATTAAAAACCGGGTTCCTAAAGCTCTCTCTTACTATTGTATAATCTCTCTGAAACCTTCTAGTATCTCCCGGGTCCTTCCATGTATACAACCTTCTTTCATGATTCTTGAACCAAGTGTTAGCTATGATTAAGTTGTGCTCTGTGCAAAATTCTACCAGGCGGCTTCCTCTTTCATTTCTTAGCCCCAATCCATATTCACCTACTACGTTTCCTTCTCTTCCTTTTCCTACTGTCGAAATCCAGTCACCCATGACTATTAAATTTTCGTCTCCCTTCACTACCTGAATAATTTCTTTTATCTCATCATACATTTCATCAATTTCTTCATCTGCAGTGCTAGTTGGCATATAATCTTGTACTACGATAGTAGGCGTAGGCTTTGTGTCTATCTTGGCCACAATAATGCGTTCACTATGCTGTTTGTAGTAACTTACCAGCACTCCTATTTTCCTATTCATTATTAAAGCTACTCCTGCATTACCCCTATTTGATTTTGTATTTATAACCTTGTATTCACCTGCCCAAAAGTCATGTTCCTCCTGCCACCGAACTTCACTAATTCCCACTATATCTAACTTTAACCTATCCATTTCCCTTTTTAAATTTTCTAACCTACCTGCCCTATTAAGGGATCTGACGTTCCACGCTCCGATCCGTAGAACGCTAGTTTTCTTTCTCCTGATAACGACATCCTGTTGAGTAGTCCCCGCCCGGAGATCCGAATGGGAGACTATTTTACCTCCGGAATATTATACCCAAGACGACGCCATCATCATTTAATCATACAGTAAAGATGCACAAGTAAATTTACAGGTAAAATTCAAGACACATGATATAGGAACGGAAGGTGAATTAATAACCCCAAGGAATAACATACCTTACACTCACAAATCACTACGCTTTCTACAATCTAGATGATAGTTATATTGTTCTTGTATGTAGTGTTTAGAAATATTCATCCATAAATTAAACTATGGCGAAACGGGACTGCAAGACTCGAAGTAGATCAGATGCGTCCAGACCAGGCTGGCTCAGATAGAGTAACATATTTCTCTCTCTCTCTCTCTCTCTCTCTCTCTCTCTCTCTCTCTCTCTCTCTCCACTATCCAAGTCTTTCCTATCATCTATCATCATATTGTTTTTTTTTCTTTGCATTTCTGACGTATATTTAATTTATTATTAGTTCCATTGTAATTGCTGGAAACAATAATTGCTCTTTGTAGTATCGGATGTGGTTACAATCTACACAAAAAGCTGTAAAATGAACAACCTGTTTTAAAATGTAAGGCAATAGGTCTCTAAATGAGTAATAAATCAAATCAAATGAAATAATCAGATGAAAATGAGATACATGGAAAAAAAGTAGGTGAACTGTTATCTGCTGATTTCCAGGCGCATATATTGCTTCCAAGGTACTCGGGTGTACTACTATATCCAATCGTTGAAAGTCCACAATAATTCGGCTAATTATCGTTCCGCCGTCGTCAGGTGATACTGATGAGTCTGCTGCGTGTTGACTGTATTTATGCAGAGTTAAAATGAGTTTGGGACCACGGGTGCACATTTATTATTACACATTTGTATTACGTTCAGCATTTATGTCTGCAGAGTTGCGTACCATGAGATCATTACTGAAATGTCCAGATAACAGTACATTTCCATTTTTATTACAGATACATATATTTATATTTTTTATTGGGATTGTTATGTACCATGTTTTTTGGGACAGATGTCCATGTTCGGTTTATCTAACAACTGATTCGAAACTTCTCAGGAGATCAAAACTGTGTGCTGGAACAGAACTCGCCTTTCGGGAGACAGGTTCCCTGCCGACTGAGCTATAGGGTGTAACATCTACGAGATAAATTTTTGGCTACACTGCGACGAGAGGAAAGTATGCTTCCAACAGTTATAAACGTTATGTATTCGACGTATGAAAAAACAATGAAAACTTATAGTGAATTAATTATTTATATAATATTCTCTGATACAATTGGACATATCGATGTGTATCATACAAAGACAATAATAATTGTAAAGTGCTTTTACAATCTGCGTTTGTCTTCCTTTGTTTTTACCTTTTGTTGGTTGGCTTTTGTAGGTTCAGCTCACAAGACGCATATCAAGCTGAGGTCTGTTAAGAAATTGTATTTATTTGTTTATTATTACCTGAAAATAGAGTTCACTATTATTATAAACATGAGTGAATAATTATTTGTAACTGTAATTCCTCTCTCAGTAAGCGTTATCTGTGTTAATTGCTTCTGTCCGCTGCAAGGAGCGCAGCCATTGATGATAGCGATTTGTATCGCGTTTCTGTCTGTGTTTTCCTTAGAAACAAATCAAATGTTTGCTTGATGAAGTCTAAATAGTGCACAATACGAAAGTAGAGTTTCTGTAAAGTTAAATAAGCATTTAAAATACTTATTTGCTCCAACAATAGAAAGTCTCTATCAATTGTCTGCCGCCATCTTCACAATTATCACAGCGGCAAATTCAAACTACGAAACTCTGCAGACATAAATGCTGAACGTAATACAGATGTGTAAAAATAAATGTGCACCGGTGGTCCCGAACTCATTTTAATGAAAATAATTCGAATCAGATTGGTTCTTTAAAAACAGTGCTCATAGCACGATCGTTATAACAACCTTTTCTAGCTGATGTGTGGAGCCGAAATTAATTATGCACGAGTTGCGAGAAGTATTTTTTCAGGTAACCTATGTCAGTGCTGTGCGCGGCTGATATTCGGTGGTTTTAATGATCATTTTGCTGAAGATAACTGCTTCCATCTTAATCAATAGTTGTATAGAAACTGTTGTATGAACTGTGATTTAGTGACACTAACACAACTTACAGACAACACTTTAACACGACGTTAACTTGGAGTTCTTTAGCAACTTGACCAATTCTTTAGCCGGGAGAAAATTTATTTAGTAATTACTCAATGTAATAAAATAAGATTATCATTTTCATTTACAAAATAGTTAAATACCAAACCACTGAATAACACAGCGAACGCCACACAGTTCACACCGCACTGCAGAGAAAAAAATTCTTTCAACCAGTCTGCAAATGATGGTCTTTCGAAAATAATGCGCATGGTATACACTTATTGCTTTGTACCGGTTTGTTATGTTTGTCGGTAGAGAGAGGTATCATTCTGGTTCCGATTCAAGTAAAATGGTAGATTATCAGTATGCATGAACAGTAATGAGGCCTTAGTGGAACCCTCAGGACCGTGATTTCCCTCCTTTGAAGAAAATTTGGTATCTCTGTTTGTGTTTCTCTAAGATGTCAATGTAATTTCTAACATTCTGCTTCTTAAAGCGTTTAACGTGCCATGAAACTTTAATTTATCTGTGGCAGCTGTGATTAACGCGATAAAAAAATCAGAAATTATCGTAAACTACTGTTTTTACTGGGACGTTCCTGCACATTGCGTATGTTTTCCCTGAATAATAACTACTCCGCCGGAGCTTAGCCGCGTCTGTGCGCTGCGCTTCTAAGGCAATAACAAGCGTCGTCTGCCCGCTATTGTCTGCTTTGCTGCCCTGCTTCATCACTTACCTTTTGCCCCCCGCAGGACATGAACCACTACCCCAGACCGGAGGCTGCAACCGCAGTGACTGTGCGGTGCGAGCTATAAGCCGGCTGCTCGCCTCCACCACATCACCTCCCCCTCCCCTCCCTTTCCTCATTCCCGTATCCTCCCCAGTCCGCCAATATATTCTTCCTGCGCTGCCTATTGTCGCCGCGACACGCCTCGTCTCGCCTCCCTCCCTCGTACCGGCAAAATTAACTGAATTAATTAAGCTTCTTTGTGTACATTTAATCTTTTGATCTCTCATGTGTTAGGCAATCTATATGCAAATAGAAATTATGTTGATCGCCGAACCCCTCGCTGCTGACACATACCGTCGTCCGTCGCTTTCAACTTCGAGTCGCGATGCACCGCTATTAATGCGCTCCTCGGATTTGTCTTTCGACTTCTCCCGCAGTGCCGGCCGAAGTGGCCGTGCGGTTAAAGGCGCTGCAGTCTGGAACCGCAAGACCACTACGGTCGCAGGTTCGAATCCTGCCTCGGGCATGGATGTTTGTGATGTCCTTAGGTTAGTTAGGTTTAACTAGTTCTAAGTTCTAGGGGACTAATGACCTCAGCAGTTAAGTCCCATAGTGCTCCGAGCCATTTGAACCATCTCCCGCAGTGCCGAAGAATCCGGCTGTGCATGGGATGCTCTCACAACAGTTTATGTTACTTCGTTTTGCCACTCTGAGCACAAGACCGGTAACAACGCCACTCTCACGATACTGGTTGAGTGTCTCCCTATTTTCATCTTCAATCCACAAAGTAGGTTGCGCACTCAGAACATCATATACCATTGCACCTATACAAAATCGCAATTTTTTTCGCAAACGTTTACTTCTCACATTGGCTGTATGTATAACATTCGACACTAATTCTCTGAATGGGAACCCCGTGACATCAGCTGTATTAGGCACAGATCTACAACCCAGTAATACGGAAATTTGTGCCGAACCAGGACTCAAACCCGGATCTGCCTTCCTATCGGTCCGGAGACCTTTCAAGGATAGCCGAAGCAGTTAAGGCGACCGATCGCTATAAGGAGGAAATCCATTTGAATCCCGGTTCGGTACAAATTTCCGTATGTTGATGTTGGATAGTAGATCTGTACCCAATACAGCTGATTTCAAAGAATTGGCATTCAGCGAATTAATTAAGAATTATTTGGTAGAGCTGTAGATCGCGAGTATCTTTTGTTTCAGACGTGCATGTAACATAACATTGTTAGAATGCTGGTGGTTGTATGGCTGTGTAATCAATACCCTATATTGTACACAATGTATCCGCGAGTGTACTAACTATATTTCTGGAGGGAGAAATGCTTATGCGGAAATAAGTACACTGTGCTTTGCGACTATTGTTAGCTTAAGTTTGAGTCAGAAATATATAGTGTAGAATAAAATTATTAAAATATACTAACGCTTAGGACGTTCAGTGATCCAGTAGAACGCCATATAGGCGCTATCACTCACATCGTTCAGAGTAACTAGATGTGGAGGTATTGTATCATTGCTCCCAGTTAACCGGCTTCTAACAGGCCAGAACTACACGATGGCTCTAAATGGTTCAAATGGCTCTAAGCACAATGGGACTTAACATCTGAGGTCATCAGTCCCCTAGACTTAGGACTACTTAAACCTAACTAACCTAAGGACATCACACACATCCATGCCCGAGGCAGGATTCGAACCTGCGATCGTAGCAGCAGCACGGTTCCGGACGGAAGCGCCTAGAACCGCCCGACCACACCAGCCGGCACAGAACTATAGGCCATCCCTCCAACAACCAGTACTGAGAGATGTGGCATGCTGGTTGGAACACTAGACTCGGATTCGGGACAACAACGGTTCAAATCCGCATCCGACCATTCAGATTTCGGTTTTCCGTGATTTCCTTATATCTCCTAAGTCGAATGCCGGGGTAGTTCGTTTGAAAGGGTAAGGCCTATTTCTTTCCCCGTTTTTTCTCAATACAAGCTTGTGCTCTGATTCCAGTGACCTCGTTGTCGACGGGACGTTTACCACTAAACATCCTTCCCTCCCCCCTCCCTCCCTCCCTCCCTCCCTTCCTCCCTCCCCTCCAGCAAAAAGTATCTCAGGTGGGGACCTCTGCTTTCAAAGTGTGACCGTAAACGTAGTCAGTTTGTAAAAATGCAGGTATCCTTCATCAGCAGTGTATTTAATTGCTTATATTTAAAAGTGGTTGTAGATATGTTCAGATTTATTTGGGATTCGCCCGTGAAAAGGAACAATAACTGTAAAAGCTCTAAGAGCATTTTACTCGGAAACTCATAGATTTTTTAGTAAATCAGTATGTTTGGCCACTGTGTTGTGTTGTTGGCGTTAACGTAGCTGCAAGGAGGCATTGTAACCTGTTTGACAATACCAAATATTTGTGGTCAGGTAATATTAATTTTACATTACTCTTTTTCTAAATAATAGCCATCTGCATATATAGGAACTGTTTGCCTTATTTTGTAACAGACTGTGGTATGTGGATCGTATTAGCTTGTTTTATACATTCTGCTTGGAGGTCAACCGTCTCGCCAATGGCTACTCGAAACGGTAACGCCAGTGGTACAGCATAGTAGCGAAAACATGACTCATTTACTAAACTCGTGGAATAAATGTTAAAATCTTGTTTATTTCTATGAATTGCAACTAGAAATAAAAACGTGTGAGGGTACGATCAATTTTACAGAGATGGTAGAATCATCGTCCTCAGCTCGTGATTTTTACATACTTTTATATCAAAGGTCCCAATCAGACAATCCTGTTGTTAGTATAAGCAATCATTATAGTGGATGGAGAGGCCGACTTGACGAATTTAATGCGTCTCTTGTTGCTCAACTGCCGTAATTTGCTGGTACCGTTTGCAGGTGGCCGGTTTTCATCACCATCTTAGCTGAACTGATTCACAAAAATGAAGCACGCCTCCTGTGATGGGCATATAGGACCGTTCGCTTTTGTATTGTCCCTTTGGCGTAGAGACTGGGGCAGGGGTGCTGTCGTCAGGATAATAAAGAGCCACATCTTTTCTGCCTGAGTCTCTCTACAGTGATGAGCCAAAACATTATGATCACTGCACACTCGAGGCTGAACACCGTTTGGTAACGTTGTGGGAACGTGATGGCACAAGGAACGTAAATGTGCAGAGTAGAGACTGAGCTGAGACTAGCAGCGATAAGGTGCGCAAACGGAGAAATCGACCGTTCAGTGGATGATGCTAAATATGCGGTACTGCTGCAAGCGACAACTACGTATTCCACGACGCGACGTCATCAAGTTAGGTTACAGTGGGCACGAAACCAACGAGATTTGATCGTGTATCAGCAGAAACGTGTCTCCTGGTCCGATGAATCACGTTTCATGTTAAACCACGTGTTTTGACGTTGATGCTTTAGCCATCATACTCTCCTAAACTGAGGCCGATAGAACTCGTTTGGGACACTATCAGGCAGCAGCTCGTTGGTGCACCCAGTCCGCAGCATTCGGGAATCGTGTGACCTGCGTAGACATTTGCTGCCACATACCTCCGGAGATAGCCGGCCGGAGTGGCCGTGCGGTTCTAGGCGCTACAGTCTGGAGCCGAGCGACCGCTACGGTCGCAGGTTCGAATCCTGCCTCAGGCATGGATGTGTGTGATGTCCTTAGGTTAGTTAGGTTTAATTTGTTCTACGTTCTAGGCGACTGATGACCTCAGAAGTTAAGTCGCATAGTGCTCAGAGCCATTTTGAGCCTCCGGAGATATACTAAGGACTTGATGTTCATGTTTTCAAGCCACATTAATTGATCCATAAAATTACGAGAATTCGGGTATCCGACTTGCTGCTATGATGGTTGGAAGTTATACAGCTGAAGAATAAGCAACAGTTGCTGAATTCCCGTAATATGTATAACAGATCTATGGAAGGCGTGGTCGAATTCAAGCCACGCAGAACCGCTGCTGTATTGTTTTCCAAAAGTGCATCAGCCCGCCATTTAGCAGGAGGGCTTAAAGTTCTGACCTCACATCGTAAATCGCAGGCGTTTGCAGTTAGCGAAATCTGCTGGTCCTGCCAGGCGTTAATGGCCTTCGGTGAGTAAAGCCGTCGGCAGACGGACCGAGCATCCGAACGTTGAGCGTTGAGCGTGCCGAGTTTCTGACGTCATGGCGTGAAATAGCACGTTCGGGAGTCTTTCCGAACGTGCAGAGCAATATCTGATATGTCAGATATTCTGAGCGTGCGTCTGAGCGTTGACCAAAGAGATGGCACAGCGCCACCTACGTCACACGCACGCCGTCTCCCTTGAGTACAGAGTTGTGAGGCGCCATATTGGCATTCATTTCAAGCCTATATATATATGTATATATATATATATATATATATATATATATATATATATATATATATATATATATATGCTGTTTCTGAGCACCAGAAAATTGAGAATCACTGGAAAACCCGGTGTTAACTGTTTGATTCGTAGCAATAAAATAATGAGAAACATCATATTCGTGGCAAAAGAATTATTGTAACTTGCGTATTTTGAGAGTAGGGTATTTGAAGGCAGCGTCACACTGAAGATCCACCCAAAACGCATTGTTCTTGGTACAATTTGTTATAATTAAATTTCAATTAGTAAAAGATGTACGATTAAGTTTTTAAGCAAGGGGTAACATAATATGATTAGATTCAAAGAGTGTGTTGTTGAAACTTCCTGGCAAATTAAAAGTGTGTGCCCCACCGAGACTCGAACTCGGGACCTATACCTTTCGCGGGCAAGTGCTCTACCAACTGAGCAACCGAAGCACGACTCACACCCGGTACTCACAGCTTTACTTCTGCCAGTACCTCGTCTCCTACCTTCCAAACTTTACAGAAGCTCTCCTGCGAACCTTGCAGAACTACCACTCCTGAAAGAAAGGATATTGCGGAGACATGGCTTAGCCACAGCCTTGGGGGATGTTTCCAGAATGAGATTTTCACTCTGCAGCGCACACTCCGCTGCAGAGTGAAAATCTCATTCTGGAGTGTGTTGTTGGTTTAGCGCAATGAGTAGCGTCACTGTCATTTATTGAGTTGTTTATTGGGGCGGTGGGTCGTGTCCTGACACTTCCATTTTTTTTATTAACATTCTCGTTTTTATTAGGTTCTGATACTTTATTATTAGCTTAATATAAGTATATACTATAATATTTGATGTTGTGTAAACCTTTTTTTGAAGGGTGTCTTTGTTCGATTGGCTTAATCTACAGGACAGATTGCGCTACTTGTATAAATATATTTCGCTCCTTTTTCTTTTATGCTTCGTAATTCACATGTTGCAAGGTTCTGCTACTTTTTTTTAAAATCTAATTTTGTTCGCCTTCGTTCGTTGTATCTGCTGGGGGCGGACGTCGCAAGACACCCATTTCAGTTCGTCGTTGTTCCATTAACTCAGTTTTTTTTATTGCAGAGGGCAGCTAATCCTCTGACCGAACGCGCAGACTTACCGAGCCGGCATGACTACTGGCTAGGAACAGTGATCAAGTAAGACGGGCCTTGGAGTTTTACTAAAATGTGGGAATGATGAAATAATGTTTATCTTATGCGGAGGAGTATTCCAAATTTGTACCGCACTGTTTGTAATGGAACTTTTATTAGCCTGTGTCCTTGATAGGACATGATACTTTCCTTTCGTGGACGATGGAGGAAATGTGCGTTTTAATAAGCTAACGTGGGAATTTTACGCGCGCCCGTTGAGTAAACAGTGTGATTTACGAACTAGACACATCCCTCAACTGCCGCTGGAGTGCGTTGCGATCGCGTATACCACGTTGGGGCCCACGTACCGTATGCACAAGTCGCATCTCAGCGTTCAGCAGCACGTTGAACTTGGCACGCTCACCATCAACGTTCGACAGCACGGCCCGTGTGTCAACGGCTTAAGGCCTGTGTTGTTCTTGTGGTGATGCTTCACCCCCGGCCACCAACCCCCCCCCCCCCCCCACCAATCCCAAGGCTGTGGTGTCTATCCTGTAGCGATCAGCTGCGACGAATGAGAGCAAAATTATTTGGAGTTAGCAACAATGTGACGATAAGAAAAGTGAATACCCTTTTTGTATTTACCTTCAATTGAGAATAACCGATGGTGGGGAGGAAATGGAGAATTGTGAAACTGTGTTCAGCAACAACTAAATGAGATGGAGAGGTGACTGAGACAACTGCACAAATTTTCTGGAAGACGGTGGTTTATAAGCCGTGCAGCCATTCAGACCAACTTAAAAATGCTCTTGTGGCAGCATAAAAAGGCGAAAATTCCCCTATTCGAAAGACTGTGATAGAAAAGTGGGAAACCATCTCTCAGTCTCATTCCTCCTTACACCAAAAATTTTGGAATGTGAACATGTTTGCGCTCTTTTAACACGGAACATTCTAAACGCTTTCACCGAGTATCTCACTGTTGTACTCAGCTTCGATGGTTTACAGTGAAGAGAAACTATGGAAGTGGCCATCCCCACAACTGGTGCTTTTGGTAGCCGAAAATCATGGTATACCTAATGCAAATGATCAACAGATTTGCTCAATTTACCTGGGTTGGAAGAAGCGTGTAATGTTTAAATGTTTACCCTTCCCTGCAGCATAGCTACAGCATGACCGTTCTTCCAGCCGGCTCACAAATGGTCGCTAGGCCAAGGACTATCAAAAATACTCGACCCTTTATATTTTTGATTAATAGAATTTTGACGTGCAGCTTTTCAGAACATAAACCGTTCCTACAGATTTTCCGTTGTAAATACAGTAAATTATAGATGGCCGGCCGGTGTGGCCGTGCGGTTCTAAGCGCTTCAGTTTGGAACCGCGTGAGCGCTACGGTCGCAGGTTCGAATCCTGCCTCGGGCATGGATGTGTGTGATGTCCTTAGGTTAGTTAGGTTTAAGTAGTTCTAAGTTCTAGGGGACTGATGACCTGAGAAGTTAAGTCCCATAGTGCTCAGAGCCATTTGAACCATTTTTTCTAAGCATTAATCAATAAACAAAAGTACCAAAATCAACTTTTCCGTCCTTCCCAAATCCGATCTTAACCTGGGAGCCCAGTGATTCCGACATTGTCGACGGGACGTTAATATCTAAGTATCCTGGTGTGCTATGAAAAGTTTATGAGGGTTGTTGCGACCTGGATGGTATTCCATAATTAAGCACGTTATGCTTTTTCGTTGCACACACTGAGCTTGAACCTACGTTCTACAGTTATTTCACGTATACTGGCTATTTGAACAAGTTTTTGGACTTTCCAACCATATAAATAATCTAAACTTTCTCGCGGGCTATAACTGCGAGCCAGACCGAGACTCGAACTCAGTACCTTTGCCCTTCGCGGGCAAGGGCTCTATGGACTAAGTTACGCAAGCACGACTCACGACCCTCCCTCACAGCTATACTTCCGCCAGTACCTCATCTCCTACCTTCCGAACTAACTTGACAGTAGTTTTTCTGCGAAACTTGCAGGACCAGCACTTATGGAAGAAAGGATATTACGTAGACATGACTTATCCACAGCTTGCGGGTTGTTCCCAAATACATTTTGCATGCTGATGCAGAGTGCTCTAGCCCGCAACAGGCAAAGGTCTCGTGTTCAAGTCTCTGACCTACACGCAGTTTTAATCTGCCAGCAACTTTCATATCAGCGTGACTTCGCTGCAGAGTGAGAAGTTCGTTCTGGAAACATATTACTCGTCTTTTACTGTATATTTCTCTAACAATTTTTTCACCTTCCGGACCCTTACTACGAAGCCGTGAAAAAAGCGTGAAATCATACCTCGGAGCAGGTAAAAAGCAAATGAAGTATGCAGCGTCACTGGTAAGAGGAAATGTGTGACTCACATTCGAGCTTCGAATGTAAATAGTGACTCATCAAATCTCTTTCATACTGTTGTGTGGTAACATCTATAAAAAGCTGAGACACAGAAAAGAGGGGAGGTCCTGAAATATTAAGACACTACCGTTTACAAATACTAAGAGAGAGCTCTATGTCCACAAAAATAAGGTTTATTATTTGTAGTATTCATGAATAAATAATAGACGTGCCCTGGAACGAGAAACTCTTGCGTGCAGAGTCGTGTTTAAACATTCTGTTTTAATCGAAAGGCTTATGTAATGATACGAATTTGGTTGTAATGGGACACTTATTTAGAATGGGAACTATATAACTGTATTACATGCCATTGCCAGAGTATTCGTGAGCGATAACTAACTCATATTCTATTCAGATGCTTCCATGTAATTATATTTCACTCAGTGTTGGCTACATCTTTGCGAGAATTTATATCAAAGCTACAGAAATATTTAAAGTTTTTTCGATTTCCTTTGGTGGCCGTTGTAGGGGACTGTGTCACAGTCAAAGCAGAAATTGTAAAGCATTTGATAATTAATGTGCCGTTATTTTCGTTGAACTCACGAACGATTATTTTGAACTGCACGATGAACTGAACAGCTTTCGTCATAAGTGAAATGAAAACAATTTCTGAATTCAGAATCGGTTCTTTTTGTGTAATGACAGTGGGAACTCCGTTCCTTTGCTGAATGAGAAGGATGCTCCAAAGATCCAGTTGTGTAGACCTTCTTTTAAAATTCCGAAAATTATTCTAACAACTAGAGTCATATAAACTGACCACACGCTTAAAGGAATATTCGAGTACTACATTCGAAATCTAGGGCACTGCCGTGACTGACGTGAAACTTATGCCAGAATTTTATCAGAATATCTAAACAAGATTTCGACTATCTCGTACAAGTAATTGGACCGAGAACTGCTAAAAACGTTGCGATGAATTTCCATTACCATACGTCTATGATAAAAAATATTTTATCATCAGACTATCGAATTCGGTCTATAATGACCATCTTCAGATCTGTTTTATAAAGACATGTCCTTATACACTGGAGCCATAGTGTCACTGTCAAATGCTAAACACAAAATCATCGCCAGCATCGTCAAATATATACATAAATAATAGTATATTCACTAGACATCTTGCCAGCAGCACTGCTGAGTTTGTGTTTAGCTTTTGACAGTGCCACAGTTGCTCCAGTATATTAAGATATGTTTTTATAAAACAGATCTGAAGATGGTCGTTATAGACCGAAACCGGTAGTCTGATGACAAAAGGTTGGTGGCCATAAACGTGTAGTAAAAGAAATTTATTCTATATTCAGGTCGCTGTTCAATTCGCGACCATGTCGCAGCTTGTGAAAACCGATATAAATATGGGAGATTATATTGCAGTTACATACCAAACGGCGATCACCCATCGGTTTTTAGCTACTGATGACACCTGCAGAAGTTTGATATACCTCTTTAAAGTGCACTACCCATTAACAAGCCTCATGCAGTCCACTGGCGGAAGGACTGAATGGTTTCATAAAGTAAGCCTGAAATAAGAATAAAACTTCTGTTTCTATTTTGTGTCCACCAGCACACGAAAACAGACATGACAAAGCGCACAACAGAATCAAGTGTGATATCGACTTCAAAAGCCACAGCTCGTTAGCTGTCCGCGATCATTGTATAAATTAATCTAGTCGTAGACGAATCGCATTTGTGAAATCCATAGTTCTGTCTTTTGTCCTCTCCTGTATTGCTATATACAACGGACAATTAACAAAACAGGTGTACGCTGGTAACTTTCGAACAAAAGCGTAACGATATTGTTTTTCACTCAGCGACGTGACGGCAACGCTGTCGGAGAGAGAAGTAGGAAACAAAAGGTGCGAGCGAGAGGGAAACATTGACAGACGAGAACAGAGATAAATATTACCATGCAGTACGAAATATTCACCGTCATTGGTGGATAACACCGACAACCTCTCGGCAATACGTCAGCAGCTACCTGCAACCAAGCCGCAAAATTGTTCTGTATGACGGCGACATTGCGGCTCTATAGACAGCAACGCTATTTCCGTTGTATATTGCCGTACAGTATTCTCCATTTAAGCGCACCTTAAAACCCACACGTATACTCACTCTTGAGAACCTTGGCATGCTGAGGCAGCACCTTACACTTTCGTTCCATCTCCAAATACTTCCTAAAGCAGTTTTAACCATTTCCTCCCCAGACCATGAGATGATCTTGCGATCATCGTTTGTTAATTTGTTTGGTATAAATTTCTCAATTGCTGTCGAACTATTTCTTTGAATTCAAACCACATCTGGTCTACACTTATAGGAAAACAGAAGATGGTGTCAGTTATATCAATGTCACTTTTTTTCTCTATACGACTACGTGCAACCAAGTGTGGTGGCCCAGTAGTAAGACAATGCATAGGACAAGGGTTCAGTTCCCATCTGGCCAACCAGGTTTTGTTCCCTCTGATTGGGTGCGGCAGATTTCCTACCACGTTTTACCGTATACGAGTTTGTACTCGGAGTGTAACTATCTCGTTGTTGACAGACCATTAAATCCTAGTATTCCGTGCCGCTCTCCTTGCAACTATGTGCTATTATGTACTGCTGAGTGCTGCTGTTTCATAATGACTCTATCGTTGAAACTAGACAGCATCAAATGACACTGTATGAAATTTGAGGCTGCAAGCGAAAAATGACAACTTTAACATGTCTGTCAAAGATGTGAACACACAGTATAAGAAATATTAATAGCAAAATATTTGTATGGAGTTTGAATATACCTTCCTTAATGGTATGCGGCCCTGGGTCGATATATTGTTTGCCATTCCACCTGCCTTCTCGCAATTAATATATTATACGACACTAAACGTTAGAGTTGTGCAAAATGTTACGTTACATTTATGCTGAACAACAAATTGGGTACCTTACAGGAGACACCATACTTTCCTTTGTACCAACACGAGATGCCTCTACCTTGATATTGCTGCACAGTTATGTTGATAATGTCGTCAGTACAAGGGCTTACTTTGCACTGGGCTCCGAAAATGAAACGTTGTACAGATAATGCTGAAAATGTCAATAAGTTATCCAACGTGTGCCATTTTTACACAATCCTCTATCCAGTGCGCTTTCACTATTTTCCTTCAGTGAGAATAACATTTAACTAATTATTTAATATGTAAAATGATTATATTCTAAAGATTCCATGGGGCTTCTTCGTTTAAGCGCGTTTTTCACATAAAAAGAAGAACCATTTCAATAGTTTGCCAGAGATACGTGTCACAGCCGGACGTAAAAGAGCACAAAGCTTCCAATATCTCAGACAACACGGATATAAGGCTAGCGTCCAGAGAGGACACCACACAGCAAGAACTATGTTGTGATTCTGCCATAGGACACTCTAATGATCAAGAGGACATTCCTCCACCAGATGCAGATAAAAGTGGACACATGGCTCCTCTCAAATCAGTATCGTCAACAGTATGAAAAACAGTATCAACAGTAGAATCGACAGTACCTCAGCACTGCATCAGCTCTGACCGCCGCCAAGAGGAGCCAAACGTTTATATAAGTGATTGTAGTTACTGTTCATTGGATTCAGAGGTAGAAAAGAGCTCAAGTTAATATTAAACTACTGCCCTACACCACCTTCATCTGGATCACAGGGTCCTGGGTTCGATTCCCGGCCGGGTTGGAGATTTTCTCTACCCGGGGACTGGATGTTTGTGGTTTCCTCATCATTCCATCATCATTCATTAGCTAGAGTGGACTGTGCACGGATAGGGACTGTGTACAGGCGAAGATAACCGCGCAGTTGGGCGCCCCACAAACCAATACATCATCATCAAAACTAGCTTCATACTAAAGTTCAGTAGTGTAATGTTGCTTTGAATAAACTGTAAATTGTTGCTAATTTGCGTTGTCGTATATTTTAGTTTAGCTGTTGCCTAACACTATTGGGCCCTGTGATGAGGCTTAGTTACTGCGTGCAGCCAAGCTACCACATTATGGCGACTACTTTCGGTGGTAGAAGGCCTAAGGTGACAAGATTCTGCCACCATGCATCTAATATTTTGTGAATTCTTTTTGATGTATAACTGTATTAGAGCACTGTTTACAATGTGCAATCAGATTATTAATCATTTCAGTGGCTGACACTGGCTACCACCAAATACTAAGTAGTTCTGTATGACTGTAGTATTGCATGTTATTTAGAACTGAGCACTGATAGAAAAGACGAAATGGGCTATGTGTTCCTCAGAAGCTGCTATCAACTAAAGAGGGGCTGGGAAGAGTGTCGTCGTGTTCTGCAGGGGCGGACATCTACTGCCCGGGCTGAGCGAGGAGGCGGCAGTTTAGAATGCTGGAGGCCGCAAAATCCCTGTAGCGCAGACAGTAGAGGGGGAAGTTGCACTCTGGGTCAAGGAATATTATGGGTGGATCAAAGCGAAAATACATCCTTGAAGTGCAAAGGAATCTGTGGGGTAACAAACAATTGTCGTGATCAGCCCTCCAAGGGCACGCTTCCTGCCAAAATGTGGGGGTGCCCGTTTGCTTTGCGGAGTGCTAAGGATGTTGGAGGGGCAATGGAACTTCCAGAAAATCTTCTGAAAGCAGTAAGAGATTGAGGTGATTAGCTGTCAGATTCAGGACCCATGTAGTGGGTAGTAAATTTTTGTAATGGCCTCTGAAATTCGTCGCCTGAGTGCAAACGTAGACTTCTCATGTCCAGGAGTGAGTGGGGTGTGGTGTGGAGACGTATTTTCTTGCGGAGATCGATTTAACACACTTCCCTGCAGGGATCGACCTAGAGATTTCAATGGCGAGAGCCACAGTGGAGAATCTGACAGATTTTATGAAGTGTTGCTTTCCACATAAAAATCATGTGAAGTCGTTCCGCTGCAAGCAGAGTTATTACTCTGTTCACTCGAGAGATGATTCTTTTGCACTCTCTGGAGTCTGACACATATTGATGTGCTTCTTTGTGGAAGAATACTTGAGTCAAATTTCTGTTCTTGGCTAATGAGCAAAGAGAAATCATGACTAGAGTTCTATCTAATTTTTGTAATTTCAGCCCTATGAGTTTGCGGATGGGTCATTACGTCCACTGTGTAGGCCGAGAATTTAAGATTTCAGGTACACCATGTACGTGGTCTGCATAGCTGCCAACACCCTAACGAGCAGATCATCGATGCCGTACAACAGCGGTCCCTACTTCAATAGGTGGATACGAGCACTCTGGTTCAACAGATACGGAAACACTTGCTGTAAATGTGCTGAGTTTCATTTGCCGGTCCACTGAGCTTATTCTGAAAGGGCCAGTCAGAGTGTAGGTCTTCTGTTACTCAGTACCAGCCTAAAAGAAAGTCAAGCATATGTTCTGCCAGTCTTGAAATTACATTTAGCGCAGAATTCGATCTCGTGTTCTTCATATTTACACTATTTTTTGTTCACACGTTTTTTGAGAATAAATCGTTTACGGTATACAAGCTGTGATTCATCCTAGTAGTATCGCGATTGGAATGATTGGTCTGATGTGCTAAGCTCAAGTGAAGTAAACCCACAACACGATACTTCGTTTTATGGAAGTCCGTAAGTATAGTCTGTCAATGGCAGGGTCTTTTTAATCACTTGTAAGGGTGGATATTCCAACGCGGGGACAACATTAGGCAATCTCACATTCACATGCTACATGTTACAAAAACCATGGGGGTTACAGGGGTTCTCTTCCTGCTGCTTATTTATGTTTGACGCCAAATATGTTTGGTAAATACAACATGAATCAAATGAAGGGAGGTCACAACTTTGGCCAGACTAAACTTCTTCCTGACATCGCAAGCATCTCTGCATTGGAAATGTAATTAATCGGACGTGGCATAGTTTTCCTTGTAGATACTCAACCTGTATTGTCACAAGTCATAAAGACACCCGCGTGGCTACTTCATCCGACATCTATGCGTGGCTGCCTGTAGGCAAAGAACTTTGACAATCATTATTCAGTAAAGTGTTGCTAAAACGGAAATGAAGGTAGCAAAAGTTTCGTATGCAAATCATCTGTAGTTTCTGCAGGTCACTTTCCTGTATGCATCGAAAAGTCATGCTGCATAATCCTCAACTTATCTTTATGCCGCGCGACCGCTACGGTCGCAGGTTCGAATCCTGCCTCGGGCATGGATGCGTGTGATGTCCTTGGGTTAGTTAGGTTTAAGTAGTTCTAAGTTCTAGGGGACTGATGACCTCAGAAGTTAAGTCCCATAGTGCTCAGAGCCATTTGAACCATTTTTTTCATCTTTATGATAAATCTACATGTAAATTCCTACTCAAAAAAATATCGAATGAATGCTTACTCGTAATACACCACTGGCCATTAAAATTGCTACACCATGAAGATGACGTGCTACAGACGAGAAATTTAACCGATAGGGAGAAGATGGTGTGATATGAAGATGATTAGCTTTTCAGAGCATTCACAGAAGGTTGGCGCCGGTGGCGACACCTACAACGTGCTGACATGAAGAAAGTTTCCAACCGATTTCTCATACACAAACAGCAGTTGACCAGCGTTGTCTGATGATACGTTGTAGTGATGCCTCGTGTAAGGAGGGGAAATGCGTAACATCACGTTTCCGACTTTGATAAAGGTCGGATTGTAGCCTATCGCGATTGCGGTTTATCGTATCGCGTCATTGCTGCTCGCGTTGGTCGAGATCCAATGACTGTTGGCAGAATATGGAATCGGTGGGTTCAGGAGGTTAATACGGAACGCAGTGCCAGATCCCAACGGCCTCGTATCACTAGCAGTCGAAATGACAGGCATCTTATCCGCATCCCTGTAACGGATCGTGCAGCCACGTCTCGATCCCTGAGTTAACAGATGGGGACATTTGCAAGACAACAACCATCTGCACGAACAGTTAGACGACGTTTCAGCAGCATGGAGAGACTATGGCTGCTGTTACCATTGACGCTGCATCACAGACAGGAGCGCCTGCGATGGTGTACTCAACGACGAACCTGGGTGCACGAATGGCAAAACGTCATGTTTTCGGATGAAGCCAGGTTCTGTTTACAGCATCATGATAGTCGCATCCGTGTTTGGCGACATCGCGGTGGACGCACATCGGATGCGTGTATTCGTCATCGCCATACTGGCGTATCACCCGGCGTGATGGTATGGGGTGCCATTGGTTACACGTCTCGGTCACCTCTTGTTTACATTAACGGCACTTTGAACAGAGGACGTTACATTTCAGATGTGTTACGAACCGTGGCTCTACCCTTCATTCGATCCCTGCGAAACCCTACATTTCAGGAGGATAATGCACGACCGCATGTTGCAGGTCCTGTACGGGCATTTCTGGATACAGAAAATGTTCGACTGCTGCCCTGGCCAGTACATTCTCCAGATCTCTCACCAACTGAATACGTCTGGTCAATGGTGGCCGAACAACTGGCTCGTCACAATACGCCAGTCGCTACTCTTGATGAACTGTGGTATCGTGTTGAATCTGCATGGCCAGCTGTACCTGTACACGCCATCCAAGCTCTGTTTGACTCAATGCCCAGGCGTATCAAAGCCGTTATTGCGGCCAGAGGTGATCGTTGTGGGTACTAATTTCTCAGGGTCTATGCACCCAAATTGCGTGAAAATGTAATCACATGTCAGTTCTAGTACAATATATTTGTCCAATGAATACCTGTTTATCATATGCAGTTCTTCTTGGTGTAGCACCTTTAATGGCTAGCAGTGTACATTGAGTGTTATCAATCCTTTGGCTCAAACGGCTCTGAGCACTATGGGACTTAACATCTGAGTTCATCAGTCCCCTAAAACTTAGAACTACTTAAACCTAACTAACCTAGGGACATCACACATAGCCATGCCCGAGGCAGGATTCGAACCTGCGACCGTAGCGGTCGCGCGGTGCCAGAATGAAGCGCCTAGAACCGCTCGGCCACACCGGCCGATCTATCAATCCTTCCTGAGGCCTTTTATGAAGAGGGTCCAATAAATAATATAACATATTTTTTTCTGAAATCAACTTGGTTTTATTCAGTATTCCAATACATCATATTATTCCCCCACTGTTTTTCGCTATAAAACCCTAGTTTTCAACATAATCTTCGTTGAATGCGACGCCCTTACGCCACCTTTCTGGGAAGGTCTGTGTGCCCGCATGGTAACAGACTACTGCTCGACGTCGTATCATATCTCTTGCTGCATCAATAACCTTCTCATCATACATGTACTGCTTCGCGAGCTCATCCTTCAGTGGAAGAGACAGATGAAAGTTGGAAGGTGCGAGATCCGTGCTGTAGGGTGGATGAGGAAGAACGGTGTAATGAAATTTTGTGAAATCCTCTTCGGTTCGTAGACTTGTGTGAGGTCTTGCGTTGTCATGGAGAAGCAGAAATTCATTTGTTTTTGTAGAGATCAACACTGTGAAGTCGTTTCTTCAATTTCGTGAGGCAAGCATAATACACTTCAGAACTGATCGTTGTACCGTGAGGGAGGATATCAAACATAATAACCCCTTTGATGCCTCACAAGACCTTCGCCTTGACTTTACCGGCAGAGAGCACGGCTTTGAATTTTTTCTTCAGAAGAGATGTTGCCTGGCGCCTTTCTATGGATAGTGGTTTTGTTTTTGGTTCAAAGTGATGAACCAATGGTACATAGCCTGTGGCGATATTCGATAAAAATTGGCACGGTCAGACTCTTAAAACGCAAGCAATTCCACGCAAATGCCCATTCGTTGCACTTTATGGTCTTCTGTTAGGAGGTGAAGAACACAGCGGTCACCCTAACTTGTGGGAGATTGTGTGAACAGCACCAACGAAGATCCCCAATTGCACAGACTGATTGGTTGTGATCCGTGGATCACATCGAATGAGTGTGTCCTCACCTCCCAACATTGTCGCATCATAGCTGTATGCGGCAGGCAGGCACGCTGGAAATCGTACAGATTTGCACGACCATGCTGCAGTAATGACAGATGCGTCACCCTACGGCTCATTGTGCTATTGTTCATTGCCGGGTCTCCGTACATATTCTGCAAGCGAATATGAATATTAGCGAAACTGTTGTTTTCCTCCAAAAGAAACTCAATGACGGGTATCTGCTTATAACACACATCCGTTACAGACGCCATTTTGAAGGCTGAGTACAGCGTCGCGACCTGTCGAAACTTTATCAAATTACAAGGGCTGAATCTGGAATATTCCCGAAGTTTCACAACAAATTCTGCATTCTTTCAAACGAAATTGGCCGGGAAATAAATCTGTTGCCCCACTTATAAATGCCTCACGCAGGTAGCCTACATTTACATCACACACTATAGAGTGCAATGATTAATTGTTCTTGTAGAGAAGCAAAACGCATGTGGCAAATATGTGAATTTCCTATTACGATGTACTGCATTTGTGTCGTTGTTGTTGTTGTTTTCAGTCCAAAGACTGGTTTGATGCAGCTCTCCTTGCTACTTTATCTTCCGCAAGCCATTTCATCTCTGCAACCTACATCCTCCTGAATCTGCCTAGTGTATACCTCTCTTGGTCTCCCTCTACGAGTTTTACCCTCCACGCTTCCATCCAAAATTATATTGTAGATGGCCCGCCCGGTTGGCCGTGCGGTATAACGCACGGCTTTTCGGGGGGGGGGGGGGGAGGAGCACCTGGAGCCCGGCACGAATCCGCCCGGCGGATTTGTGGCGAGGTCCGGTGAACTGGCCAGTCTGTGAATGGTTTTTAGGCGGTTTTCCATCTGCCTCGGCGAATCCGGACTGGTTTCCCTTATTCCGCCTAAGTTACACTATGTCGGCATTGCTGCGCAAACAAGTTCTCCACGTTCGCGTACACCACTATTACTCTACCACGCAAACGTAGGGATAGGGGCTAGTCTCGTCTGGTGTGAGACGCTCCATGGGGTGGGGCGGGGGGGGGGGGGGGGGGAGGGTTCACCGGGGGCCGAACCGCACAAGAACCCTGAGTTCGGTGTGGGGCGGCGGAGAGGTGAAGTGGACTGCGGTAGTCGTCGTGGGGTTGGGGACTACTGCGGCTGCAGCGGGCACGGAGCCTCTTCGTCGTTTCTAGGTCCCCGGTTAAAATACAATACAATGCAATATTGTAGATACCGTAATGACTCATAATGTGTCCTACTAGCTGATCCATTCTTCTAGTCAAGTTGTGCCACAAATTCTTCTTCTCCCCAATTTCATTCAGTACCTCCTCATTAGTTATGTGATCTGCCCAATTTTCAGCATTCTTTTGTTGCGACGTATTTCAAAAGCTTCTATTCTCTTCATATCTAAACTGTTTATCATCCATGTTTCACATCCATCCATGGCTGCACGCCATAAAAATACTTTCAGAAAAGACTCCCTGACATTTGAATCTACATTAAATGTTAACAAATTTCTCTTCTTCAGAAACGCTTTCCTTACCATCACAAATCTACATTTCACTTCCTCTTTACTTCGACCATGCTTAGTTATTTTCTGTAGAAACAGAAACTTTCAGCTACTACTTTAAGTGTCTCATTTGCTAATGTAATTCCCTCAGAATCACCTTAATTAATTCAACTACATTCTGTTACCGTCGATTTGCTTTTGTTGATGTTCATCTTATACCCTCCTTTGAAGACACTGCCTATTCCGTTTACATGTTCTCCCAAGTCCTTTGGTGCATCTGACAGAATTACAAAGTCATCGGCAAACCTCGAGGTATTTATTTCTTCTCCCTGGATTTTTTCTCTGGCTTACTTTAGTGCTTGTTCAATGTACAGATTGAATAACATCGGGGATAGACTACAACCATTGCTTCCCTTTCGCGCCCCTCAACTCTTATGACTGCCTTCTGGTTTCTGTACAAATTGTAAATAGGCTTTCGCTCCCTGTGTTTTACCCCTGCCACCTTCATCGCACTATTAATCTGTCAGAAATACGCAATGCACAGCAAGCGGGTACCAGGCAGTGGAAGCGTGGGACGGCGTCATTCAACTCTCTGCATTTAATGCAGAGAGAGTGAAGGCCGCTTAAGGCGACAGCTGTGAGAACAGCAAGGGGACGGGGACGGGAGGGGACGGAACAGTACGGAACGAAACGAAAAGAAAAGGAGGGTCGGTAGGGCGCGGCGGCCTGGAGCGACAATCTTTGTTAATACGAGGGAGCTCGGAATAACACAGGCGCGAGCCGGCTGAAGGGGGAAAATTAACCGCTGTCAGAGTTCATGGCCCATTACTAATTGCGGCTTAAATGTGGCTTTGCCGGTCCGGCGCACACCGCGACGCCCACCGCTGGCGCCGAAAACCGAGAAGATATTTAATTAAAGAGGAGAAAGTTTCGGGGCCTGTTGTGGGATATGACGGCGGCAGAGACGGTAGCGTCGGGCTTCCGCGCCTTGAGAGAGCACGTGGTTTGGTCGGACGCACAGTGGCCGCCTGCGGGGGAAGGGGTTTCCGCGTGGGAGGAGGTGACCCCCGCGTGCCGCAGCCACTTGCGGGCGGGCTGTGGGGCGGGCCGTGTGGTAATTGCCTACGAAATTAACGCAGTTTTCCGTGTCGCGTGACGGCCGTAAACGTATCCGTGCACCTCGGGGCCGTGCACGCGAGTTTCCGTCTGCTGTTGCGAATGCGCTAAGCGCCGACTAAGTGGCCGGGCGCTGGCTGCGTTCCCGCGTGTAACGACAGCCAGCACGTGCCACGTGACAACTTGCCCTCCCTTGTCAGAGTGTTCAGTCAGCACTGTTTCCACTGAATGCGTGTCTTCGTGAAATAAGCAGCATTGTGGAACCGACGAGAAGCGCATTTGGTGTAAATGGACGTATTACTCGAGTTCTTTCCTCGTCGTCACTAACGAGTGATAACCTGCTGGTAACAAGTTGAAGATAAAATAGAGAGTTGTGTGACATTCTTCACTGGGAAATCCCGAAGTGTAGGTTCAGCCGCGTAATAGGAAAGGTTTCTCTACCTCCACGTACAATGCCTCCTTACCTCAAGGTGTGTGAGGTGGCGGTTTTTTTTTTTTTTTTTTTTTTTTTTTTGAAACTACAGGTTGAGTCACGTAAGAAGTAACACCCCCATTCATTTCGTGAATAATTTTAGATATCGAAACGATGTTATTGGCAAAAGATGGTCCGCTAAGGGGCACCTACTTCCGTATGGAACAAACGATATCAACTCCTGTATCGATCGAGATATTGAAACAAGTACGATTTTTTGGAACAGAATGATATACCTTTTTAACGGCACAAAGAATATCAACTCCTGTATCGATCGAGATATTGAAACAAGAACGATTTTTTCGAACAGAATGATATACCTTTTTAACGGCACAAAGAATATCAACTCCGGTATCGATCGAGATACTGAAACAAGTACGATTTTTGGGAACAGAATGATATACCTTTTTAACAGCAACCGATAGCGCTTGAAAGACGAGTACAGTGATATAATGCTTGTTCATATGGGGGTTGAAACTCTTCGCAAAGGAAAGCGGGAAATAATCTGCAGTTGAAAAACAAGTCAGCCGAAATCGGCTACTGCTTTGTAAACATGCTCATGCCAGGCTACGTCGTGCTATCGACCCTTTCGACTTTTCACTTGTCGGCAATACACGATTAGCAGGAACGGTGCTGTCTATCGGCAGGCCTTTTCTGCTTAGACACTTCTTGCATGAAGGCATTTGCGCCTATGAGGAGAACTTAAATATGCTATTTCTATACCGAGTGAGGTGGCGTAGTGGTTAGACACTGGACTCGCATTCGGGAGGACGAAGGTTCAATACCGCGTCCTGCTATCCTGATTTAGGTTTTCCGCGATTTCCCTAAATCGCTCCAGGCAAATACCAGGATGGTTCCTTTGAAAGGGCACGGCCGACTTCCTTCCCCGTTCTTCCCTCATCCGATGATACCGATGACCTCGCTGTCTGGTCTCCTTTCCCAAACAACCCAACCCTACTTCTATATGTCGAATGTCAAAAAATACTGTCCAAATGGTAATGGAAAATTCCCTGACGTAACTGTCGTGACTTCCACAATAATCTGGTAACATACGCACAATCGAGATAGTAATCCTAGCCCCATAGAACGCTCCAGTACCAAGTATACGCCGTAGTTCCACACACAAAAATTATTGGTGACCCTATATCCACGTCATATAGGAAATTAGTCTTTACGTTAGTTGCCTAGGCCTATCCTGCTCCGTCGACCTATAACGACGCAACCTGAAACGAGAGCTCTGCTTGGCATTGTTTACGCCGCAATTGCCGACTCTGCTCACACTGCTTTCCAATTTTAGTGCAGTCTCGGACTTTTACGAAAAAGGTTTCAACGACAGTACTAACAAGCTCTCTACCAGCGTAGATGTATTTTCAAAAGTTATTGAATGCGATTATCAAATATACCACGCAGCGGGCCCGGGTTCGATTCCCGCCCGGGTTGGAGATTTTCTCCGCTCGTGGAGTGGGTGTTGTGCTTGTCCTTGTCATCATTTCATCCTCATCATCGGCACGCGAGTCGCCCAATGTGGCGTCGGCTGCAATAAGACTCGCACTCGGTGACCGAACTTTTCCGGATGGCGCCTCTCGGCCAGCAATGGGATACGACCATTCCATTTTATCAAATGTATACGGGTCTGTTTGAAAACTCGTTTCAATATGTCGGTTGATATCAGAGTTCAGAACATTACCCATACAAAACACTTCGGGCCCCTCATCATAATATCAAATGCAGCAAACCTCGTTTCGGTATATGAAACTTTTCAGAAAATAAGATTTGTGTTACGCCTTATGTGACTTAGCCGTTAGAGTTGTGTTATCAGTATGTCTATTCAGTACAGGTCCGCAGTTTACATGTGTATAGCGTTGTGTCATATTTTTGTTGCGTGATATCAAGTGCCGGCCGTTGTGGCCGAGCGGTTGGTTGGTTAGTTGGTTGGTTTGGGGAAGGAGACCAGACAGCGAGGTCATCGGTCTCATCGGATTAGGGAAGGACGGGGAAGGAAGTCGGCCGTGCCCTTTGAAAGAAACCATCCCGGCATTTGCCTGGAGCGATTTAGGGAAATCACGGAAAACCTAAATCAGGATGGCCGGACGCGGGATTGAACCGTCGTCCTCCCGAATGCGAGTCCAGTGTCTAACCACGGCACCACCTCGCTCGGTTGGCCGAGCGGTTCTAGGAGCTAGAGTCTGGAACCGCGCGACCGCTACGGTCGCAGGTTCGAACCCTGCCTCGCGCATGGGTGTGTGTGATGTCCTTAGGTTAGTTATGTTTATCTAGTTCTAAGTTCTAGGGGACTGATGACCTCTGCAGTTAAGTCTCATAGTGCTCAGAGCCATTTTTATGATATCAGGCGAAGGAACAGAGAGAAGCCCGATTCTGACAGCCTGTTCCGCTCGAATAATGCCATAGGAGTCACTGGGATAAACTATCCCTTTGTGACGATCGTCTGTCACCATCGACAGTATCGTACGCCCTCACTTCAAGAAAAACAAAAAAACAGTTGTACGTAATCCATTCAGATGTTTTGCTGAAGATATTTAATTCACATAATCAGTTTCGAAATTCTACACTTGTGCAGAGCCTAAGGAGGGAAGTAATTCTCGCATGATGCGTTACTCTCAAGTAACCTTTACGAAACTTTTAACATACGTATGTACCCTTATATGGCTAGAGGTGGGAACACGTAATACAGCGCATGGATGTGCCGACATTCGAATGTTTAAACACGGTACACTCACCAGGCACCCTTATTTTGACTTTGAACTCCTCCCAAATTTGCATCTTTTTGTGGTTGCGTTCGGCGCAGACTTAATTTTTATGGGCGACAGTGCGCGACCGTATCGTACGTCGCAGGTGGAGGAGCTCTTGAGCGAGAGGATATCCGGCGAATGAACTGTCCTGCTTGTTTCCCCCACTTAAACGTGACCGAGAACGTGTGGGATGCGTTAGGGCGACATGCTGCAGCACTTCCACATGCAGCGACGACCATCCAGCAGAATATACTTATATGGATATGGTGTCTGTTCTTTCGGACATGTCTGAAGGAAGAGACACCATATCCATAAGAGAATATAGTTCTGGCAATGCCGGCCATGATCTTACTCTTCTGTGCAGATGCACGCATATTACCCGAACTCTTACGGGACTTGGTAAGAATGTCTTCCACGAGTAATTAGTATGTTGAGTAGGGGCACTACGGATGTAGTGTGTGGACATATTTGGTGGGAATGTGGGTCTCGCGGGAAGCGTAGGTAGTCCCTGCAGTCGCACTACACTCCGTGCCTTCAGTGGCTCAGATGGATCGCCCGCATCCTCCGCGCGCGTCTCCACACCGCTATCGGGAAAGCCATCCACACCGATCAGGCATGTTTAGGTGGTGTCAGCAACATTTATACGGCGTTTGGAGCATACCGCGACGTAATTGCTTTGACGGCGGCCTGCAAAATGCGAGGGGCCCTTGTCGCCGTAGATTTTAACCACGCATTCGACCGCGTCGACCACGGCTTCTTACGCGCAGTTTTGCAACACATGGGCCTCTCTCCAGAGTCTGCACAGGTGGTCCTTCGACTGATCCACGGAGCGCGCTCCCGCATGATGGTAAACAGTTATCAGTCTGGTCACATTGTTGTTGGACGGTCAGTGCGACAAGGGTGCCCCCTGTCGGGTATATTATTTGCGGCAGCGCTTGAACCAGCTTTACATGGTCTACGGCAGCGATTAACTGGTATTTCTTTGCGGGACGTGACCTTTCGTTGTGGTGCATTCGCCGATGACGTGGTGTTCCTGGCCAGATCAGAGGATGATATGCATAGGGCGCTACAGTGGCTACGCCAGTACGGAGCGGCCGCTGGGAGTGTCATCAACGTGAAGAAGACAAAATACATGGATGTCGGAGGAGGGCTTTCGCACGCAACGGCGGTGCCCTTTGACAAGGTGCCCGCACTCAAGTGTTTAGGAGTGCATTTCTATATCAATGTCCGTCTCACGGCGGCGGCTACGTACCGCCGGCTCCTACACCAGACACGTGCTCTGCTGCAGGACAACAAATTGCGTCGCTTGGATATGCTCCTCAAAACACATTATGTCAACACCTATCTTGTCTCAAAACTGAACTATTTTGCGCATGTCCTTCCCTTGGCGGCTACGATGGCCAACAGATTTCAAGCAGCATATGGACATTTCGTAAGCACCGGTCTTGTTTTTAAAGTCCGACACGCCACCCTGACACTGCCGCAGCGGGCGGGCGGTCGGTATCGGTTTAATTCATGTATATAACAGTACGCGATCGCTTTATCTAAACACTATGCGTCGCACGGGGACCTCTGCCCACGCCACTCTGACGGGCACCCTGATAGCGGAAGTGGCACCGCCCTCTCTGCATCCCCCGGTTTCTGTAGGACACATTTCACCGGCACTCACCCAAATCAGGGAGTTCTTGATTGACTTCAGCTACTTACGGTCAGAACTTCCGACGACACGGAAGCCCAGCACGAAAGACTATTATCGCCTCTATCAACAGCAGCAACCTCTAAATACGGTCGCCCACAGACATCCTGAAGTTGCCTGGAACACGGTGTGGCGAGCGGTACACACGCCTTTTCTACCCACGACGGTGCGTTCATTGTGGTACGTGGTTGTGAATGGGAAGTTCGCTACTCGTTAGAGGCTACATTCCATACGTGTGACGGACGACCCCTTGTGTCCGACATGCTCAGTCGCTGACTCGGATGCACACCGCCTGACTTGTGCCGTGACAGGCGAGTGCTGGCTACTGACGCAGCACAAGCTGACATTACTCTTGCGGCGATTGCCGGAGTCTATCTCCCCTGACGATCCATTGCGCCCCGACGGCGTATACTTTCCATCAACCAGGACGAACGCCGTTAACTGGCTAAAAGGCATGGCTCTTTACTACGTATTTTGCGATGCTCCCAAAGGCACACTCGACTTTTGGTCCCTACTGATGTCGACACATGCAGCTTTCAGCCGCCATCCGAAGTACTGAACTCATTTCGCAAATTACTTAGGTTCATTATTTGCGGATCCTCCTGCTCACTGGGGCGTTCCGGGTATGAGACGCTGAAAATGACGAAGAATCCTGGAGCATATGAGCATATTGAGAACCGTGCGACTGCTACGGTCGCAGGTTCGAATCCTGCCTCGGGCATGGATGTGTCTGATGTCCTTAGGTTAGTTAGGTTTAAGTAGTTCTAAGTTCTAGGGGACTAATGACCACAGCAGTTGCGTCCCATAGTGCTCAGAGCCACTTGAGCATACTGATCCTCTACGGACGGAATAGGGGGTAACCCCTCCCAACAGACGAGAAGACAACTTGGACGCTCGGCTACGGCAGTTGTAGGATCATTTTTTGCAATGACACAAAAATAAATCTATAAATACAATATAAAATGAAAATTAAAAAAAAATTAAAAATGTTGTAAAACTTAAAGAAATAAATAAATAAAACAATATAGATCAACCCGCTACATCCTCTTCCTGATCCTTCGATCCTCGAACACGTTGCTTGGGCGTGGCGGCGGGATGGCCAGGCTTCGGGTGTCGACCCCTGCCCTACCCGTCGTCCTGCTCCTGCAGCGGTTCTTTTTTTTTTTTTTAAGAAAAAAAGTCGTGGTATAGCAGCCCGCGAAAGGCAAAGGTCCCGAGTTCGAGTCTCGTTCGGGCACAAACACACACACACACACACACACACACACACACACACACACACACACACACACACACAAAAGATGGATAGAGCGTCTGCCACGTAAGCAGGAGATCCCGGGTTCGAGTCCCGGTCGGGGCTCACATTTTCACCTACCCCCGTTGATATATATCAACAATCGTCAGCAGCTGAAGGTATTAATATATCATTCTAACCATTCAGCAGTTGTCAACCGCGCTAGTAGAGGAACGGAACTTCCTTCCACAACAACTTCTTACCAACCCAGCAGCCGGCATCAAAGGAAGTTGCGAAACATACATTACTGTCCGTGGTGTCCTTACCACTTTTAAAAACTGTGTCGTGCTTTTCGTGATGTCCACAGGACCGTCTTAATCGCGGTGACGTCAGTGTAATCATTGTATTTGAATAAAAGTGTCATTTCTGTTCGTCACATCGCTTATTTCTTTCACTTACCTCCCATACCATACCATACCATACCATGCTACACCATACTGTAGCAATTCCTTCTATGTATGGTCCAAGTTTAATGGAGCAATGTTATTTCTGTGACACATCTTGTGAAAATTACTTTCGTCCTTAGTTTTCGCACGCCCTGCCACAGCGTCATCTCAGAAGTGCTTAGGGCAGTCCAATGCAACCGAATCATCGAATTTCATTAAGTGATGCAAAACGTAGCCATATCGAAAATTAGTAGTTCTACTCTACGCATAAAACGTGCCAGTCTCCGTGTGCGTCCATCATGAGGACAAATCACTTGGATTTAATCAAAAGCATTGGCTCAAATTAGGTTACGCTGTTAACTCTTCTCCAATGCTGGCCAAATTCTGACGGTAAAAATTCTTCTACCATCAGGCTTCGAACTAGGTACCTCCAAATCGAGTGTCATCGCATAGGTATGCGCTAGCATCTGCACCTACAGAGACGGGTGTTGCCGGATACAAATTCCGATGTTACTTAACAAAATAGCAAACATAGCCATTCAGTGAATGAAAAACATGTTTATTCAATAGTCTTGAACGCTACTGGCTTTCCTTGTTACCGACATCTGAAAACCAACTGAGGTATTGTTGCTACAATAATAATCTTAAATTAATTCACAACCATAGAGGGTCGAAAGTATCGATTCACCGTTAATGCCGATATTATAGCAGACAAATATGTCGGTGGCAGAAAACGTAAAAAAGAGTTCGTAGCGGCTTCTGAAACCTCCAGACCTGTAATCTTCAGGCGCGTATGAACTGTAGTTCCGATGTGCCTGTGAGCATTAACTTAAGTAACAGGTAGGCATAACACCTTGTTTCCTCGAAGTATTACAGTGATTTCTTTCTATATAAACGTTAGAATGGGGAAGGAAATCTGATATGTCCTTTCGAAGTAATCATCCCGGAACTTGCCCGAAGAGATTTGAGGAAATAATAGAAAATGTAAATCTAAATCATAAACACAAAGAAGCATCAAAGATAAACCACGCAGGCAAATAAGTTCGTGTTAAATGCTATGTTCGGCCGCGCGGGATTAGCCGAGCGGTCAGGGGCGCTGCAGTCATGGACTGTGCAGCTGATCCCGGCGGAGGTTCGAGTCCTCCCTCGGGCATGGGTGTATGTGTTTGTCCTTAGGATAATTTAGGTTAAGTAGTGTGTAAGCTTAGAGACTGATGACCTTAGCAGTTAAGTCCCATAAGATTTGACACACTTTTGAACATTTTGAAATTCCATGTTATAACATTTGTGTCGCATGTGGAGGAGCAGAAAATAAAACCAATCAGTTTTAAAAGCAATATTTCACCTATAACGAAAATTCTTGAAACATTCTGACTTAGTACTCCAGTGACCTCGATGTCGACGGGACGTTAAACCCCAATCTTTTTTCCTTACTTCAAAGTACCAGTAACTTCCGCACCCACAGTGAGTCAGCAACATCGAATCCTACTGCCGTAACACGATTTTGTGTTGCTATTGATAATACCCTATACTCATCTGACCAGAAATCCTTTCTATTTCATATCGCTGACGACTACTATACATATACTATAGTTTTACAACAGCTTTCTTCTCTGTTTTACTACTCAAGTTACAGAATTCCTTAACAATGTGTCCCTGTGGTTTCGTATTCTGTCCGGTCGTAATTTGACAAGTTTCTTTCTTACTTCTAGAGTGCATACGTGCATTTGGAAAATTTTACAACATCTTCATTATACGTTTTAGTGCTATACCTAGCCTGAGGCTTTGCATTTTCCTTTTCAGATTTTCTGGCTTCCCTACCACGTTCAAGCTTCTGACATTCCACGCCCCGTCTCGTACAACTTTCTTTGGTTGGTCAATCTTCTTCTCACGATCACCTCCCCATTGGCAGTTCCCTCCCGGAGATCCGAATGGGGACTAGTCCGGAGCTAGTCCGGAATCTTTCGCCAATGGGGAGAGCGACACTTTTTCAATTACAGGCTGTGGTTTCCATTGCATTCTGCATCCCCATTGCTGATTCTTCCACCTTTAGAGGCACGTTCCGACCCCAGAGACAAGATAGTGCCCTTAACCTCTGTACACTCCTTCGCCGTCTTTGACAACGTCATTGGCAGAATCAGGGTGACTCCTTGCGCCGGAAGTGTTCCTCCGCCAATGCTAATTATTAATCAAAATTTAAGCTGTGGCGGGTTTCGAACTTAGGGATCGAGAAAGTTTTAACTATCCATCAAAGACGCTACCACGGGAGAAATTAGTTTTGCATTATCTCAGTTTTATATTAGTAAACTATCCAAGTTTTACTGATCAATAAATATCTTTCCATGTTAAGTTAAATAATCTTCAGGGAAATGAAAGGATACAGCGGAAAATGCTCCATCTAAGCACAAAAAACGTGTTTGTGTTCCTTCTTTTTTTTTAAAAAAACACGCAGTGTGGTACCATCTGCGTCATTCTACCTTCTTCAGGACCTTCAAAATTTTCCCACAGGTTTTGGCATGCGAATTTATTCGTGCTTCTTTATGCTGAGAGGTAAAAAGGGGCCGTGGCAAAAAGACGGAAAAGTAATAAATACTGGAAGATAGTAGGCAGCGGTTGTGTTACAGAAAGAGCGAAAGAGACAGGGGCAGTGTGAGAGAAAGAGAACGACACAGAGACTGTGGAACATAGTTGACAATGACAGAACAGTGCTAGGGAAAAAAGGAGACAATATCAGTGAGTGGGGTTTTAAATGGTTCAAATGGCTCTAAGTGCTACGTGACTTAACATCTGAGGTCATCAGTCCCTTAAACTTAGAACTACTTAAATCTAACTAACCAAAGGACGTCACACACATCCATGCCCGAGTCAGGATTCGAACCTGCGACGGTAGCAGCCGCGTGGTTCCGGACTGAAGCGCCTAGAACCGCTCGGCCACCGCGGCCAGCGTGGGGGGGAGGGGGGGGGGGGGAGGTTGGGTGGTGGTGGTGGAGGAATAAAGTGAAATATGAAGTGGAAGTGGGTGAGGGCCAGTAGTAGCAGTGGTAATAGGGACAGACTATATGACAAGGATAACGAGGAAGAGACATATAGGGACAGTGAGCAGAGACGTAAGCAGTAGGAAGAAAGGAATGAGATATTAGCCAGGAGGAGTCACTGACAGTGAGAGGGGACTATAGTAGTAGGACAGTAAGAAGGGGACTATGGCTATGATACAGAAGATAATGACAGAAGGACACAAAGATATAATGAGTTGGACTAAATGAGTGAGTGAGAACGAAAGACTGGGAGTGGATGTGTATGAGCAACTTACAACGATGGGCTAGTGGGTGTGAGTGAGTAACAGCTACGGTAATTTGTGTCAGTCTGAGGTGAGTTGCTTGTTTAAAAGAAAAAAAAAAAAACACGAATATGTTCGTATTCCAAAATTTTTGATAAAATCTTTAAATGTGCTGTGGAAGGCACTATTCAGAATTTTTTAAACAGGAAATTGTTAGCATTTTCTGTGTTCCGATAGGAGCATATTTCCGCTAGTGGTATCTTACAACATAATAGCTACTATGCTGCAGCAATCATGTTGACGTTTTCAAGAACATTTTACTTGTCCTTGCGAAGAACATTGTAATCAGTTGCGTCCTTGACACCGCCTGTGCATAGTTCCTCTGAAAGATTTCTCCCTCAAGCAACGTGATTTGGCATTGAATATTACATGCTGATGATGGCTAGCAGGTCTTCTCTTCTTTGGAATTTTTGTACGTTCTCCATGATTGACCAGCGCTCTTTCGGGTGTTATAATTTTGAAACAAGTCGTAGTATACTAGACTTAGTTTTTGATTTGTATTTCAAGTTTTATCTTCTTCAAGATTAGTTGCTCTAGAAATACTATTTATACATATTCACATTTCCTCCATCAGCAGCACAATTCAAGGCCATCGATCATGCTTCTGTTCTGCTTCTTCAAAATCAGTCTTAATAAAAGTCTCATATTCATCTCTGGGCATACATTATGTCTCCTTTCTTAACTTCATTCCGCATCAGAGAAAAGATCATCGCTTAAAGGTTTTAAAAGTTTTGTGGCAGGTTTTCGTTAGGGGAGGATAATCACAAGTTCACATACAGAGTTTAATATCAGCCATTACGGATCCGAGGTACGGGTTGTTAAGTTTTAACAATTTGCAGCATTCGGTGGATATCTGCCCTGCACGCAGCTCAACAACACGTTGGAGGACACCTGTATAAGCTAAATTTTACAACCTGATGATGACAGTATTGTCTATCGAAATGTGCTGTTGAACTGTGTGTCGGACAGAAATACGGTAGAATGCTACTAGTTATCAGTGTCACATACACAGTTACAGAAGTGTTCAATACCTACAGCTTAGAATGTTATGGCTGAAACACGTATTACCCACTTTATTTCGGAAGAGTTATGGCTGATTGCTGGCCATGGAATGAATGGAGTGAAATGACCTGACCTGTGTGCAGTGCGAGATAGTAAAGCAGTTTGTTTATCGAACTTTCCAACATTATTGGACAATTGCTGGGACCGTTAAGTGTTCTCGTTATTCGCCCAGCCGATACCACATGTAAGTGTACCTCTGTCAAGCAAAATTCGTTAGCAGTTTCATCAGCGCACAAAATGCCGTTTATTTACCAATCAAATCAGCGTGTTTATAGGTTGTGTCAGCTACTCTGATTTACAAACAAATAGGGAAACAGCGGACGTGGTTCATGTGGATTGGCTGTTAAACAATCAAAACCATTCCGTTATTTCATTTTCTTCCGAAACAGCAAAAGTTGGTATGTGTAACCCATTACGTATTTATACTTCACTAAACAAATATTAACTTGATATTTCTTGCTACTAACTGAAAAATATCACTGCTCTGTGGGAAAGAAGGCATCAAGTACAACAAATTAACACATAACAGAAATGTTTCGTATTTCATTCTTCGTCCTACAAGTATTTGTAGTCGCTTGTCTTCTGTAGAGTGAATGCCTGGAAGCACATTTGCCAGTGGATTAGAGATCTTTTGACAATCTTCGTGATCAGTTTTATGTAGAAAACAGCGAAAGTTACGAAATGCAGTCCTTTTTATTGAATGGTAACTGCTTTCGGGCATCAGAACCCGTTCTCAAATCGCAATTCTGTTTGGATGACTTGAAAATGGGTTCTCACACCAGAAACCGGTCATTAATTTAATAAAAAGAATTGAATATCGTAACTTTCTTTTTTACATCAAAAGATAAAAGTAAGTTGCTATCCTGTCATTAAACCAGCATGCTGGAAATCCAAAAAAATTCATAATCTATCCAGGCTAAAAGAGGGCGTTCATAATTTCCTATCTTTAAACAGAAATATGTCTTGAAACAGACGTAAATGTTAGATCTTCAATACATTATTTCTACTCCCTTTGTGAAGTGGAGGTTCTATGTATACACGGCGTCACACACACTTTCGAAATTACTTTTTAATAGTGTGCAAAAATTTATCTTGTGGTACGTATTACGATTCTTAGATTTACTTTTTGACTACTTCATGAGAGATACGCAAACAGCTTAAGAATATTTTTAAATTCCACCCTCAAAACAGGATTTTCTAATTTTATAATTGAAGACCTAAACGGAAAATCATCCTAAGTCCATTGAACAAAATAAGAGGACCGGCGAAAAAATTTGAGCTGGTTTTTCTGTATCGGCGTAATTTTTAGTCATCACCTATTAATGTCTCACTTTTATAGTCCTTGTAAGTTTCAGACGCTTGGAGTGCACACATCAAGAGAAAATTATTAATATATAGTCATGGGCTTGGGATGTTTTCCAATGCATGGTAAAATGATAGACATTGGTGAAAGAAAAATTATTTTTAATTGTATTATTTAACCATATTTTTTCACATCGTAACATGGTTTATGACACTGAATATTTGAGTATAACATCATAATCTTTGGAAATAAAAAAATAAAATGTTTGAAGTTTTTTCTGTGATACAAGTTTTTTCTATTATGAAAAGTAACTTATTTTTTTCTCTATGTTGTTTCTTCTTCTTCTCCCTATTCCATAGCTGTTACTTAGGGGTTAGAAATATCTGTGACAGAAGAACAAAAGGCTGTACCCTCTAGCGATAAGTGCTTACAGGACGTTTCAGATTTTCCAGCTTTCCTGTTTTTATGGTGTACAATGACAGAGAGCTGAAAGTGACCTGCTGGGACGGATCTTTCATCAAGGGATATATTATGAAGTCTGTTACTCCAACTGTTCCTGCAAGTGCAACTTTTCCCGGATATTTGTGTGTATATTTAAATATTTTATGTATATTTATATTTTAACAGAAACTTTCTGACCTCTGCTTCTTACTGACATTTTGTAATATTGACTTAAACGTCGTTTTTATTCCTTGAAGTCACCACTTGTGATCTGTACCACGTTGAAATTTGCCTCATTCTTGACAGTATGTTCCAGATGTCCAGGCGTTTCTACCTCTTCTTTCTCTTTTAATTTTTTGTATTTTTGCAAATTTGGCGTCACATGGAGAAAAGCTATGGCCTCTCATGTGAAAGTAATGACTGATGTACTTGAATCTTCCAGAAGCAACAAAAGTTGATGGATAATGAACCGTTGCCATATTTTTGTTCTGGCCAATGCAGCCATGGGACAACAAGTAAAGTGCGTACCGGTAAACCTGCGGTGATAAAGTACTTGTAATGCAGCTGTTTAGGCATGAAATAACTTCATTAACACCCTTATGGCCCTGTGTTTTTTCCCACATAAACATTGTTTTTTGTGTTTTCTCACTGTGAATACAAAAGTTGGATTCTCAAAGCTAACGGAGGTAGAATATTTTATTTTCGGGGAATAAAGGGCGTGGCAGATTCTGTTGGAAGTCAAAACTGAGAATATTCACATTTTCCTTTCCTCTGACAAGATTTGTGAAATTTTTCTTGCTGTCGTAGAAGGCAGAAGCTTTTCGTTAATGAATTGCTAATTTTAGTGTCATCTCTTTACTACATCGTTTGCGCAAAATTTCAACTTGTTCTCTACCTCGGCGCATGAATTACATATGACTGTAGGAGGACCACCAAACCCGTACTTAAAATTGTCTGCGTAGTATTTATGAAATCACCGGTATTTAATTTTTGCATCTGCTTTTTCGGGTGAAGTACTACTTTTGATTTTTATGTAATTTTCTATCTCACGTTTCCCCAGATGCAGAGTGTAAGTTTTCATAGTAGTCAGCTCTGATGACAAATATCGCTTCTTACTATTATTCCTCGTATATATGTGCTCACTTTATAAGGAAAAGAACGTATGTGCTCATCAACGTATTAGATTCTATAAGGGAAAACAATTACTACATGCGACCTCCACTAACTACATGATGAAATGATGAAAATTAATAATCCGAAGTAAAAAGACATATTACCTTACTTATGATTTACGAAGATCTTTTGTGGTGTCTGTTAGTATGCACACATATTTTCTCAGTAGGAGATTCCCCAATTGCAGTTAGTGTTGCCAGACATTTCACTCTCCCTTCTCCGGTGCCACGAAGACTATAAAATGCCATGCACCATACAAAATGACTAGTTGTTGCAATAGTTACCTGAAACAGTATATAGTTTTATATGCCTAATAACGATTAATTTTACAGGTAAAAATCTGGTTCAGAATACGAGAGAGAGAAAAGGAGAATGAGAGACGTCGGGGAGAGGGAGAACACAGAGAGGCAAAACGGCGGGGGGGGGGGGGGGGGGGGGGGGAGGCGGGGAGAGATATTATTATGAGTTTTCTATATAAGATTTTGATAATGGACTTAAATATAAAAAAAGCACTAACATTTTGCTTACCTTATAGCCCATTGTAAAGGCTTTCTGGGAACGTTCGTCTGTGAGGAGTCTTCGACGAGAAACAACGTAGTAGACATCAGCCGACAGAGATAAACATCTTGCTTATTTTTCACAGCTAAACCATTAAAGTTAGGTAAACTGACTGACTTTTCTTCTTCAGTGAACAGATGACAACATTTTCTTCTGCACTTGCATTTAGGACCTGTTTCTCGACCCAGATGTATTTCTCCTGTATGTTCGATACATTCTTCCCCCACATCACGTTTTTGTTTCCCCATATTTTTTCCATTCGTTAGGAGTTTTACGTTTTATCCACAAACTTCTGAATCGCCATCACTTGAAACCACTTCTACATAACAATGAAAAAAAATCAACTTTCACAAATGGTGCGTTCACTACACAGGTTTCATGGGAACTGATTGGTAGTGAAATACATAACATGCCAAAATGCAGTATGTATAAGCCGGTCCATCGTTGTGAAAAAATATTTTTATATATTGTTACAGCTGCCATGAGGTGCTGAAAACTGAATGTGGCTTCCAGAGTTTTACTGAATAGAAATACTACTCAAGTCCATGGACTTGGGATGTTATTTCATTCATTTGAAAATGTATTGAGTCATTTTAAGGGGAGAGAGTGGACTTGGAAAATTATCCTCGACAGGGACGTAGTTCTAGGCAGGTACATTCAGTTTCATATTAAAAGTGAAAATTGACCAAAGGTGGATTTGGGATGTTTTTCCATTCAGGTCTTCAATTAGTGCTTCGAAATATTAGCTTTCCATATATATCTGCGAGTTTGTCAGCAATATTGTTACACTCTTTCGTCAGTCAAACAGGCCTTGTCTGTTTGTGCTGGCGCTATTTATATATACTCAATACACCCCCATGGTCAGTGTTTCTAGCTGCTATACAAAAGATCCAGGTTCGATTCCTGGTCTTCAAGGGATCTGTTCTTGGTGGGAGGACAGGAACGGGGTGCACGAAGCCTCGTGATGCCAACTGAGGAGGTATTTGATGGGGAGGTAGCAGATGTAACGTCAGTAAAGCCGACAACTGCTGGGAGAGCGGTGTGCTGCCCCATGGTCCTCCGTACCACATCCGAACGACGTCATTGTCAGAGAATGGCATAGCGGTCGGGCGGTACCCATTTTTTCGTCCGGCCCACAACGGGGAGCAGTAATACCCATTAATTTAAACTTACATGAAGCAGTATTACTGTATAGGGGGTGCATATAATTTGGAATAGATCTTTACCCTAGAAGAAGGGCATGATCATTGTCTGCGATAGTTAATTATGCCGAGTGATGAAGAATATCACAAAAGATTTGTGCATTGCATTGTATATTCAACATTTTCATCTTGACAACTATACAATAATTGACTTTCATCGCCTGGCTGCTGTAATGTGCGTAATTTAATATAAGCATTTAAATGCTCAAAATCTGTAAAATAAAGAAACTTAAGACATAGTCTATGCCTCGTAACAATGCTGATAAATTATTACATGGCCAGTTGGTGCGGAGGAACAAGCAAACCGTGAATGGGTTTCCTCCCTAAAAAATCAATATTAGTCACACTTATGTCGTACAGTGTTCAGTTTGGAATTTACTGGCTTAGTGTAAAAGTCCGTAATGTTTTTGTTTTGTATGTCTTCAGTTGCTATTGGTTTATTTCCGATTGTCATGTTTCATATGTAGTTCATGTTGCTGTTTGAGTTTACCTACTGTCGTTTCATTATTTGGAGATAGTGAGTGGAGCTGTGGACGCTATAAAATCTAGTGCCAAGTGGAGAAACAGGAACATGACACACTTATTCTGCTGTTTAAGTTCTATTGAGGGGTGACCGCAGCGGAAGCAGCGAGAAACTTTTGCTTCGTGTATGGGGATAATACCATTGGAGAGACCACGGAAAGTAAATGGTTTGCTCGATCTGAGGAGGACCGTTTTGATTTTAGAGACTCTCAAGTGCAACGTCGATGACACTGATTTACACTGTTTCGAGTGTGGGCCAGCAGCAGCTGTCTGGACCCTTGTACAGAAGATCGCGGCTTTCTACCTCCGAGCACCCCCACATCACGTCTCACCTACCATGATGACATATCCGACACTACCTACTTTCCTTTATGTTTGGTACGCCATCACATTTATCTGTGGCAGGGCTATCGAGTACCTCTCCCGGGACGACATCATGTTCCCGCGGAGTTCCAGACACGTCTCCAAGTACAGCACCACACCCAGAACCGACATCGACACTACAGGGTCACTTTCGCGAAATATTTACTGAGTATTTTTGCTAACCCGCCTAGGAGTTGGAACCTCGACCAACCGTGGCAACCAAGACACGACGATCCCACGTTCCCCTTCCATAGATAGAAAGGACGTTGTTCTAACGGCGAGACAATGGACAGCATGGTCCTGTAAGTCTTACTAATATCGTTAACTTCCTTTTTTCTTCAGCTTCTAAATTTTTTTCCTGACGTATATCTACTCACGGAAGGCTCTGCATCGCCGAGAGGTTCTAGGCACTTCAGTTTGGAACCGCGCGACAGCTACGGTCGCAGGTTCGAATCCTGCCTCGGGCATGGATGTGTGTGATGTCCTTAGGTTAGTTAGGTTTTAAGTAGTTCTAAGTTCTAGGGGACTTATGACCTCAGATGTTAAGTCTCATAGTGCTCAGAGCCATTTGAACCATTTTTGAGCTCTGCATCTCCAGCCTTATTTGTTTTTTTTTTCATTCTCATGCACTCTGCTTAAATAAAATAAAGTTATGTTGAGAAAGTATACTTATTTACGTTTTTCCAGAAATATTGCTTATTTTTATGAAGAACGCAGTCTTTTATTTTCAGACAATAGAGGTTTTTATTTGTTTTCTCATTATCTACAACGTTCTGCTCATATAGTAGTGTTTATTGTTATTGTTCTCTGTAAGAGAGACATTTTTTATTTCAAGCAGAGGACATTTGCTTACTTCATTCAAGACACAAAAAAAGGAGAAAATGGTTAGGCGACCGCTCGAAATTAGCTAGAAATCCGTGTTGGGTTCCGGTCCAGCACAAATTTTTATTGTCGTCGTTCCATTATACAGCTAACAGTTGTTCATATTCCTAATTGCGAATACATTTCATTTATTACTAGAGGGATCTGTAGAGGGCAAAACCTGTAGCGGAAGGGAAAGAATTAAAAACATCCATCTAATAATTGAGGAAATAGGTTGCAAGTGCTAATCTGAAATGAAAAAGTCGGCACAGAAGAGGAATTCGTGGTGAGGTGTCGAGGTCCATCCATCCAGTCGTAAGATTGGTGACTCAAAAAAAAAAAAGTATGTGATTTGGCTGTACGACCCCGTACGTCCGAGCGAACACTGTCTCCTCTCCAGCGCTTGTCTCAAGAGTTTCCTTGAGATCCTGAAAAGCGTTGAGTACGGCCTCCTGAAACAATCGATTCCATATTCACACATTTGTGGAATCCCAATCATCGCCTTCAGAAATTTCACCTAACGATTGACGGCAGTCTCGATAGAGCATGGTCCAGCCGCAGGCGAATCGCAGCACGTGCTGCTAGACTTTTTCCATTTACAACATTCAAATGCGATTTCTGACTGAGAAACCCGCTGAGTAATCTTCCCTCGTATGCAAATAATGGGTAGTGTTACTCTTCCTTACTTCGTACGGTTGCGCCGAAATGCTACAGTTTGCGTATCGAAGAGTGCCAGTTTGACGTATGGGCATTGTTGTTATAATGGTGCTGCAATTTTAATGCTGTTTACAGTTTGGCGCCTATAATGATTATAATTAAAAGAATGCGTAATACTCCGTGGTGAAAAAAAATCGTGGGACACGCCTCAAGATTGTGTCCGACCTCCTTTCGCCCGGTGTAGTGCAGCAGCTTGACGTGGCATGGACTCAGGAAGTCGTTGAAAGCCCCTCCAGAAGCACTGAACCATGCTGCCTTTGTAGCTGCCCACAATACCGAATGTGTTGCTGGTGCAGGATTTTGTGGACGAACTGGCCTCTCGGTTATGTCCCACAAATGATCGATGGGGTTATGTCGGACGATCTTTTGCTTTAACTGGCCAGAACGTTCTTCAAACAAATCACAAACAAATGAGGCTCGGTCTCAAGGCGCACTGTTACCCACAAAAAATCAATGGCTGCGAATGGTCTCTAAGTAGCCGAACAATGATCGGTTCAATTTGACCAGAAGACGCAGTCCATCCCATGTAAATACAGCCCACGCCATTGTGGAGCCACCGCCAGCTTGCACAGTGCCTTGTTGAAAACTTGGGCCTATGGGCTCGAGGGGTCTGCTCCACATTCGAACCATACCACCAGCACTCACCAACCGAAACTAGAACTCATCTGACCAAGCTACCGTTTTCCAGTCGTCTAGGGTCCAACCGATATGGTCACGAGCCCAGGAGAGGCACTGCAGGCGACGTCGTGCTGTTAGCAAAGGCGCTCGCGTCAGTCGACTATTGCCGCTGCCCACTAGCACCACATTTCACTGCACTATCTTAACAGATACGTTCGTCGTACGTCCTACATTGGTTCCCGTGGTTATGTCACGCAGCGTTGCTTGTTTATTAGCACTGACAACTCTACGCAAACGCCGCCGCACTCGGTCGTAAACCGAACGCCGTCAGTTACTGTCTTGTCCGTGTTGAGAGGTAAAGCCAGGAATTTTGTGTTCTCGGCACAATCTTGACTCTGTGGATCTCGCAATACTGAATTCCCTATCGATTTTCGAAATGTAATATCCCTTGCGTTTAGCTCCAGATATCATTCAGCGTCAATAATCACGTAGGAAACCTTTTCACATGAATCACGTAAGTACAAATTAGACCTGGCGAACTGCCTTTTTATAACTTGTATACGCAATATTACCGCGATCTGTATATGTGCATATCACAGTCCTTGACTTTTGGCACCTCATTCTACATTTGTTCTTACGTTAAGCAGCACCGAGGTGTCGAAATTTTGTTGTCAGATGATGACGAGGCGCTGAGTAATTTCATCCTTTGAATCCTTGCGTGCTGGAAAGATAATGACAAAATATGATATAGAAAACCGCGTGTTCTCAGAGAAATATCTAGTTTTCTAGTGCGGGTTTCCATCACTTAAGCAAAGCAGGTGGCGTTGTTGGCCTGTTTGCAGCAGAAAATAAGTGGCTCGGCTAATGGCCGCTAAGCTGCGGGACTCCCCGTCCGAAGTGAGCGATGAAGTCACTAAGTGCTTCTGACAGACGCTGCACTATTTATGGGCGGCTAAGTACCTTTAACTGCGTCGGCGCTCATACAGAATACAGAGCAGCAAACAGGGGACGATTGTCGGAAGCTCTTTATTAATTGGCTGTCCAGTATTAAACAGGATTTACCTTGTTGACGAGGAGCCTGTGCGTTGCCAGCAGTGTGTCGTGGACCAACGACTCCCTAATCGTGTCGCTTGGACAACCAAGTACCCATTTCCTGGGACTGCAAAGCTTTTTTGAACATTTACATGCGTTTCACTGTTTGTAATTCAGAGTTGACAGCATAGGGAAGCTTAGGTTTCATAAAGTTTCTTGAAGATGATGGGAGTGTTCAAGCCCGTAAGAATCGTGAAATCATCGCATTGCTTCTAACACAAAGCTGATGTGTTAACTTCCGGTCGGTACTTAACAACACACGACAACAAAGTAAATGGGAAATTCTTTCCTAATGTTCTGCAAAATATTATTTATTTGATTACGAGTCGGGCTTCGGACACTTAGGCCGATTTTCGAGCAAATAAATAATTTTTTCTAGGATAATGTTTCCTATTTAACAAAGTGAATAATTTATAAGTTTCGTAATGCCAATACAGATGTTAGTTTGATTGCAGTGTGTATCGCATGACGTACAGTATCGCCAATAGACATTACCTTGCAACAGAAGAAACTAAGAAACTATTTGACGTGATACGTTGGCAGTGAAGCTTATGTGTGCGTTGAAGACGTTGAACTGTGTCCACATGCGAGTGATAGTGAACAAGCAGGCTTCTACACACTCGCCCTGTGCTCCACGGGAAGTGAAAAACACGTCTGAATTCCCATGCACCAGCGAGAGAAACGATATGCTGACATATTTCTAACAGTCTATGCGGCGCATGCAGACTGGACTCAGAAGGTTGATACTATGAAAGCAACGACCACTAGCGGAACACACTCCGTAGTATATGAATAAACCAGCGTTGTCAAGGTATTTGTTTATTGCTGTGCCCGATACTTCGACTCACGGAATTCATTTTTAACTTGTCTTCGTATACAAAGTTTGAATTAGTATTATTGCGTACTTGAATGAACTGGTTCGCTTCATTAACATGGGAGGGAGGCACACAGAGTCGGCCGTTCGAAAAGCAACTGACAGTAAGGTCCACGTCCGGAACAGGCAGCGCTTGGTCTTGAGCTTCGTTTATAAACATAACATAGCATAAGCTTACCGGGAATTGCAGACTTTTAAAGAGAAATGGTAAATTGGAGAAATAAATGGAATCTGCGGTACAAAAACTCACTCGCCTTTGCCACTCCCCAAGAGCATTTCCGCTTCTATGACGTTATGTTGTAGAGAAACAACTTCAAGTATGAGGGAGTGAACGATTCTGAGAAGTGAAATAATTTATGACCTTCTTTATGAGAGATCGCTTCTTGCTTTCAGAAGTAGTTTTCAAAGAATGAAACACAAACGTTCTCTTCCGCAACAAGTCTCGCCTCTAGATCTTGATTGGACTCTTGATGCGGCGTAGTCCTCAGTCCTTTAGCCGTTCTGGTATATTCGGAAAGACTCGACCATTTCCGCATTTTTGTTCGAAAACAAAACGGAATCAGACTGTAATGAATAGGCACCCAAATGAAAAAGAATACAATAGGCAGTCAGAAGATTTCAGTTTGAATGACAAACTAATTCTTTACTAACATGTCTGCGCTTACATCCCTCATCGGAATCGCACTGCATTGCATATAGACCTCAGCAACGCCCACAAACGGAACCTTTCTTATCATCCCTTATAAATTCGTTTTTCCTAGAAAAGAATGTAAATGAAACCCATCGAAAGAATAAAAATCAGTAAACCCGTATATACTATCCAAGTAAGTTCACCGGTAGTTTGCATTGGTAATAACATCGTGGCTCTTCATTCTGACTTAAAATTTCGAAAATACCTCCGTAACTAATTTTTGAAAAAAGAAGGTAGCAGTGCAACCTACTGGTTCTTAGGTGTAACACGAAACTAACAGTTGCGTCTGATTGGTTCTCGGTGTCCTACACCATGAAAATTAAACATTCGAGCTACTAAGACGAAGAGATTATTTTAAATAAAAATGTAAATTACGATATCTTTTCTTTTCAATGTTCCGGTTTCACTTAAATAAAGCCCATACGTTTTCCCAAACTACGCTCAACTTACCTCCGAAAATCCCATGAAAATTCATCAAGTAGTTTGGTGATCAGTGTGTTCAAACAGACAAACAAAAACACACGACAGTTTTAAAATTTTGCACATTCCAGTCCCATTAATCTGACCTCCACCATCTTCCACGTCAACGTGCAACACTAACCACTCACAGACAGCAGGTGGGAACACCAGCTGGAGGGGGGGGGGGGGTGTAGGGGGAGGGGGAAGTACATGAAGCACGTCTGAGGAGAAGGAAACCAGTCGCTGTCGTAATGCGGAAACAGAGCGATTTTACTGATATTCATATGGGCATGATTGCTGGCTTTCGGACGAAGGGTGGAAACATTTCCGAAACGGATTAGTTGGTAAACTGTTTGCGTGCTTCAGTGGTCGAAGCATTCTGCGCAAGGGAAAAATGGCGCTATTCAAACTAGGCGCCGAGTTAAATGTGATGGACGAAGCGCCATAACACTGGTGTCGGCATGGCTCCATATCCCTATTGGTACCTTCCAGAACCTCTTTGCCTCTATTACTGCACGTCTAGCAGCGGTCTGCGTTGCGAAAAGTGGCCATTGATGGATTTGACAGGCAGTTACATTAATGTGACTGGACCGTGTGTTATTAGTACAGATACATATGTATACAAAGATACAGCATGTGCACTACATTTTACGACGGAGTGCAACAGCAAGTTTCTATTTAAGGACGGTAGACAGCTCAGAATAATGGCTGCAAATAATGAGGCAGGGTGCAAGGAAACAGTCCTAGCCCCACACTCCCTTGCATTCCGCAGTTGCCTACGGACATCATTACCGTTCGTCCTAGAAATACTAGCTTAGTAGTACAGCATTGCCTTACTGTATAGTGTTCGGTAGTTCACGGAATATTTCTTCAATTAGTGCGATACAGAATACGAACAGATCAGAGCCCCTACTTGAATTCTAGCTAGATTCATTAGCTACGGTCCTAGCACATATTCATCTAGAATTGCTTGCGCTGCAAATACTCTTGTGTGATTATAAACGAGAGCAGGTGACTCCTCTTTACAAAAAGCGTAGGAAACCCGATGCACAAAACTATAGATCAATATAGATGACATCCCTTTCAGGGTCCTAGAGCGTTGCTCAGCTCAAAAATTAGAGATAGAAGAAGATTTTGCAAGAATTAGCAAGAATTCAGAAAAAGCCAGTAGGAGATACAGCTTGCTTTATTCATACAAGACACCTGGCAAACAAATTATACAGATGAACTGCTTGCTTCCGCTTTCTAAATATCCGTAAAGTATTCGACATTTGTACCACAGCGTCGACTGCTACGATATCATCACTTTATCTTCACAAAAAAGTGATTGGCTACAGGAGCATTTGACTTATACTATTTAACAACGAATCTACATCTTCATCCATACTGTGTACACCACTGTGAAGTGTATGGCAAAGCGTTCGTGCCATTGTACGGGTTCTAAGGCCTTTCTCGCTTTCTGGTCAAGGACGTATCTCGGGCAGAATGTTTAAAAGTCTCTGTGCAAGATAACACACATAGTTTAGAGAAAGAACTGTACGGTATCTTATTGCAGGATTAGTGGTGAACATGTTGCGCACATTAAATCATATAAGTGTTTAGATCCCAAAATAAGGTCATTCATATTACTCAGGGAAGTCTCTGTGCAAGATAATACACACAGTTTAGAGAAAGAACTGTACGGTATCTTATTGCAGGATTAGTGGTGAACATGTTGCGCACATTAAACCATACAAGTGTTTGGATCCCAAAATAAGGTCATTCATATTACTCAGGGAACCTTTCTGCTTCGCTGTCGCAATTTGCAACCCTCTACCACAATAGGGCTCCGAATTCTAGCTTGTAAAATTGCGGTGTGAAACCTACATCTGGCGGTACGGGAGGAACAGCGTGCTGTAATGGAGTTTCTAGTCGCACAAAACTTGGTGAGCACAGGGCCCACCCTATCCTTCAGCATCACAGTGCGAGACCACACACGAGCGCTGCAACATACGCAACAATCCGACGCCTTGGTTTCACTCTCATCGATCATCCTCTATACAATCCAGGCCCGATCCCAACCGGTTTTCGCCTGTTTGCAAAACGTAAATATCAAGTTCAAGGCATACTCTTTGATAGTGAAGAAGTGGGACAAGCAGAGGTGAGGCTGTGCCTCCGTCACTAAACACTCTATAGCGACAGTATTAGTAACTGGTCTCTAGTTGACAGAAGTGTGATCATCGCCATTATGTAGACATGAAGAATAAAAATGTAGCGCATTAACAACGTTATCTGTATAAAGCTCTAAGAGTTTTCATTTAAATAATTCGGAGACATGAGATATCAGCTCTAATTTTATGTATATAGGGCTTTCTCAGCATAGTTTACTTCTATCGTCAAGATTACGTGGTTCAGTTCTTCCATCATCTCCGCAGAAACTAAAGTAATACCGGGCGTACCCCGAAGAAGAACTACAGGCCCTGTGTTGTTTTCAGTGTACACTAATCAGCAAAATTTAAGAGCGCTGTGGGACTATCAAGAAATACACTCGACGAAACTTGGAGCAGGCATCAAAATAAATGTTACTATATAGTGGAGAAGGTAAATGAATGAAATACGCCTCCAGAAATTACCCTTTTATTCAATGAGTATAAATAACGTGAAGTTACAAAACGCTCGACAAGTGTCTTCATGATGTTTGTGATTACCATTGACTGCAGTGCATGCCCTGAAGCGTGCTCCCACGCTGGTCACGAGGTTTGTGAGGAGTTCCTGCGGTAGGGCGTTCCGTTCCTGCACCACCGCGATTGAATACTGCAGGATGGTCTTTGTGCATGTGGGCGTGGTGCATTACGTCTCCCCAAAGCATTCCGCAAGTGCTCGATAAGATTTACGTCAGGAGAACGGGCAGCCCAGTCCATTACTAAATATCCTCTCGTCCATGGAAGTCCTACACCTGCGCATTTCGATGCGGCCGCTCATTGTCATCCATAAAAATGAGGCCAGGGACGAGCTCATTTCTGAAAAGGCGCACAAGGAACAGTAGAGAGTCACAATACCATTGACCGGTGACACTACTGTGTTCTACGGTTTGGGGATGAGTACGTCCATGCAACACACGATAACACCTGCATTGCGATAAAGATCACGTTCGACAGTGTTCCTGAGTGCAGTACGCGTTCCCACCTTTCGCCATATGTGGGTACGTTTAGCACCGTAAGGAGTGATAGAAAGACTTGAGCAAAATTTCTGCTTGTTGTGATGGGGATAAATGTAAGACAACGCCTTTTGTATAGAGAAAAAACTGTAAAAAAATCTGCTCGCAAGGTCGGCGGTGAACACAGTGCGACACTAAATCACACAAGAACTAAGAACAGGTATGAAACGGATCTTGTAAAATCATTGTTAGGGAAAGCGGAGGGCAGGATTCTGGGAATGTGCAGTGCATTTGAAATGAGAGTTGCGTACGAGACTCTACGCGACTAATCCTATGACTGTGTTCCACGTTTTTGGAGTTGCTATCACGCAGACAGGACAACAGCCATCGAACAGGGTTGTAACAGGTCTGTAAATGCCTCACGAAAATCTGACAGAAGTGATCGGGGAACTACAGTGGGACTCCCTGGAGTCCGCAGCTCGTGGTCGTGCGGTAGCGTTCTCGCTTCCCACGCCCTGTTTTCCGGGTTCGATTCCCGGCGGGGTCAGGGATTTTCTCTGCCTCGTGATAACTGGGTGTTGTGTGATGTCATTAGGTTAGTTAGGTTTACGTAGTTCTAAGTTCTAGGGGACTGATGTCCATAGATGTAAGTCCCATAGTGCTCAGAGCCATTTGAACCATTTGACTCCCTGGAAGGAAGAGGACATAGTTTTCGAAAAAACATTGCTGGTGAATTTATGGAAGCTGTATTTAAAGAAGACTGAGTGACCAATTGCTGTCACTACCATTTGTATCTGGCGTAGGGAGGACGCTAACAAAGTCAGGCGTCCACGTACAGAACCAGTAATTTTCTGTACCCACGCGAATACGCGAATAGCACAAGAAAGACCATAAATAACTTTGGTTCGATGTATCCTTCGCCATGCACTGTACAGTAGCCTTCGGAGTTTGTAGCTATGTATGTGCGGACATCCTTTAATTAATTGCACCCCTTGCTGTTTTGACATATTGTTCTTCTCATTATTGAAGAAGAGTTCTTAAATCAATGACTTGTGAGTCAGTCGACAATGAGACGATTTATGCTGCCTCAGTAATGTCTGGACATCGTAAGAAGGGGCTGAAGACACATAACGATTGTAAAGTTACAATAATGTATATTACAAAATCACATGAACAATTTAAATATCTAGCTAAGTAAAAAACTTCGGTTACTGGCAGTTATGCTGGAACTATTGCAAACATTCGGAAGTAGGGTTACTTCTTCTTGTGAATGGTCTTTATATACTCATAGAAAAACGCGTCCAAAATATAAAGAAAATACTTTTCTCGGTGCTATTTCGGCAAGAATCTGATAAGAAACACTGTAAGATATTTCAGTTTAGTGCAGAGCAGTGTCCCCACTGTGATTACCTCCTCAGGGCAGTTAGCAACGTATTAAGAGGTGAATATTCTTGTATGCACAGTACCAACAGCAAAAATTTTATCCAGCAACTGTCAATACAATGACTACATAAATCGAAGATTTGACCATTATTCCTTTCAGAAGATATCGGGACGCTAAGAAAGTGCAACGACTTAATATATTCACATCGAGAGAGTATTACCGTTGTTCTTTTTATGACAACTGGCTCATACCAAATTTGGTTAGCAGTTCAAACATTCGTCAGTAGAAGGCATCCTTTCTGTTGTGGACTATATTTGACAATTCAGTTTTCATACACAACGTCCACACCACTCACATAGTCGTTTTCGTCGGGTTTTGCAATCGGTGGTACGATAAATGCTTCGTAGACTCCAGCAGTACAAAATGCCACCCATAGTAAGGAGACTGTTTACTAGCACACTTGAAGGAAAACGCCAAAAAAACACACGGATCACATCGCGTGGAGACACTATTCACCCCTTCGTGTTGCTGTTTTCCTTTACTCCGTTTTTTACAGTTTTAAGTTTCGTAGTCAAACGTATTTCACAGTGACACATGATTGTTGTATCTAAAATGGTATTTATGTCCTTATTCAAACTTACTTTTATTTTCTCTTACGATTTGCTTCTTCACAACATAAGATAATTTCGAAAGGTGAAGTAAAATAATGAGTGTTGTGTATCGTAATCCATGTTTCGTTATTTCTGACGTTTGAAGTAAGTAGTTCTCCTATGCTTTAATATATTGGACATAATGAACATCAAGTCATGGTCTGGGGAGGGGCGAATCAACTTCTGCGCTTTCTGACTTGTTGTTTGAAGGAGAGTACAGATGCGCACTTAGCTTAAGTTGGTGCCGTTCGCGAAGTTAGGACGTAACCTGGTTCCACGCTCCACTTCAGAGGACGTGCCGTCAGCCCAAGCAAGTATGAAATTACACCTTAAACTTCGGCAGAGGTCTCACAGTCCACGGCACCTCTAATCGCTCAAGCTGTCTTAAAATGTGCTTCTAAGGACAGAGTCATTAAATCTCTTTCCAAACATTCACCTTAGCCCCTTCCTCTTCAAAATAGAATAAAATAAATGCTAAGAGGCTAAGAAATAGTTGTATAACTTAAAACCTAGATATAGCAATTGATCATCATGTCTCCTGAAATGTTACTGATAAACTCATCCATTTCATTTTCTAAGGGTGAGACACTAATTCATAGTTGTATTCATTTCTTAATATATTTATCAGAGACATCCTCTTGAGAATACGGTATTTCTACATCTCCAGCCTCGTTTATGTCGTAAAAGCATGTTTACAGAACTTTACTTCCTCACAACTCGTTCAAGAATTGATAGTTTCCTTAAGCCTGCCAAACGGAACGTCGAGGCTTACTTCAGAATTCCAGTTAATTAGGTAAAAGTTTTTGACCTCCAAATTCCTGTTAATGCATTACAAACTATAGGTTCAGATGCCCAATATTACAGACCAATCAATCGTTATCATACGATATGAAGGAAAAAGAGGTAAGTGTTGAGATATTAAACAAGAAATATTTATATAGAGGAATCGTAGCCATGTTATCGCATAAAGCCTAAATGACCGTGAAGTCATGGCATGGATTAATTTTCAAATAAAATATCAGCAATAAAAAGTATATATGCCGGAACGATCGACGAGTGTACGACAATACATTGAAGAGGAACCACTTGAGCAACACTTTCAGCTACTAAGCGTACTCCCCATAAATAACAACAAAATATATCTGATTTTGTTTGTAAACCAATCGCGTGGTTGTCTTTGCAGCTTTTTACGCATTCGTTAGAGTGTTAAGAAAGTTACTAGCAGTAAAGTTGTAGATAGTATTTTATCCTAAAAGGAAAACCGTTTCTATTCACTGTATAGGAACAGAGAATCCGAAGGTAGGAGACGACGTACTGGCGGAAGTGAAGCTGTGAGGACGGGGCGTGAGTCGCGCTTGGGTAGCTCAGTTGGTAGAGCAGTTGCCCGCGAAAGGCAAAGGTCTTGAGTTCGAGTCTCGGTCCGGCACACAGTTTTAATCTGCCAGGAAGTTTCAGAGAATCCGAAGTTTATGTATATTACATGAACAAGAGACTCCCATTAATGAAGAGACATAACCGTTCGCAGACTTTCATTTACAAAGCTTTGACGTTCGAATGAACCACAATTAGCAGAAAAATTGAAGCCGTTATGATGAAGCATTGTTCTTAAGTTAGCTCTTGCAATAAATAAAAGTTGGTGGCTAGAAGCTGTTATATAACATAACGCTCATTTCTTAAAGTTTCAGAGAAGAACATTAAATTTGCCATAATGTAGAAGGAACTAACATCACACGTTAATGACACAAGTAGAATCAAAATATGAATGGGTAGTGGTAAAGGTAAAATTTATTGAGGCAGGGCGTGATATTTGCATATATATTTTTTACATAAGTAGGAAAGAAAACTATTAAAAAGGCTCTATTAGTGTGTTTTTAAAAATAACAAAGGCAAAATTTTGCAGTAATCAGTTATTTAGAAATAACTGGTTTCATATTATGCTAAAGACGTGTACACTATGTGATCAAAAGTAACCGGACACCTGGCTGAAAATGGCTTAAAAGTTCGTGGCGCCCTCCATCGGTAATGCTAGAATTCAGTATCCACTCTCGCAGGCATAATTTCAGTCAGGTGCTGGAAGGTTTCTTCGGGAATGGCAGCCCATTCTTCACGGAGTGCTGCACTGAGGAGAGGTATCGACGTCAGTTGGTGAGGCCTGGCACGAAGTCGGCGTTCCATAACATCCCGAAGGTGCCCGATAGGATTCTGGTCAGGACTCTTTGCAGGCCAGTCCACTACAGGGAGGTTATTGTCGTGTAACCATTCGGCCACACGCCGTGCATTATGAACAGATGCTCGATCGTGTTGATAGATGCAGTCACCATTCCCGAATTGTTCTTCAAGAGTGGGAAGCAAGAAAGTGCTTAAAACATGACTGTAGACTAGTGCTGTGATAGTGCCACGCAAAACAAGGTGTGCAAGACCCCTCCATGACGAACACGACCACTTATTATGGATGAGACATGATTTTAGTGATGTATTTTCTGTGCAGATTGTATATGCGGAAAAACCTGAGTTAATTCCAAACATTCTGTTTCATTGTCGTATACAACGTGGTAACGTAGATGTTATTACTTTACTCTGAAGTCTCAGCTATTAACATCCTCGTCACAAAATGTTTTTGAGGAGGATTTCCGAAATTGTGGAATAGTGGTGCCGATTGCACTTGTTGCACCATGTGTTATTCAATAATGTGAAGACTGTTCTAGTCTCTATAACGATTCAAGTGACTTCTAGCAGTCCCCCTAAGTGAAATACTAGATACAGATACTAAACTGTGAAAATGTCAGCGAGGTAAGAAGTGGGATGTAATTCATAACGGATGAAATTTGTACTTATTAAGACATATGCAACACCTGTACAGCCATCATAATTTAGGTTCTTCTTGGTTTCACTAATTCTAAATGGAGGTACCCTCCACATGACATCGAACATTTTCGTTGACCAGTCTCCTCCACTACTTTTGCCCCAGTGAGGTTTGTCTCTAATGGGTTGCAAGCTGCGGAAATTAGGTTTTAAATGGTAGAAAATCGGACAAGGACTTAAAAGTGTGAACGAACAGGCCAAGCAGTGAGTGATCATATCGCAAGAAGAATAAAAAGAGAATGCCTAAAGTAGTGACGAATTATCGACCAATAGTGCAAATATCAACAGGTAGAGCAAGCAAGAGATGGGAAGATCAAATAGTAACTAGCCACAGATAATAAAGGTATTGAACAAGAGGCCACCTAAGAAAAAGGCCTACCATGTGAGAAAAAAAGAAGAATCTGAATTCTGTGATTCCATAAGAACCATTTTTTATTCATCTTCTGATTCCAGTGCAATGATACATAAGAAAGATATTAATTTATTTAATTTATTTTTAAGCCATTATGGTTGGTAAGTGTGATTATTCTTAGGTTCACATAAAGTATTTCAACAATACAAAGCGTGCAGTTCATTGCTGACAGCCGTCTCAATTGATCAGTGTGTCGACTGCGACTTAAATGGAGAAAAACCGAGTTTCGTGATGTTATTAAACAGTTTCACCTGAATGGTTGTTCTGCGCAAATATCAAAACAGAATTGGATAACGTTCAAGCGGACCTTGCACCACCATTGAGAACCGGTTACTTTTGGATCAATGGATTTAAATGTGGTCGGACAAGCACCGGAGATTAAGCTCGCTCCGGCCGTTCGGTTGAGGTTACCGAGTAGGAAACTATTGACAAAATCCATGATATGGTAATGTAAGACTACCGAATAAAATTTCGTGAGGTTGCTGGCACAGTAGACATCTCAGCTGAGTGAGTGCATAATGTTCTGCTCGGAGAACTGGCTGTGTGTGTGGTGGATGCCGCGATTGCTCACAGTCCAACAAAAGCGCATCCGGCACAGAATTTCAGCACAGTGTCCGACAATGTTTATTTACAGTTCACAAAATTTTTTGCTCTGATCTCTGACTGTTCCTTGAAACTGGGATCATTTATTACACCCTAAACACTAAACGGCAATGAAAACAATGAACAAAGCGTAGTGAAAGTGCACCAAAGACGGCAAACACCATTTTGTTGGTTGGTAAAACGATGGCCACTGCTTTCTGGATTTACGAGGAATAATACTGAAAGATTACTTGTAAAAAGGCAGAACCATAAATGAACCCTGTTATGCTTCATCGTCCGAGCGATTGAAACTTGCGTTGGCTGAAAAAAGACCGAGGTTCAGACGCAAAAACGTGTCCTTTCACCATGATAATGCTCCATCCCACACGTCAACGATATCAATGCCGTAAGTGCTTGACTGAGTTCTGAATTGATTTCTCGCTCACCCTGTTCACCAGGCTTAATCTCCACTGGCTGGCTCCTGTTCCCTAAATGGAAATTTTGGCTGAAGAAGTTTTCGTGAAATGCGGAAGTGATAGTCGCAGTCAACGAGTATTTTGCAGAACTTGTTTTTCCGATGGGATGAATAAGTTGGAGGAGCGCTCGACCAAGTGAATATCCCCCAAGGGAGACTATATCGAGAATTAAGTCGAGCTGTTTACGAAACAAAAAGTTTTCCTTGCTTTTGTAGTACACTCAGCAAATCACCCTCTAGGGGAACTCGTAGTACGGTTTCCTCAGTGAGTTTTGGTAACAGGCAGTCAGTATTTTTGCTTTGTCTCCGTTTAGAGGCCATTATGATCACAGGTGTTAGGACAGGTCGCTTTTGTCGGTTTACCGATATGGTATATTGCCGAAATGTTACTTGATTGAAGTGTAAGAAACAATGGAAATTCGCTAATAACGAGGCATAAGACATTAGACGGTGTAAGTCATTTTATAGCCATTACGGCCTGGGCAACTTCAGCTAGTTGAGACTTGGAAGGGGGGGGGGGGGGAGGGGGACAACCCCTAAGTGAGCTGGAAGTCAGCTCACGGGGACTGCGGTGCCGCCAGAACTGCCGCTCCTTCGCGGGGGCCGACGGCTGCGCGGGCGGCGGCGGTGCGGTCTCATCTAAGCGTTCCATAATGACTCCTTAACTTCCTCGAATTAACCTCGCCTTGAACCGTCCTTTTTTCTTACTCTCTTCTCTACTTTCCAGACTTCATTCTTTTCTGAGTGCAAGCGGACTTGGTGTATTTGTGGCAGTAGGAGGCAGTTGTTCAGAAAACTTAGCGATCTGTCCGCTACTTGGTATTCAGACGTTCGAGTTTCTGAGAAGTGATCGTACTGATGATAAGAAAGCCAAGAACTTCGTATAATGATTGCTCCTTCTTTTTGTGATAGACTGTTGCTAGATAGAGCTTCTCTACGGCAAACAGTAGTTTACTTCACTCGTTGTAATACTTCAGTTGTTTTTTTTTTAAAGTTTCTGAACAGAATATAGTACTCAACTGAGAAACGGTAAAATCGTTTTTGGCCTTCTTGCTTCCTGGAATTTTTATAACAGAGCTAGAAAGTATTGTGACCAAGAAAGAAATATGCTGCATTGCCTGTTGGCTTTTTAATCGGGATCTTCGGCCGACATTTAATGTGTGTAGAACGAGTGGATGAAGTTGTCAAAGGTTCATCTTTCCATATTGGAATGGCTGGACGATCAGTCAGCACCAGAGGTCGTTGAAAATGAACTACACTCTAAGACAAAAAAAGAGACGCATTACAAAGGAAGTATCCGAGAGGAATGAAAATGGGTAGATGTGATGTACATGTACAGGCAAGAAGTGATTGCAGTTTCAGATAAACTTAATTATTGATTCAAGAGAAAGAGCTTCACAAATGGAACAATTCAATAACGCATTGGCCCACCTCTGGCCGTTATGGAAGCAGTTATTTAGCTTTACATCGATTGACTGATTGAGCTTTTAGATGTCCTGCTCAGGAATATCGTCCCATATTCTGTCCAACTGCGGCTTTAGATTCTCAAAAACCCATTACTGTGCCGGCCGGAGTGGCCAAGCGGTTCTGGGCGCTACAGTCTGGGACCGCGCGACCGCTACGGTCGCAGGTTCGAATCCTGCCTCGGGCATGGGTGTGTGTGTGTGTGTGTGTGTTGTCATTAGGTTAGTTGCGTTTAAGTAGTTCTAAGTTCTAGGGGACTGATGACCTCAGAAGTTAAGTCCCACAGTGCTCAGAGCCATTTGAACCATTTGAACCCATTGCTGTTTGGAGGGCCCTGCCCACAATCCCCTGTAACATTCTCAATTGGGGAGACATCTGAGGACGTTGCTGGCCATCATAGCGTTCGGCAAGCACGAAGACAAGCAGTAGCCGTGTGCGAGCGGGCATTATCTTGCTGAAATGTACGCCTAGGATGGCTTGCCACGAAGGACAACATAAAGGGGCGTAAAATATTATTGACGAACTATGCTGTAGGGGTGTCGCGGATGACAACCAAAGAGATCGTGTTATGAAAAGAATTAGTAACCCAGATCATCACTCTTGATTGTCGGGCTGTATAGCGGCGACAGTCACGTTGCTATCCCGGGTTGTCTCCAGTCACGTCTTCGCTGGTTATCGGCACTCAGTTCGAAGCAGGACCAATCACTGAAGACACTTCTACTCCAGTCAATTAGTATATAGACTGAAGACGTGTCTGGAGACGCCCCAGACAGCGGTTGGATACCAACTGAGTGTCGGGCGACATACGGTCCGACACCCAGGTGTTACGATCAGGGGTGACATTTCATTTCGTACCAAGACCCCTTCGGTTGTCATCCGCTGCAGATTGACTGCACAGCGGTACGTTGACGATATTCTATACCTTTCTTTTTGCCCTTTGAGATAATCCATCAGAATTCTATCACTGACGGATCTGGCGATATTAATGGCAACAGGATTACATCAGAAAGCTGTAGAGACAAGTGTCATATCTGGACGAGCATTTCCCTGTTGAAAAGTGGCACAGCAATACCGTCTCATGAGCGGTAACGCATGCGGTGATAGACGTCCGTGACGTACCGTTGTTTCGTCGGTCTTTATCAATCGTGATCTGAAGGCACAGCAACTATGACGCCGGGAGTACCGTCGCTGTTCCTCTCCAAAACATAGGAAGAATAGAATCTCTTGCAGCCACAATCGGCGGTGATAATCATACCGGGTAATACAGAATCCTGATTCATCGCTGAACACATAGCGACGATATTGAGTAGCAGTGAACACTTACAGGTCGTGGCACCAATCCACACGCAACCATTTGTGTCGTAGTGCTATAACATCTCTCGAGAGGTCTGAATGATCTAAATAGGGTGAGGTTCCTTTAATTTCTAGTGCTAGTATCGTTGAAATTATTAACGGAATGGGTAGGGGGAAGCAAATTATTAGCTTGCATTCTTACTATTTATTACATCTTAAGACTGAACATTTAAGCTGTACAAGATTACACAGGGTTGGTGAGTGACGGAAAACACAGTCATTAATCCATTGTTCTTATGGGCCTTATGAGTACAATACATCGAAATTTGTAGGAGCAGAAAACGTCGGAAAAGAATGTTATGGCATTACCTCTAGTAATCAGAGTAACAAAGTTTGTACATGTAAAACAATTAGTACTGCTATTGAGACATGGATTAATTACGTATGTGAAAAGAGCCAATATCACCTAGTCTACATTACGGAAGCAGTTACGTCAAAGTAAGCATAAGCGCGCAATCAGGTAGGCAGTGTTCCGTTCACGAGCACCGGGTACAGAATTTAGTGGCTTTAGCTGAACGTGATATGCATAAAACACTCGTCTGTGGTTTGCTGTCGCAGTCAGAAAATAATCCATCGGACTCTATTATCTCACTTTGCAAAGCAGCGCTTACCATCCGAAGAGCTGAAGCTAGAGCTTAAGACAACATCTGGCACCTTCCGGATTGGATACTACAAATCTTCACGTCTGCTTCCTTCCACGGCCATTATAGAAATGCTTCATGCCTGTTTCCCTTTACAACTGACATCAGAATGATTCCCAGAGTACCTCTGTTTTGAGCACTACTAGGCTCTGCATACGAAACCGTATAGACTAAATTTTAGCCAATGACGTTGTAGCAACAATTTACCCGCCAATTAGGTGAGTTACATTATGCAGGTAATATCCGCTCTCTGTGGAGTTTTCGGCCAATGGGACATAAGGAAGCCGACCTTCTATTCCCCAATACTATACTCGAGTGGAAAACGTCCAGTAAGACAAGAGTGAACGAAAGACAAGGTGTTAGGAAGACAGAGTGTGTTTGTACAACCAACTCCCTGGCGCCTGCATGGATGCGCTTTTTAGAACCTTTCAGAAAATATCATGCTGTTAGGTTAGCGTCAGAACCTACGAAGAAGTCTTTCCCTTCCTTTATCTGATCTGAGTTTATTCCGAGCGTCTACTGAGAAGAGGTGTTCAATATGCCTCACTTCCAAAGGTGCAGCCGAACCATGCCGTGCATGTTTGTGCGCACATTGTTATAAAACAGCTAGGTGCTTAACTGCCATCTGGCACCCCACAATTGTGATGCCAACCTTATAGTGATCGGTTGAAGTATTCCTCTTCCCAACTCGCTTTAGACCTCCTGCATAGGACGTGCAGCTACCTGCTACTGTCACGGAGAGACGTCCCGTGAAGCGCCGCAGCCGAAACGGTTTACAGAGTGTACAGGTGGGAGGTAACTTGTCTCTCTGGATGGATGAGTTTCCTCTACAGCGAGGGGCTCCCGGCTGTTTCTAAATTCAGTGCTGATGTCCTGTAAGTGAAATTACATCACCGTTTAAAAATTTAGCCTCTTACACAGTGCGACCATAACTGCTCATTCTCTGCTAGCACTATATGCAACAACTATTTTACAATTGTAAGGTACGAAAAGAGAGTTGTTGTTTATTGTCCTTAAGCAGTTGTTTTTGCTCTAGGTTATTACCTTGCCTTGCTCTCTCCCAGTCTATTGGAGGGGGAGAGGGCGGTAATCAAGTAATAAGCAGAGACGGATATTGACTTTAATGAAACAATGCAGCCATCAAATGACAGCGACAGTTTCAGTGTTAACGAGGCTGCCTACGCATGGGACGGCTGGTGCTTGTCTCTGACCAGTGGCCAGAGCGGGATGTTGCAAGTAGCCAATACTTGCTCTCGGATGTCAGACACAGATGTGTTTGACGGACAATATGGCAATCCTCACGTGTGTTTGTGTAGCATGGATGACCGTTATGTTGCTGGCCCCAACAATCCCAGGCAGTCCAACGTCAGGCTACTGTCACATGCTACTGTCACATCCATATGCCACTCAAATCTGCGTATGTATTATTCGACCTAAATGAACATCCACACTGAGGCCCTGTTCAAACTCTCTCAGGTCATGACAACGCTGACTCATACGAGTGCATATCATCTCCGTGTCCTTCACTGTGACCACCCAACATCTGAAAATGTTCATGACCCTTGTATGCTCTAAAAGGCTTTGTAACAGAGCTGCACACGAACAACAATAATACACTCTGGAGGCCTCGCTACCAATCGCAGCTCTAATCAATTACATATCCTCCGGTGGTGTATATGTGTGGGAAGTGACATTGACGTATGCCCATGTCTTCGGGATACTTAACAATTTTCGTAAGACGAAAAATGTTCATAATACATCAGATGTATCACTGCAACAAATAAATTACAAAATTTAGAAATTTTAAAGAATTTAAAGCTAAATAAAATCTATGCTTATTTATTATGACACCTACTGAATATTGGTCTCAGTATTATATATACTGGTAATGAAGAACAGATTTTATTTATTCATTACGAAATATTGATAGCCCTCTGTAGCCATAAATTGAAAGTTTCCCGTCAAACTGGAAATTTGGTCCAGCACCCGGTCGCTGACGTTTGATATCCTGCACTGATGTGATGAAGTGGCAGTAAGAACCACATTGCTGAACAAGAGCAAGCTTTGTACATGGCGGCTGTGCGAACCAAGCACGCTATAGAGACACAAACCACGTTTTCAGTAGGTGTCTGTTGGCAAGCAGTCGTTTCCTTATGGCGCTACATGGACGAAATGACACCGCAGAAATGACGTGTTTAAAGTCACAGGCCGAGGGAAAGGCATCTTCTCGTAGGTAGAAAATAAAACACGCGGGAAAAGAGAATTTAAACACATTTTCTGGTTAGCTCTCAAACTATTTCTATTTCTCTTATTTTTTCGGCCAGTTTCAGTGCCACTGTCTTTGAAAGGACTTATCTGGCCACCCGCTTGGAACGGCTCTGCTGATAACAGCCGACTTCTACGTGTCAATCAGAGACGAGAGACCGATGGTATCCTGATAACAACACGCGCTTAAGTACTGTCCTATCCTAGTAACCAGCACAATAGGGCTTAATAATAGACGTGAGTGGTTTTCATTGTTATAATGAGAATGTTATTATTTTATTATTCCAGCAGCAGTGATGGGAATATGAATTTTACCTTTTATCTGTTTTTTGTAGAAGGTGACTGGAATTCCATAACGGTGGTCCAGAAACAACAATGTGTGAAAAATAAATCATGATAGCATGAGCTCTTCCCATTCCTGCTTGGCGCTCCTAATTGTGTACTTTTTAATGGGCGAAAGCCGCATTCGAGTGCTATTATATTATAATTAGTAAACGTAACTATTTTCTTCTTATTGGAAGTTAAAGACATGGTGGTACCACAGCTGCTGTTATACTTAATTCGGAATTACTTTTATTTACTGCAGTTTACACGAATGCCAAATTTAAGCATTACAGGGCATTCTCAAGTTGTATAATATCAAGACACCAACAGCATGCAGACATAATCATATGTTAGATCAAGGCAGGTAGGAGCTAGCAGAGCAATATATCTGACTAACAGTGACAGATATTTTCCGTTCGTAAAGCTAGAGCATAATCAAGTAACCTTCAAACTAAATAAAGAAAAAAACATTTACTGTATTCAGATACCATTTTTTTTTAATTTAACACATGCACGATTATGCTATCGCCTTTGAAACGGTGATATATGTGTGTGCATTATGTATAATCGGATACATTACTGTTCGTGCTTCCTCTTGCCATTGAGGACACTGGAAATACCAGTATGAGTATGGCTACATGTTGTTCGGTCTTTTGATACATACAGTAACTCAAAATAATCACAGTTGTTTCCCTCACCAGTTTAATATCACCAATATTTCTTATCTGTTTGTGATTTAGGAGTACGTATTAATAACTAGATTACTTTTATTCAGCCAGATCTTTGGAATATGTCACAAGAGTTTATTTTTCAATTATTTTCTTCTATGTACAGCTGTTTTAATTTGTCTGTAGTTTATTAGTTAATGTGTCACATATTTTATCTTAGTTAAAGAATGTTATATCACATTTACACTGCAGTAATCCCTCGTCATTTATTTCTAATTCTATGATTTTCATTTTCATCTCTGGAAATGGAAATACTCTGTAGATGAACTAGATTAAAACCTTTGATCCGATAAAATATCACTGCACCATATACTAATTTTTGCACCTGATGATGGCGTAACATCCGAATACGGGTTCGTGTAAAAACAATAAATGTTGTAGAATAGCACACCAGTATTGTGTGTGTTTCATTTATAATGAAAATGGTCTGTAAGTCATCAATTAGCCAGTCGTGATAAATGTAGTATATAGAATATTTACAAATCAAGCGGTAATTGCTGAGGTGAGATTATATCTCTAACCTTGAGAAGCAACCGAATTTCAGCACCACAGAATAGGAGCCCAATGTATGGCCTAAAAATACCACTGTTACAAACATTTCTCCAAAATGTGTTATCTTGTGTGATAATATCCTTTGATGAACCAGGATTTGAGAGGTTGGTCTCAAGTTGATAAGCCTTTCTAAGATGACTGGAAGTTATATTAAATGCTTTTGTACTTCTGTTTATTACATTTTCCTTCTACGAGCTAAGGCAACGTATCTGGTTTGACACAGGACCCTATTAACATAGCTCAGTTCCGAAAGAGAAGCGTTTCTGAATAAAGCAGTATCTTAAACTTGCGTAAAGCGCTACAGAAATTCACCAGATGTTGATGCAAACATCATGTGTTATCTTGTGTGATAATATCCTTTGATGAACCAGGATTTGAGAGGTTGGTCTCAAGTTGATAAGCCTTTCTAAGATGACTGGAAGTTATATTAAATGCTTTTGTATTTCTGTTTATTACATTTTCCTTCTACGAGCTAAGGCAACGTATCTGGTTTGACACAGGACCCTATTAACATAGCTCAGTTCCGAAAGAGAAGCGTTTCTGAATAAAGCAGTATCTTAAACTTGCGTAAAGCGCTACAGAAATTCACCAGATGTTGATGCAAACAATGTTTGAGGTCATACACAGAGCTGCGACTGGCATAAGCGATCGAATACCACACGAACATCGACTGCCGTTGACGATTGTTCCGTTTGGTCGTCAATTAACATCACCAAAAAAAAGGCTGAAATGGCTCTGAGCACTATGGGACAACATCTGAGGTCATCAGTCCCCTAGAACGTAGAACTACTTAAACCTAAGTAACCTAACGACATCACACGCATCCATGCCCGAAGCAGGATTCGAACCTGCTACCGTATGAGTCGCGCGGTTCCGGACTGAAGCGCCTAGAACCGCTCGGCCACCGAGGCCGGCAACGTCACAAAAGAAAGTATTCAGAAAATGACGCACCTGCCTCTGAAATGCTGTAGACACCATACAATATTTGTACAACACCTTGGGAATAAATTACGCTACATGATAACATGTTCTTTCAGAATAATCGAGAAGGATTACAGAGAAGTTTGTACCATGATTTCTTCAAGACGGCAAGAAGGAATATTAAGTGCAAATCTGCGGAGAACTTAAACAATTGCTTCAATACGATTCAGATATTCTGTCAAAGGGGTTATCACTCGTGAGAAAAGTTGAGTTAGTGACGATGACACTGGTTATTAACATCAAATATCGCAGCAGAAGACTCCTTCTTCGTCTCGGCCAAGAAAAGCTTTACAAAAATAACATCAACCTACTGCTGATCTATTTCCTGTTCTGTTACAGTGCATAAACGGGAGTATTTATTAAGACTTTCTCCAAGCCACAAGGTAAATAAAGGGTACTTTCGCAATGCTGTAAGATGTTTGAGAGAGAAAACGAGGAGAAAATGTCCACAGTGGCGCACAAGCGACCGGGTACTCCTCCACGACAACTCACGACCTCCTACATTATTCAGGAATTTTCGACCAAAAATAAGATGACTGTTGTTTGTTACTCACCGTACTGACCAGATTACGTTCTGTGTAAGATCAAAATCAACGGTGAAAATGCGATGCAATGAAGAAGATTCAAGCAGAAACGTAGAGGGTACTAAACACAGAGAAACCTCCAGGATCCATTTCAAATGTGGCTGAAACGGGGGAAAGGTGACAGTGCTGAATGAAATCTGACTCAGACGTAATCATTTTAAATCATATATTTCGGAAACATTTGGATGCCACCTCTTACACAGTTCCATCAATAACCTAAGACAACGTATTTGGCTAGACACAGGACCCTCAGTACTTGGTTCAATCATTAGAACACTATGTTACGCCATTGTTAACGTGGGTTTTACCGTCTTGATTGGTTTTATCCAGTAATAATTACCTCTTCTTCCATCTCCTCAACGTGTCGTAAATTCTAGCGTTCGAATAAATATATTTTAGGTGCTTGGTTAGAGAACAAACGGAAGTGTTTGAAACTTTATCGGTGAATAATATATAACGCTTCCATTTTATTTTGGTTCCCTATCACAGATTCTCTTTATCTACCTTAACAAGATGGTGAATAATTTTGCTTTTACTTATTATGTGTACGTCATGCCGTTATTGCACCTGAGCTCACTTCCTCCAGAAGAGCACAGTTCTAAGTTGCTGGGCGGCATTATTAGCGATGGAAATTTCTCTAGTTCCTCTTTCATGACCGATAGGTCCTACATACAGGGTGATCCGTGGTGAGGTTACCAACTTTCGTGGATGATGAAGAGGGATAAATGTATAAATTTGAGGTAAGGCTCACTGTTCCCGAAACGAGCGAGTCGAAAGTTGTAAGCGAAAATCATCCTGATATCTCTGGCAGTGGGATACATGTTCCGATGCTAATAGTGTAGGGTAGGCACCACCGACGAGCACTTAGGTGTAAGGTTGACATAATAACACAACCAATGCACATGGCGTACTGTGCACTGTTATGAGCAATCCTGGTACACAAGTTCTTTTCTGTTGTAAATTGCAGTCTGTGTTTAAAAGTTGAAATTGTCACGTCTATTTGCCCGAAGCAAACCGTGTTGTAACAGGTGACGGAACTTGCAGACATAATTTTCATGTATGGACAAGCAAATGGAAACAGCAGAGAAGCGAAACGGTTGCACAGGACCAAATATCTGCGTAGAACTTAAACAATTGCTGCAAGACTGTTGAAACGATTAAGTGAAACAGGGAAATTGTTACCATAGTAAAGCGACCGAGGGGGACGACGAACTACACGAACTCCCGACTTAGAAGATCCGGTCCATTCTCGAGTGGATGAGGTGCCTCTAATCAGCACTCGATGGTCTGCATGTGAAATGGATGTTTCGCAGAGTGATGTTTGGTAAGTATTACGGGAGATGCAGCTACACCGCTACCATCCACAGAAACTACACGCATTGATTCCTGCTGACTTCGGTCCTTGCGTTCAGCTGATGGATCCTCAATTTCCTGCTACGTACTTTTCACGGATGAAACCCTTTTCATCAGAAATGGAGTGCTAAATAGTCGCAATCTTCATTTTTGGACCGATTAGAACCCTCACACTACAGTCGTGAAGAGCCGTCAACACAGAGTGTCAGTCGATGTGTGGGCAGGCATAGTCAATGATTACGTGCAGGTCCCTTCCTTCTTTCTCTCCACTTAAATGTACGAGTTAATACCGTGTTTATCAGGGACGCACTACCCAGGATCCTAGAACATATCCCACTAATAAGTTAACGGATGTGGTTCCAACATTCTGGAGCCCCACTTCTGTTTAGACTGAGTGTTCGTGAGCGCCTGGATCAGATATTCCGTGAAAAGTGGATAGCCAGAGGAGGTCATGTTCCGTGGCCAGAAAATTCACCTGCTTGACTGCTTCTTGTGTGACCATGTCATGTGAAAATTGACGGCTGTCGAGACTGAAGAGGACTCCTGGCAAGAATGTTGGCTGCCTGCGACGCTCTTCAGACGGCAGCGGGGACCTCAGAACGGGTCCAGCGGAACTCTGTGGGACAATTGAATACCTGCATTGACGCTGGGGAACTGCGTTTTGAACGTCTGTAGCAGCCTGTGAAACTTGCGAAGATAAATGAAATTTATTATTTCTCCACACGTCATTTAGGAGTCTCGGTCTCTCTTACTTCAGTTCACGTGCTCCATTTCTAGTCCATCAACAAGGCCAATTATCGAAGGGTACTGGGAAGGACATACCGGGAATTCTGTACGTTATGGTCGAGGTTCAGAAGCCGAGGCACTCAGTTTGTGCACCTTGCGAGGTTAAGGTAGATCTTGAGCGGAGTTTCGCTTACACCTTTCTACTTAGTATTTGCCATACTAGGATTCATTACACCAAACTGATACATCATCCATGAAAGTTTTGTAACGGCCCTGTATTTTGTAAAGACGCTCGTTATTGCCCGCAGAACCAGGAGATTTCCAGTCGATGGTTGAGATTAACCACAAATTTCCATGGACTCTCACACTGTTTACGGCAAACTCGGTATATTTCAATGGCAGATCCTTTACCGTGCAGGTCACTAATCATTTGAGTCCGAACGGTATGAACAGAGATATAATTGTAACATTTGTGACAATAATAACCTTTATTATAAGAGTAAGCAACGAATACAAGAAGAAATTTCGGAAAAGTAATCTCTGAACTATTTTAGGAAGGTGATTTCACTTTAGAATATAATTTTAAAATTCTTCACAAAATTAATCTTTATCATCTTAGTACGCAACGAGTGCAAGAAGAAATTGGCAAAGAGTAGAGAGTCAATGGTTTTAAGGAGGTGGTTTCACATTATAATCACTAGGACGTGCAGTTTCCAGCCGTCCATCATTTCATGTGATACATTTGAAAATATATTCTCATCTGCCAGGTTAGCCGAGAGCGCTAATGCGCTGCTTCCTGGACGCGTGCCGGCCCCAGATCGAATCCGTCCGGCGGTTTACCGCCGAAGGCCGGTATACCAGCCAGCCAACCTGGATGTGGTTTTTAGGCAGTTTTCCACATCCCACTAGGTGAATACTGGGCTGGTCCCCACGCTCCTCCTCAGTTACACGACTCGCAGACATCTGAACATGTTCATATTATTCCATGGATTACACTAGACGCAGACAGCTGGGGTACACTGATTCCGGCTTGGGGGATATAGGGTGGCGACAGTAATGGCATCCGGCCACCCCTTAAATTAACCTTGCGAAATCCGACCCTAATCATGCCGACCCTGCGAAACTGCAGTACAAAGGCACAAGCAAAAGAATAGGAGATTTGAAAATATATTCGCATTTTTATATGTGAACTCATAATACCTAAAACAAAATATAGTCCTAAATAAGAAACAAAATCATGGCCAGAGGCAATGAAAGTTTGAATCAAAACTACATACCGTCCCCGTAGTTTCACTTCGAATCGCACATAAAAGCATTAGTACAATCTGAAATTTAATTTATAATAACTTTCGATATAGTTACTTTCACTGTCATTGATCTCTTCAATATGACCACTACAAAAAAATTGCATGTCACTATCTCCAACATTCACGTAGCACTATGTCCGTTCCGAATGTTGCTTTCAACTCTAAAGTGTCTACTTCGATGCACGACATTCGTAGGAGTACATCAGTGTACCACTAGATGTGTCTGACTTGCAACACCATAGGTTGTTTAATGCTAAAGGCACTGATACTTCAAAAACAAACCATCACAATTGTGGTTTCAGACGGAGACCACTCGTATTTTAAGGCTTTAGCGGAAGTCTTATACAGTGACCCCAGAGCGACCTAGAAATTTTTCTGTCCGTGATTTGTTAATAATATCGTACACTTCATTTTCTGAGCACTAATAGACACATACACACTTTCCCCACTTTTTTCCTTCACCAGAAATCACTAGTAATATCAGTTATAGGAGTCGTGTAATTACGCCAGAGGAGAGGAGCAGTTCCATTTTCGTCTGTGTTGTCTTAGTTAAGATGGCCCAAAAAATTACTGCTTCAGGCATGATTCTCAGCTTGCGAGCCGAAACTGCTGGAACTGTTGCAAACACTAACATTCAAAGGCAGCTGTCACACACACGTAAGCCGGGACGCTGTAACTGGGGTCACTGGCTGTAATCGTCATGGCGAAAGAACTTGTCATTTCAGTATTCGGTCGACCAGAGGAGCATAGGTGGACGTAGAATCGATAATAGAATGTTACTGACCACCAGATATTGCACCAGTGTCGATAATAAATGCAGATTGTCAAGCGTTGCAACATAATCACAGCAAAATTCATAGTGAATCGGGAAAGGTTTTTTTATATTGTTCAACTTCCAGATTACAAAACTTCATGACGGGTTATTGATTTAGGCCTTTGATAATCGTCTTTAAGATCTGAGACAAACTATGTTTCAGTCACATTTGTTCAGCATGTTTAGGGCTCAATATGGAACAGTAGAAAATAATCTAAGCCAAAAAAGCTTCGCCGTTTCGTGTAAAAATACATGTACCAAATACAAACTAGCCGAAATTGGGTGTAGATTTCACATGTTTTAGTATACTGTATTAAGGTCTAGAAGATGGTCATCAGAGAACGAAACTAATTACCTGACGTAACATATTGTGATCAATAACTGGGATAAATATGAAAATAAATTCAAAAGCTTAAGTAATGTCTAACGGAACATAGGTTATCGTCTACGGGATGCCGTCGTTAAACTGACCGCTTCCCTTAACTCTATACGAGAGATGCCAGCTATGTATCTACACACGGTTCCACCCTCTAATTTCTATGTTATGTGAAAAACACGGGGAAGCACTGTACTCCATGTGCAATGGTCAGTCACAACACATATGGAATGCTGAAACTGGACTGAAGAGACCAAAGACGTAAATACAGCGGATGGTTTATTTATTGCTGCTTGTATCTATTTCGGCTATCGTCCTGTTGTCCTTCATAGTAAGGATGATTGAAGTGACGCTTTAACAATTCAGAAACAACTGACACGGAAGCCGCCGAAATGTCGATCTGTTTTAAGAAAACGCTTTAAACGAAAGGGAACATTAATTTTGCCTTTCGTTGAATACAAGCCGGATATCTCCTATGGTCATAAAGTTATCTATTAATAAACATGAACTACCTCAAGAATTGACGTTGCTAACACTTCTTTGTTCCATGAAGAAGACAAGGTGAAACTTATAACGCGGTCCTTGGGATTTACTGTTTACTCATCCTGCTTAATCAAATGTGACCGTGAGTGCAACGGACCCAGCGCCGTGTTATAACGGATATACCGCAAGCACATGCTGCTACAAAATTTTACTCTTTCGTGTATCTGCAGAACTTTGAAATTATGATTTTAAAAGAGAAAGCAAACATTATCCATAATTGGAAACCTGACGGAATTATTGCTAATAATATAATGTACAGTAGCACTGAGTCATATTATATGGCATCGTAATAAGAGTAATCAGAACACTTTCATGCAAATTACACTACCAGTCATGTACTAAGCAGAATTAATATTAATACACCAGATACCCTGCAGTTTACCAAACCTACTACTTTTCAGCAATGCCTATAATATTTTCATGAAGCGTGTTTGATCATCTTTAAGTGGCAAACCTACTTCTGTGCTAGAGTGGTAGGTCGTAGAATGAAAGTAAAGAGAGGTCATGGCACAGGTTTGTATTTACATAGAAAGAAACATCGAAATATTTACTGCGAAACTGTACTTTATTATATTTCATTGCAAACTTAGATCGTTTCGTGCATTGTTGAAGTGGACGTTGCCATTAAAACGCACATCTCAGTGTCACGTTAAATCTCTTCCTCCAGAGCAATAAATGTCTTCTTCTTTCATTAATGTCTCTTCTATGCAAATATGACAAACATTCTTTTCTTCCGTACAATACAGGCTGGAGTAAATAAAAGTGGCCTGGACGAGTGGATACGATTTGACGTGAATAGGAGGAGGAAGTGACCTGGAGCTCCTTCCAACACGATGGAGTAACTGCCCACACAACCGGCCAAACCTTGGACCATATTTACATAATCTTTACGCGAGACAGAGCAGTTAGCAGAGATTAGTCTGGTCACAGGCCTAGCTGGCTACCCAAGTCACCTGATCTGTCAGTGTACGATTACTTTGTGTTTGTGCGGGGAAAGGGGGGGGAGGGGAGGAGGGGAGGGGGGGCTCAAGTCTAAGGTGTATCCCAACAACCCTCATAGTCTTCAAGAATTACGGCAGAACATTTCGGATGATAGTGAAGCAGTTCCAGTAGTTCAACTTCGATCCGTCTTCAGCAACTTACTGACCAGGGCCCATAAGTGCCAAGAGGTGAATGGTGGTCACTTTCAGTATGTGTTACAGCCAGATTAGTACTGTAGTTCCGTTCGTCTGCTTCGTTTCTTTGTTCACTGGAACTCTGTTCTCCGGGCCATTTTATTTACCCCGCAATGTACTTTTCATCTCACTGCACTTCAAGTAACATTCACCATCACATTCTTAGCCGGCAACAGACTACTACGATCGATAAATAATTAATGTTTGTGCCTAACAAGTGTAGTTGACAAAAGTTACCACAGTATTTCTACAGATTCTCATTTTCAAAATTGCTTTTAAGTTCCAAATCTGTTCGATGCAAGATCGACCTTCGCGAAACCCTGCCTGATACTCCCCTCTTAACTGCTCCGCTTGTTCTTCTAGTCTGTTTAACAGGACCTTTGAAAGAATTTTGTATATTAAAGGGAGCAGTGAAATTCCCCAGTAATTATTTGGATCGATTTTTGCACCTTTTCTGTGAAGAGGGTCAATTAATGCACATTTGCACTCTGCAGTTTCCCAAATGTTTGATATAATTCTCTGGGTTGCTTGTGAGAGATTATTGTCATTTAATTTCCATACTTCTGCTATGATTCGGTCTTCCCCGGGAGACGTGTTGTTCTTCAAAGAAGTGATTGTTTCCTTTACCTCTTTAAGTGATGGTGGATTTGAATCGGGATTGGATGTGGGCTTTTCGTAATCTAGTTGTTCTGTCGGTGGCTCGCAGTTGAGTAGTGAGTGAAAATATTTAGATAAAATCAATTTTTTTTTTTTGGGTTGCTTTCCAGTGATCCATCGGGCAGTCGAAAGCACAGATTAGGTGGTCGATACCCTGTTAGGTTTTCTTTGAAAATTTTGAAATAATTTCTCTTGTTCTTGATAGATTCTTTTTTCAGTTTCTTTAAGCCAGCTCATATCATATCTACGTTTACCTCTTTGTATTGCCTTCGATGAACTCTTCTGATTTCTCAAAAATTCCTGCCATTTTGCCATTTTTCTGTACTTTTGTTGCTACTGAAAGTTTTCCAAGCTTGTATTCTTTCTTCTACTGCTTCATTACATACGCAGTTTCACAATTTGTGTTTTCTCTTTCTTGGGGGTTTGTCAAATTTCATAGTGTTTTTCAGTACTTCTGCAAGTTCCTTCTAGTTCGTTGCGTTAGATTGCCCAATTTCCTGGAGAATTTCCGTCTTGTTAAGTTTAAGGTATTCTGGATCAATTCTAACTGTTTTGTGCATTGGTGTTTTCTTTCTGTTGAAATCTAATCTTTATTTACAGTAGATGATGGTCTAACTAAAAAAATCCCTTTCTTGTATGTACGTTTAATATTTATTTGGTATTATTAGATATGGCATCATGGTCTGTCTGAAATTCACCCGAAGTTGAATTTGGTGATTTCCGTGTTGTAAGTTTGTTTACAGGTTTAAGGAATTGTGTGGACCTGATTTTAAGATCAAAATTTTATCAGTCTCTCGCCGTTTTAGTTTTCTAATGAGCCGTATGAATTCCTGTTGTTTTCCTGACTTTTTTCTCTTTGCCGAGTTGTCCGTTGAAATCTCCTAACACAATTTTCATGTGATGAGTAGGGATTTTATTTCAAGTTTCCTCCTATAGTTCCCAGAAATCATCTATTACCTGTGGATCTTTCCTATTCTAATCATTTGTGGGGGCATGTGCACTGACCAGTGTGTATGCCTTGTTTCCGGACTTATTGAGGTTGCGGATATTCTTTCTGACGTTGAATGGAAATTTATAATAGAACCTATAATTGATTAGTGCACAACAAAATCTGTGCCAAATTGTCTGGGTCCCTTCTTCAGCTGGACTGCATGTTTTCCTTTGTAGATTCTGAAGTTTCCTGAATCAAAATTTATTTTGGTCATCAAATCGTGTTTCTTGAATCGTAAGGACTTTTATGGGGAATTTTTCCATAGTATTTGTGGGTTGTTTGAGTTTATCTACTTTGAAGAGTGTGTTTGTGTTGAGAGTTTGCATGAAGTTTTCCTGGTTTGGTCTCAGAGATTATGAGAAGCTCCGACTTCTGCGCATGACGTTCCTCATGTTCAAAATGTGTATGAATTTCTAAGGGACCAAACTACTGAGGTGATCGGTCCCCAGACTTACGTACTACTTGAACTAACTGAGACTAACTGATGCCAAGAACAACAACACACACACCCATGCCCGAGGGAGGACTCGTACCTCCGACGGGAGTGGCCGCGCAATCAGTGACATGGCGGCTCTAACCACGCAGCCACTCCGCTCACGTTCGTGTCCCCCAGAATCCGATGACCAGGAAAATTCAGTCTTGAGGCTGATGCCTGGGGTAGTGGATTTCTTTCCTTTTGTCCCATCATGCTTACTCAAGCTGAAACTTGTTTTTTGGTGATCTTCTATGAAGACCATGTTTACGACTTGATCGCTGAGATCAAGAAGAGCATGGAGCAGCCGCACCAGCTAGATGAACAGACGCTGACCTCTACCCGCTCGATTACAGAACAGACGCTAGTGGATTTGGGTTGCCTCTTCCGCCAGTTCCGCCGTACCGATGATCTTCATCTCCGCCTTCGCTGCCGTTGACGTTTCCACCGTGTCCCTGGTAAGGGTCCCTCACAAGGTAGTATCATCACTCGGGTCAGGTGAACGTGGGTTTTTTAACGAGGGTTTACTCCTCCTTTTTCAACCAGGCTTGGGACCGGCTTTGGCCGTGTATTACATGACAGTGCATAAACACAGACATTGTATAAACCATTGTTTCATTATTTCTTCATGCACACCATTGTTACACATGAATATACTGCACTAGCCGGTATGGAATGACAAACACATTTGAACTCACTCAGAAATTAACGCTGTGCCTTTCACCCCGAAGGGGCGTTAGTTCGCTTGCTTCCACGTTCAACGAATCTGATCTTGGTGCAGCACTGGCGTGACGCGTCTGGACCAGTCTGTACGCTATCTTTCCTCAGTAGCTATCACTTATTACTACACTATTGTATTTATTCTGAGAGTCGGGATTCATTCGTTATTTGTTTTCAAAACTACCAAATATTAAAAATCTTTAGTGTTCTACAATAAGAACGATTGAGTAAGATCTATATCAGTACTGGTGGTGCGTACCCATAGCTGAAAGTAATTTGGGACTTTTATTCGGGAATTTGTTAGTCGCCAGAATTCATTCTCGCTGTTGTGTGTCAGACCTACCATTACCAGTCACTCGAAAAACAACGAAACATCTTCCATTTACACAACGCGAAAATCTGTCTTAAGAAGGTAGTTAATGATGATTTTCACCAGATGTTAAATCTGATGATTTCTTTGTTTTTCATGGTCAGGTGGCTGTCCACACCATCGTACTCGATAGTCAACGATAGAAAATGTGGTGTCACCGCCAGACACCACACTTGCTAGGAGGTAGCTTTAAATCGGCCGCGGTCCATTAGTACATGTCGGACCCGCGTGTCGCCACTGTCAGGGATCGCAGACCTAGCGCCACCACAAGGCAGGTCTCGAGATACGGACTAGCACTCGCCCCAGTTGTACGGACGACTTTGCTAGCGACTACACTGACGAAGCATTGCTCGTTAGCCGAGCCAATAGTTAGAATAGCCTTCAGCTAAGTCAATGGCTACGACCTAGCAAGGCGCCATTAGTAACATTGCATGTATCTAAAGAGTCTCACTTGTATCGCCACAATCTCCAGATGTACCACAAGGGTGGATTAAAGTTAAGTATTACAGAAGCTACGTACTTTTCTTTATAGCAATCATTACGTATCCTGTTTCAGACCTCACGCACCCTCTTTGGCTTAGCGCGTGCCTTTCGGCTTCCTCTCATTGTGTCTAGGCTGTCTTGTCTAGACACAACAGAAAATACATGATTCCCCACTCCTACGCCTGGTCGAAGAATTTCTTCTCTAAAGTTGTCGAAAAAACTCGACGGGCGACAAGACAAATTTCTGGGAAATGTTTTTAAGTGAACCTCTGAAGTAGTGTCGCTAGACATAATATTAGTACAAGAAGTACATAATTGCCCCTACTGATTTCTTGTATAGTGAGCACGGAACAAAATAAGTTCGGAGAATCGCTTCAGGCTTTATGGTAGTTCTCGAAAGCATATCCTACGGGCCGTTGTAACTAAATTGGCCTCGCAGCAAATTAAGTGGAATGAAGCTGGCGAGCCCCGCTTTTAGAGAGGTGAGAGTTCGCATGACGCGCGGGTATAATGAGCAGTCTGCGGTGAGCACCTCCTCGTTTCCATGGCGAAATCGTGAATTAAAAGTAATAAAGTGATATTGTTCTTTTACTAAGCGAACAGCTAACAAAAGACCGAGAAATAATTACAGGCCATTACAAAGAACTCTTGTAATTTTGTGTGGCGAACTAGGTGCAGAGCCTTTATTGCATTTTATTAAACATAATATTACGAAAAGAATGAGTTGGACATTGTGGACCAGTAAAAGCCATTTTGGCGTGCTTCAGACGAGATTTGTTTAATTACATTTCCAAAATGATTGCTTATGCTCACAAAATTGCCAGCTCGCAGTGACTGCACAGATTTCTCTTTGGGGTAGCTAATGTATCAGGAATATGGTGACACAGATGGATGAGTGAATTAGATGGATTACTCTTTGCCAATACAATATCGGAATTCAATTAGCTACAGGAGTTCCGACAAGTTTGGTCCTCAGATTCGAGAGATGGAAAGAGATTTTAAAAATAAAACAAAAGAAAGCTGTTGTTTCTTGATCTGAATACATCTATAGGCTTAAACCGAAAGATTTAATAGAATGACAGAAAATACCTTGTTGCTGAATGTAGAGTGTTTCTTTCAGGCGCTTTCAGGAAATGAATAATTAAGAGACTGCGTACATGTATTTGAAATGATGGATCTTTTAGATACCGGCATCTTATATCATGGATGCGTCTGTATATACGTAATATTAACATTTTCCTGTTACAAACTTTCCAACCCCTCCCATCCCAACAAATATTATGCCTCTCTCTCTCTCTCTCTCTCTCTCTCTCTCTCTTTCTATCCCTTAGCCATACACGCTCACACACACACACACACACACACACACACACACACACACACACACACACGCATTTTATGAATGGAACTATACTTGACTTGCAAAATAAAGTGATATCACTTTCTGCAGGAGCAAGATTTAAATCCCTTTTCACCTATCAGAATAGGGTTTTACGCAGTTCCTCAAAAAAGATCGAAGTAAATGCTGTGGTATTGACTTCTAAAAGGATACACGCGATCTCCTGTCCCGTCTGTGTCCTGTCCAAACATGTACTAGATTTCTGGTGCACTCAATATCGTAGGAACATTTAACTCTGACCACTCCTTTCACTGCTTCAAAAGCACAAACGCCAATAACATGTATTCCTTACGCTTGTATCCACAATTGAGAAACATAGATTAAATGAAGTCATGCATCCGCTCAGCCTGCGTATTATTTGTGTAAGATGTATCGGTCACTTTCAACCAAATTGACTGACAATGGTAGTAATTACCGCCAAACACTACATACAAACTGCTGGCCATTAAAATAGCAAAACCAGGAATTTGTTCACATAGTGGATTCACGACTTTAGATAATCTTAGGAGCAACCACTTTTTGCAGAAGTGTGAGGTGTCGACCTAGTTAGGGCCGCCTTCTCCCAACTGAATTTCCGGTTGAGGAGAAAATACACTACTGTTAGGTAAAGCAGAAACACTATGACCGAGATATTTAACTACAATGAAATTTATGTCGCCTATTAGGGACATGCCACTACAAAAATGGTTAGCGTCACAGACTTGTACATGCACTGTGACTGTAGAAATTCAGTAGGGACACCACCTGTTCCAATCATAGCCGCAAGACGTGGCATGGAATCAAAGAACGCCTGAATATGCTGCTGTGGAATACAGGGGGTTTATAAATAAATATCAGGGTTTTAACGCTTTATAATATTTATTACATTAAACTTACAGCTATAGATGATATGCCAAATAAAAGAGCAACTCAAACAGTTGTGTTTGGCACCAGTGCGCATGTGCAACGTGCAATGTTTCGGCCGCAGTCTGCTACACAGCGGTAGTAGCGAAGATGGCAACTAGTTAACAGAAAGCGTTTTGTGTTTTGCAGTTTGCAAAGACCGGATCTGTAGTTACTGTGCAACGTGTGTTCTTGCTGAAGTTCGGTTGTCATCCTCCAAATGATAATAACATAACTAGGTGGTATCATCAATATGAAGATACCAGCTGCCTCTGTAAAGCAAAGAGTATAGGACGACCAAGAGTTAGTAAAGAGACTGCTGAGCGAGTGAGAGAGTCGTTCGCTCGTAGCCCAAAGAAATCAGTCCGGAAGACTAGTCGTGAATTACAAGTTCCCGTGTAGACTGTTTGGAAAGTTTTAAGAAAATGCGTATAACTTACTATTTACAGTTATTACAGGCCCTAAAGCCCGCAGATAATGGATTACACGCCAACTTCGCAAACGAAATGTTATTTCATGACGATGAAGATTTTGTGGTATTCAGTGATGAATCGACCTTTCACCTTAGTGTGGACATGTTAACACTCACAATGTGCGCATCTGGGGCTCAGGAAATCCTCACGAGGCAGTACAAATGCAACGAGATTCCCCTAAATTGACTGTTTTTTGTGCCATATCCCAGAGGAAGGTTTATGGGCCTTTATTTTTTGGTGAACCTACTATAACTGGCACTTCTTACGTTGATACACTAGAGCAATGGCTCTTCCCTCAGTTGAAAGAAGATTAGTCAGAGAACTTCATTTTCCAGCAAGATGGTGCGCCATCTCACTGGCATAGCGCAGTACGCGATTGGTTGAACTTCACTGTACGCAAGTGCTGGATAGGTTGCAAGGGGCCCCATGACAGGGCTTGCTTTGCATGGCCTCCACGTTCACCCGACCTAACGCCATGCGATTGTTTCCTTGGGGCTTCATCAAGGATCGTGTGTACGTGCCTCCGCTACCAGCAGACCCTCTTGAATTAAGAAACCGGATAGAAGCAGCTGTTGCTACAATCACTGAAGACATACTTATCAACGTTGGGGAAGAACTCGGCTATAGACTTGATGCGTGCTGTGTGACAAATTGTGCTCACAATGAACATTTATTAGGTTTTTGGTAAAACTGTTTCAATTCCACTTTCATTTGACATATCATTTATAACTGTAAGTTTAATGTAATAAATATTATAAAGTGTTAAAACCCCGATATTCATCTATAAACAACCCGCTCCCTTCCATGTGGTTTGCAGGCGCGTCCACAAAGCATTAACTGCGGCTGCAGGAGGACCTGAAATAACGTGCTGCCGACCGAACACATCCCAGAAATGTTCGCTGAGCGACATTTCAGGCGAACGTTCAGGCAGGGAAGCAGTGGTACACGTCGTTCTTCGAAGAAGGCTTGGACATCCTTCGCCACATGCGGCCGGACGTTTTTCTGTTGAAATATAGCATGTGGAACGGCTTGCAGGAGGGGCAGTGCCTCGGGCTGTAGCGGTAGCGGCTGAGACTTCCCTCAATTCGTAGCAGGCAATATCGTGTGTTGTAGGCAATGGCGCCCCAACCAACAGCTGTGCCGCTCAACGATGCAGTCTGCCCGATTGAGTTCACAGTCGAAGCGTAGAACGAGCATGCGGCCATCACTGTAGGACAGATGAGGGACTGTTTCAAAAATGTTACATTTTGTCACTCAGCGTGCCAGTGACGACTATCACATGCCCGTTTCAATCTGCGTGGTCGGTGGGTTCTGCTCAGTGGAAGCTGACGCAGTGGCATGTGTGCCAACAGCCCCATCCGCAGAAGAGGCGTCGAAACGTCTGCTGAGACATGTCTACACCCTTTGCAGTGCTCCGGAGTGGCGACTATTCGTGGACGAAGATGCTCTGTCCGTTACGGCCAGGCGGACAAGATGGCGGTCATCTCGCACTGTGGACACAGTGTGTCGTCCAGTACCTCTGTGGGCGCCGTGTATGGCTCTGTTCTCTCCTCCGGTCCCACAAACGCTCCACTGTTGAAGCACCGTGTCCTGTATGAGCTGCATTGTCAAGGAGCGACAGACTGGCTTCCTGTAGACCAAACATTCTGCCCTGCTCGAACACACTAATAAGTCGATATTCCACCCTGCGATCCTGTCGAGGCACAATGGCACTCCATTACACGTTTCCGCTTCGTATGACGACTGAGCGATGCCTGATACTGACCTGCCCCTCACGCAAAAGAGGGCGCTGAGAGGCCTAAGTGCACGCCACCTCTCTGCCATTTAAATCTCTTAGTGTCGTTCTGCTATTCTACACGTTTACTTATCTTGGCGTGTTGCAGAACATTCCTTCTGAGTGTTTCACTTTTAAAAACGGTAGTGTAAATTCGAGTTTGTGCGACTTCATTTCCTTCTCTGTCTATAAATGAGTAGGCCACAAGATTCAGGCCGAACGGTTTTATAGTTAATTTCATTTCGTAACTTTATGGTACAGTTGCAAACGATATCTGAGTAGTAGTTTTATTGCCAAAGTCCCGTTCACTCGCCAGTGTTGTGCGAAACAAATTGGTAAGTAAGTCCCTGTCTGGCAGCTGGCGGACAGGTTGGCACTGCACAAGAAGGCGCCTGAAGCGTCGTAAGGGCCGTTCCAGAAACAGTGTTGCGGCCATTTGCGACCCGCGGACAGCAGAAGTCGCTTGGTTTGTACGCGGCCAGGCAGGCAATGCCGCCTTCCTTTCAGACGCAACACAGGCAATAAAAAGGAGAGACACTAGGACATTATCTGTAGCTCTCAGTGGCGGAGGCTGCATGAGTGGCAACCAGATAAAGCTGTATCTGAGTAAGCCCGAGACGGAGGAATGCAGGCAGAAGAGCGATCGGGTCTGATATCATCTTCTCCGGACTCGTCAGATCAGATAAGCTCTCAGAATTATACGCTTCATATTTGGCCAAATTCTTGTGGGAGAGGAACCTCGTCACTAGCGGTGGGGTGGTTTTTGGATGTGCTTCCTCCCATAGGTGAGGGTGAGTCTGATTGATTCCTTCCAAGCCGTGCGCGATTAGCCGTGCGGTCTAAGACGCTGCAGTCATGGACTGTGCGGTTGGTCCCGGCGGAGGTTCGAGTCCTCCCTCGTGCATGGGTGTGTGTGTTTGTCCTTACGATAATTTCGGTTAAGTAGTGTGTAAGCTTAGGGACTGATGGCCTTAGCAGTTAAGTCCGATAAGATTTCACACACATTTGCACATTTTTGATTCCTTCCTGTTGACCATGTTGGTGGGAAAATAAACTTTATTCTAAATTATTCTGAATGGGAACTGCGTCTCGCGACTGTCAAGCGACTTCTCAGGGAGAGGCGAGGATGCACTGCTCCGAGGCTAGGTGGAGAGTTACTGGCTTCTACGGTGAAATTGCTTATTAGATGTAACTTAAGAAGTTTTCGAAAAGTTGTAGCTTGCCATAATTGGAGCTAAACATTAGCCGTTTTCACTGAGTAATATCGCAGACTTCACACCGGGCAATCGATGGACGATAGTGAAAGATAGCAGAAGCATTGTGTTCGTATCCGCTGTTGGCGTACTAGGCGAGGGCATGTCTTGCACCTGCACCATGCTGACTGTTGCCATAAACAAACAGCCAGGCACAGAAAGATCTACTCAATTCGAAGTATGAAGTTCACATAGTGTAAGTAGGCTGTTTATGTTTTCTTATTGGCAACGTTACATAGCGCTCAATATGAAAATCACTGGCTGTGCTGTGTGCAGTCTGTGGCTAGTTTGCATTGTTGTCTGCCATTGTAGTGTTGGGCAGCGGCAGCTGGATGTGAACAGCGCGTAGCGTTGGGCAGTTGGACGTGAGCCCCCAGCAGTGGTGGATGTGGGGAGAGAGATGGCGGAGTTTTGAAATTTGTCATGAACTGCTATATTTATATATGATGATATCAAGGTAAATACATTGTATGTTCTCTATTAATATCTTTCATTTGCTAACTGTCCCTATCAGTAGTTAGTGCCTTCCATAGTTTGAATCTCTTATTTAGCTAGCAGTAGTGGCGCTTGCCGTATTGCAGTAGCTTGAGCAGCGAAGATTTTTGTGAGGAAGTGATTTGTGAAAGGTATAGTTTAATGTTAGTCAGGGCCATTCTTTTGTAGGGAATTTTGAAAGTCAGATTGCGTTGCGCTAACAAAATATTGTGTGTCAGTTTAAGGACAGTCATTTGTAATTGTTCAAAAGGGGACGTTTCATTTGTGGAAAAGGATGTTGGAAACCAAGAATCGTACTTTACGAGTTATGAAATGTGCGTAAATTCGTGACTGTATCACAATGCTGACGAATATTTTATTTGGACACTTATATTTATAGGATTTTCTTTCTACAGATTTGCAACGATAATTCTTGACCTGTGAAATATTTTTATGTGAGACTGTCACTGTAGCGGAAACTGCTGTCGTAAATATTTCCGTAAGAAAGTTAAGTGACCACCTGCACGTAATGCGTCGTGGGCACCCAGCTGTGTCGGACGCCTGGAGAGAGGGCCATTGGCGCGTGCCTTTCAGAGCACAGGAAGGAAAAAAAAAAGGGAGGCCATTATCCTGGCCATTGTCATTCCTTTAGAGAAAGCATTGCAAATCCGACATGCTATTACTTGGAAACATATTGTACTTTCTGATATTTACTGAAATGCCTAATGAAATGACAAGAAATAGTTTGTCTACACACCTGACTATGACTACTGTCTTTCTAGATGAGAGATTTTTTTACTACTTATGAAATGCCACATGACTATTGAACGATGTTCTTACGCTTTGCTTTGTACATAGTTGCTTATTTCATTTGATATCTAGTTTCTAGCTGCACTGCAGCATTGGTTAAAATAAAATTTTATAGATGTACTAATATAAATATTTTCTGTCTACAGATCGAGTATATAATAATTTTTTTCAAAAAAATGTGGGAGCACAAAGCGACATTTACCTTCACAGGAACTGCATTCATAATTTTCTTTTCAAGTACTTGGTAATTTCTTTTGTAGAATAAATTGTGATGCATCACTCTAGTGTTAAGATGTGACATAGGTATTAGACATGGCCATCTTTAGTGTAATATTTTTTTCTGCTTGAGCTATGTCATGTTTTGATATAAGTTATTACATTTGCTGCTGCTAGCTTTGCCAATCTGTATTTTTTGTCATTGCTGCTTGTGTTAATTGTTTTGTGCTGCTGCATTGCCTCGTCCCTTAGTTTAGCATCTGAGCTCAGTAGATTTAAGTTAGCTTAAGATGGGGTAGGCTATATGAGAGAACGAGATGTGATGAATTGGAAGAAATGCATTGAGAAGCTATAAGAAAATGGTTTGGCCAAAAAAAGTATTTTGAAAGAGGATATGAGCAAAAAAGTAGGGTTTAGGGACAACAGGTTTACGTAGGATTTTCTTGGAAATAAATAATGAGGTAAGAAATATGTGAACATATAAATACAGAAAGCATGCTTTGATAGGATTTTTTTGGTGGAAACAAATTTTGAAATAAGACGAAAGATCTATGGAATGAAGTTTTAGGTTGGACTGCAGTACCAAATGTTACACTGAAAACAAACCCTGCCCTTTCCCTTTTGTGTTATCCCACTATATGTTTGTGTACCCTTGTGTATTTGTTTCCTTCCTGTCTCTGTGTACTGTTTCATAGAACTTTTTTCTCTTCTAATACTAAGTTACATTCACTATGATGAGGAATACTGTTATCCTCAAATACAATTGGCATTAATAATGTGTTATTTACTTTGTAAAGATGTTTAGACATTATTTATTCTGTTTTGTTTTAATGCTCATGTGTGAAGTTGATGTTTCGAAAGTGATTCTGATCTTTTATTTTTGTACTCATGTCATAATTCCTGTAACACTGATGTATATGTTTATTTCTATTCTTTTGTAAAGCCCCTATTACTACAAATGTTATCTGTATTATTATGTTATAATGATGTGTTTTGTACCTTTGTTATTGTATTCTTATGTTATAAAATTGTATAGACACCAGTTCTTCAAATTAAGTTACATTTCACTGCACACATTTCTGTTGGTCATAGTATATGGACAATATGTGAGAAGTAGGGACTGTTAGTGTTTGCACGTGTGTTGATAATTCAGCAAGGGACTGGATAACAACATTGCTCGTTCTAAGGACAATTCCAAAAAACTTTGTGAGTGCACAAATGGTGGTTTATGGACTTGCTATATTGTCCGCAAGACTCTTCAGTGGTGATTGTCACCTGCACAGTCACAACAGATGGCTGCTGGCCATCTCTTCAAGGACTACAGTGGGTCTACATCTTTGATGATCCATCAATACCATTATTTCTACAAGGACTGCAGTGGGTCTGCACCTCTGGTGGCCCACCAATACCATACTCTCTACCAGGACTACAGTGGGTCTGCTCTGTGATGACCTACCTACCAATATTCTTCCAAACTACGTCTGACTCTGCTATGGGTTTGCTCTGTTGTGGACCATTACCTGTATGCATGTCAAGAGTCAGCACTGTCTTTTCGTTGGAAGGACAACACTACTTCTTCAAGACAGCATGGAAATCCACTACTTCTGTGTGCAGTTTCTTTTACTGCTCAGACTTTGAGAAAAACACTGCAATTTTACTGTGACGAATGATGAGGACTGTCTTTATGGACTGTGAGAAATTTTTAGCTTTTGACCAACATTGTATCAATAAGTGTGTGCATTTTATATCTTTGTTACTGTCATTGTGAAAAATTTTTGTCAAATCTGTATTGGCCAGTGCCCAACACCATTTGTAAAAATTTTTTTGTGGGGAGCATGGGGGCTATGTAAGTAGGCTGTTTATGTTTTCTTATTGGCAACGTTACGTAGCGCTCAATATGAAAATCACTGGCTGTGCTGTGTGCAGTCTGTGGCTAGTTTGCATTGTTGTCTGCCATTGTAGTGTTGGGCAGCGGCAGCTGGATGTGAACAGCGCGTAGCGTTGGGCAGTTGGAGGTGAGCCCCCAGCAGTGGTGGATGTGGGGAGAGAGATGGCAGAGTTTTGAAATTTGTCATGAACTGCTATATTTATATATGATGATATCAAGGTAAATACATTGTTTGTTCTCTATTAATATCTTTCATTTGCTAACTATCCCTATCAGTAGTTAGTGCCTTCCATAGTTTGAATCTTTTATTTAGCTAGCAGTAGTGGCGCTCGCCGTATTACAGTAGCTTGAGCAGCGAAGATTTTTGTGAGGTAAGTGATTTGTGAAAGGTATAGTTTAATGTTAGTCAGGGCCATTCTTTTGTAGGGAATTTTGAACGTCAGATTCCGTTGCGCTAACAAAATATTGTGTGTCAGTTTAAGCACAGTCTTGTATAATTGTTCAAAGGGGACGTTTCAATAGGAAGGAAGAGAGATGCCATTCAAGTTAGATGAGGTGCGACTCGATTAACAGTAATATGGGTAAAGTGGAGAACAGAACTTGGACAGATGATGCCAATCTTCTACCTTTCTTTTCTTATTCTGACATGTTGTCAACGATTTTTATCAAGTGTGACAAAGACGTTCTATACCGAAAACAAAGAGACACGTTTTTCTGCTTTTTTGTAGACAATTCCTTGTTTTTGAAGAAAACTAGGTCAACGTTGATGACGGAAAATTGATTTTCAGTGGTATACAACGAAAGGTCGTCTAAAAAGAATGCAATGAAAATAATTTGAGTTCCGACGTTAATAATGCTGTTTTTTGACGCTCTAGATGGGTACCTGTCATTCAGCGTGGAGCGACGTACTGTGTGCTTACACAACCGATATTGATCAGGCGCCGAGTTTGACAAGGATGCCCAATGCGGGCGCTGCTGTGCACCTTCGTCCTATAATTATTGTTTGTGGTGTGCGACAACGATTGAAGTGCATGTCACTAGGTGGACATAGATTTTGCTGCACCGCCTATGCGGGCAATTTGGTGCTCTGCCTACGACGTGCCTATAGTATCCGGGCACCGCTCGCGAGGGCGGCGGCCTGGCGAGGCATGGGGCAGCTCCCTTAATGCACATAAATCGCAGACAATGTCTATCGGTACAGGCCTGTCTGAGGGGACTGTTGATCCGCTCAGCGTGACTGATGCCTTACGTTGGCATCGGTGTTACGGTCGACCTGGTGCGTATTGCGGCACTCAGCTGCAAAACGACTGCCGCAACAGATCAGGTTTGGACTCATTTACATCGCCTCCGCTGCTATGACCTCCTGCAACTTACGCGCTATCTCAACATTCGCATAGCGTCGCGAATCCCTCAAGTGCTGCAAACACTTCCGGTCCCGCACACCCACGCTCTTTACTTCGGATAGAACAGAAGCGTAGCGTAAGAACTTGATGGTACCAAACTGCTGGTGCGTGTTCGATTCTTGATCGTGGCATTCTTTTCAGTCCATACGTTTTTCGTCTCTCTGATAGGACTCTGATAATCAGAACAATTTTCTTTGCCTTTTTTAAGTAACATATTGGAAAGTATGATTCGAAATCAAAAATGTTTATTATATAATGTATTTAATGCTCTTTGAATCGTGACACACAATATAAAATTACGCCTAAGGTATATTACTGCTTAGCCACAATCGATCTTCGGTGGAATTTATTATAGTCAAAACATAAATATTTCTCCCAACTTACGGAACACACGAGCGAAATGTCGCTGCATTGATGTGTCTTTCCGGTGCATTGTTCGTGCGAAACATACCTGATTCATAATTACTAAAAACAGATGTCTCAGCTATCAGTTTGGATGCGTACCAAGTGTATAACAGCAGGACTTGAAAGAGAGGTGCGGACAACTGGTTGGGACCAACGGATGAATTTGGTAGGTCGGATGTTATCCCGTAATTCTCTTCTCTGCTGTTACGTCGCATGATTTTGAAGTCGTGCAATGAATTACCTTACTCGTCGAAAATAGTAGATTTCACACGGTTCACTAAGTGAGGAATATTTCGGTGGTATCACATTCACGGTGCAGGTCGGCTGAATATCATAATTAACGAAAGTGCTATCCTAAGCGTATGCATTACGATGAAAACAACTGTCTATACATTATATACATTTAATTGATTATTAGTCACATCTTCCGATGCTTTGTTTAAAAAAGGAAAGAAAGATATTACCAATACCAAAATATTTTCAGATAAACCGAAAAAAAATTAATGAAAAAATCTACTATCAGGAATCGAACACGGACCAGCAGTCTGGTACTGTTATCCTTTCACCGCTCGACCGCCGACCTCGCTCTGCTAGATACGTTGAACGGCGGATACCATAGGTACATCATGAAGACACAACAACGTTAATAACTCGAACAATATTAATGTTGGACCCTCATATTATGCTAATAAAATGTTTCCTTTTAGACGATCTTTCGCTATATAGCACTGAAAATACAATTTTCTGTCATCATCTTTGACCTCGATTATTTCCATAACTAGAAAGTGTGTCGGCAAGTGGTGAAACATGTGCGTCTTTATTTTCAATGTAGCAAGTCCTTGCAGAACTTCACCTCAGGAGAGCTCCACAGAAAAGCTGAAAAAACCTGAATTGGTAATCTTTTCATTGTAAGAAACAAACTGTCTTGAGAAAACCAACTTACAAAATTTCAAGGATCAGTATTGAGTCATGAAACGAGGGCTGTCGACTAAGAAGACGACAGCTACGAAAGTCATTGCAGCGCTGAATGTTACCGTCGCTAACCGTCCAGGCATCAAAGCAACACGAAGGGAACTCCAGAAGAGAGAATTGCAGGGCGAGATACGAATTCAAAAACACTCGTCAATGGTGCAAATTCCAATAACAGAAAAACGTTTTCCCCGAAATCACAAAATCCGAACTGTGAAGCAATAAAAGAATGCAATTTGGTCGAATGAGCCCTGTTTCACACTGTTAACAACTCGTGTCAGAGTTTACGTCCCAAGAGTGAAACATGGCGGAGGATCGGTGATGATTTGGACAACAATATCGTGATATTCTATGGGTTCTATTACTGCCAAGTATTATGTGCCCATTTTAACTTAGAAGGTCCACTCTATCGTACTATGTTACCCCTACTGGCAATGCCCTAATCCAATACGACAGAGCCAATGTTCATACAGCTCGCATCGTCTGGACTGGTTTTGTGAGCACGAGGATGAACTGTCGCATTTCCGTTACCCCTCTATTATTCAGGCTTTGTGGTCTACTTCGGAGAAAATTATGTGTGGTCGCTATTCAACTTCATCATCATTACCTGAACTCGTCAATATTTTGCTGTAAGAATGACGTAAGAGTCGCTTATAAACCACACAGAACCTATATTTATCCACTGTGACTCGACTAGAAGCTCGTTTTCATGCCAATGGTTTTCCTGCACCATATTCGGCGTGGTAATGTTTTGTATTTTTGGTGTTTCCCTATTGTGGCCCACCTACTGTACACGTAGATGGGGAGATAGGCACTCCATACATTATCAACTTTCCGGAACATTTCTTCACTTCGGAAATGCTGCTTTCATTGAAGTCTTACTTCTCTGTGATCTATACAAACTGTTGAAACGAATGTTCATGAACCGCATCTCGGGACATACAGAGACATTGTTACTAAACAACGGGCAGGTTTACGCCCGGTATAATTATTTTGTGGTCAGATTCTCAACTTAACTCAGCATGTAGGGAACGGATACGAGAGGGCAGATTCAGGCTTGGCATTCGTGGACCTAGCTGCGGCTGTGACCCAATAAATCATAACAAAATTGGCACAAAGTATTTTTGCTATCACCAAGGACTACCGATTATTGCTGTCCATCCATAGCTTGCTACAAAACAGACGGTTTCTCGTCAGCCTGAACAACAAGAAAAGCCGTTGGAGAACCCGTAGGAACGGTCTTCCTCCAGGAAGTTTGTTGGCACCACTGCTGTACAATGTCTCCATCAATGACCAACGTGTCGGAACAGACACAAGATCTTCCATTTATGCCAACGACTTTGCATTTGCAGTCCAAGGAAGTACTTTTGAGGAAGTACAAGTAAAACTGACCACAGTGCTCAATGATCTGGCACATTACTATGACAATAACCACCTAAAGCCTAACTCATCCAAGACACAGGCATGTGCGTTTCAGTTCAGAGACAGAGAAGCCAGGAAAAAACAAGTAGCGACTGGGAGGGGAAGGAATTACAATCGTGGGGCACCCCTACTTACGTAATAGTATAGCTCAACCACTTACTTGCTTTCGAAGACCATCGGGAGAACATGAAGCTTAAAGTCTGCAGCCGAAATAATAATATAAGCAAGCTCACTAACAGCACACGGGAGGCTCAGCCAAATTTTCTACGTACGTCTGCTCTAGCTCTCTGTTTCTTTACGGCAGAATACGATTCAGAACTCAACACACACCAGGTACGTTGACACCGCTCTTAACGTGACTGGCTGGATGATAACTTGTTGCCTACTGCCAGTTCCAGGTGACAAAATATACCATCTTAAAAGCATAAGACCCCAGATATTAAACGAATAAACAGCAGCATAAGTTGAGAACAAGAAACATGGAAACGATTCCAGGCACTCCATGTTTGTAAGCAAAACATCAAGATATAGGCTGAGTCGAGAAAGAGCTTTCTTCGAACAATTGAAACCACTACGTCTCCACCTTCCGTTCGCAAAATAGAACTGTAGCGAAACAAGGCACCTGGAAGTAGTAACCGAAACTTAAAGGAAGAGACCGCTGCTGGTCTCTAACAACCTTGCTGGACGTGGGTGTCTTTGAACAGTCTGCGAATTGAATGACGCGGTGTAGACAAAACTTGAAAAGTCTACATTACTGGAGCTGCAACCTGCGAATATGGAGAACTTCAAGACGCTGAACAATTCTTCGTCTGCCTGGAATTGTCTGAAGCCTGCAAGCTTGTGGACATAGTTTCAGAAAATTATCCAGCAATCAAGAATGCCGAATTTTGAGCCTCAGAATCAATTTGATATGCATAAAGTCTTGTGCGTATAATGAATTGGCAGATTACTGTAGCGTACTGTTCTGGATACGATAATAATAATAATAATAATAATAATAACGGTAAAAGCTGAAGTCTTTTATTTGTGTAATTTGAGAAGCTTATTTTCCTTGTGACTTTCTCCTAATCTGTTCTGTGACTTATTTAAAGGATGCACTGGCTTCAGATCACTTTCTTTTATGATTACATGAAATGGTTTTGGGAATGGCTGTCATAATACAGTGTTTATGTAGTTGGACGTACTATCTATATATCAGTGGTATTCCTTGTTAAAAAAACCTACGATGAATATAAATATTGGGTACATCTATTTCATCCTTCTTATTTTCACGTTCCACGATAACAGCCTACTTTTCTCCACTGCGGAAACAGTGATATTATTTATGTTGCTGAAGATCTGTCCAATTAATGTGCTCGTGCAAGTTGAGTCGAGAAAAATCAATGCCTCGGCTTTCATCTGAAAGCTTGTGAAGTTCGTTCAAGCACATTTAGGAACATTAAATTGAGACGTTCACCAGGATGGAATAGATCTGCCATCTAGCTTTTCTCCACTACGGAATTAAATCCGACATGGGCAATGTTAATTCGCTTCATGCCTCACAGTCCTAATTACCTAGCTGTAACTGGGAATTCATATTATGCGAAGCAATGCGCTGCATCAAAGGGCGAAGGTCGCAGGTGCAGTTCGTGAAGAGACTTCGGCAGATTTAAGGGCCAGGCAGGTGAAGAAATACCAGCAGAACAAATATGTAGACCATTTCTTGCAAACAATTTTATTTAGTGATCCATGCAATTATACCTCATCATCTGTCTATATCTCTCGCCATAGCGTCGGAAGTTAATAAATAACGTATTGAACTTTGGGCATAGTATACAAGAAACTATATGCCAACTGCGATAGCGCCGTGTTGTTTCATCATTTCTCGAAATAGATTAAGGTCCATTCAGCAAATGTGCCCTACTTCACATACCGTAACAGAAGAGGGATGCCTATTTTGGTTACGAATCTTTAATTACAGATAGACGCGCACATGAAAAAGCTGCAGGAAAGCTGTCATTAACAATACTTATAAGTAATTAGTAAAGTAATAATTGAAATTTCAGCCAGGAAAGGGTTTCGTTGGCGGAGCCACTCTTGATACCCATTTTATTTGTGAAAACGCTTACTCTGAAGCCGATTACGAAACCGTAGGTCGGGTTATAAATCATAAAAGAGGTGAACCGTCCTTGTTTATGCAGATTAGTTTCGCTGTAACGATAATCATGTACTCCCTAATATCTGCAGCTTTCGTTAACAGCACACAGTAAGTAATTTTTATTACAATAGTAAATTGATTGTTGATCATTCTATTAAAGATCACGTTGCTCATCTGAAAGTGGAAGATATTTCTTTTTGCCACATACCACTGTTTCGACAGAATTACAAGATCAATAATCTATGTTGACGGTCGGTTTTTCTCATGCAAATAAACTATTTCTCGTTGTTGCTGTTACCTATCAGCCTAGTGCGGGCAACATTCCCACTGCTGCGGGCTGTCTACTACTAATTTCCTTGATTATGTATTCTGTGTGCGTCATTCTTTTCCCTAATAATATGTCCACAAGTCCCTACCAATCGAAATTAGATTCTGTCAGAACCTTTAATGTGTGTAAATTCGTAAGGGACCAAACTGCTGAGGTCATCGGTCCCTAGACTTACACACTACTTAAACCAACTTTTGTAAGAATAACACACACACACACACACACACACACACACACACACACACACACGCCCGAAGGTGGACTCGAACCTCTGGTGGGACGGGCCGCGCAATCCGTGACATGGCGCCTCAAACCTGGCAGCCACTCCGCGTGGAGTCAGAATTTTCAGCATTTGGTCCCAACCACTTGCCTTCTTAACAGTTTTCACTTATTCATCGCGCTATTCTCGCTAGTAAAATTTCATTTAGTTCTTAGCATATTTCAATTGCGTCACTGAACAGACGCCTCCGGCTACTTTTTTATGAAACTTCTTGGCAGACGAAAACTGCGTACCGAACCGGTACTCGAACTAGAGGCATTTTTTCTTTCCCGAGTGGGGCGCTCCACCGACTGAGCTACATGCACACGACCAGCGGAACCCGGCCTCACGGCTGTATTTCCGCCATTATCTCTTCTCTTACCGTCAAAACATCTTTTCTCGCTCATCCAATGTTAAGCTTTCACATCCATGTAGTATTATCTTCCAAGCACAATCGCAATCTACCATTTCTGACTCCAGTTACTTTACCTCTTTTTGTCTGTCCTATACATCTTATTACTTTCGCCATAGTTTATGATCTTACACCGCAGATACAGCTATTGCTCTGAGTCTTCTTTTGTGTTCCCCATGTCTACGTCCAACATTGTTCCTGATATTTCCATTCCTTATCTTTCCCCACTCTCTGTGCTAATAAGCCGTCAGTAACGATTAACAGTTCATTAAATTATGTTCCTTCCTTGGAAGGCATTTATATCAGTGAACAGTAGTAACATCTATAGCCTTCCGCTTCACGTTCTCATTATGCATAACAATCAAAAAGTTTCCGTTCGAAGGCCGTACAGTCCAGAAACAGTCTGCCGGTGAGGTAAAATTGCCGTGAGCACTGAGACAATCAACCCTCCGACACACCAGATTCAATACACCCCTTTGGTAAAACACCGCGTTGTGCTGTGTGAAGAAGTGCATAACTGCCTGCTGCACGTCCTCGTCCGACAGGAATCATACACCCTTCAAAACCTTCTTTGAGGGACCGAAAGAGTGATTATCGCATTGTCGAGAAATCCAGACTATAGGGCGGGTTCTCAAATGTCATGCCTGGGGCTGGCCTCCCAGATCGACCCGCGTCTTGTGTAGAATCGCGATCAGCATGGAATTTGGCGCACAATTCCACGGTTGTGGTTTCTGACACGCATGCTGCCCCATACACATTCTTCAGTCACCGCTGGACGTCTACCGGTTTTTCTCCTTCGACAGCCAAGAAAATGGTCCTGTTTGGAAGTATTTGGTAATGACGTCACCATAGCCGGCCGGAGTGGCCGAGCGGTTAAAGGCGCCACAGTCTGGAACCGCACGACCGCTACGGTCGCAGGTTCGAATCCTGCCTCGGGCATGGATGTGTGTGATGTCCTTAGGTTAGTTAGGTTTAAGTAGTTCTAAGTTCTAGGGGACTTATGACCACAGCAGTTGAGTCCCATAGTGCTCAGAGCCATTTGAACCGTTTTTGACGTCACCATAGTTCACGTTTCCTTATTTCCCAAATGAACGTCAGAAATACATGAATGCCACACTAATACCTTGCGAAATGTCGGTGCTTATATACCTGCATAGGGGGCGCACTACGTTGTATGTACCCTGCAGCAACACCCTCAAATGGAAACTTTTTTTTTTATCACCCTTATGCTTCCTAGTCCTTTGCTCTCTCAAGATATAACGTGAATAGATATTATGATAAACTACAATGTATTTACGCACAAGGTTCTGCATTTTTATTCTCACCTTATTATAACCACTTTAGATATTGCAAACCAACCATCTGTTCCAGTACTTTGCTATCGGTAGTTCATACTGTTGACGACTAGACTCACATATGCTTGAAACCATTGTATTCACATCTGCCTTCGATTACAAACGAAATGACAGGACATTTTATGCACGTAGATTCCATTTCTGAAACTCATCTGAAGGTCCTTTGTATCAGATACAATTTTCAATTCACTATCTGATTCATTCGAATAATTTATGTAGATGGAATCTCAAGCTGGCCTTGTGATAACCGTCAAATGTACATACGTTGTAGCACAGCATTTGGGTAGAATGGGGCTAGGGCTGGGGGTTGTGCAGTCGTGGGCAACATTGTTAACAACATGCATAATAAGACACAAACCCAATGACGTCAGTAAAAATGACTGGCAGTTAATAAAAAAGAGCAGTATTTTGGCCAGGAATAGCTCTTATGTTAACTGGACGTGCACAGTCTTAAATAACAGTACGAGAAACTTGTCCTAAGCAAATTTATTAATACATACAACTCTGATTCAGGCTCTGTGGTATGCAAGTGACCAACAACCAAGAACAACAGGATAAACCACAATTTTCACAGTTTCAGTCCGTATTACGTTTCAATCGAGCAAACATACGTTGTAGTGACACAGTATAATAAATTAATAAAATCGCAACAGCTTTTACCTTTACCACCAACCAACTCCACTAGCTACTCTGTACCGCAAAAATAGACTACGCCAGGCCGAGTGTTCTACTGACTACAAAAATCCACATAAAATGCAGCCAACCTACTATGTAGTGATGTACAAAAATCCACATAAAAGGCAGCAAACCTACTATGTAGTTACGTAGAATAGTTGATTGTGCGTCAAGATTACTGAGTAACATACTGCAGAACTGTCTCTCGTACGCAGCTGAACATGTCCTCGGCGTGAAAATAGCACACAATACTGAATGCACACTCCTGTACCCTCGCAGCTACACTGTACAATATAACAGTTGTAACGAATGCGCCGTACTCAAACACACACACCAGCCACTGGCTGTCATCATTGTGCTCATTACCCTACCTAACACTTACCAGCTGCCCACCAGTCACTGTGGACAATCAAAGCACACTCATAGTGCTCTCTACATCACAGCAATAACACGTCCACTGTTTCCCATCTCTGGTTGTGGTTCCCACTACCCTGGGAATTAGAAAATACACACTGTTTAACCTCCGGGAAGGTGATGACATCTTGGCAAAGCCTACACTGAAAGTTACGACTGTACAGGCAGCTCGGCTCCATGGCACACGACGTTGCATACTGGAGCCATCGGCTGATAGCCACCTACAAATCATATGGTCTGCTTCTTTACGGTCCACTACAAGTTGGGCCTTTCATACCATAAAGGAAACAGGTCTCGACAGCATCCCATAGCACAACCGGTGCTTCCACATGACTCATCCACGACTAGGAACGGTGGCTTTAGCTGCTGGCTGAAGTTGTAGTCCCCAGATCTTCCTGTCCCACTGACCAACTGACAGATACATCTAGGCCTAGTCTGCCGATACAGACAAACTCGGTTGCTGCACTCATCCAGTGACACGCCCCAGGTTCATCCACCGCTTCCACGGTGGCGTCCTGATGGCATTCTCGTTACCACTTTGTGCAAATGACTAACCTCTTCCATTCTGGACTGTACCACATGTTCCCAGTGTGACACTCCTATGGCTCAGGACACTGCCAGCCATGTCTTGTTGCCGAACTATGAGTGCCAGAGCATCTCTGCCTCCCACATAATGTCAGAGTGGCAGTGCTGCTGACCACTAACCAAGCATCTGGCCTGCTCCAACTCTGGTCCATGCTAACGACTTGGGCCCACGATGTCGCACTAAAAACAAGTCCTCTAGTTGGGTCCTTTTTTCGAACGTACTGCATTGAACGAACAGCCTCCCCTCTTAGCAGAAGATGGAATAAAAGTATTGGGAACATGACAAGGTTGCTGAAAGATGCAAAATCGTGGCATGCTTTTCTGTCCAGAGCAGCGACCAGGCAATATCCCATGCTGTGCCCAACTGAGAAAAAGAGAACCTACCTGGTACAGAACCAAATAGCCTACTAGCGTTTACCCTGGGGCCATCGGTGTAACAGTACCCTAATAGCACTAGTGCCTCTTCTGATATCCGGTGTGGATGATCCAGACAAGCAACTCACTAATCCGGGCGTCTGCTCGCGCTGCCCGATCTTGTAATTCATTTGCAGCCTGCCTACCTTATCCTTCCTTCATTAACAGTAGCAAGTCATTAACCCACATTAACTAATGCGTGTCATCTACACAACGGAACGCAAAGAGGAGTCACATATCCCCAAAAAAATTCTATATTAGTTCTGAATGAGAACCAACATGATATTGTTGACTGATGTCACTGCTCACATAAATCCACTCACCCACCGTGAACTGCAATGGCTCACCCATAACCTGCTGAAGCTGCTGGTTTAGTCACAGTGCTGACAGAGGCCCATACTTGAATGGATATAGGCCAATTCCTCCTTGTGCATTCATGTTTTACCTGGCATCTCACCAGAAATCTTACTGTAACACCACAAAGAAAAAAGCAAGGAGCCGGCCGGTGTGGCCGAGCGGCTGTAGGCGATTCAGTCTGGAACAGCGCGACCGCTACGGTCGCAGGTTAGAATCCTGCCTCGGGCATGGATGTATGTGATGTCCTTAGGTTAGTTAGGTTTAAGTAGTTCTAGGTTCTAGGAGACTGATGACCTCAGTTGTTAAGTCCCATAGTGCTCAGAGCCATTTGGAGAAGCAGGACACCAGTTCTTAACAATCTAAACTTGAGGCAACAGACACCAAACAAGAACAATGCACAACGACATATGCTACCAAGTATAGCACAGGATTTGGGTGGAGCAGGTTTTGAGCTGGGAACAGTGCAACCTTGGGCTTAGTTTACAACAGCAGTTGCTAAACGACATACGTACTGGGTGTTACGCGCATAAGTGCAGATATATTTATTAGTGACTGATGCCAGTGTACTGAACAATATTACGTCAATATTTACTTCATTTGCAGACTGATAACTACAGCTATTAGGAGTAGTATATTTTTAGGGTTGTTGGTACTTCTAAGAGCGTGGGGCAAGAGCAAGCCATTAATACTTATTTCCCCTTGGACAGCAGTTCAGGTGTTGTAGTGGGAACACGTAGATGCAAAACGGGAAGTCTGTACTGACAGGCATAGTCCTCATATTCATACAGTTACGACTACCCAGAAGGCAACAGGAGAAAAGTTAGGTGACGAGTTTGCGGAGACATTGTGAGGCACAGGACGAAAAAACGTCACACACTGAAGCGGGTCATATTAAAGTACCAACGATCGCAATATCTGCACTTATACCCCTAAAACCCTGTATATTAACACGTAGGTACAACGATATCAAGAGAAACGATTGACATTTAATAAAAAGTCGACAGTATTACGCCCAGAAATAGTTCTTATGTAAAAGTGGGTGTCTCGCAATAATAAATAACGCAGAAGTAAGCACCGCAGCTCCTCACACAGTAGTTGCAGCGAACGAGTATGTTTCTACGGCAGCACTCACAGGCCTCGCCAGAGCACTTTGGCAGGTGTAAAAATCTGCTTGGTAGCGTGAAGGAAATGAACTTCACAAGTTTGATGGTACTCCTTCAGGTCTTATCTCGTATCACAGACCTCAGATACGGCGGTGAAGGATTTTCTACCCGCTAAATCCTTTACTATTGTTTCCTAGAAGCTATGAGCACAGCATTGTATGGTAGTGAAACATGGACTGAGGGTAAAACCGGAACAGAAGAGAATCGGAGCATTTGAGATGTGGTGCTACAGAAAAATGTCGAAAATTTTGTGGACTGATAAGGTAAAGAACGAGGAGAGGACAGGATTATGTGGAAAACACTGACAAGGAGAAGGGAGAAGATGATACGACATCAGTTAAGACATCAGGGCATGACTTCCATGGAACTAGAGGAAGGTGTAGAGGGAGAAAGCTGTAGAGGAATAAAGCCAGCAAATAATTGAGGATCGCCAGTGATACTCTGAGATGAAGAGGTTGGCACAGGAGTTTGCGAGGGGCCGCACCAAACCAGTGCGCAAAAAAAAAAAAACACTACGTCAGTGCAAAATTGAAGTATGTCAGAACACCACTAATTCTTCCTCCTCCGCATTTCCTCATTTTTGGAAATGCCCTTGGATTGCTTGGATTGTTCTGCTCCCTACTGAAACGATTTCTGTATTTAGTCTGCTCTTTTCTCTATGCTTAGCTGTTTCTTTTGCCAGACAATGTTAATATTTCTGCATTCATTTTCAGATCTCTTGTCCAATAACGGTGACATCTTTTCCGTGTAGTTTTCCTGAACAGTATTTACTACTGATTTTCCTTTGCGCCAAGGACATCCTTCAAGTATAGTATTTCACTGTTAATTCTGTGTCATGATGCCATCAGCAACAATTATCTTTCGAAGAGTCAAGTGTTGTGTCTTCACAGCTAATGTTAATTGGGTGGAAGTTGGTCACAGGGATCTGTCGCCGTAACAAACTGTACAGGTAGGCAAAAGATTACTTGGCACAAGTTGCTGAAGAAGTGCTACTCTGTTGGCAAATTGTGGCAGCCATGGCTATAGCTGGGTCTGGCACGGGCATGCGTCTGTTTACGCTGAACGTTTGCCAGTAGAGCTAGCTATCAAACACGGAACTAATATCGACCTAGAAGAATGTGCCCATGTGCCCGCCGCTTGTAACGCTATCCTGGCGGTCGCCATTATTCTACGGCCTGGAGATTCTTTATTGGTCAGGTCATCCTGCTGGTGGCGATGTTCAAAGCGCCGCTCGCAGCTGAAGCATGAATCTTCATTGAGGCACCGACTCCAACAGTATCGATAAACTACGACACTACATTATGAATAACTTTTTCTGTTTTGTCTACAATTTTTCCAACACCTGTCTTGTACCCAAACCTGTTTACTGAGCGCTAGTTATGTTGATTTTCGTTGTGTTCCATTCGTAGATTATTGAATAACACTCGGTGATTTCGACAATAGATGCTGAATAAAGAACACAGGCCATGAACTATACGTTACTATTTTGTGATCTACGAGGTGCAACAATAAAGTAATGAGACTGATGTAAAAAAAAATGTTGCTTACCACTTTAGTCAAGTTTAGCGTTGTCTACTTCAAAGTAGCTCCCTTCTGATTGCACACACTTTTTCAGCGCTTTTGCCATTGATGGTAACATTTCTGGAAATCATCTTGTGTAATATCTCCAAGACCCTCGTCACAGCTTTTTGGACAACTTGTGTTGTTTCAAAATGGTTTCCCTTGACCGCCGTTTTGACTCTTGGAAATAGAAAAAGTCGCCCGGAGCGATATCTGGTGAATAAGGTGGCTATGGTAGTACTGAAATTTGTTTTGGGCTAAAAATTAATGTACTGACAGAGCAGTATGGGACGGCGCAGAATCCAGGTATCAACAATGTTGGCATGTACACGAAGTCTCTTTTACGCAGTCTTTCTAAAGTTTCTTTGTAGTAATATTGGTTAACTGTTTGTCCAGGAGGCACCCACTCTTTATGAACAATTCCCTTGGAATCAAAGAAGCACACAAGTGTGGATTTCACTTTTGAATTTGACATACGAGCATTTTTTGGGCTGGGTGATCCCTTTGAGCACCATTGCAAACTTTGTCGTTTTGTCTCTCGATCGTACTGAAAGAAACAATTTTCATCACCAGTGATAACACAGCTCAAAAGTTCCGGATTGATTTCCGTTTGGTCTAACAGATCGGCTGCCACATTTTTCTGTGTTTCTCGCTGTTGTGGTGTGAGATTTTTGGGGACCATTTTTGCGCAAATCCGTCACACACCAAGATCTTCAGTTATTATTAGACGAACCGTTTCTCGATTGATGTTGAGTTCTTCTGCAATCATTTCCATGGATAATCTTCAATCAGATCGTACAAGATCACGCACCCTGGCCAAGTTGACATCTGTCCATGAGGTTGATGGTCGTCCACTGCGGTCTTCATCTCCAACATTCGTTCTGCCTTCACTAAATATTTTATGCCAATGAAAACTTGAGCTCTTGACATAACCTCCTCTCCAAAAGCCTTCTGAAGCTTGCCGTAAGTTGTCGTCGCGTTTTCACCCAATTCAACGCAAAAAGAAATGGCATACCGTGGCGCAATACTATGCGTTTCCATTTCCGTGACGAGAGACACAAACACGTGTTAACTTATTACAGCACAACTCACGACTGAGCAGCTGCATCGATGTGCTGCTTGGAATAGAAGCAACTTGTAGACCACGGTCAAAGATATTGTGCCTACGCAAGCCTACAGGGTTGCCACATCTTGCAAATAAAATCTCTCTCATTCCTTTGTCACAACTCGTATGTTCTCTGTACCTTACAATGAGCAGATCGGCAATATTTACGCCTTGAAAGTAATATGCAGACTAAATGACAGCAACTTCCACCATCTGAAAATGGTCCTTTCTGAATGAGTTAAAGTTCTTCATGACGCTGAGAGGTCAAGGCAGACAATTATCGCCATAGTCGTAATAGGAGAAAAGGTGAATCATATTGCATACCGATTAGCATCTCCAGTATTCGATCGTCAACAGTGAAAACCAAGCAATCCTATGATGCGAAGAGAAACTATATGATGTGCGTGGTTACTGAAAATCTATCACTATTCAGAATGTGTAAGAGGAGAAGAAGGTAGCATTATATGTAAAGTGTCGAATATTCCATTTCTTTAGAATTGCTGACAATTGGCTAAACATTCTTTAACGTCTGAACGCCCTTCGCACAAGCAAATAAGGCTGACAGTGTTACCTGCCTATGTTTTAATACAGTCATTTACAGGCGCAAATCATTTTCAAACCTTTCTCACCAGCAGTGGCATCAGTTAGGTTCTTACAAAAGTCCCTGAGAGTTGTTATGTTGTTGATGCTATTAATACGCTTGTTATTAAGTGGTCATATGCACTACGAGTTCTGTTACCAACAGATAAGTTCATGGTGGGGGAGAAACTTCCTCCGATATGCTACTGAGGGAAGTTGGATATTTTTGGTAGGTTGAGACAAGACCTAAAGGAAATCTCTGTGTAACTTGTAATAGTTGCTTCACATTGTCGATGTCACCCCCCAGGAATTCCTTATAATTATTCTCAGACTTTTATGCAGGAATCGACCAGTCAACGACAAATGGTGATATAGTGCAGAAAATTACATGCAGCGCATCATTTTGCCACGATTTATGAGGTGTCATACGTACCTTGGACTGATACGCATCTTAGACCACACTGATACGGGGCTATACTAGGTGTGACTGGGTTTTTCAGATAACGCGTACGAGTTTTAATTGTGCGACGGCGGTCTGTCATCGAATAAAATTGCCGTCTCAGGCAAGCGAGTGGCAAATGATAATAGTGGCAACTTTGACGCTAAATCTGTACCATAGCGGGTGACATGATGCGATGTTTTGAGGACAAACCTTAGTTAACATTCTAAATAAATATCGTCCTGCAATTCCTTGTCCGTAATTTTGCAACGTCCTTCAATGCTCACTTCACGTTTTTTCCTCACTCGCCTACACATATGCCGCGCGTGCCTTCGGCTTAGATTATATGGATCATTGAGAGTGCGAAATTGGCCCCATAAATTTCTGTATTTGTGGCAATAAAAATGTGAAGTTGGATGATCGGTGGTTGCTGGACAATAGTATTTCTGGTGTGAGGCCTTTGCTAGAGTTACCTAGAGTTGGCAACTGTGGCGAAACCCATTTTCTGTCACCTCGTGATCATGAACCTGAAAAAGGAAGAGAACGCCGTGTACACCTTGTGTGTGCTAACGAAATTCAATTCCATTGTCTTCGTGTTTCTGTTTGTTTCTGTGTTGCGTTAATGTGACGGAAATATGGAAAAAACGGGATTTTCAAGACTCTTAGTATTTTTGTGCCAGTGACGTAGAAATAAATGGCTGCAGTAAATCTGTGAATATGTTGTCACTGAATGTTTTTATTGTTACTTATACAATTTAACCTGTATCTGTACTGCGTCCTTTGAAGAGACTTCGGATCCAGCAATTAAGAACAATTTGTTTCTACGTGTTTCATTAAGTACGAAGACTGAAGAGGTGCAAGCAGTAAATCTGTGCACGGGAATGCAGCGAGTTATGGGCTAATTCTGAAAGGCTACGTAGTTTTTTTCACATAACTAGAAATTTGGAATGAATGAAATTCATGTCGGATATCGTAGACGGCAGGTCTCCTGAGTATTATTATTTCAGCTGATCATAGACCATTCGTTTTCTGCCCAAACTGACGTTTCTGTAATGGACTCTGCATTGCTTAAAAAGGGCAAGTACTCCAAATAGCTGACCGAGCACGAACAGGTAATGTTACGAGCGACCGATGTATTGACCGGTAGTTGTTAACTCGCAGTCACCATTCGATCTGCTTCTGGTTCCATGCCCTGTCTTCCCCGCTGATACATCTCGGTTAAATACAGTATTTGTGCTGTCTTTTGTCACTCTTCATACATATATGTATATATATATATTGGGTGATCAAAAAGTCAGTATAAATTTGAAAACTGAATAAATCACGGAATAATGTGGATAGAGAGGTATAAATCGACACACATGCTTGGAATGACATGGGGTTTTGTTAGAACCAAAAAAAGACACAAGTTCAAAAATGTCCGACAGATGGCGCTTCATCTGATAAGAATAGCAATAATTAGCATAACAAAGTAAGACAAAGCAAAGACGATGATCTTTACAGGAAATGCTCAATATGTCCACCATCATTCCTCAACAATAGCTGTAGTCGAGGAATAATGTTTTGAACAGCATTGTAAAGCGTATCCACAGTAATGGTGAGGCATTGGCGTCGGATGTTGCTTTCAGCATCCCTAGGGATGTCGGTCGATCACGATACACTTGCGACTTCAGGTAACCCCAAAGCCAATAATCGCACGGACTGAGGTCTGGGGGCCTGGGAGGCCATGCATGACGAAAGTGGCGGCTGAGCACACGATCATCACCAAGCGACGAGCGCAGGAGACCTTTCACGCGTCTAGCAATATGGTTTTTTTTTGTTCTAATAAAACCCCATGTCATTCCAAGCATGTGGTCAATTTTTACCTCTCTATTTACATTATTCCTTGGTTTATTAAGTTTTCAGATTTATACTGACTTTTTGATCACCCGGTATATACACAAGGGTTAGAACTTTAATAGTGGGAACTAGGCAACTATTTATTTACAGCTCTTACAAAATAGATAAAATAGATACGAGTTTCAAAGTCTTACTGACCTTCAAAAAAATGGCTCTGAGCACTAAGGGACTTAACATCTATGGTCATCAGTCCCCTAGAACTTAGAACTACTTAAACCTAACTAACCTAAGGACATCACACAACACCCATTCATCACGAGGCAGAGAAAATCCCTGACCCCGCCGGGAACGCCGAGAACGCTACCACACGACCATGAGCTGCGGACTTTACTTACCTTCAAAGTAATCACCAGCATTGTGTATAACCCGTTGCCAGCGATGTGGAAGTCGTAGGATACTCTTAGCAGTGCCAGTTGTGTTGACAGTCCGAGCGGCGCGGTCTGTTGCCCGACGAATTTGTAGCAGTTCTGAAGCGAATGCCGTGAAGCGTTTCCTTTAGTTTAAAAATCGAGTTGAACCTACGAGGGCTTAATTCGGGGGAGTGCAGTAGGTGGTATAGCACTTGGCAGCCCCATCAGTCAAACAACTCGGTAACAGCTTGCACTGTACGTGCTTGAGCATTGTCCTGCAAAATGATAGTCAAGTTCTGCAGAATGTGTCATCACTTCTGTCTCTAAGCTGGTCGTGGTTGTGTTCCAAAAATGACCAGTATAGAGACAGAGGTGATGCCACATTCTGCAGGACTTGACTATCATTTTGTAGGACAATGCTCAAGCACTTACAGTGCAAGCTGTTACTGATTTGTTTGACTGATGTGGCTGCTAAGTGCTATACAACCTACTGCACTCCCCTGACTTAAGCCCTCGTAAGTTCAACTCGATTTCTAAACTGAAGGAATGAGTGACTGTAGGAGAATACAAGATGACTTAGACAAAATTTCTTGTCGCTATGACAAATGGCACCTAGCTCTAAATGTATAAAAATTCAAGTTAATGCAGATGAGTTGCAAAAATAAACCCATACTGTTCGAATACAGCATCAGTAATGAGACTGCTTGACACAGGTACGTCGATTAAATATGTTGGCTTAACATGGAAGCAATTCAGAGGTGGGCTGCTAGATTTGTTACCGTTAGGCTTGAACAACACGCAGGTATTACGGAGATGCATCTGGAATTCAAATGAGGACCACTGGAGGGAAGGCGACGTTCTTTCCGATTACAGATACTGAGACAATTTAGAGAACCGGCGTTGTGGCTCACTGCAAAGCAATTCTTCTGCCGCCAACGTACATCTCGCATAAGGACCACGAAGATAAGGCTATAGATATTAGCATTAGCACGTAGGGATACAGTCATGTTTCCTTCGCTCTGTTTGCGAGCGGAACACTAAAGCCGTCGTCACACGGACCGTGCATCCGAACGTTGAGCGTTGAGTATGCCGAGTTTCTGACGTCGTACCGTGGAACAGCACGTTCGGTAGTCTTTCCGAACGTGCAGAGCAATATCTGGCATGTCAGATATTCTGAGCGTGCGTCTGACCGTTGACCAATGAGATGGCACAACACCACCTACGTCACACGCACACGGTCTCCCTTCGGTACAGAGTTGTGAGACGCCATATTGGCATTCATTTCAAGCCTACATGCATATAAGCCGTTTCTGAGCATCAGCAAATTGAGAATCATGGAAAACCCGTTGTTAACTGTGTGATTCGTTCCAATAAAATAATGAGAAACACGATATTCCTGGCAAAAGAATTATTGTAACTTGCGTATTATGAGAGCAGGCTCTTTGAAGGCAGCGACACACTGAAGATCCACCCAAACCGCATTGTTCTTGGTACAATTTGTTATAATTAAATTTCAACTAGTAACATATCTACCATTAAGATTTTCAGCAAGGGGTAACATACTATGTTGGATGTTACAGGGGTGCGGTTGGTTTAGCGTAATGAGTAGCGTCACTGTCCTGTATAGAGTTGTTTGTTGGGGTGGTGGTTCACGTCATGACACTCAAATTGTTTTTTCCTGACAGTCGCGTTTTTATTAGTTTCTGATACTTTATTATTAGTTTAATCTAAGCATCTAGTATGATATTTGATGCTATGTAAATATAAATTCATCTTTCTTTGAGGGGTGACTTTGTTCGATTGGCTTACTCTACAGGACAGCTTGCGCTACTTGTATAAAGATATTTTGCTCCTTTATCTTTTACGCTTCGTAATTCACTTGTTGCAAAGATTCTGCTACTGGGTAGGAACAATGATCAAGTAAGACTGACCTTGGGGCTTTAATAAAATGTGGGAATGATGAAATAATGGTTGTCTTAGGCGGAGAAGTCTTCTAAATTTGTACCGCACTGTTTGTAATGGAACTTTTATTAGCCTGTGTCCTTGATAGGACATGATACTTTCCATTCGTGGACGATGGAGGAAATGTGCGTTTTAATAGAGCTAACGTGGGAATTTTAAGCACGCCCGTTGAGTAAACAGTTTGGTTTCCGAACTAGAAACATCCCTCAACTGCCGCTGGAGTGCGTTGCTATCGCGTATACCACGTTGGGGCCCACGTGCCGTAGGCACAAGTCGCATCGTTCCTGAGTGTTCAGCAGCACGTTGAACTTGACACGCTCAACGCTGACGTTCGACAGCACGGTCCGTGTGCCGACGGCTTAAAGGAAATGACTATTAGTTGTACAAAGTACTGTGCGCCAAACACCATACGGTAACTTGTGGTCGAAGGGCTTGAAAGTGGGATAATTTCGTGGAGCGTCTGGAGGTTGTGAAATTCGGGCAGTAGGTGGTCAATCCTCATGGTGTGAAGCAGACGGGTGCTCGTGGGGACGAAGGAGATATTATAGTAATGTAGGGAGGGATTATCTTTTATAGTGCGGGACGTTGTGAGGTGCTGAAGGTGTGTTTCCGTGCTCCGTCGTGGATTTCAACATCAGCTGTAGTGTTGCCCTAAAAAGTGAGCGCACACGTGCTCATACGGAAAGAGAACAGACCCGAAAAATTTCAGCCCCATATCCCTAACATCAGTATGATACAGAATTCTAATTTCGAATATAATAAATTCTTTCAGACAAAAGAATTCTGTCCACAAATAATTACGGATGCAGAAAGCATCGCTCGCGAAGTTCTGCTTGTTCTTTATTCGCATGATATTCTCCGAACCAAGGATGAAGGACTACAGGAAGATTCCATATTCCCAGATTTTCGGAAAGCGTTTCGCATGATGTCACACTGCCGAGTTTTAACGAATGCCCTGGCTCACGGACTAGATTGTCAAATATGTGAGTTTCTCGAGCACCTTGTATGTGCTGGTACCCAGTGCGTTATCCTCGACGGCGAGTGTTCAGCAGCGACAAGTCTACCGTCAGCAGTACCACAGGGAACTGTCACAGGACCGGTCTTACTTTGAATTTACTTAACTGATCTGAATGCTAGAGTGAGAAGCCATACTTCACAAAAGACGCCTACAGAAATATCCTATTGCAGGGCACTTGGGTTCATCGATGAAAATAGATCACGTTTTCTACGATTTGTGGCTGAGCGGTTCTAGGCGATAGAGTCTGGAACCGCGCGACCGCTACGGTCGCAGGTTCGAATCCTGCCGCGGGCATGGATGTGTGTGAGATGTCCTTAGGTTAGGTTTAAGTAGTTCTAAGTTCTAGGGGACTGATGACCTCAGACGTTAAGTCCCGTAGTGCTCAGAGCCATTTGAACCATTTTTTCTACGATTTAATATCTTATTCTAATTTTGTTTAGTGTTTTTTTTATTATTTGTACGCGGGGTTTGTTTTTCACAACGATTTTTCGAACTCACTAAGTGTAAGGTTTTCTTGAAAATAACTTTTGATGATACTTTCTAAAAGTAAAATGCAGACTGTGCAGAACGGTATAACGTAAATGATACATGATTTTAAAACATTTTTTTATTCTTTCCAATTTTTAAAAATAAAATAGTAAGTGGGGGTCCGCTTTTGGGCACTTTCCTCTACCTTTGCTTGGCGAAATGCTGCGCTAGCTGTTTACTGCAAGCAGTGCGATTACCGCCACTATCACGCCACTACAGCGACTTTGATACTTCGCATACAGCAATGAGCTACTGCAGGCATTGAAGTGAAGTCATGACCCGTCCTTCTCCTCTGCAGATGATCTTACAGGCAAATGGATAATCCACTCCACGACGGCGCAAGAGGCAAAAAAATTTTAATACTTGGACACCGTTTTATTCGAAAGCCATCTCTGACAGAAGTTTTGTTGCGAACGCGCTTTTGTGAGAGCACGTGCCGACGCGTTGAGGTCGCCGGCACCCTCCACCAATAATTCGAGAATGATTGCCCCGGGGAAGCGCTGCCGGGGGAGAGGATGCTTGACCCCCGCTTGTGAGTCACGACCCCTGTATATGGCGGCCGTCTCGCCGCCGGAGTGCCGACAGGCATAAGGCTGAGTTACCGCGGGTAAGCGACGCGGGCCCAGCTGGCTACGGCCGGCACCGCTAATAACTGTTGTGCCCGCACAATTGTGCGCGGCCGCAGAGCTCCACAGCTGACCCTCCCACTGTGCGTCCTCTCTCTCTCTCTCTCTCTCTCTCTCTCTCTCTCTCACACACACACACACACACACACACACACACACACACACACACGCGCGCACACTCAGAGAGAGAGAGAGAGAGAGAGAGAGACTCTCCGAGCCGCTTTGATGCATGGCCGCTCCACTCCGGCTGCAGTAAACTGCATTATCGGATTATGAAGCTTGTATGGCAGTTCCTCCCTCAATTATTCCCATCTCATTTCAGCCGCAGCCCACACCCCGCGCCTCTTTCTGGTGGCCTCTCTTCTCTCTTTTGACAACTGCGTCCTGTAGGGAACGGGAGACGGAAGAACGCGAGGACCGCGCTGGCACAGTGAAAGGGGACGGGGAACGGCCGTCATGTTGTCGCATAGGGGCGGCTGACGTGAGTCACAGCTCGCGAGGGGTGCAGTTCCACGCGACGCCATGTCGGCTGAGAGGCGTCGAGGGCGGCGCTGGCTTCGCCCGCCTCTTATTGCTTTCAGGGCTGACGCCGAGCATAATAAAGGCGGCCCACAGCACTCGGAAACTCGGAGTCTGTAAACAGATACGCGACGCTTGGTTCAACTCACAAATCAAAGGTTCTGAAAGCAGGGACATGGACAACCGAAGTGGTACCTCCGGGGTGACCGAAAAGACCCGTTGAGGAGGGAAACCACATTGGCAGGCTATGTGACACTAATTTTTTGGGTGGGAAAAATTAAATAGAATTTAATCAAATTTTGACATCATTTCATATTTCATATTTCTAACAGTTTTTGTGAATTTTTTTGGAATAATTTCGGCCAAAAATAACAACGTTACGCTGTGATGTCCACTGAAGTTTGTGAATACAGTTCTCCAATTGCATGCATTGTAGCCATTCCGATATTCATCTGAAATCAAAAAGATTTCGATTTTACATTAAAAACTTATTTTCTAACAATGTGAAGCGCCATGCAGATCAAAATAATGAAAATTAAAAATTTTGCAGGCGTTGGAACAATTTATTTCGATTTTCACAATGTTTTTCTCTAATTATGCAAAGAAAAATACACTTAAAACCATGATATCATCTCACAAGTTGGTTCATACAATTCGTATTTTATGAAGAATCACTCTATCAATTTTCATAATGATCGGTTCTATACTTTTTGAGTTAGACTGCACGCAAATGTGAGAAAAGCCATTTCAACGTAAACGCGTTGGATAATAAATTCTCGGAAACTAGAAATTCAAGGAAGTTAACGATAATGTAAAATGCTTACCGATTAATCTGCTATTCCAGCACCATACAGTAATCCTTCTTCTTCTTCACAGGCTTCGTTTTGCGCTTGCAGAGGGGCTTTCCGAGCTTCCCGACCTTCCTTCGACTCCAGTGAACTACGTCGATTCTGCCGGCTCACGCGCTAGTTATCCATTTATTCGGCATAATTGAAGCTTTCATTCGCTAGTACAGTTACTGTCTACTTCATTGAATAAGCCCACCGCTGAAAACGATGTCAGTTCAACGACTTTTAATGCGGAGTGCAAGTGTTTAGGAGCTATTCTCGAAACAGCGAAGTTAAAACTTTCATTCGCATTTTGTGTGTGGCCACCTAAACATCTCTCCAGTAATTAATCCTTCGATAAATCTTCATATATTAGAAGAATTTCCTTCTGTACGTCGGGGTGCAATGGAGTAGGGTGCGGTGCATGTTCCATTCCAAGGACTGTTCGTTTCTGCCAGTCGCACCAGATGTCTTCTCCCTCTGGGCAACACTCGTGTCGAGGATTTTCATCCGTGGAAATCATATGATAGTATGTCACCATAACTGTTTTTTTCACATCTTACACGCTATATATATGTCTTCGAATCGCTAGTCTACAATAAGTGCTGAGTTTTTTCACTAATGACATCGTGAGTTAGCCTTTTCCACCAAGTTTTTCAGTTCTTCGAATGGTTCGGAGTCGTGTCCCCATGAGGTAGTGCTCCGTCCCATCTGCACTCGAGCCTCTACCCGATGTGCACTCCGCTCTGTGCTTATTAAATCTAAACGTAAGAAAATTTTGCTTTGAAATTTTGACGGCGTATTCTTGGATAGTAAAATAAATGTCGTGTGGCTAGCGCCTCCCGGAAGGTAGACCGTTCGCCTGGTGCAAGTTTTTCGATTTGACGCCACTTCGGCGATTTGCGCGTTGATGGGGATGAAATGATGATGATTATTAAGCTTACAAAAAGCAGTAATTCACGGAGTAATGTACGCGCGTGAATTTCTTTTATTTTTTTTCCCATCAGTCTTGTGGGTGGTTTGATGCCGCCCGCCACGAATGCTCTGTAAACTTAATTACCCATTCAGATAGTTAATCCATCCTGGAAATCAAGAACCTGAACAATTTTTGCTTATTGTCGATATCGATAATGCAAGATATTGGTTTAGGGAATTGCTAAATCGTACCCGAATCTCTACAGTTGTTCGACTAGTCCTCACGTACAAAAAGAAGCTAGCAAAGGACTTAAGCTTATATATGTAGTGAGAGAAGCTCCAGTAAAAACCTTTTTATTTGCTTACAAAAACATGACCACAACGTACATTTTATGTTTGCATGCAATAAGGTTCGTCTGTTATGCTTGTGACAGACGATAAATATAATGTATGTTCAAATGGCGAAAAGGTATTTTTTTTTTTACGTGACTTAATTACAATTTAACGTCAACTACATTGGCTGGGTAGGTCAGCGCGCCTAATTACCATGTACGGAGCCGTGGTTGGTTTCCCGGCTGGGTCGGAGATTTTCTCCTCTCGGGAATTGGGTATTGCGTTGTTCTCATCCCCATTTCATCAGCATCGACACGCGAGTCGCCCAGTGTGGCGTCAACTGAAAAGACTCTCAACTCGGCAGCCGGATTCCTCCAGGTGGGAACTCACAGCCATCATTGCTGTACGATCATTTCAATATTTTCCATTTAATTACACTTTAACATGTTCCATATATTTCACTTTAATTTTGCTGCAAGACCTTACATCTTGCCGGATTTCATGATTCTACGTCAGCGGGAAGTACCCTGTAAGTTTTCATGAATGAGTTTCCGAGTATCGAAATACCTCGTATGTGACGTAAATGATTTCATTGACTTAGAGGCTTTCTTTGTGACACGACAGAGGGACGATAGACCTGAATATGTGACATAAATATGAACTTGAGACATCAAAATGTTCCAGAGAAGAAGGATGTTAATGTCTAAAAAGTTAACAAAAATATTTTTTCTTGTTATAGAATTACAAATTAACAATTTTATGATTTTTCCTTTACTTGCACTCTGAAACCTTGCTTACTGCGAAATATCATGATTCTACATCAACGGAAAGCATCCCACAGGTTTTGATGAGTGAGTTTTCATCAAAATGTGTGACGTATGGCCTTATCTGTTGATTGCACTGGCTTAGAAGCTTGAAATTTGTCCACCACCGACGGACTGTAAAACTTAAATATGTGATAAATCTTTTAACTTGATAAGTTTCCCGTTTCTGAGATAAAAAATTCTTAACAATCGGACTGCCTGACAGATGGACAGCAAAACGTATTTATAAGAATACCGTTTTTACAGATTCACGCACGAAACCCTACAAACGGGTGCAGAAACAGGACAACAGATGGCATTGCACAGCAACTTGGTCGGCCGGTGTGGCCGAGCGGTTCTAGGCGCTTCAGTCTGGAGCCGCGCGACTGCTACGGTCGCAGGTTCGAGTTCTACCTTGGGCATGGATGTGTGTGATGCCCTTAGGTTAGTTAGGTTTAATTGTTCTAGGGGACTGATGACCTCAGATGTTGGGTCCCATAGTGCTCAGAACCATTTTTGAACTTGTCAGTGACGCTCGGCATGAGAACACCCACAACTGCAGGATTTGAGCTACCGAAAATCCTAAAAGTGTTATGGCGTGACGAGAAGGGCACGGTATGGTGTGGCGTGAACCGTTTTGCTTCGAGGAAATGCAGGGTGCTGGTGCTTTTCAAACTATCAGCGTGACGGGTGCGATATATGCCGGTGTGTTACAGAATCGCATCATCCCTAGCAAGGCAGATAAAAACCTGCTGGGAAGTATGACTTTTATGCTGGACTGAGCTCTAATGTTTATTGCTACAGGTATAAAAGATCTCTAGCGCACATCGTTTGACGAGGATTGAGTGCTGAGCCGCCACTTCCATCATGGTAGGCCTCCGAGTTCTGCAGACCTCAATCAGTGTGATCATTGATTGTGGGGTTACCTGGAGTCTATCGCGAGTATCTGATTTTATTAGGGATGCTAAAAGACGACTTCCATAGGCAATTTTCCAACATTTCTACTGATATGCTGTGCAGTACTGTTCACAGCATTGTTCTCAACTACAGGCCAATGAATGACAGCCAACATACTATTCGTTACAAAGAACATCCGCTTGGCTAAAAAACAGTTGTTGTGCTAATTAATGCTTCTGTATTATATGAACCTCCAACTGTGGCCCATTTTGTGCATTTTTTGTTTAAATAAAACCGCATGTCATTTCAAACGTATGACAATTCTTACCTCTTTATATACATTATGTCGTGAAGTAATGAATTTTCAGATGTTGACGAACTTTTTGGGTCACCTTTTATATTCATATCGATGCGTATTCGTATTGGTCAAAACTCATCAGCTTCACTATCATCATCACTGTTGCAGTGCCTAATGCTGTCTCATGGCTTCGTTAACGTCTCCAAATAAAGCTACTCATTACTTTTGCTTTTCTTGTGCCTATGTCGCGCATCTTCCCACTCTCGGCATTATTAGTAGCGGAACTGGCATCGCAAGTTTAAGGGGTTGCAGGACGCCCTTCCTGTGTCAACCCCGTTACTCTCGTGGGGCGGAGTATGTGTACCCCAGCTATCTGCGTGTAGAGTAATTCGTTTGAAAGTGTGGTAGTTTTCCGAAAATGTTTGTGAATCGTGTAACTGAGGAGGGGCCTTGACACCAGTCCGGTATTCAGCTAGTCGGACATGGGAAACCGCCTAGAAACCATGTCCAGGCTTTCCGGTACACCAAACCTCGTTGTTAATCCGCAAGGCGTTTTCGATCTTTTATCGTCGCACACCACCGTCCTGGAAGCGTTGCTTTAACACTCTCGACTATCTGGGCAGGTCTTAATGTTACAGGTTCTAATCATAATTTTTCTATCTTTCACTCACTTTTATTTAACAAATTTTACTGACTTCACGGGTTCCGGCAGCATTGTAAGCTACTTTATAGTTACATGTACGTTAGTTGTTTATTGTCGATTTCTTCGGAGTTAGATGTGGAATGGTTGGTGAGTATATTCTTGTGTGGCACACCGAGAACAAGGATAAACACTATACTATCAGTTTATACTTTCCCTTACAATTATTGACTTATTCGATATTGTGAAGACAATTTCGTAATGAGGTATCCAGCAAAATTTACCTCTGATATTATTGAGTCACTAAACCTTTTCATACTAACAAAAAAGGACAGTGCATCGGAAAAACTATTGAATACATGTACATCATTACTTTCGATCCTGTTACTGACCAGCTCCTATTATGTACTATGCTATGAATGAAAATTTATTTGTCTTCGTATAAGTCCATTTTGTGTCCTTTTTCCATTTTATGAAATACGGTGTCTTAAGGTCATTCGCGAAATATTAGAATGAGAAGGTAGTATTATTAATGGGTGTGGCTGTTACTTATTTAGCGCAATTATGTGTTCACTGAAACACACAAATCACACTGAAGCGCCAAAAAAAAATTTATGTAGACATGATTACTCGAATACAGACATATGTACATAGGCTCAATACGGCGCTGTGGTCGGCTACCCCTTTGTAAGACCACAAGTGCTTGGCGCACTTGTTAGATCGGTTTCTGCTGCTACAATGGTAGGTTATCAAGATTTAAGTGAGTTTGAACGTGGTGTTACAGACGGCGCACGAGCGATGGGACACAGAATCTTCGAGGTAGCGATGAAGTGGGGGTTTTCCCGTACGGTCATTTCACGAGCGTACCGCGAATATCAGCAATACGGGTAAAACATCAAATATTCGACATCGCTGCGACCGGAAAAATATCTTGCAAGTACAGGATCAACGACGAATGAAGAGAATCGCCCAACGTAACAGAAGTGCAACTCTTCCGCAAATTGTTGCAGATATCAATGCTGGGCCGTCAACAATGTCAGCGTGCGATACATTTCATGAAACAGCGTCTATATGGGCTTTCGGAGCCGAAGGTTCACTCGTGTACCTTTCATGGCTGCACAACACTAAACTTCACGCATCGCCTGGGTCCCTCAACACGACATAGGACTGTTGACGACTGGAAACATGTTGCCTGGTCGGATGAGTCTCGATTCAAACTGTATCGAGCGGATGGACGTGTACAGGTATGGAGACAACCTCAAGAATCCTTGAACCCTGTATGTCAGCAGGGGACTGTTCAAGCTGGTGGAGGCTCTGTAATGGTGTGGGGCATGTGCAGTAATATGGGACCCTTGATACATCTGCATACGACACTGACAGGTGACAAGCACGTAAGTATCTCGTAAGATCACCTGTATCCATTCATGTCCATTGTGCATTCCGGCTGACTTGGCCAATTCTAGCAGGACAGTGCGACACACCACACGTCCATAATTGGTGCAGAGTGGCTCCAGGAGCACACTTCTGAGTTTAAACACTTACGGTGGCCACCAAACTTCCCAGCCATGAACATTATTATGCATATCTGGGATGCATTGAACGCGCTTTTCCGAAGAGATCTCCACTCCCTCGTTTCTGGACAGCCCTGCAGGATTCATGGTGTCAGATCCCTCCAAGCACTACTTCAGACATTAGTCGAGTCCATGCAACGTCGTGTTGTGGCACTACTGCGTACTCGCGGGGACTCTACATGATATTATGTAGCAGTTCAAGTTTCTTTGGGTCTTCAGTGTATTTTAAAAATCTTCAGTACTGTCGCTGACTTCAACAAATCTTATGCAACACAGTTAAATTGAACGTACTCATTATCTTTACACGAACATTTCACATTAATTTCTCAACACAGTTTCATGTCATAAACAAATGCTTTGCTTGTAGTACCAGTTGTCCAGTTAGTTTTCAACGGCTACAGTTGATGAGCATTGTCGGTTGAAATGGTTTCTAATAACTAAATTCTATCTAACAGACAGATACGGATATTAATAATAAAGTAGAACCAAAATAAAATAAACTTTCAGCAGTGGCAAACTAAGAATATAATAAGTAAAAGTTAGTGTCGAGTGCCACCACAAGATGTGTCAGATGAAGAGTGTAAGCGTAGTCTAGGTGAAGAATGGAAAGGGCCGAGTAGCTTTCTCTTTCGTCAGCAACAATTACATCGAGAGGAAAAACTAATGCAATAGGAACTTGCAGAATTATTTTGAGAATTTTCTTCTGTCGCATACATTCTTTACACATACAACAGCCATATCAATGCTCTACTCACAAGAAAAGAGAAAAGCTCCACATAAGAACCCTAAGGTCTATCAGCCTCTCTCCCTGACGTCTACGATATTCACTAAAATTTTTATTAAGCGCTAGTGGAATATTACATTTTAACGACATTAAATACAGGCCGACATAATGAAACAGAACAATGTAATAATGTGAAAGTCGAGCAGCCTGAGCCTTGTGTAGGACTCACAGTTCTTCAGAAATATTTCTATTCAATTTCCAAAGTAACTGTACGAACAACTTATGGCATAAGAAAGGAAAGAAGAGCAGCGTTTAATGTCCTGTCAACGGCGACGTCACTAAGAACGAAACAAAAACTGGAACTGAAGGAGGATACTACGTCAACGTGTCGTGTGAAAAGCACTATACCGACATTTCCTGCCACAAAGGCCACAGTTTGTAGTGACTGAGGGCGAGTAAAACAGAAGGGCTACGTAGCGTTACCCAATGAAGTCTTACAAACCCTTCGCTGTTCCTATATAAACTATATAAGAGACAATGTGAGCAGCAATCTTAGCTTGTTTCCAGATGATCCTATCATTTACCATCTAATAAACTCGTAAGAAGATCATAACCAATTACAAAGTGATTTACTAACATTACCTGTATGTCACGAAAAGTTGCAATTGGTAGGAGATAATCAGTGCTAAAAGGAATACGTTAAATTTCGGTTTCACAATAAATCAAACAAATCGAAAGGCTGTCAATTCAACTAAATACCTGGAGCTTACATTTATGTGTAACTTAAACTGGAGTGATCACACAGGGAATGTGGGGGAAACGCAGCAGAGAGTGAGTTTTTTTGGCTGGACACTTAGAACACGCAACGGGACTGTTAAACAGACTGCCTACTCTACGCTTGTCCGTTGTCTTTGGAAGGAAAGATTGACAGAGTGTATTAAAAATGTTCAAAGATGAGCAGCTCGTTTTATATTATCGCTATATAGTGAAGAGGGTGTCAGGGATATAATAGGAAGTTGCGTTGGTAAGCATTGAAACAAAGACATTTTTTCGTTGTGATGAAACCTTTTCACGATATTCAAATCACCAATACCTTCTTCCGAATGCTAAATATTTTGTTGATGCCCACCTATAAAGGGAAAAATGATCATCGCAGGAAAACAGGAGAAATCAGAGTTCGCACAGAAAGATTTAAAGTGTTCGTTTCTCCCGTGCGCTATTCGAGAGTCGAACGACAGAGAAATAGCGTGAAAGTGGTTCGATGTGCCCTCTCCCAGGGATTAACCGTGAAGTGTAGAGTGTTCATGTAGATGTAGAAAAGACGCAGGCTGAACGGCGGGAAACCTAAAGTTCGATGGGTGGTCAAGCGATGGGACGTCCGTCCTCCCGTGTCTCAAGCAGTGTCTCTCCTCTCGCTGTTAACAGGAAACTGAGATATATAGAATTCAGACAATTAGCCTGCACATCACAAAAATTCAGCAGCCACAGAGGAAATTTTCCTGTCCTCAAACTGGGAGAACAGAGAGTGAGCACGTGGTGTAGATAATTTTCAACCTAGTACAGCAAGCAGAGCCTTCTGTAACCTGTTTTGAAATTTCTACACCTTACTACATTTATCCTCCACTCCTGTTTCCAGTGCCTAGTTAACTGATTTTAGATGCCATAGAAGACGTCCCATTAACCCGTCCCTGCTTCTGGTAAGTGTCTTCTATATACTTATTTCTTCCCCACTATTCCTCCCAATTAACAGTCTTTCACTCTTCTCTTCCAATCAAGCTGTCTCCAGACATTTACTTTCAGGAACTTTCCCCAGATTTCCTTAACAATATGTGAAATCTGTTGGCCTTTTCCATTGAACAAAGGTTTATTCGACTGTCCCCGTCAACTTCTTGTGCCTTCTTAGCTTCTATTCTCCTGTATCCTTTCCGAACGTGTCTTTCTCAATTTTATATTAAATTCTTATTCTTCATCGTTTTATTCTTAGTCACCTGCTTTGATTTTTCTATCCTTAATGAATGTAATGTGGTAAGTATGCAATCAGTTACTTTCAACCGGCCAGAAAGAGTATTGTCTACAGACATTAGCATTGTTCTCTGTAGCCCTTATACTTTTATTAGTCTTTGGAAATTCTCATTTTCAAAATTCATTTCTTCTTCGAACTATAAGCTGAATTACAGTGTCTGTCTACAATCATGCTTTACACATCTTTGATAGCGAAGATAGCTATTTCTTGATGTCTCACATTTCTCACTGCAACCTCGGATTGTAGAAGTTGTAGAATATTCACCTCTGTGAGATTAGCCCCACTCGTCCACGAATTGACAAAATCAGACTCTCATTACATTGTTTGACACTTTCTCTGGGTGCATAAATGCTTATATACATCATGATTTCTTTTAGTCCCTCTTCCACAACTATGAGCAATCTCGAAATTATTTCTCCAGTACATTTCGCTTTCCTGAAGCCAAACTGAGAGTAAGTCTTAATTTTTCTAGTTTAGGCTCTACCGGTCTGGTCAGTAGTTACCAAACGTGGTTTGTCAAATTAATAGTGCAGTAATGCCTGCCTTGATAAACTTATGATAACGCATATCAGGAAATCTGTTATGTAATTCCGAAGGTATGTAATCGACATTACAGAATGATATCATTCAATGGCACTAACGCAGAATACCTTCGCATTCGTATGTCTTAAAAACCTTAATTTCTCTGTTTCCTCATATAATATCTATCTTTCCTTATCATCGTACCAGTGATGTTGAATACATCATGCACAGTATTTTTTGAAATATATAATCCGCATTTTATATATGACTGCTTATTTATGAACTGCCTTGCTTTATACATATTATCGAAAGGCTAAAGCGGTGCACCGTTCCAGTTGCATGTTGCTTGTGTAATGTCTTTCGGGGGCAACACAAATTTGATTTTCAGTGTTTCATGTACGAGTAATCACTGACAGAATTAAAAAATCTGTAAAGATTTCATAACAGTTATAATCTGACTTTAAATGTTTAGTGTTGTTGTTGTTGCCTTCAGTCCTGCGCCTGGTTTGATGCAGCTCTCCATGCTACTCTATTCTGTGCAAGCTTCTTCCTATCCCAGTACTTACTGCAACCTACATCCTTATGAATCTGCTTAGTGTATTCATCTATTGGTCTCCCTCTACGATTTTTACCCTCCACGCTGTCCTCCAATGCAAAATTTGTGATCCCTTGATGCCTCAGAATATACCCTACGAACCCATCCCTTCTTCTTGTCAAGTTGTGCCACAAACTCCTCTTCCCCCCAATTGTATTCAATATCTCCTCATTAGTTATGTGATCTACCGTTCTAATCTTCATCATTCTTCTGTAGCACCACATTTTGAAAGCATCTATACTATTCTTGTCCAAACTTGTTATCGTCCATGTTTCATTTCCATACACTCCATACAAATACTTACAGAAACAACTTCCTGACACTTAAATCTATACTCGATATTAACAAATTTCTCTTCTTCAGAAACACTTTCCATGGCATTGCCAGTCTAAATTTTACATCCTCTCTACTTCGACCATCATCAGTTATTTTTCTCCCCAAATAGTACTACGGTCGCAGGTTCGAATCCTGCCTCGGGCATGGGTGTGTGTGATGTCCTTAGGTTAGTTAGGTTTAAGTAGTTCTAAGTTCTAGGGGACTTATGACCTAAGATGTTGAGTCCCATAGTGCTCAGAGCCATTTGAACCAACCCAAATAGTAAAACTACTTTAAGTGTCTCACTTCCTCATCTATTCCCTCAGCATCACCCGACTTAATTCGACTACATTCATTATCCTCATTTTGCTTTTGTTGCTGTTCATCTTATATCCTCCTTTCAAGGCACTGTCCATTCCGTTCAACTGCTCTTCCAAGTCCTTTGCTGTCTCTGACAGAATCACAATGTCATCGGCGAACCTCAAAGCTTTTATTTCTTCTCCATGGATTTTAATACCTACTTCGAATTTTTCTTTTGTTTCCTTTACTGCTTGCTCAATATACAGATTGAATAACATCGGGGATAGGCTACAACCCTGTCTCACTCCCTTCCCAACCACTGCTTCCCTTTCGTGCCCCTCGACTCTTATAACTGGCATCTGGTTTCTGCACAAATTGTAAATAGCCTTTCGCTCCCTATATTTTACCCCTGCCACCTTTAGAATTTGAAAGAGTGTATTCCAGTCAAATATGTTTAATATAAGAAGACAAATGTTGATCTTGGAAACTGTTACTAAACGGCTAAAATGCTGTACTTTGCCAGTTCCAAGATACCTATCTAATGGCTTGCACAGACAAAAAAAAAAGACTTCCAATATTTCATATGATTTTGACCGAATTAAAAAGCTATAATACCGTCATAACTTACTGATTAAAGGTTTAAGTCATTAAACAAGTATTGATATTAGGAAATGTGCGTGTGTCTCGAGACTATGTAGCTCACGGTGCGCAACTTACCCAGATTACATTCATCTAGTATTTGAGGATAATTTTAAACCTTTTCCAGACCATTTTCTCGTAAACACTCGCCACAAAGTAATAAAAGAAGAGAAGGTTACCGCTTACTATTTCCATTATTCATGGAATGAAAGCTCAATACCAGACACGATGTTTTAATTTTTTTCTTCTGTATTACTAACTCTATTTGCAACATGTATTTCAAACAGGATCAAGATATGCAATTGAATGTACCCGCAAAATTATATCATTGTACGATACATAGTTCATGAGATACAACGTCATAAAAGGTGAGATGCGTGGTAAACTAGCTTTTCTTAAAACAGAGCCGAAATTACCCAGAATGTACTCACCCACTGTTTGATATTAACTACACTTAGTGACTTCCAACAAATCCAAAACAAATAAAATCAATATCACTGGGCATTTGTGTCTTAAACCACAAAGTTTTAAAATGCATAACGTTGAATATTATGTATATTAACTCATTTGTAAAATAATCAGGCGCTAGAAGCTGGTTTACATATAGGATTGAGTTCTTTAATGAACCAGGGGAGAGTTACTGGCTATTTACTAACACACAAGTCGGTGTAAAATTGAACTGAAAATATCCGACCGACCTGATAATGCTGCTGTTATGTCTGAGGGTAACAATGAAACAAGTTAACAGCGACGCAATATGTTTGCTTCCAATTGTTTGGCCTGTGTGGTTTGAATAGCATCAGTGTAGACTGCAGAATGTTTCGGAGACTATTTATTGTTTGAGCAGAAACGTTTGGGTTGGTGGGAAGGGGAGGGGAGGCCGTAAACTATGGTTGTGGGAGGTTCAGTAGCCATTCCCCGTACTGAGCATTACAGCGGCCCGCTGGTGTAATGGGAGTGTGGGTGGGATGGTGGGGGGGAGGAGGGAAAGTGGAGGCAAGGGTCTAGGCAACGGACAAAAGAAAGAGTATAATACGCCCCACAGAAACTAGACAGCCGTTTCGATTCAATAGGAAGGCAGACAGGCGAACTGCCCGGCACGCACCACCAGCCCCTTCTGCCAGGACTGCTGCTGTTTGCGCCACATCCTGCGAGTCAGTACCGTCGACAGACGGCCGCATGTAGCCGTGGAACCTTACGACCCCCACCATTCAATTGCAGCAGCGTCACCTCACGTTACATCGATTTTATCAGTTACCATCGAAGAGCCATACACAGTAGCAGCCTATGCTAATTCTTTCTGCTATCTACGATCACCCAGTCTAGTGTAGCATGAATGCAGCAGCTCTTCAGCCTTTGAGTAATGACAATTTACAGCTATATAAACCATTCTTTGTCAGCCTAACTGAAGATTGTGTGACACCATAGTGATGTGCGAATTTCTGAGATCTGTGACTGTCATGGTATTTTGGACTCCTGTTTTTTCGAGGTATGAGACTTGTATGGGAATAAGACTGGAGACGGTTCATAAGATAAATGAAATTATGTCGGTTACATCTTAGATGATGAAGGCTATGCGGTTGACGATAATCATATACAGAAAGGGAGACAGAGTGCATATCCTGAATAAAATGTTATAGGTTTACAAGCCACGCCATTTCGAATAAAACACTTGAGCTCTCGATAGCTGTCTCCGTCATCCTCATCACTAGTTGAAATCACGGTCAGTGATTGAAGCATACCACTGCAAAAGACTCCGATGACACAGAGTGCATGTCAATAAAGGATTTGAAAGGAGAGATAGACTGATAGAAAAGTAAAGGTCTAACTATCATTCCAATAGTGGTGGCCATTCCCATAGTGGTGGGTGGTACTGCGAGTGATGGTAGTGGGATTTAGTCATAATCTTTAGCCACTCTGTATTCCTGTGGGCTTTGAACAGTTCACATGGCTGATCAGACGTCTGTAATATTTAACTAGTGTTACAAAAGTCCCAACAGTCGCATGAGTCTTTCTAATGATGCAGATCTTAGCGTAGTTGCATGAGTTTCGTGTGTACTGAGCTATATCTGTCGAATGTAGCAGTCAGTCTTCTAACTTAAATGTTCCGGTATTTGGATACTAACAAATAAATTGGTCAGTGTCACGAAACGGGAACTTTCTCAAAGAAGTATCAAAACTTTCTTTTCTAAACCTTCATAATGTACATATATGCTGTCATGGACCATCCTATACCCAAACAGCGATGTAAGCATAATTAGATGTCTCTATAATGCCAATTTAGTACAGAGTTCTTTCACTCCCAGCCCCTCTAAAAAGTAGTTAGTAGCTAAATCAGACAGAACTCATGCTGTAACAAGTGTCAATCGGCTTCGCAAAACGTTAGGCTATCCAGTGCCACTCCCAAATAAACAACACATGCAATCCTGTACTTGCTGCAAACAGACATTTGACTGTCTTCTGGTCTCTGGGAGGGAATATCGCAGAAATAGTTTTCTGCGATCTGCTCACTCGCTACCTTAGATACACCATTTTCGGTTTTAGCCAGAACATTAATGTTTACACTATGGCTTCCACAGCTTTTGTTGAGTTCACTTGAAATTTCCGGGCTGTCAAGCCATGATAAGTTTACTGAAGTTTCTTCGCCATGTGCAGGAAACCTTTTCAGAGACAAATCAGAATTCCCTATTTCTTTCTGAACGTGTCTCTCACACATGCGGACGAAGTGTAAATGAATAGCTTCCTTTAATGGACAGTAAGATAAAGATGTGGCAGATGGAAAAAGTTGTTTAAAAAATCTGTTTATACATCTATCCCACTATAGGACAAGACGGTTAATGCCAACACGGAAAAATGTTATGCTGTTGCCTATGGAACCATGATTGTACCAAGGCATGCACCTCTTCATCCGAAGGAAGTCGACGGCCATTAATATCTTTCATCAGGGTTCCAACAGCATGGAAACCGCATGACGAAAGATCGGGACTGTATGGAGGACGTGTAAGGGCTTCCCAGCGGAACGTCTGCAGCGTAGTTGAAGCGACCTAGCCAACATGTGGACAGGCATTATCCTGCAACAGAATGATATCGTCCGTCAACATTCCTGGGCGTTTATACACGACCGTGCGCGTCAGTTTCTGTAAAGCGTCCACCTACCGCTTGCGTTAGTTCTGGCTCCGCGTTCCAGAAAGTCAATAAGCAGCAGGTTCTTGCAGTCTAACAAAAAGATCATCATGACTTTGCCGGAGCTAGTGTGCTTGTGGTTTCGACTACGCTGTCGAAGTTTCCCTGTGAAACCTTTTACACGTCCTCCATACTGTCCCGCCACGCGACTACCGTAGTTTTCGAGTCCTGAAGAAGGACATTTGCGGTCGTAGATTTGCTTCAGACGAAGAACTACAAGCGTGGGTACAATCATGGTTCCGCGCCGCAAACAATTTTTCGTGAAGGCACTGACCGGGTTCTCTCACAGTGAGTAAATGTATTTCCAATCATAACAATTACTTTTGAAATAATAAACAGTTTTCTGACATTTTTTTCATCTGTCTTGTTTTCATTTGATTTCGCCTTATACATCGGCGAAGAACTTTCAGGCCGGAAGTGCTAGCAGAAGATCTGTGATCATGTTAACCTATCTGTTGCACCCAACAGAGGGCTGCCTTTCCACGAGGAGCGATTCATTCTTATTGATTGTGTGTATCAGAGCGGCCTGACTCAGTTTATATACGTGGAAGTGGGGACGAGCAAGCTGACGTAGCAACTAAGAACCCCTGTTAGGATGACAGTGTTGAACATGTGTAATTTCCCTACGCTGTTGTTACGTAAAGGCATGCATGAATTTAAGGGGGGGGGGGGGGGGGCTATGAGTGCCTGAAGGTGAGAGACAACATATCAAAACTCAGAATTCGTAAAACGTCATCCAGTGTTAGCATCAATAAAAGTTCTAAGGTTTGATCTGGTTATGGCAGTAGCTGAAACGACCCCACAAATAAAAAATATATTAAGTGATTTAATCAGCTTTATTCTCAAAATGTCCACAGTGATCGGAAACTCATTCATGGGACTTACTTCTTTTATTAATGAGACAGCAAGCTGCTGGCTATGAAACCCACTGTACTACCGTGGCATTCGTCCTTACCGTCACACATGCAGGATCAGGTCCTCGTCACCCGACTCTGTATTCCTCCGGACGTAGCCTCCGTATGCCTGACATTTTGCACCGGCGGGAAGTGAGCCAGCGTTATCGGCACCTCACAGATGTTGAGAATGGCCTCATTGTAACCTCATTTGACCGGCTGCTCGAAACGTGCAATATCTAGATCCATGAAGCAGCCGGATGTGTCCATAGCCCGATGTTGGCATGTCTGTGAACGTGAGGGCAGGTGTACTGGTCGTCAAGTTCCCGGTAGACCATGCGTGGCCACCACAAGAGGGCATCACCGAGTTGTTCACCAAGCTCACATCGGCGCCCACCGTGCGAGGACGAGTAATTGACTCCGTGCAGCATTCTGTGCCACCTCGCACCATTGGTCGGAGACTATCAGCAGCCAGAATCGGGAATTAATGTCCAATGCGTTGGCTGCCATTAAAATCAAAATATAAACGGCTGCTTTTGTGATGGAGTCATGGCTGGGAAGCATGGACTGCTGGTGACTGGCGTCACATTGCGATCAGCGATAAATCAGTGTTCTGTACTGTCCTGGGAAGGGAATTGGTTTTAACGTCACGTCGACATAGCGGTCATTAGAGACACAGCACGAGCTCGGACTGTTTCATGGATGGGGAGAGAAATCGGCAGTGCTCTTTCAAAGGAACCGTCCTTGCATTTGCCTGCAGTGATTTAGGGAAATCACAGAAGGCCTAAATCTGGATGGCTGGACGCGGGTTTGAACGGTCGTTCCCGCGAATGCGATTCCAGTGTGCTAACCACTGCGCCAACTCACTCGGTGCAGTCCTGAGTGACAATCGTCGTCGAGTATGGGGGTGACTTGGAAGAGGTTCCAATATTTCAGTGATTCGAAGAGACGCAGCAGCGGTGCTTCTTGCGTCTTGGTGTGGGGAACCATCGGTTATGAATTCAGGTCACGTCTGGTGATAATTGAGACAACTCTTATGGCACAATGGTACGTGAAGGACGTCTCAAACCACAGTATCGTGATGATATTTTCCAGCAAGCCAATGCTCGTACACGTCCGCATCTACATACATACTCCGCAATCCACCATACGGTGCGTGGCGGAGGGTATCTCGTACCACAACCAGCATCTTCTCTCCCTGTTCCACTCCCAGACAGAACGAGGGAAAAATGACTGCCTATATGCCTCTGTACGAGTCGTAATCTCTCTTATCTTATCTTTGTGGTTTTTCGCGAAATGTAAGTTGGAGGCAGTAAAATTGTACTGCAGTCAGCCTCAAATGCTGGTTCTCTAAATTTCCTCAGTAGCGATTCACGAAAAGAACGCCTCCTTTCCTCTAGAGACTCCCACCCGAGTTCCTGAAGCATTTCCGTAACAAATACCAGTAACAAATCTAGCAGCCTGCCTCTGAATTGCTTCAATCCGACCTGATAGGGATCCCAAACGCTCGAGCAATACTCAAGTATAGGTCGTATTAGTGTTTTATAAGCGGTCTCCTTTACAGATGAACCACATCTTCCCTAAATTCTACCAATGAACCAAAGACGACTATCTGCCCTCCCCACAACTGCCATTACATGCTTGTCCCACTTCTAATCGCTCTGCAGTGTTACGCCCAAATATTTAATCGACGTGACTGTGTCAAGCGCTACACTACTAGTGGAGTATTCAAACATTACAGGATTCTTTTTCCTATTGATGTGCATTAATATACATTTATCTATATTTAGAGTTAGCTGCCATTCTTTACACCAATCACAAAAAAATGGTTCAAATGTCTCTGAGCACTATGGGACTTAACATCTGAGGTCATCAGTCCAATAGAACTTAGAACTACTTAAACCTAACTAACCTAAGGACATCACACACATTCATGCCCGAGGCAGGATTCGAACCTTCTACCGTAGCGGTCGCGCGGTTCCAGACTGAAGTGCCTAGAACCGCTCGGCCACACTGGCCGGCACACCAATCACAAATCCTGTCAAAGTCATCTTGTATCCTCCTACAGTTACTCAACAACGACACCTTCCCGTACATCACAGCATCATCAGCAAACAGCCGTACATTGCTATCCACCTTATCCACACATGGCATTTGCTTCTGTGAAATGTCTAGGTGACGGTAAGGTGAACCTTCCCCCCCCCCCCCCCCCCCCCAAGTTACATCTCCGACAGAACATATATAGCACCAACAGGGATGTCAGATGCGTCCCATTGTCATTATGCACGTTTCGAAGGACCAGTTATGGGATCAGTTCGCCGCAGGAAGGGATTTAAAGGCTTTAGGACACACTTCTCAACCGAATAGCTGCTTGCATACAGACCAGAGGGTGCACGACGTCATATCGATAAGTGGGCTCATGCTATCACCTTCTAAGGTAAATGTTAAGAAAGCTACAGCGCTAAATGAATTTTCCACTTTTTACTCTTCGCACTGGCTCAACAACCACAATCGACTGTCAGTTGCAAGGAAATGAAAATACGCTTCCTGAATGTATTCTCTCACACGCGGAGGAAAATCATTCTGGGGAGAATGAGTCCGCCTACGACATATTGGTGCAAAAATGCCACAAACTTTCTACACTTTCATAATGGAAGCATTCAGTGCATGTCATCGGTCGTAAAACGTGTCGATAAGTAGTGAAAAGAAAAAAAAAGTGAAAAAGAGTGTGGCGTCGTGCGACTACTAGCATCGAGTCGGTAAGGTGGAACAGAGGAGTGAGAGGCGACGGCTGGCAGCGGCGTTTGTTTGCCACGGCACGAGGGCGGGGATTACAGCGGGCGGCGAGTTACTGCCTGAGCCCTCTGGCTCAGCCGCGTTCCAAGACAAAGAGCGCTGCGCTGCGGCCATTCGGTTTATAAAGCGGCCATCCTGGCACGCGAGATCTGCCGCCAAGACAAACACGGATGTGATTCTCTTTTTCCCTCCATTTCATTTCTCAGTGGTGGTATTTCCTCTGTTATTTCCTCTTCGTTTCAAAAACAACAGCTGACAGTTACACACCAAGCTGTTTTACGGGGTTGGGATTAACCGTCCTGCCCTGCCACTGTTGACAAGTTGAACCAGTTCTCCTTTTGCATCTGCTAAGCTGTGCCTGCTGACATGTGCTCTCACCTGTTACGACAGTTCTCCAGCATCCGGAAAGTTAGTAAGGTAATCACTGACCTCACGCACACACACACACACACACACACACACACACACACACACACAGCGTATGTTAGGTGTTAAAAGAAACAGAGTGCAGAAGGTTGTGCTGAATAATTCAGACAGTGTCGGAAAGGTGCAATATCTTAGTGACCGGAGAAAAAAATCACAAAGGGAGTCTCACAGTGTTCAATTTTGGATCTAGTCCCATGCTTACACTGCGCTTGTAAATGTGAATGATCTTCCACGTAATATTCAAGAAGCAAAATTGTTATTTAAATGACAATGGTGGTTTAATAAATCCCATTAGACAGAAAGCGAAAGAAGAGTTGGTAGATGATATCTTACAAAGGGTTATTGGTCTACGTAATGGATTGACAATTCATACAGTGAACAGTTGTCTAAAACTATTAAAACATAAAACTGAATGAGAAATCCAGTAGTCCGCTGTAGCTCCATTTATGCAGGGTGTTACAAAAAGGTACGGCCAAACTTTCACGACACATTTCTCACTTACAAAGAAAGAAAATATGCTATGTGGACATGTGTCCGGAAACGCTTACTTTCCATGTTAGAGCTCATTTTATTACTTATCTTCAAATCACATTAATCATGGAATGGAAACACACAGCAACAGAACGCACCAGCGTGACTTCAAACACTTTGTGACAGGAAATGTTCAAAATGTCCTCCGTTAGCGAGGATACATGCATCCACCCTCCGTCGCATGGAATCCCTGATGCGCTGATGCAGCCCTGGAGAATGGCGTATTGTAACACAGCCGTCCACAATACGAGTGCGAAGATTCTCTACATAACTGAAAGTCAAGAGGGTTAAGGTCAGGAGAGCGTGGAGGCCATGGAATTGGGCCGCCTCTACCAATCCATCGGTCACCGAATCTGTTGTTGAGAAGCGTACGAACACTTCGATTGAAATGTGCAGGAGCTCCATCGTGCATGAACCACATGTTGTGTCGTACTTGTAAAGGCACATGTTGTAGCAGCACAGGTAGAGTATCCCGTAGGAAATCATGATAACGTGCTCCATTGAGCGTAGGAGGAAGAAACTAAAATGAGCTCTAAAATGGAAATTAAGCGTTTCCGGACGCATGTCCACATAACACTTTTGTTTATTGATGTGTGGCAGTGGTTAGACACTGGACTCGCATTCGGGAGGACGACGGTTCAATCCCACGTCCGGCCATCCTGATTTAGGTTTTCCGTGATTTCCCTAAAATCACTCCAGGCAAATGCCGGGATGGTTCCTCTGAAAGGGCACGGCCGACATCCTTCCCTAATCCGATGAGACCGATGACCACGCTGTCTGGTCTCCTTCGCCAAAACCAACCAACAAACCTTTATTTGTGTGTGAGGAATGTTTCCTGAAAGTTTGGCCGTACCTTTCTGTAAAACCCTGTATAAGTCGATTAGAGACCCACACAATCAGATGCGCAACTTTTAAGTAGCATCTTCCGGTGTATATAAATGCTGTGTCATGTAGTATATGCAGTCGTTACAGAATGCCACACAGTAACACGTCGCGTAGCTAGGCAAAGTTATCAGCCCCTCTTCAATTGGTTCAAATGGCTCTGGGCACTATACGACATAACTTCTGAGGTCATCAGTCCCCTAGAACTTAGAACTACTTAAACCTAACTAACCTAAGGACATAACACACATCCATGATCGAGGCAGGATTCGAACCTGCGACCGAAGTGGTTGCGCGGTTCCAGACTGTAGCGCCTAGAACCGCTCTGTCACTCAGGCCAACCTGGACTTTTCACTCTGTTTTATATTTCAGTAGTTGTACCACTTGTATTTGAACAACTGTTTACTGTATGAGTCTGCCCCGATAGCTGAGTGGTCAGCGCGGCTCTCTGTTACGCCAAGTGGCCCGGGTTCGATTCCCGGCTGGTTCGGGGATTTTCTCCGCTCAGGGACTGGGCGTTGTGTTGTCCTCTTTATTATTTCATCATCATCAGTGGAAGGCAACGGGAAACCACCACTGAAATCACTTCCCTAGGCGCTCATGCGGTTAACCTCTCGGGCGAGGCTTCCCCCATGACAAGACCTGCCGTAAGGCAGAACACAAATTCACAGTTTCATTTCCGCCGTTACATATGTCGTAGCTTCCAAATTACACAGACTCATTCCGGCTTAGCTTTCGGGAAGATAGCATTTTTCGACGAAATGGTTGGACCGCAGTCCTGGGGATACTTTCCGGAGGAGCTCTAGTGCAGAAAAGTGTTCCGGAGAACTTCTATGAAGAATGTAGGGTAGGGGAGCGGTACTGGCGACTGTGAAGTTGCGGAGACGAAACACGAGTCATGCCTGTATAGCTCAGTTAATAAGTGCGTTGAATACTACAAGGCAGAATCAGGGGCTCGACTCCCGGCACGCGACACAGTTTTAATCTGCTGCCAGGAAGTTGCATATCTGCTCCGTTGCAGATCTACATATTCATTCTGGAGACAGGGACTGGCAAACATCAGACTTTGTGTACGACACTTACATCCAACATCTGTAATCGGCAGACCACTATATTCTGTATGGATGCACAATATTTTCCTTCCCCGACCTCTCCTGTACCCAATAGCTTGGGGAAAGTCTGTTGGGAAGCTTTCCATGGCCATTTATTGTCACCCTTAAAGGAGGAAGTATCATATTGGCTGAATCTTTTTGAATTTTAACAGTAAATCTCTCGGCGACAAAAAACGCCTCTAATGTAGTGTCAGTCAGTTCTGTTGGATGGATATCACGGCACTTATTAAATGAACCCTACATGGTAAAGTATCTACCATGAAAGGGTTCTGTAAGTTAGCTATTTCGCACATGAGCTACGTTTACCTAGAATTCTTCCAACAAAACGCAGCCTGGCAACTGCATCTCCTAAGACTGGTTAGACGTCGTTGTTCCACTTAGAGCTGCCGCAGACGCTATACATATTCTGCATGTTGCTAGTGATTCTCCGACGATTAGGTAATCGAATAAATTTTTTCTGCCTATTTGTACGCAACGAGCTCTACTTTTCGATTTTATGCTTAGCTACCAGTCCTTACATCGAGCGTATATCCTGTGTAGGTCTTCCTCAACCTGACTGCAAGTTCCTGGCATTGCGATTTCCCTATACACACTGTTTTCATACACTGAGATCATTTCTCAGCTTCCGACATCATCCATGTAATCACACACTAGGTGATAAAAAGTATTCGGATACCCCCAAAAACATAATTTTTCATACTATGGGCATTGTGCTGCCACCACTGACAAGTAGTCCATATTAGCGACCTAAGTAGTCATTAGACATCATGAAAGAACAGGATGGGGCACTCCGCGGAAAACACGGACTTCTAAGTGGTCACATGATTGGATGTCACTTGTGTAATATGTCCATATGCGAGATTTTCACGCTCTTAAACATCCCTAGTTCCACTCTTTCCGATGTGATAGTGAAGTGGAAACGTGAAGGGACACGTACAGCACAAAAGCGTACAGGCCGACCTCGTCTGCTGACTGACAGAGACCGCCATCACACAGGAATTCCAAACTGCATCAGGATCCACTGCAAGTACTATGACAGTCAGGCGGGAGGTGAGAAAACTTGGAGTGGCTACTTGTAAGCCACCTGTCACACCGATAAATGCCAAATGGCACCTCACTTGGTGTAAGGAGCGTAAACATTGGACGATTCAACAGTGGAAAAACATTGTGGTGGAGTGACGAATCACGGTACACAATGTGGCGATCCGGTTGCAGGGCGTGGGTGTGGCGAATGCCCGGTTAACGTTATCTGCCAGCGCGTGTAGTACCAACGGCAAAATTTGGAGGCGGTGGTGTTATGGTGTAGTCGTCTTTTTCATGGAGGGGCCTTGCACCCCTTAGTGTTTTGCGTGGCACTATCACAGCACATGTCTACATTGATGATTTAAGAACCTTCTTGCTTCCCACTGTTGAAGAGCAATTCGGGGTTGGCGGTTACACCTTTCAATACGATCGAGCACCTGTTCATAATGCACGGCCTGTGGTAGAGTGGTTACACGACAATAACATCCTTGTAATGGACTGGCGTGCACAGAGCCCTGACATGAATCTTACAGAACACCTTTGTTATGTTTTGAAACGCTGACTTCGTGTCAGGCATCACCGACCGATATCGACACCTCTCCTCAATGCAGCACTCCGTGAAGAATGGGCTGCAATTCTCCAAGAAACCTTCCAACACCTGATTGAACGTAGGCCCGTGAGAGCTGAAGCTGTCATCAAGGCTAAGGGTGGGCCAACACCATGTTGAATTCCAGCATTACCGATGGAGGGCGCCACGAATTTGTAAGTGATTTACAAATGTCCGGATACTTTTGATCACAGAGTGTAGATAACTGATGTCCCTCCTAACAATTGTCAGGCATCCTCTGATATTTCCGTAGATATTTGAATTTTTTATTTCAATTTATAGCGGGAAGCAACCCAGACAAACACTACGCATTACGTCTTTCATTCGGCGCCCATCGTCGACGAAAAGGATAGATTTTTTCCGTTACAAACAAAATTATTTTTAAACCGTAATTTTAATTGCCCTTTCGATAGAGCGGTCACAAACTAGTGTAGTGTGATATTCTTTTATCAATATGTATTGAAAGGGACAGTAAAACACGGATATTAATTAGTACGCAGCAGCAGCAGCATCAGCACCGCCCTGGTCCTCGCTGACTACTACAGCAGTGCAAGGGCGCTGCTCAGTCACTGCAGGAGTCTGATTATACTTCGTGTTTTACTGTTCCTGTTAATACATGCCGATAAAAGAAATTTGATAAAAGAAATCTGGGACCGCTCTACCGAATAAACAATCAAAATTAAGTTTTTAAAATTCATTTGTCACTAACTGGAAGCAAATTACACTTTTCTTCGACACCGAACGTTGTATTAAAGATGTGTTGAACAGTATTTGTTTGGGCTGACTCCAGCTACACACAGTGAAAATAAAATTCTAAATATCTGTGCAAACACCAGAGAAAAGGCTCCTGACGTCTCTTAGGAGGGGCACCTTGTATATGTAGACAACAGTATTGGTCGAGCTATCTTTTAAAATTAGTTTCAAACCGTCGCCATCGGTTTCACCCATTATCTCTTGCTCGTTTCTCTTCCTTCTTCCAACTCAGCACTATTCTTAAGAAAATGAGAAGAGGTCTAGATCAGTTCGTGCAGCGAACTTGAGAACGGAAAACAAGTCAAAACAGCAAAACAGACAACGCCATTTCTTGAGTCTCATTGAGACCAAAGAAAACAAATACGAGAAATCAAAGTTTTTCAATGATTATCCTTTTCTTTTGTCTTCTCTCTCTGTATCAAGATTGTTTTTAGGCCATGCATAGAACATCTAACTTCGAACTGATTCTCTGTTATACCTTATGCGCGAATTTTTCTTATTCACTGGAATGGCGTTACATGGCATCAACATTAGTCTACATTTATGTAATAAATTTATACTTTTTACACAATTATCAGTGCCTCCTACTTCAATCCCGTCGTTTAATCACACAAGGTATAAGAGGTAGAGAAAAGATGACCTTCAACGTTTACGAACGTAAAGGCAGCTTTTGTTCCAGGAATGCATAAAATTAACGATAATTGAGGGTGTAATTAACGTCGCTTAAGGTAATGCAAATTCCATGACCATTTTTAGAATCTCTTTGTGTATGCTGCACTCACTGGTCAGCGTTACTATGACATTTTACTCCTTCCCGATATGCACAAATATCAGGGATGCATTCGGCCCTTTTGATGGCAATGCGCGACCGTCTCCACTAACGCAGGTGGAATGAGAGGAATTTCAGCGTATGGAATGGCCCCCTGGTTCCCGCGACTGACATCCCATTGCGCACATCTGTAATGCTTTGGGGAGTCGAATTGCAGTACGTTCATCTGCACCAACGACTATCAATAACTGTCAACCGCGCTAGTGGAGAAAAGGAACGCACTACCACAATAACTGCTTGTGGCCATCATGGGAGCACTTCACATAGCCTGAAGTGTTAGCCGTGGTGATCACACACCCCTTACGAATCATTTCCCGTCTTTCGTAATATCCAGCGCACCATCATGAATCGCGATGACTTTAGTGTAATTATTATATTTGAATAGAAAGATCATTACTGACCGTCTAGTTGTGTATTTCACTTACCTTCTACACTGTACTTTAGCGGTTCGTAGAATGTATGGTCCAAGTTTTATCGAGCTATGTTATTTGCAAGTGTCGAACCATGCGAAAGATCATTTCCTCATTAAGTTTCGCACACTAGTGTATTATGTCTTTTAAATAGTCTTCCTATCTTTGAAGAGACGCCCCAGCGTAAGGTAAGAAAGCAGTCTATCTACATACACCTTACTGGTTCGGACAAAGGTTCGAACTCGAAGGCGCGACGGATCTGTTTGTAAGTGTAGGGATTCCGCTTCAACATGTGCTTGAGTTGTTCTAGCACTTGCGTCAAGCTGTCCGTGACCGAGCTGGCGTAAAATTTTCTTGTCAATGTCTGCAGAGTCCCCGTGCATTGGTACAGTACCTGACAAATCATTGCATTAGTTTGTGGTCCGTATGCGTTAGTGGTCTGTAAATTACAAAACGAGAAATTTCTTTACATTCGTGTTCAGGGACATTTACAAACGTAATACTTCCTGTATGTTACGTCTGCATGACGACTCATCTTCCTACACTGACTCCATGCAGGTAACTGGCACATACTTAACACTTCGCTGCTGTGACGTGCGTCAGCAGTAGAGGTCACATGACTACCTTCTGCGGTCTACATCACGTGCGGCGCACCAAATTAACCAGTGAGCTGTTTCGAAGGGGTGACCAATATTCTATCCGCTGAACTTGTTTATGATCCCATTAGACCTGCAAGAAAATAAACTTCATTATATCCGTAAGAAACATTCGGTGGTGTATAGCATACGTATTTATTTTACACGTAATAATAAGATTCCGTATTTATTCTAACATCCTACACATTCGGGTAAATAGTCAGCGCATGTTGAGAGTTTCTCCACGATTTTACAACCAGTTATGTACAGCCATCAGAGACGTATCTGTATTGCATATATGAACATCAGCAGTTTGTTTAGCATGGAATTTGCGTAGCTACTTTGTAGCTTGGAGCAACAGAAATGGAGAGCGCTATCGTATCTCTGCTCTTAACGAGAATCTCCAACAAAAATTTTGACACAGTAGTTAAGGCACTCGTATTCAGAAATAGCATTGTGCTAATCCCTTTAGCTCTTTTAGTCCTTCGTCGTTTATCAAAATTACTTCGTATGGCTTGAAAACTTCTTCATTACAAAACTAAAATTTGTGTCTACATACTAAAACCGTGATGACACAGCAGTAATATTCCGTTATAATGGTTATGTCTACTAAACAACAGTTACAAACCTTTCTTTTTAAAAATCGATATCATAGAACGACGTAAAGCTGTTGTATTTACTCACCGTCAACTGGTTTCGGTCAAGCAACCATATTTGAGTCCTGAACACTATGTGAAGTTTAAGAAAATTTTAGTGAGGCCAAATACATTATGTTATTGTAATTAAACAGGTGTTTGTGGGTGCATCCTTCAGCCTTACTCCTATAGCAGCAGTACTCGTCTGTTAGCGGTTATGTCTACTAAACGTTGGTTACAAACCATTCCACCACCTAAAATAATTATATTTATTCACAGCCACCTGGTCTCGATCAAGCTACTCTCTTTAAGTTACAGACGCTACATCGAGTTTAAGAAACCATCGTTGACGTCCAATACAGTATATTATTGCTGTTCCAGCATTTGTCACGTACTTGTACACTCAATGGCACAAAAAGCGGGCCACCCTTGATTTCGAATGTGTAGGCTGTATATGACTCTATGCAAACAACACTGCATGGCTGTGTTGTAGATTCTCTAAACCTTCCGCAGTACGGACGTATGACTGTCCACAATGGGTACCACAAGAGACTACTAGAAAACACTGCTCTTCATGGCAGTCCAGGTGCAAACCAATACTGTTGTACAACAAAATTAGAAAACACCTTTTTACAGATGAAAAAGTCCCTAAAACTTGTAAATTAAACTTCATTACAGTAAGTGACACTTCAGAAGTCTTATCATTAAATGACATGATGAGCTGTAGTTTGCGGTACGAATTTTAAGCTAGTTAATCAAACATATCTTGCATGTCTGATCGAGACTCAACTAGGCATAAAGATATTTAAAAATCGAAGTGATCACCAGTATCAGCTTACAAGGCCTGATGTCCGAACTTGGAAATATATGACAATATACTTAGCAATGATGCTTATATTGCCCTGAGAAGTAACCACGGAAGTTACGAAATAAAGTGCAAAGCCCAAGTGTGAAACGACATAAAGTAAAGCTGTGGTGATGGACTTGGAGTAGAACGCGATACCTGTATGAATAGTTAACTAAGCACACTCAGATGTTAGATAGTAAATATGTCCACCAATAGCGTGATATTGGAACCTGAAACGACGACGCAAATGATTTGTGCTTGGCAAGGATTCGAACCCAGCTCCTTTCGCTATTTTCTTACAGCTACGAACAGACACGAATTCTTTGTTGTTTCTTCATTTAGCGAGATATACACATGTTCGGCTACAGGTAACGCAAGGAATAATACCGTGCTGCCTGGGACTCGAACTCTGTGCGTATTATTGTTGTTGACTGCACACAAAGAGGTGTCAGCTATGAAACTTTTTCACTAGTAGAGTTGCGTCTTTCGTAGAGACCTGAAGGAGTTTGCCATCTTCAGGAAGCAACGAAATGATATAACAGTATCATCTCGAAGGGTTCAAATGCTGAAAAAAAAATGGAATCGGAGCTCAAATACCAGTCCAGTGCCAACATTTTCCAAATGTCAAGGTCACAGGCGCAGGAGCATTGACTCTGTCCGCCTGTTCCTGTTCATGTTCTACAATGATTTCGCTAGGCGGGACCCTATCGGTCGGCGATTGCACGCAGTTCTAGGTCACGGTCAGTCTGTGAGACATCAAAACAAGATCGAGCCCAAGACCGTGAGTATAAATTTTTAAAATATTGTAAACATAGAGTGAAAGTATGCACCGATACTAGTTTTTAGATAAAATACGCAATAACCGGTGAAAAGGAGCCGAATAAGAAAATGCTTAAGCAACATGCAAGTGTATATAATCCGATCTCTAGTGATAACCAATTAACCTTCGTGCGACACTTCCCTTCAATAGACATAATGAGGTTAAAAGAAAGGAAGAGGGCTGACGGTAAACGAGATTAGACACGAAGCAGAATCTTGAACTGAGAAGGATGGGGAAGGAAGCCGTCTGTGCCCTTTCAAAGGATTGACCCAGTCGTTTGCCATAATAGATTTAAGGAGATCGCCACAGATCAGTGCGGTTTGATGCCGATTTGAAGTATTATATGGTAACTTCATAATGAGGAAATAGTGGGTAAACCATAGCGACCGTTACCTCAAACGAATGCCTGTTTATATCCAAAAAATGTTATTGATATGGGTCTGGTGGCACAACGAAAGTGTTTTGTTTTACGAACTGTTTCACGGGGATGTGTCCTTCGCCTTTGGCTTTTTATTGCCAACAAATGAGGTGTCTTGCAATTGCAAAGCAACAAGAGCAACCTGGAAGCTTGGTTGATCTCTCCCAGTGTGGCACTGCAACAAATGGCCTGATGTGTATTTCTACTTGCCGCTCTTATGCTGATTTCAGGAGAGGAAGCAAACATATTTACGTCAAAAGGAGCGCAGAGGCAGAGCGATCTGTGGTGGCCGTGCTAGTTTATCCCTATATCGCTGAGCGTGTGAGGGGGTGGGAGTGGGGGAGGGGGCGCTGCTTGCCGGCCACTGCCAGCTCACTTGCTTCGGTCTTGCCTAGTCACCAGCCCATCAGTTGTCCAGCCTGGCTAGCCCTTAGCTCTTAGCTCTTGAGCCACGGCCATTACAGGCCCAGTACGCAAACCCATGCTCACCCCGTGAAGGATCAGACGTTTCATCTACCGTACCCAAGTCTGTAGTATAAACTAATGCAGCTAGAGATATTTTGCTAAAACGTAATACTTAACGAAAGCTGGCCGTTGGTGGCCGAGCGGTTCTAGGCGCTTCAGTTTAGAACCGCGCGACCGCTACGGTCGCAGGTTCGAATGCTGCCTCGGGCATGGGTGTGTGTGATGTCCTTAGGTTAGTTAGGTTTAAGTAGTTCTAGGTTCTAGGGGACTGATGACCTGAGATGTTAAGTCCCATAGTGCTCAGAGCCATTTTGAACTTATCGAAGGGTAAGTTAAAGAATACGTTCATGATAAACACAGCTACCACAAAATATTTCAACGATCTAGAAATAGCATGCTGTAGGAAACTATTATCTCCATTTAATAAATAGAGACAATGGTTTTAATTTGGACAAAGCATGGAGTCTGGCCCTTGCGGTAATTAAATTGCAGAGAAGTCGTCATTGTGTCACCGCAGGCGATCATGCATCGATAAGCGAATCGAATGCCTGCACGCCTTTGCCACAGCCGGCGCATGTTAAGCGTATTTCTTTACAGCATCTGTGACATGCATGTGCAGTACCGCCGCGGTGGAGGATATAAGGCCGAGCTTGGCATCTTGTCGTCAGACTTGTGACTCACTCTGAGGTTGGCCGGTCGATACGCGGCTGAAATATCAGAGGAGGAAATTTTATTTGCGCTGCTGCATGCCCGAAATTTAATGGACTATTCACTCGATATATTTGAGGTTCAAATGGTTCTAAGCACTATGGGACTTAACATCTGAGCTCATCAGTCCCCTAGACTTAGAACTACGTAAGCGTAACTAACCTATGGACATCACACACATCCATGACCGAGGCAGGATTCGTACCTGCGACCGTGGCAGCCGCGTGGTTCCGGACTGAAGGGCCTAGAACCGGATATACTTGAGGTAACCAGTCGAAGACTCTTAACGAATTATACTTTGGTGTCTCATCGACTTATCAAATATAAGTTTACAGACAGAGGAGCTTAGTTCCAAACTGCCAGGACAGTAACATTTTACTTCCTGTGTTAGAAGCTACAAACAGCTATATCGAACTCAGAACGACATCTTTAGAAATTTTGTTATCATAAGACGTCTCGCTATGTTCAGTAGCCAGTAGATCTAGAGGTAACAAACGTAAAGTACTGTGGAATTGCAGCTGAAAATACACTCATCTGCTAATGATATAGTATCACAGAATACTCTGTTAACTTTGATTCATCCAGTAGCTACTCTCACAGCTACATTTTCATATTTACATTGACGTCCGGTAAAGCTACTTGAGTATAACAAAGACTTCATGCTTAGTGCCATTCGTTGTATGGAATTATGATCAGGCAACAGTTGTATCGTCCGCTAGGTTACTGAAAAAAAAATCAGAGAAATTGTCGACAATATATTCCACCTCGTTATCGAAAACTGTCTATGTGCACGTAGTTTTCCAATAACACTCATGTAGTGACTTGCCGATTCTGAGTTAAGCTACGTTTAAATTGCAGTCGCAAAAAAAAAGAAAACAAAACCCAACTTTCCTGGTGGCTGATCGATTAGTAAACGTCCGGTAGGCATGTTTGCTAACCAAGTTTCTTGGTGTTGTGTTTCTGGCTGCACTCGTTACTCTGCAACTGAAGGCATCTCACTTGTTGATAATAAACGTAAGCTGCGAAGAACACATCCCTGTGAAACAGATCGTAACACAAAACACCTGCTTTGTGCCACCCGATGCATATAAATAACAATACATTTTTGAACATAAACAGGCATTCGTTTCAGATAACATTTGTTCTGGCTTACACACTATTTTCTCATTATGAAATTTGCATACAGTACTTCAAATCTCCACAAGCCGCAATGATTGACGGTGACAACCGTACATCCAATATGGCAAACGCCAAGGTCAATCCTTTGAAAGGGCACCAACGACTTACTTCCCCATCCTTCCCACAACCAAATTTTGTTTCACGTCTAATCTCGTTTTCGATCAGACACAGTACCATAATCCTCCTCCCTTTCTTTTTACCTTAGCGTGAGAGAGTAACAGAAGATTAATTGGTCACCACACTTGCCACTTACCGGATAGACTATTGTTGATCGTTGTAGTAATTCACAGAACCGTCCCTCGACAACACTTTTTGTCTTCCTTAATGTAATGATCAGTTTATCTCAAAATTATCGTCCTTCAAACGATACAGCTTGATTTTCTTATAGCATTCACTCAATACAGGTGTTTCGAGCTGGCTCCAATACTTTTACGCTTTTATTAAACACAATGTCAAAAATGTTTTGCCGGCCAATGTGGCCGTGCGGTTCTAGGCGCGTCAGTCTGGAACCGCGTGACCGCTACGGTCGCAGGATCGAATCCTGCCTCGGGCATGGATGTATGTGATGTCCTTAGGTTAGTTAGGTGTCAGTAGTTCTAAGTTCTAGGGGACTGATGACCACAGATGTTGAGTCCCATAGTGGTCAGAGTTATTTTAAAAAATGTTTGACTTTCCTCATTTTTAGACTCCGTTTTCTAATGCATAAGCGACACTCCTCCTAACGTCAAAAATGAGATATATTTAAGTTGTCGTGGCACGAGCTGTACCACAAACTTGAAAACAAAGCCATAGGTAAATACTTTAATAGCAACATGCCATGCCGAATCTTCACTGAGAATGAGAATGGTGAAACATAGTATTATATCATACTCAATGTTACACAATCTTATACTTGCTAATTTATATGTAGTCCCGGGTTCGATTCCCGGCGGGGTCAGGGATTTTTCTCTGCCTCGTGATGACTGGGTGTAGTGTGATGTCCTTAGATTGTTTAGGTTTAAGTAGTTCTAAGTTCTAGGGGACTGATGACGATAGATGTTAAGTCCCATAGTGCTCAGAGCCATTTTGAACCATTAATTTTTATGTAGAAAACTGCGCTAGGGAACATAGCCTCAATGGCCTATGCGTCGCGGTCAGCTGGGCGGACGCCAGTCTGTAACAAGCGGTTGCTGGCTGATAGCACTGAAATTGGTCTAACCATGACAGGCGCCCATGAGCTCATTCAGAAACATGTTTCCACGTGATTTTTCTATTACTGGCTGGTTAGAAAATGAACGAAACTCTCTGACCTTCTGTTAGACTGATGCTCTTACGAGACAGACAAGAATAAATCTAAAAAAAGAAAGGAAGAAAAGTGAGTTTGATAACACAGCTTTGCGTCAGCGCTACATGACGTTGACTATATAAACAATACTACGAATAGCTTATTCGCAACAGCTCAAGTGGAAATCAACACTTCTCGTACCGTGTGCTGCGTACCCCACTATGACAAAAACATGATTCTAACACTTGTGAAATTCGGTGTTTGGTTGGACTGAGGCTAGCTTGTAATGGCTAAGATTTGGGTCAGATTCCCGCTGGGAGTTCCAAATCAACATTAAACTCATCCATTCGCTAGTGACTGGAAGAGAGTTGGATTAATTTTGGCCGCGAGAGGCGGAGGTCGTTGCTTGCAGAAACTTTCTCTCTAATAAGCTTTCTTATACTAGTCATGTTATTTTGGTTCACACACTAATCACCATGTAAGGTAATAGCAGCCTCATTTCTTATTTTAAGTGATCTTGAGGTTTGGAAAATACTGGCAGTGGACTGGGATTCCAACTCCCATTCAAAATTTTTTTCTGTTTTCGAGTCCGTCGAAATCATTCTGTCCAATCATTTCATTCTTCCTAACGATGCTAAACTCCTCCAGGTTTATACGAATAGCGCGATCCTAACTACTAGTGAAAGAGAATGATAGTGACCACCTCTGTGTGGAGTCAACAATGACGATATGCACGGGACTGGAGTCATAGGAAACACACTATTCGTTGTGTTCCCTCTAGCCGAACATGTGCACGTCTCGCTTCTGATGAAGAAATAATAAATACTTCATGCCTATTCGCAGCTGTCAGTCAATAACGAAATTTCTGGTTTCGAATACCTGTCAGGCAAAAATCATTTTTATTGTCGTTTCAGGTTCCAGTGTCACGCTACTGGTGAACATATTAACTATCTAACATCTGTGCTTGGTGAACAACTGATACAGGTGTCTGGTTCTATTCCCAGTCCATCACAACAACTTTACTTTAGGGAGTTTCACACTTGTGCATTGCACTTTATTACGTATCTTTCGTGGTTACTTCTTAGATGCAACGTAATCTTCACGGGGTTCCCGGTGCAGCGATAACCGTATCGTCCTTTATTTACAAGTTCGGACAGTCGGCCTTGTAAACTGATATTGATGAACATATTGATATTTTATGGCTCTCTATGCCTAGTCGATTCTCGATCAGACATGGAAGCTTTTTTTGGTTAACAGCGGGTTAAAATTCGGATTACGAGCAACAACTCGTCATGTCATTTAATGGGTGTGATAATAGTTCTGAAGTGCCACTTATTGTAATGAAGTTTAATTTACAGATGTTACGGACTGTCTCGTCGCTAATAATGTGTTTTCTAGTATTCGTTGTATCGCGTTATTGATTTACATCTGGACTGACTGTCATAAAGAGCAGTATTCTCTAAGTAGTCACTTGCAGTAACCATTGTGTGTATTCAAACGACTGTAACCCGAAAAGTTTCGGTGTTTACAGGACCTGCGAGACAGCTTATTTATGTTGCTTGCATTCAGAAGTGGCCCACTTTTTTTTTCTAGTGTACGTCTATTTTACGTTTTTCATCAGTCACCAAGTACACAAATCGATATTCTATTGTAATGTCAAATTTTCTCTCTGACAAAATCGTGCCATAAATTACCTTGAAAATATTCGATTTTAATAAATTTTAAAGTATACGAGATAGTAACCAATGGCTGTGAACATTTAAAAAGTAAGTGATAAATTTAAGTCTCCTTATTCACAATCAACACGATCACTCTCGTGGTACGCGAAATGCCCAGTGGATATTCAGTTTCTTTGCAAGTCCGTTCCAGGAACCCCACGGTACTGCGAATTCATGTCTTCAAGTTCTACAAGTCTGTAGCATTGACTAGGCACATATGATCCATTAGCAAATCACAGGGATGTGAGTTCAGGCGATCGTGGTGGCCAACGAATCGGACCATCTCGTACAGTCCACCTGCCCGGAAACTTTTCATCTAGAAATGGACGGTTATTTAGGGACCAGTACGATGTTGCCCCTAGTGTCGGAATATAACGTCAGATTTCAGATGTTCCAAGTACGTCACTGCAGATTCTTGTAAATATCGAATCACATGTCAGTGTTAACTCTGGAGAAGCTGAAAAAGAAAGCTGCAGCTGTGCACACACTGACATTTGCACTCTGCCTTTCCATTTCCCCATATATGAACTTTGTAAGGCTTCTGTTTGCCATATACGTGAAAACTGACTCATTGGCAAAAGAAATCTTGTACGGAATGTCAAAGTTTGCCTCAGCCTTGGGAATAGAATGACGCGGCACCTGCTTGTAGACAGTATTAGATACTGTATTCCAAGTGGGTCGGGATTGAGGTTCCCTTCCGTATTGTGTCCGAAAGTTTCGTTGCACTTCGGTATTAGCTTTTCCCTAATGTTCCATGCTGTGTACTGACTTTTACCCTGTGCCGTCTACATCAAACCTGTGTCACGTTGAATAATCTTCGGGTTTAAACTTGTCAAATGTAGAAAACCAGCGGTTATTGTCTAGTATTGTTTGAAAGTTATTTAACTCAGGAGCTGTAACGATAATTCATGTACACGCTGTATATTACAGCTGCCTACTGAATCACGGCACTTACGCTAACAATCAGTCTGCTGATCAACAAGTACACGATGCCATCTCTCTTCTTCGTGGAGATTTAGCTACGTCATTCATGGCAGTATCAGTGAACCAACTCAACTGCGTTCGCGCATGGCCAGATATTGTCAGAAATGTTTCACTTTTTGCCACGTAATAATTGCGTCCCCGGGGCGATACGAGACAGCATCGAGCGGCAACCCAGTACCACGGCGCACATCCATCACAGCGGGCGCCGGGCGTCTCGAGCGCCCCCATCAGGAGGCGCAGGCGGCGACAGTAGACGAGCGGAGGAGACCCACTCATTAGGGCCACGGCCCCCTCTGAGCTCATTAGCGCCGCTCGCGACGCTGTGCAGACAGCCAATCTAAAAACAAAGGCCAGCCACAAAAAGACATACGGCGCCCTAGTCACCGTACACCGCACTTAATTTGAATAGCGGCGATTATAGTCTAAGCTCAGTGTGAAATACGAATTACAGCATTGATTTTTGCTAAAAAGAAGTGAACTGACAATTTCTTCCACAATTTTAGCATTTACTGAGCTATTAGAGGCGACTATTTGCATAATTCCAGTGCATGGTAAGTACGTCTTTCGACTCGTATATTAATTCAGTTAGATTTATACATAATGTTTAGATTAACGGTTTCGGCAAATAGTTGTCATCTTTCGATCGTACAGATACACAAATATGGTTAGGCCTTTGAACGTCTTAGAGTCATTTAACAATTCAGTGAATGCATATAATACTGCCATGTCGCCACGTTACTCGTGTTTATACTCCACAAGTCCCCCTCCCTGTCCAGTTCACGAATGGTGTGTGGAAAGAATGATTGACGGCAAACATTCTACCTTCTGTGATTTTCTTGTAGTGGTTACTTAGCGAGATGTGTGTGTGTGTATGTGTGTGTGTGTGTGTGTGTGTGTGTGTGTGTGTGTGTGTGTAGAGGCCGTTTCATCCTGGAACGTAAACTCTCTGAATTTCAACAGTAATCCCCTCCGTGATGCGTAACAACTCCGTATCGCTCTCGCTCCGCCTAAGCGATCCCTTGACGAAGCACTTCGCTGTTGTTTCGATTTTTCTCTATCTCTTTTGTTAAATCCAACTGATAAGAGTCCCATACCAATGAGAAATGCTCAAGAATAGGTCTTAACAAATTTTTTTGCGACTTTTTATCTGGGGGAAATACATTTTCTTAAGAATCTGCCAATGAATCTCAGCCTGTCATCTGCTTTTCCTAGAATTAGTGATGTTTTTGTTGGTTATTCTTAACCAACAACAAAGCATTTCTTCGCTTATTAGTGCGAAAAAGTCACATTTATTTACGCTCAAGTACAACTAACAGCCCTTGCACCAACTTTCAACGTTGTACAGGTCCCCCCTAAATTTCGCTATAGTCTTCTCGCTTTGCAACCTTCGTATAAACAACAATATTGTCTGAGAACAGATTCACGAAACCTATAACGCCAGATGAGTAATATACACTCCTGGAAATTGAAATAAGAACACCGTGAATTCATTGTCCCAGGAAGGGGAAACTTTATTGACACATTCCTGGGGTCAGATACATCACATGATCACACTGACAGAACCACAGGCACATAGACACAGGCAACAGAGCATGCACAATGTCGGCACTAGTACAGTGTATATCCACCTTTCGCAGCAATGCAGGCTGCTATTCTCCCATAGAGACGATCGTAGAGATGCTGGATGTAGTCCTGTGGAACGGCTTGCCATGCCATTTCCACCTGGCGCCTCAGTTGGACCAGCGTTCGTGCTGGACGTGCAGACCGCGTGAGACGACGCTTCATCCAGTCCCAAACATGGTCAATGGGGGACAGATCCGGAGATCTTGCTGGCCAGGGTAGTTGACTTACACCTTCTAGAGCACGTTGGGTGGCGCGGGATACATGCGGACGTGCATTGTCCTGTTGGAACAGCAAGTTCCCTTGCCGGTCTAGGAATGGTAGAACGATGGGTTCGATGACGGTTTGGATGTACCGTGCACTATTCAGTGTCCCCTCGACGATCACCAGTGGTGAACGGCCAGTGTAGGAGATCGCTCTCCACACCATGATGCCGGGTGTTGGCCCCGTGTGCCTCGGTCGTATGCAGTCCTGATTGTGGCGCTCACCTGCACGGCGCCAAACACGCATACGACCATCATTGGCACCAAGGCAGAAGCGACTCTCATCGCTGAAGACGACACGCCTCCATTCGTCCCTCCATTCACGCCTGTCGCGACACCACTGGAGGCGGGCTGCACGATGTTGGGGCGTGAGCGGAAGACGGCCTAACGGTGTGCGGGACCGTAGCCCAGCTTCATGGAGACGGTTGCGAATGGTCCTCGCCGATACCCCAGGAGCAACAGTGTCCCTAATTTGCTGGGAAGTGGCGGTGCGGTCCCCTACGGCACTGCGTAGGATCCTACGGTCTTGGCGTGCATCCGTGCGTCGCTGCGGTCCGGTCCCAGGTCGACGGGCACGTGCACCTTCCGCCGACCACTGGCGACAACATCGATGTACTGTGGAGACCTCACGCCCCACGTGTTGAGCAATTCGGCGGTACGTCCACCCGGCCTCCCGCATGCCCACTATACGCCCTCGCTCAAAGTCCGTCAACTGCACATACGGTTCACGTCCACGCTGTCGCGGCATGCTACCAGTGTTAAAGACTGCGATGGAGCTCCGTATGCCACGGCAAACTGGCTGACACTGACGGCGGCGGTGCACAAATGCTGCGCAGCTAGCGCCATTCGACGGCCAACACCGCGGTTCCTGGTGTGTCCGCTGTGCCGTGCGTGTGATCATTGCTTGTACAGCCCTCTCGCAGTGTCCGGAGCAAGTATGGTGGGTCTGACCCACCGGTGTCAATGTGTTCTTTTTTCCATTTCCAGGAGTGTATATTTCGAACATTAAAGGTGCTCTTACAGTTTCTGTGGATGCGCCTGATCGTTCCTTTACATTTTCCAAGTTTGTTCCATTAAAAACGACATGCTGAATTATATCAGCAATTAATTCCTGAATCAGATAAAAAAATCTGATCTTAGGCTAGCTATTCTTGTGTTTTGTTCCCCAGCCGAATGTGTGTAACTATATCGACTGCCTTCCTGAAGTTGAGGAACACAGCATGAAATGGTTTCCATTGTCTACGGTGCTGTGGATAAAAGACGAAAATATAACTCTGTTTGGCGAATCCATGTTGATTAATATGTATGAGATTGTCTTGCTCAAGAAATGTCATAATAGAGGAGCATAACTACCCATAAATTTGCAATAGGTGTACGTCATATATGCAGACCTATATTATACCCATATTTCTGATGACTCTAGTTTAGAAATGCCAATTGGATTTCAGCGTATATTGAACAGCGAGAGCCGACTATTTACATAATCAGTGCATGCTATGTACGAGTTAACTTCCTGTCCCCAAAATTGGGTTCTGTCACTTCACCAGCGACATCCCTTTGCACATAGACCTAATGTTTTGTATTGCTAGTTGTTTTATTAGTCTGAGATACTGGCGTACGCTGTAAGCGCAGTAGTCAATAGCTCCTGCACTTCACTATTTCATCGAAGAACCCTCAAATGCGCACGTATTTTCACGTGTCTTCACCTCTTTCGTGATCAAGCAGTGAATAATCCTCTACGTATCGGAGTTACGTTTGGTTCGACTCTTATTATTTACTTTGACCCGATGATACAACCCACTTTTGACCCCCCTACAGCAACAATGATCTTGCACTGACGCTACCGCGCGTTGTGTCGTCCTTTTTCAGTGGCGCCATCGGATTGGGTATGGAGAGGCTTGTAGTCCGCAGTCTGCTCTCCCAATCGCTGTGGGGTTTGTTGAACTTGTAACCACTACCAATCGGCCCAGTAGCTCGTCAGTAGGCCTCACGAGGTCAGTCCTGCCACCAAGAAAATGTCCCCGATAATATCGGAAATCGAACCCGGACACCCCTCATGGCAGTCAGCCGCGCTGACCATTCTGCTCGGGAGGCGGATAACAACAATGGTAGCCCAGTTATGTAAGGTTAAGAAGTCTTCTTCGCTTTGTGCTCAGTGGTCATTGCGCTGTTCCCATGACGTGTCTAAATCTGTGAATTACGATGTAGCATTCCCATTTATGATGGTCCTTACTCCATCAATACTCTCTGGTAACGCAGTTTACATTATACGGTGCCTCTTGTATTTCGCCTTTGAAATTATCTATAATTAGATGATCAGTAAGGTCGTTTCTGGAGACGCCACAGATGGCGGTGAGATACCAACGTGACTGGCGCCCGCCATACGGCCCGACAACCAGCAGTGATGGTGTGGTGTGCCATTTCCTTTCACAGCAAGACCCCTTTGGTTGTCATCCGTGAAACCCTTACAGCACAACGGTACGTCGGCGATATTCTACACCTCCTTTTGTTGCCTTTCATTGCAAGCCATCATGGACTTACGTTTCAGCAAAATAATGCCAGTCCGCTCTGGGTGACAGGTGCTAAGTCTTGTCTTCACGCTTGCCAAAGTCGTCGGATCTCGCCACAATTGAGAAGCAAGTAGCTCGGGATTTTTAGGATCTAACGCGCCAATTGGTCAGAATTTGGCACGATATCCCTCAAGAGGGCATCCAACAACTCTGTCAGTCAATGCTAAGCCGAATAACTGCTTGCATAAGGGTCAGAGACGGACCAACGCATTGACTTGCTCAATTTGTGAAGCACTTACTCACGAAAAACATCATTCTGTTTTTATGAAATAGTAGGCTTAATCATTTGTTTGTCGGTACACGTACATCACACCTACCGATTTTCATCCCATTCGGATAGTTCCAACGTGATGGATTGTCTCTCTCTCTCTCTCTCTCTCTCTCTCTGTGTGTGTGTGTGTGTGTGTGTGTGTGTGTGTGTGTGTGTGTGTGTGTGTGTGTCGGTCTGTCTGTCTTATCGTGTATTTAAGTTACAGTTGCAATAACCTTTTCTCACTGACTGTTAATTCCTCCGAGTCACTCTTAGCAGCCAGCCGGAGTGGCCGAACGGTTCTAGGCGCTACAGTCTGGAACCACGTTGCTGCTACAGTCGCAGGTTCTAATCCTCCCTCGGGCATGGATGTATGTGATGTCCTCACGTTAGTCAGGTTTGAGTAGTTCTAAGTTCTAGGGGACTGATGACCTCAGAAGTTAAGCCCCATAGCGCTCAGAGCCATTTTTTTCACTCTTAGCACTCCTAGTGTCATCCAGTGTAGCATCTTGTAACTGCACAGGGCAACCTGTCATATACCACGTGCCCTCTGTCAGCAACTTCGTTAGTATGTTTGTGTGCGCATACCTACAGCGTTCATGAACTTTGTCCATGGCGGGACGGTAGCTTGGAGATACCACAACGAGCGGGCGCTTCTTTTCAAAAAAAATGTTCAAATGTGTGTGAAATCTTATAGGACTTAACTGCAAAGGTCATTAGTCCCTAAGCTTACACACTACTGAACCTAAATTGTCCTAAGGACAAACACACACACCCATGCCCGAGGGGGACTCGAACCTTCGCCGGGGCTTCTTTTCAGCTTGGGAAGTATCACAGTGAGGAGAACACACAAAGTATGTGTGTAATGTTTATGAGAATGAAAGAGCAGTTATTTATGTATTAAAAAACGTTTCTGTCTAATACGTTTGAGCGGACTTAAGACGAGCCCTCTCATACCATAAATACAGAACTTAAAGTACTGGAGTACAGTAGCCAGACGCCAGAAAGTGACATACAGTCGAAATTTGTCGCCAGTGCTTACCTGGCACCTGAGGAAGATGGAGTGCCTTTACTTTTTATCCTCTTTGTTATCTGGGTCTCCAAGTTGGTATGAGAGACGAGTAGAGTAATACGTTGCTGAACTTCTTGTGTCATAATTGGAATATAGGTTTATAGTTAGCACCGCCGTCGCTGGTCACGCGCATACATTCGTAATTCATATATTTTCTGAGACTTCGATCGCAAATTGAAGAATGTTGTCGAACCGGAAGTACCGCACAGAAGAACTGAAAATCTTTTACCAATGTCAAAAGTAAAAAGAAAAATTACTGTATTTAGTACGAAAATGAAATACTACTGTTTCATTTTGCCAGCTCATTCGAGAACGCTACCAAGTATCAGTATATGACATCGGAAATAATACCAGATGACCAGCTCATGGTATCTCTCTACATTTGAGATATATCCTAATTAGACTGCATTGAATTCTGTATAATTCACATATGTATCAAGCGTGAACATACGCATCGCTGTTTTTCCAGTGACAGTACGGGGGGAAAAAAATACATACGCTGTAGATGCGTAAATACGGTATTCGTTTCCTCGAAAAATAGGACTCGCTTCCAGGAGACTCCGCATATGGATATTCTGTTATCTTTATCGGATAACTTCTGGCATGGGGAGCGGCACTGCACATTTTTTTTTCCGAGCTCGGACAAACCGAAAAAAATGCTGGAAATAATGACAGCCGGGATTGTGCGCTCGGCAGCGGGCTCCTCATTTAACGATTGCGCCGCTCCTTTTATGCAGTTTTTTTATGTAACAGCCATTAGCGTGCGCTTCGGTTGCCCAGGCTGTGCCCGCGTCCATTACGACTATGCGGCCTGGATCGCGTCGGCAGAGGTCAAACCGAGGTCATTAAGGTCCAGAATAGCGGTTGCCCATTGTACAATACGCGCCACAGAGGGATTGGTGCGCGCGTGTTTTGAAATCCTGTGGCACTGCCTCAAAGAGACAGACGGTCCGCCCGCGCCTGCAAGAACCGCTACGCGCTCGCCACACACACACACACACACACACACACACACACACACACACACACACACTCTGCACGTCCGCCGACGCACGCGAGCACTTGCCGCCGAGTACAGTGGGACTCGGCGTCGGAGTGTGTGCGTCGTGCTGTCTCCCAGTCGCGCACGCCCGTCAGCCCGCACGCGCGCACTCTCGCAGCACGACTCTGAACCTCTCACGCATCCCCTTGTTAATTGCGTTCTGAAGAGCGGGTTAATTTGCCGCGGCCGTGGCCCACAGCTCTAGGGGGGAGGGAAGGCGCACGCGGAGGCAGCCGCCTGCTGGTACAGACGGAGAAGGCACCGCAATGAATTACGACGACGCTGACACGGAAATTCGCTCCGGCTTCACACAGGCGCGTTCTTCGGCGCCAGCCCTGCTAGCTGGTGATAATAATTAGCAGGAAAGGGGTTGAGGCTGGCGCAAGCGAGAGTACTACGAGTACCCCACCCCCGCTGTCCCTCCCCTCTCTACCATCCTTGCTTTGTACTGCACCCGCCCCTTAAAGTGACCTACGAGTGTCCTTCTCGCGACCCCTGCCACTTTGGTTAGATCTCGAAACGTTGCAAGTATTAAAAAGTTCGCTAATTGCTGGAAGTGTTTCGACAAAGCGAAGTATATCCCTGGTGACGAGAACAGGACTATCATTGTTCCTTGTATAGGAAACAAAAGGTGTTGAGTGGAAATTATGAATTACTGTACATATTATTGTTTTCTCTTCCCGTTTTGGAGGAGTATAAGAGGCGAATAATAAGTAAATGTAACACATTCTTTTCTCGGATAATTTCGTTTGAAAAAATGAAGGATTTGTTAAGCGATATCGCCCCTCCTACCGAGCGAGGTGGCGCAGTGGTTAGACACTGGACTCACATTCGGGAGGCCGACGGTTCAATCCCGCGTCCGGCAATCCTGATTTAGGTTTTCCGTGATTTTCCTAAATAGATCCAGGCAAAAGCCGGGATGGTTCCTTTGAAAGGGCACGGCCGACTTCCTTCCCCATCCTTCCCTAATCCGATGAGACCGATGACCTCGCTGTCTGGTCTCTTTCCCCAAACAACCCTAATCCCTTCAGCCCCTCCAGTTTCTTGAAACTCCGACAAGTGACGGAGATTTACGTTGCCTTCAAAATGGCTTCTGTAACTGAGGTGTGTTCCAAGCAGAGAGCTGTAACTGAGTTTCTTTTGGCTGAAAAAAAGAGTGTCGCAGATATTCATAGGCGCTTGCAGAATGTCTACGCAGGCTGACAGTGAACAAAAGCAAAGTGAGTCGTTGGGCGAGACGTCTGTCATCTTTACAGTAAGGTCGCGCAAACCAATCCAGTCTTCCGCGCGTCGGCCGGTCGCACACAGTTTTGGCTCCTGCAGTGTTAGAACGTGCTGACATTCATTTGAGGTGATCGGCGGATAACAGTCAAATACTAACTGCACAACTGGACATCTTCTGTTGGTTGTGCTGACACAGTGTTGCACCAGTTGGAGTAACCAAGATGTGTGTACGCGCCGGGCTCCTCGTCGCCTAACAGATCCTAAACAGCAACGAAGGACTATCTGTGCGGAGGTGCTTGCGCGTTACGAGGCTGATCGTGAGCATTGTTTGTCGAACTTCGTCACAGCCGGTGAAGCATGGTTTCTTCAGTATGAACCGAAGAGACAATCCATAGAGTGGCGCCACATAACCTATTCTCCGAAGAAAGAGTCAGAAGCCGCACCTTCAGCCGGTAATGTGTTGGCGACGGTCTTCTGGGTCACTGAAAGGGTTATTCTGTTTGATATCCTACCTTATGGTGCAATGATCAATTCTGTGGCGTATTGTACTACCCTCAGAAAACTGAAGAAACTTCAGCTTGTTCGTCGCCCAAAAAAAATTCAAACGAACTTCTCCTTCGCTATAACAATGCAAGGGTTTGCAGAAGTCTGCGTACCCGAAAGGAGTTCATAAAACTTCATAGGATTGCTCTTTCTCGTACGCTCTACAGCTCGGATCTCGGGACTTCCATCTCATAGGGCCAATGAAGGAGGCACTCCTCGGGAAGTAGTCCTTCTATGATGGGGAGGTTACTGATGCAGCAAGACATTGGTTCCGACGTCAGTCTGTAGAGTGGTACGATACGGGCATACAGTCTGTACTAAGGTGGCGTAAGGCCGTCACATTTAGTGGAGATTGTGTTGAAAGAAAGAGTTTTGTAGCTAATATGATATTGATATTCCGTGACATAGCGTAGGGGAACAATGCGGGAGACCCGCATCGCCGTACTAGACAACGTCCTAGTGGAGGTCATTTGCCATTGCCTTCCTCCGACCGTAATGGGGATGAATGATGGTGATGAAGACAACACCCAGTCAACTCGAGACAGGGAAAATCCCTGACCCCGTCGGGAATCGAACCCGGGACGCCGAGCTTGGGAAGCGAGAACGCTACCGCGAGACCTCGAGAAGCGGACAATGTGATGTATTGGAATCATGAATAAAAGCAATTCTTTTCAGAAAAAGGATGTGTTGCATTATATAATGAACGAGCCTTCGTAGTTACGTAAATGTAGACATTTAAGCCATACTTCGTCTGTCGTGCACAATCCTGCACCCTGAAACGGAAGAAAGTCTTCCACCATGAAATAGGCGATATTTGCAAATGAACTGGGTTTGTTTCATGTTTTGATAATTTACCATGTCCTGGAAATGGAAATTCGAGTTAGTTATCAATAGCTTCTGTTTCAAAATCTTTTTCATTTAGAACTGGTTTTTGGTAAAACTTCTTTTTAATTTGATTTCATCTGCTGATTATGGTTATGTAACATTTTCTCGAGTGTAACACTTTTAAATTGGAACGCAATATTTGTTCCAAGTATACGGCCGTGCAGTACCTTGGAATACTTTCTCACATTTGGAAAAACCTAATTGTTCCTGAGTAAATTTTGTAGTTTGGAAAATATGAAGCAGCAGAGAGTGAGTGAGTGCTGTCATCTCAGAATGGAGTACGAAAATATATTAAGTTTGAAGTCAAGTGGCATATTTGATAACATCTGTTCAAATGGTTCAAATGGCTCTGAGCACTATGGGACTCAACTACTGTGGTCATAAGTCCCCTATAACTTAGAACTACTTAAACCTAACTAACCTAAGGACATCACACACATCCATGCCCGAGGCAGGATTCGAACCCGCGACAGTAGCGGTCGCGCGGTCCCAGACTGTAGCGCCTAGAACCGCTCGGCCAACCCGGCTGGTGAAAGCGGATCGAATCTGGATTGCTGGAATTGCTGCAGTCTAATCCGAACTGTTCTTCTACAGTTCTTGAAGACTATGAGGGTTGTTGCGGTACACCTTATGCTTGAAGGCTCGCCACACAAAGTAATCGCACACAGACAGATCAAATGACCTGGCTGGGCATCTAGGGCAGCCACCAGACTGACCTCTGCTAACAACTCTGTCAGCCATGAAGATTGCATAAATGTGCTTCAAAATTCAGCCTGCCGTCCTGTTGGAAGAAAGTGTAGGTGTTTTCCTCCTCGCCGCGCAGGATTAGTCGAGCGGTCTCAGGCGCTGCAGTCGTGGACTGTGCGCTGATCCCGGCGGAGGTTCGAGTCCTCCCTCGGGCATGGGTATGTGTGTTTGTCCCTAGGATAATTTAGGTTAAGTATTGTGTAAGCTTAGGGACTGATGGCCTTAGCAGTTAAGTCCCATAAGATTTCACACCCCAATTCTCCTCCTCTGTTAATGCTGTCAAAGATGATTTCAAAATGTTGTCAATGTAACGCGGTAAAAATCAGATTCTGATCGAAGAAGATGGGAAAATTAATGCGGCATGCAGTCGCTGTACACCAAACCCCAGCGTTCTGATCATGCATTGGTGTTTCGAGGAAATTATATTGATTCTCTGCTGGCAGAAAACATGTGATTCTGTGATCCGACATAACCGCTCAAGTGAAACCAGTTTTCAACAGACACACAGAACAAATCCATGTCCAAGCCGTCCTTTTTTGTCAGAACAGCCACTCAGAAAACTGGAGGCGCTGAAGAGTACCTGCTAGCTTTAACGCGTAAACAACAGACACTCGTTAGTGATGCACGTGCAGGTATAGGTGGAGTAGTGGCCCGCATTATTGACGTGTTATGCCGGCCTCTTGCAACAGGCGTTGGTTTGATTTGGCAGGAATCTGAAGCGTTTTCTGGAGAACAGCAGTCTCATTTTGTAGTATGCGATCACGTTTCGGAATGTTTTTGGACTTTTTCAAAACAAATCCCGTCTGACGCCATTTTCGGACTATGCGCCTTTGTATTATCGCGAAATATGGGAGAGAGAGTCACAGATATGATACAGGATTTGGGCTGGAGATCATTAAAAGAAAGGCGTTTTTCGTCACGATGGAATCTTCTCACGAAATTCCAATCACCAACTTTCTCCTCCGAATGTGAAAATATTTTGTTGACACCGACCTACATAGGGCGGAACGATCACCACGATAAAATAAGGGAAATCAGAGCTCGTACGGAAAGATGTAGGTGTTCATTCTTTCCGCGCGCTGTACGAGATTGGAATAATAGAGAATTGTGAAGGTGGTTCGACGAACCCTCTGCCAGCAGTTAAATGTGATTTGCGGAGTATCCATGTACACTCCTGGAAATTGAAATAAGAACACCGTGAATTCATTGTCCCAGGAAGGGGAAACTTTATTGACACATTCCTGGGGTCAGATACATAACATGATCACACTGACAGAACCACAGGCACATAGACACAGGCAACAGAGCATGCACAATGTCGGCACTAGTAAAGTGTATATCCACCTTTCGCAGCAATGCAGGCTGCTATTCTCCCATGGAGACGATCGTAGAGATGCTGGATGTAGTCCTGTGGAACGGCTTGCCATGCCATTTCCACCTGGCGCCTCAGTTGGACCAGCGTTCGTGCTGGACGTGCAGACCGCGTGAGACGACGCTTCATCCAGTCCCAAACATGCTCAATGGGGGACAGATCCGCAGATCTTGCTGGCCAGGGTAGTTGACTTACACTTTCTAGAGCACGTTGGGTGGCACGGGATACATGCGGACGTGCATTGTCCTGTTGGAACAGCAAGTTCCCTTGCCGGTCTAGGAATGGTAGAACGATGGGTTCGATGACGGTTTGGATGTACCGTGCACTATTCAGTGTCCCCTCGACGATCACCAGTGATGTACGGCCAGTGTAGGAGATCGCTCCCCACACCATGATGTCGAGTGTTGGCCCTGTGTGCCTCGGTCGTATGCAGTCCTGATTGTGGCGCTCACCTGCACGGCGCCAAACACGCATACGACCATCATTGACACCAAGGCAGAAGCGACTCTCATCGCTGAAGACGACACGTCTCCATTCGTCCCTCCATTCACGCCTGTCGCGACACCACTGGAGGCGGGCTGCACGATGTTGGGGCGTGAGCGGAAGACGGCCTAACGGTGTGCGGGACCGTAGCCCAGCTTCATGGAGACGGTTGCGAATGGTCCTCGCCAATACCCCAGGAGCAACAGTGTCCCTAATTTGATGGGAAGTGGCGGTGCGGTCCCCTACGGCACTGCGTAGGATCCTACGGTCTTGGCGTGCATCCGTGCGTCGCTGCGGTCCGGTCCCAGGTCGACGGGCACGTGCACCTTCCGCCGTCCACTGGCGACAACATCGATGTACTGTGGAGACCTCACGCCCCACGTGTTGAGCAATTCGGCGGTACGTCCACCCGGCCTCCCGCATGCCCACTATACGCCCTCGCTCAAAGTCCGTCAACTGCACATACGGTTCACGTCCACGCTGTCGCGGCATGCTACCAGTGTTAAAGACTGCGATGGAGCTCCGTATGCCACGGCAAACTGGCTGACACTGACGGCGGCGGTGCACAAATGCTGCGCAGCTAGCGCCAATCGACGGCCAACACCGCGGTTCCTGGTGTGTCCGCTGTGCCGTGCGTGTGATCATTGCTTGTACAGCCCTCTCGCAGTGTCCGGAGCAAGTATGGTTGGTCTGACACACCGGTGTCAATGTGTTCTTTTTTCCATTTCCAGGAGTGTAGATGTAGAGTTCCAAATCGCCCAGTCATTCTTCCAGGCACACTTTTCCGTGAACTGGGCTGTATATTATGCGCTTATTTGTAGTAACCAACACGGTTATTTTGTGTGGCAATATAGAGATCTACGGTCCAGTCACAATAATGCGGCCACCGTCTACGTTCGACGTCATCGTGCAGTAACCACTCACAGGCGCCGGGTGATTGGCTTCAAATGGCTCTGAGCATTATGGGACTCAACTGCTGAGGTTATCAGTCCCCTAGATATTCGAACTACTTAAACCTAACCAACCTAAGGACATCACACACATCCATGCCCGAGGCAGAATTCGAACCTGTGACCGTAGCAGTCGCGCGGTTCCGGACTGAAGCGCCTAGAACCTCTCGGCCAAAATGTGGTGCACCACGGGCCATAGACGTTAGGAGTAAACAACGGCCGCGGAAATGTGCTTGATCGAATAGACGTGCAACTGTTGAGCATCTGCCCTTCAGGATGTCTCTTCGACAGTTCAACAAACGTTCCTGCGTATTATTTTCTGCAGCAGACTGTTATCAGTGGCTAAGGATAAAATTTGCACACCAGCACCTCAACTGGACGTCCACTGAGAGGTGAAAGGTGCCTTTTCTGATGACTAATAGCTTATGCTCTATCAGACTGATAACTGTTAACGTGTACGGCGTAATACGTCTGAAAGAAAGCACCCTCCAACATCGTCGGAAGGGGCCAGGCGGGAAGGCATTCCCTGGATGGTCTCGTCACTCTGTAAAGCACTATGTATCAACATAAGTATCTGTCGTTGGGGACCAAGTGTATCCCTAAATGCTACTTGTTTTTCATCGGCACGATGGCATCTATCAGCAGGACAGCGCAAAGTGGTAGACGGTCGCACTCTACATTCATGGTTCGAAGAGCACCAGCACGAGTTTATCGTACTCCCCTGGACACCAAACTCCCCGGATTTAAACCTGATCGAGAATCTGTGGACCACCTTGATCGGTCTGTTCTCAAGGAGCATCAACCGAAAAACTTCGCGCAGTACAAATTTTCGTGAAAGCAGGCCAAGACTGCTGTGTTGGGGATGTCTAACTTGCCTTCAATTATGCGAGTCACATTTTTCCAATTTTATTTAATACGATGCAGTCGATGGCCCGTTAATGTCGACCAACCGCTGACTTCAGTTTTCCACAGGGTCCATGGTCCTAGCGACAGTGTTTGTGCCACTCGAATAGCAGTTGACGGATTAGGTCTTTACCTAACTTAAGTTATAAAAAGTATCTGTTATTGTATACATGGAAGAAGCCTGGTGATACTGACAGGTTTCAGATAAATTACATAATATTAAGACAGAAATTTAGGAACCAGGTTTTAAATTGTAAGATATTTCCAGGGGCAGAGATGGACTCTGATCACAATCTATTGGTTATGAACTCTAGATTACAACTGAAGAGACGGCAAAGAGGTGGGAATTTAAGGAGATGGGACATGAATAAAATGAAAGAACCAGAGGTTGTACAGAGTTTCAGGGAGAGCATATGGGAACAATTGACAGGAATGGGGAAAGAAATACAGTAGAAGAAGAATGGGTAGCTTTGAGAGATGAAGTAGTAAAGGCAGCAGAGGCCCTAGTAGGTAAAACGACGAGGGAAGTAGAAATCCTTGGGTAACAAAAGAAATACTGAATTCAATTGATGAAAGGAGAAAATATAAAAATGCAGTAAATGATGCAGGCAAAAAGGAGCACAAACGTCTCAAAAAAGAGATCGACAGGAAGTGCAAAATGGCTAAGCAGGAATGGCTAAAGGACAATTGTAAGGATGTAGAGGGTTATCTCACTTGGGGTAAGATAGATACTGCCTACAGGAAAATTAAAGAGACCTTTGGAGAAAAGAGAACCACTTGTATGAATATCAAAAGCTCAGATGGAAACCAGTTCTAAGCAAAGAAGGGAAAGCAGAAACGTGGAGGGAGTATATAGAGGGCCTATACAAGGGCAATGTACTTGAGGACAATATAATGGAAATGGAAGAGGATGTAGATGAAGATGAAATGGTAGATACGATACTGCGTGAAGAGTTTGACAGAGCACTGAAAGACCTGAGTTGAAACAAGGCCCCGGGAGTAGACAACATTCCATTAGAACTAATGACGGTCTTGGGAGAGCAAGTCCTGACAAAACTCTACCATCTGGTGAGCAAGATGTATGAGACAGGCGAAATACCCTCAGACTTCAAGAAGAATGTAATAATTCCGATCCCAAAGAAAGCGTGTGCTGACAGATGTGAAAATTACCGAACAATCAGTTTAATAAGTCACGGATGCAAAATACTAACGCGTATTCTCTACAGACGAATGGAAAAACTGGTAGAAGCTGACCTCGGGGAAGATCAGTTTGGATTCCGTAGAAATGTTGGAACACGTGAGGCAATACTGACCCTACGACTTATCTTAGAAGAAAGATTTTTTCTTTTTTTTGGTTATCAGTCTACTGACTGGTTTGATGCGGCCCGCCACGAATTCCTTTCCAGTGCTAACGACTTCATCTCAGAGTAACACTTGCAACCTACGTCCTCAATTATTTGCTTGACGTATTCCAATCTCTGTCTTCCTCTACAGTTTTTGCTCTCCACAGCTCCCTCTAGTACCATCGAAGTCATTCCCTCATGTCTTAGCCGATGTCCTATCATCCAGTTCCTTCTCCTCATCAGTGTTTCCCACATATTCCTTTCCTCTCCGATTCTGCGTAGAACCTCCTCATTCCTTACCTTATCAGTCCACCTAACTTTCAACATTCGTCTATAGAACCACATCTCAAATGCTTCGATTCTCTTCTGTTCCGGTTTTCCCACAGTCCATGTTTAACTACCATACAATGCTGTACTCCAGACGTACATCCTCAGAAATTTCTTCCTCAAATTAAGGCCGGTATTTTATATTAGTAGACTCCCCTTGGCCAGAAATGTCTTTTTTTCCATAGCGAGTCTGCTTTTGATGTCCTCCTTGCTCCGTCCGTCATTGGTTATTTTACTGCAAGGTAGCAAAATTCCTTAACTTCATTGACTTCGTGACCATCAATCCTGATGTTAAGTTTCTCGCTGTTCTCTTTTCTACTACTTCTCATTATCATCGTCTTTCTCCGATTTACTCTCAAACCATACTGTGTACTCATTAGACTGTTCATTCCGTTCAGCAGATCATTTAATTCTTCTCCACTTTCACTCAGGATAGCAATGTCATCAGCGAATCGTATCATTGATATCCTTTCACTTTGTATTTTAATTCCACTCCTGAACCCTTCTTTTATTTCCATCATTGCTTCCTCGATGTACGGATTGAAGAGTAGGGGCGAAAGGCTACAGCCTTGTCTTACACCCTTCTTAATACGAGCACTTCGTTCTTTATCATCCACTCTTATTATTCCCTCTTGGTTGTTGTACATATTGTATGACCCGTCTCTCCTTATAGCTTACCCCTACTTTTTTCAGAATCTCGAACAGCTTGCACCATTTTATATTGTCGAACGCTTTTTCCAGGTCGACAAATCCTATGAAAGTGTCTTGATTTTTCTTTAGCCTTGCTTCGATTATTAGCCGTAACGTCAGAATTGCCTCTCTCGTCACCTTACTTTTCCTAAAGCCAAACTGATCGTCACCTAGCGCATTCTCAATTTTCTTTTCCATTCTTCTGTATATTATTCTTGTAAGCAGCTTCGATGCATGAGCTGTTAAGCTGATTGTGCGATAATTCTCGCACTTGTCAGCTCTTGCCGTCTGGTATATCGCCAGACTCATATATTCTACACACCAACGTGAATAGTCGTTTTGTTGCCACTTCCCCCAATGATTTTAGAAATTCTGATGGAATGTTATCTATCCCTTCTGCCTTATTTGACCGTAAGTCCTCCAAAGCTCTTTTAAATTCCGTTTCTAATACTGGATCCCCTATCTCTTCTAAATCGACTCCTGTTTCTTCTTCTTTCACATCAGACAAATCTTCACCCTCATAGAGGCTTTCAATGTATTCTTTCCACCTATCTGCTCTCTCCTCTGCATTTAACAGTGGAATTCCCGTTGCACTCTCAATGTTACCATCGTTGCTTTTAACGTCACCAAAGGTTGTTTTGACTTTCCTGTGTGCTGAGCCTGTCCTTCCGACAATCGTGTCCTTATCGATGTCTTCACACTTTTCCTGCAGCCATTTCGTCTTAGCTTCCCTGCACTTCCTACTTATTTCATTCCTCAGGGATTTGTATATCTGTATTCCTCATTTTCCCGGAACATGTTTGTACTTCCTCCTTTCATCAATCAACTGAAGTATTTCTTCTGTTACCCATGGTTTCTTCGCAGCTACCTTCTTTGTACCTATGTTTTTCTTCCCAACTTATGTGACAGCCCTTTTTAGAGATGTCCATTACTCTTCAACTGTACTGTCTACTGAGCTATTCCTTATTGCTGTATCTATAGCGTTAGAGAACTTCAAACGTATCTCGTCATTCCTTAGTACTTCCGCATCCCACTTCTTTGCGTATTGATTCTTCCTGACTAATGTCTTGAACTTCAGCCTACTATTCATTACTACTATATTGCGATCTGAGTCTATATCTGCTCCTGGGTACGCCTTACAATCCAGTATCTGATTTCGGAATCTCTGTCTGACCATGATGTAATGTAATTGAAATCTTCCCGTATCTCCCGGCCTTTTCCAAGTATACCTCCTCCTCTTGTGATTCTTGAACAGGGTATTCGCTATTACTAGCTGAAACTTGTTACAGAACTCAATTAGTCTTTCTCCTCTTTCATTCCTTGTCCCAAGCCCATATTCTCCCGTAACCATTTCTTCTACTCCTTCCCCTACAACTGCATTCCAGTCGCCCATGACTATTAGATTTTCGTCCCCCTTTACATACTGCATTACCCTTTCAATATCCTCATACACTTTCTCTATCAGTTCATCTTCAGCTTGCGACGTCGGCATGTATACCTGAACTATCGTTGTCGGTGTTGGTCTGCTGTCGAATCTGATTAGAACAACCCGGTCACTGAACTGTTCACAGTAACACACCCTCTGCCCTACCTTCCTATTCATAACGAATCCTACACCTGTTATATCATTTTCTGCTGCTGTTGATATTACCCGATACTCATCTGATTAGAAATCCTTGTCTTCCTTCCACTGACCCCTACTATATCTAGATTGAGCATTTGCATTTCCCTTTTCAGATTTTCTAGTTTCCCTACCACGTTCAAGCTTCTGACATTCCACGCCCCGAATCGTAGAACGTTATCCTTTCGTTGATTATTCAATCTTTTTCTCATGGTAACCTCCCCCATGGCAGTCCCCTCCCGGAGATCCGAATGGGGGACTATTCCTGAATCTTTTGCCAATGGAGAGATCATAATGACACTTCTTCAATTACAGGCCACATGTCCTGTGGAAACACGTTACGTTTCTTTAATGCAGTGGTTTCCATTGCCTTCTGCATCCTCATGTCTTTGATCATTACTGATTCTTCCTCCCTTAGGGGCAATTTCCCACCCCTAGGACAAGACAGTGCCCTGAACCTCTATCCGCTCCTCCGCCCTCTTTGACAAGGCCGTTGGCAGAATGAGGTTGACTTCTTATGCCGTAAGTCTTCGACCGCCAATACTGATTATTTATCAAAATTTAGGTAGTGGCGGGGATCGAACCCGGGACCGAAGACGTTTTGATTGTGAATCCAAGACTCTACCCCTAGACCACGGGACATTAAGGAAAGGCAAACCTACATTTCAAACGTTTGTAGACTTAGAGGAAGCTTTTGACAATGTTGACTGGAATACTCTCTTTCAAATTCTGAAGGTGGCAGGGGTAAAATACGGGGAGCGAAAGGCTATTTACAATTTGTACAGAAACCAGATGGCAGTTATAAGAGTCGAGGGGCTCGAAAGGGAAGCAGTGGTTGGGAAGGGAGTGAGACTGGGTTGTAACGTATCCCCGACGTTATTCAATCTGTATATTGAGCAAGCCGTGAAGGAAACAAAAGAAAAATTCGGAGTAGGTATTAAAATCCATGCAGAAGAAATAAAAGACGTTCGCCGATGGCATTGTAATTCTTTCAGAGACAGCAAAGGACTTGAAAGAGCAGTTGAACGGAATGGACAGTGTCATGAAAGAAGGGTATAAGATGAACATCAACAAAAGCAAAACAAGGATAATGGAATGTAGTCGAATTAAGTCGGGTGATGCTGAGGGAATTAGATTAGGAAATGAGACAAAGTAGTAAAGTAGTTTTGCTATTTGGGGAGCAAAATAACTGATGATGGTCGAAGTAGAGAGGATATAAAATGTAGACTGGCAATGGCAAGGAAAGCGTTTCTGAAGATAACAAGTTTGGACAAGAAGAGAATAGAAGCTTTCGAAGTGTGGTGCTACAGAAGAATGCTGAAGATTAGATGGGTAGATCATATAACTAATGAGGAGGTATTGAATAGGATTGGGGAGAAGAGAAATTTGTGGCACAACTTAACTAGAAGAAGGGATAGGGTGGTAGGACATGTTCTGTTGCATCAAGGGATCACCAATTTAGTATTGGAGGGCAGCATGGAGGGTAAAAATCGTAGGAGGAGACCAGGAGATGAATACGCTAAACAGATCCAGAAGGATGTAGGTTGCAGTAGGTACTGGGAGATGAAGAAGCTTGCACAGTATAGAGTAGCATGGAGAGCTGCAGCAAAACAGTCTCAGGACTGAAGACCACAACAACAACAACAACTGTTGTCCCTCTGCTCTCTCTCTCTCTCTCTCTCTCTCTCTCTCTCTCTCTCTCCCTCTCTTACGCACACACACACACACACACACAAACACACACACACAAACAAACAAAAACAACAACAACGGCACTACATTACTACAGATGACCACGCAGTTTGAGAAAAAATGTTTCGTCACGTAATTATCTACTACACTGTATCTTATGAAACAAAACAATGTTGTCAGATAGACAACAGTTAGAAGAAAACGGCAACTTTCCAATCAAACGACATATCACTTCAAATATGGGGAATCGAAACTAAAAAACGATTACGATTACAGGTGCTCGTGCTGTCAGCAGCCGCTGAATGGCTGCGCAACGTGTGTGCACATAAAGGGCTGCAGAGAAGTGTAGGACGCCGTGTTTCGTTATTTGCGAGCGGCAAACGTAGACTGAGAGATTACAGTAGACCGCACCCGCCAAATGAATTGGCGTGATCGATCGACCATCGTGAATACGGTTTGTAGTCTTTTTTAACAGCTGTCCGTACTGGGACGTAGTAGTTGCGCAGGAGGTGTGTAGCGAACAGAACTGCGATCTGGAATCTGAGATCCACGGGTGGTGACCGTCACCAGAACCACACAGCACAGACAAAGCACCACTGTCTTACGATATTTGCATCAGAGAGTAATTTCGTAAATAAACTGGAAGCAGCCTTGATCGATTAACTTTTTTAATGGTGACCTGTTTCGATCCTGTTATCAGATCATCTTCGGACCATGAATGTCTGACGGTGGCGGTGGTACATGGCACCACCAGCCACAAACAAGAGGACTGCCGTGCGCCACCGCCTCCGGCAGACATCAAATAAATGTTCAAATGTGTGTGAAATCTTATGGAACTTAACTGTTAAGGCCATCAGTCCATAAGCTTACACGCTACTTAACCTAAATGATCCTAAGGACAGACATACACACCCATGCCCGAGGGAGGACTCGAACCTCGGCCGGGACCAGCCGCACAGTCCATGACTGCTCCGGAAGACATTCATGGTCCGAAGATGATCTGATAAAAAGATCGAAACCTGTCACCATTAAAAAAAAACCAAGCGATCAAGACTGCTTCCAGTTTATTTAATATAATTACAGACCTTTTTTTTGTTTACATGAGAACTATGTTCTTTAAATCGTTAAAAGTAGTTTAATAGCCTCATATTTATGTGCATACCCAGTATTTGTGTAAACAAGTAAAGGGCTTTGCTAAAAATACGGTAACGCCACAATAAATGTATGTGTTTGTACGTAAATATAAATATTAGCCAATCCTTCAGGATGCGCTTTTGTGCTTGACGATGAACAGCAACTGTTCAAGGTCCTCAATAAGTTACATGTGTCAGTCGTGGTCAGAACTGGCTTCTGTGCAGTTATGAGTGCATTACGTCGGAGCTCAGTGACTTCGAAATTAGGCAGACTGTTCGAGCTCGGATACTGGGTGCTTCCGTATTCAAGGTAGCAGTAGTGTTTGGTGTATCAAGAGACTCCGCATCGAAAATTTATACCATATATAGGAAAGGCGGAAATACATCAACCGCTAAGTGAAAACGTGGACGGAAGTCTGTGTTGAGTGACCGTGACGGACGGTCATTGAAGAGGAAGATAACAAAAAATAAGTAGAAGTCATTGCGGAACTAAATGCTGCTGCACTCTCAATGCTCGATGCCTGTCAGCACAAAAAAAAAGAAAAGAAGCAAGCTTTATAAACTGGGAATTGAGGAGTGAAGTGGAATTTCAAAACGTGGTGCCGATGCCATAATGCCTTTGAGATCCAGCAGTGGAAGACTGTCATGAGTGTTATTCCACAGTGTTTCCAACTTCTCGCAGAGTTGTCGTTCGAGTACGACGTGGACGGGGTTCAGTGATGATTTGAGCATCCCATAGGTACTATGCCTTACCGCCAAGGATTATGCGGCTGTTTTAGCTGGTCAGGTCCAACCCATAGTACAGTTTCTGTTCCCGAATGAAAATGCTGTGTGCCAAGACGACAGGGCTGCTGTTCACACAGCTCTCATCGTCCAGGACTGGCTTTGTGAGTACGAAGGTGAAGTGTCCCATCCCCCCCCCCTCCCCCCCGCTGGCCACCAGAGTCACCAGATCTCAATACTATAGAGTTTGTTGTCTACTTTTAAGGGAAGAGTGCCTGATCGCTCTACAACTCTATCATCGTTACTCGTTCTATTTTACAGGAGAAATTATATAGGATTCCTTTGAAAACAGCACAGGATTAATATTTGTCAATTCTGAGACGACTGGAAGCTGTTTTTAATGTCAAAGTGGTTCAAATGGCTCTGAGCACTACGGGACTTAATTGCTGAGCTCATCAGTCACCTAGAACTTAGAACTACTTAAAGCTAACTAACCTAAGGGCATCACACACATCCATGCCCGAGGCAGGAATCGAACCTGCGACCGTAGCAGTCACGCGGTTCCAGACTGTAGCGCCTAGAACCGCTCGGCCACTCCGGCCGGCAATGTCAACGTGTTTCCTACATCATATTATGCGTGGTAATGTGTTGCGCTTTTGCTGTTCCCATATTTTTGTCCTACTCATGTGTGTCACGCTACTGTTGTAATACTGTATATTAAAAATTATTATTATAAATACTTTATTCATGCTTTATTTGTTTAAAGGCCAGATAATTAATTTTAACTACGATGATTTTTTTTCTAAATTTGAATGTTTTATGCAGGCTGTATTTAACGTGCATAGTTTTAACGAATATCAGCGTGTGTCACAACAGGAACTACAGGTCTTTCATAATAATGCGGAATTTAAAGAGAGAATTAGATGGTACATTTAATAGATTTAGACGACGGTAGCTGCATAGCCGCGCGGGATTAGCCGAGCGGTCTTGGGCACTGCAGTCACGGACTGTGCGACTGGTCCCAGCGGGGGTTCGAGTCCTCCATCGGCCATCGGTGTGTGTGTTTGTCCTTAGGATAATTTAGGTTAAGTAGTGTGTAAGCATAGGAACTGATGACCATAGCAATTAAGTCCCATAAGATTTCACACAAATTTTCGGTTGCTGAGTATCGAGAATCGGGTTAGACGCGTGACCGCAAGAGCAGCAGCAGCAGCAGCAGCAGGAAGCAGCCCCCTTGCCAGTGATGGCGACCGACACACGTAGGTAACTATGGCTAGTCTTCAGGCTGAACCACGACGACATCTGATGACTAAATAACACATAATGATGTACGGTCGAATTTAGTACTCCCCGTGTACCAAATTACATGAGGCACCGCTAGCGCGTTATTGCTGGAGACATACACGGCACAATCACATTAATATAACCACCGCCTATATTCGACATCAACGTGGAATAACCATTCAAAGACTGTAGGTAACAGCACTAGCAGTGGAAGATATATAAAGCTTGCCGGAGGACGTGGAAACAGTGCAGTCGTAGTTGCAACGCGGAAACGGATTTATCTGACGATCAAAAGGACATGATCGTTGGCTTTCGGGCCAAATGTGAAAGCACTATTTCCGAAACAGCTAAATTTGTGAACAGTTATTGTACTGCTGTGGGCAAAGTATACCGTGCGTCAGTAAATGGCGCTGTCTAGAACCGGTGCCGAAGCGACTGTGGTGCATCAGAGGCGTTAGATGACAGGGGTGAGCGACGGATGCAGAGATGTGCGCGAGCGAATACACGTGTAATTGTTTAAGCAACTGACCACTGAAATGCCTGAATGGGCTACCAACAGGGTCTCCTTAGCGACCGTTTAACGAGCTTTGCTGCGAATAAGCCTCTACAGCAGACGCATGTTTCATGCACACCACTCTGACTCCTGTTCATCATCGACGATGGCTGGAGTTTGCACACCAATACGGGTACCATACGTCCACTGCCTGTAGACAGACGACCTTTCCAGATGAATCACATTTTACAATCCATCGGACAGATGGCCGTTGACGTGTATGGCGTGAAACGTGTGTAAGCAAACACCCAGCAACAATCGAAGAAAACTGCAAAACGTGTATAGCTCTTTGCATTTTGTTACCTTTCTGTCGTCCGCTTGCTTAGCTGAGTGGCGCTCAGAGGTCTTCTACCGCCAGTCGCCGTGGGCCACATAGCTCCTTCTCTCGCTCACATCCCACATTCCCTGGCGACCCGATCTACATGATCGAGAATCTAGCGGCGATGAGGGCGCTGAGCACGAGAGACTGTTACAGCATCTATCAAGCTCGACAACCCTGCAACAACGTCGAACAACAACACCCGGCAATGCGGTGGACCAGGGTGTGGCGGGCCGTCAACACGCCATACCCGCCCACACACGCTCGTTCCTTGTGGTACGTGGTGAACGGAAAATTAGCCACATGCCAGCGCCTCCATTCCATCTATGTTACGGACGACCCTTTGCGCCCGCAATATGCAATCGTCGATTCGGACGCGCACCGTTTCACGTATTCTGCGACGGGCAGCTGCTGGGGTCTTACACAACGTATTTTGGCGCTCCTGTTGCGACGTCAGCCAGAATATATCATGCGGAACAAACTCCTACGCCCAGGTTCTGTTTATTTTCGTACCTCCATCCCGAAAACTGGGAACTGGCTGAAGGACATGGTGCTGTATTACGTTTTACAAGCATCGCCCGAGAGCGCTCTCGACTCGTGGCTCCGCCTGACGACTAAACGACTCATGAGACGTTCCGCCGCCATGCATTTTCCGAACACGACTATCGAATTATTTAGGCCCATTATTCGAGGATCCTTCTGCCCAATGGGGCGTACCGAGTACTACACTACTGGCCATTAAAATTGCTACACCACGAAGATGGCGTGCTACAGACGCGAAATTTAACCGACAGGAAGAAGATGCTGTGATATGCAAATAATTAGCTTTTCAGAGCACTCACACAAGGTTGGCGCCGGTGGCGACACCTACAACGTGCAGTCATGAGAAAAGTTTCCAACCCATTTCTCATACACAAACAGCAGTTGACCGGCGTTGCCTGGTGAAACGTTGTTGTGATGCCTCTTGTAAGGAGGAGAAATGCGTACCATCACGTTTCCGACTTTGATAATGGTCGGATTGTAGCCTATCGCGATTGCGGTTTATCGTATCGCAACATTCCTCCTCGCGTTGGTCGAGATCCAATGACTGTTAGCAGAATATGGAATCGATGAGTTAAAGAGGGTAATACGGAACGCCGTGCTGGATCCCAACGGCCTCGTATCACTAGCAGTCGAGATGACAGGCATCTTATCCGCATGGCTGTAACGGATCGTGCAGCGACGTCTCGATCCCTGAGTCAACAGATGGGAACGTTTGTAATACTACAACCACCTGCACGAATAGTTCGACGACGTTTGCAGCAGCATGGACTATCAGCTCGGAGACCATGGCTGAGGTTACCCTTGACCCTGCATCACAGATAGGATTGCCTGCGATGGTGTACTCAACGACGAATCTGGGTGCACGAATGGCAAAAAGTCATTTTTTAGGATGAATCCAGGTTCTGTTTACAGCGTCATGATGGTCGCATCCGTATTTGGCGACATCGCGGAGAACGCACATTGGAAGCGTGTATTCGTCATCGCCATACTGGCGTATCACCCGGCGTGATGGTATGGAGTACCATTGGTTACACGTCTCGGTCACCTCTTGTTCGCATTGACCGCACTTTGAACAGTGGACGTTACATTTCAGATGTCTTACGACCCGTGGTTCTACTCTTCATTAGATCCCTGTGAAACCCTACATTTCAACAGGATAATGCACGACCGCATGTTGCAGGTCCTGTACGGGCCTTTCTGGATACAGGAAATATTCGACTGCTGCCCTGGCCAGCACATTCTCCAGATCTCTCACCAATTCAAAACGTCTGGTCAATGGTGGCCGAGCAACTGGCTCGTCACAATACGCCAGTCACAACTCTTGATGAACTGTGGTATCGTGTTGAAGCTGCATGTTCAGCTGTACCTGTGCACGCCATTCAAGCTCTCTTTGACTCAATGCCCAGGCGTATCAAGGCCGTTATTATGGCCAGAGGTGGTTGTTCTGGGTACTGATTTCTCAGGATCTATGCACCCAAACTGCGTGAAAATCACACGTCAGTTCTAGTATAATATATTTGAGCAAAGAATACCCCTTTATCATCTGTATTTCTTCTTGGTGTAGCAATTTTAATAGCCAGTAGTGTAGAAGGTACACACTTGAAGACGATTCATGAGCCATGACTGATCCTCCGAGGAAACTGTTTAAAGTGAATCCTCTCCCCCCTCCCCCTCCAATCCATTAATTTACGAGAAAACGTCTCGGAAGCTTCCGGTGGCGGTAGTAGGATACGATTCATAATTGCAAAACAAAATAAATAAATGAAATATATACATTTATAAACACATAAATGAATTTGTTCAGATAAAGCTCTCTTTATCCTGTAAGACCCTTTTCCTCTATTGGCTCTGGGAGGGTGGGAATGGAACATTGAGGCCACACCTCTGGAGGCGACTCCTACCCTATCCTCCTTCTTATTATATGATAACATGTTTGCCTACCATGCAGCGGTCAAAGGTTCGATTTCGGGCCGGGATGGGTATTTTTTCTGCTCGTGGACTGGGTGTTTCGTTGTTATCGTCCTTTCATCATCATCATCATCATCATCACCGCCGATCAAGTCGCCGAATGTAGCGTCGCCTGAAGTAATACTTGCAACCCGATGGCAAAACTTCCCGGATGGGGTCTCCCGGCCATCAATGCCACGTGACCATTTCATTTATTTTACCTTTCTATCACATGTCTATTTGCGGCACGTAAATCTGACTTCTTGTAATTTTCTTTACGTTTCCTATTCTCAACATGAAACTTATGTTTTGGAAAATAGTGCAATTCACCACACACAGATTACGGCACTGCATACTTAGCTTCAATAATTTGCAACAAGGCTCCAAACTTTGCAAACAGTGGACGCCAACATACTATCAGGATCTGTTGTTTTAACTTTTTATGAAGCAAAAAATGGTTGATTTGGCCCTTATACAAAAATGATGACAGTAAAAAATTCTCATAAGAAGTAGAGGAATGCATGGAACAAGTCAAAGAAATGATGTATGTGAAAACTATTTGTTGCAGTGTTTTTTCGTATATTCTGTCGTAAAGTAAACTACGCCTTTGAGGATGACTTGGTGACTTCAGTTGGAGTCCTTAGGCACTTGTGTTGCACGAGGACACATTGCTGTAAGGAGAGAGGAAAACACGATGAAAATTGGAGAAAATACGCGAAAATTGTTTCCAGGCGTAATAGCGCAGACTAGCAATGAAAAGAAGCCCCTAAGGCGAAGTTTTCGTAATCATCTCGGAATGAGAAAAGTTTGTTGGAGAATTTCACTTCCACGACAGTGCAGCATTATATTTTCCCTCTCTTCTCAGAAGTCTTTATCTGACAAAAGGCTCCTACTCTAGACGTGTCACCGTATTTGTCAGCTAAGAGGCCCTGTGACAGTCCCTATATTCATGAATTAACGCTTTTCACGATATGTTCACCCTTGAACTGCCACGATTTTAAGAACGAAAATTTTTTAGAAATCATTTACCTAACACTTTTCCTGAACATACCTTTTCAAGATGCGAGTGCGTAGGCTTTCACTGTTTGGTAATTTATGGTAGGTTTGTCAGCTTTGCTGTCAGTTTCACAAATCAATCTAACATTTCGGTGTTTTAACTGCCCGCCTACTTCAAATGCAAAGTTGATCTGCAGCTCAGCTTTGCGTCTGAAGATTGCGGCCAAGTGCAAAGCTGAGACATATGTCAGGTTGGCATGAGGACACGGTAACGAAACCGACAACCACTGTTTAAATTCTACTGTTGACTGATTTATTTTTTCCTCTCCACCATTCCGCGCTCTTGAATCCATTAACTTTGCTTTCAACCATTACAACACATTTTTGTATCCCGCATCATCAGTTAGTCTGCAAAACGTAGACATTCTATCATCTCAATAAATATACCTTAGGAAAGCATGTTCCATTCCCAAACTTCGTAAAAAACATTTTCTGTATTACATTTTCATTCACTCTATATTCCTTTGGATTTCCTTTTTCTTATTAATGGGCCATAGATTATGCAATCGGATTCGTGCAAAAAACAGTTCTGCCTAGCTGCCAACGACTTAGGGTTTGCTATAGATAAATGTTAAAAAATCTGAAATAATGGAATGACTTATTTCTCTGCGCGTCGACGTATAGGTCTATCGCTAATTAGTTATATATCTGCCGGAACAAGTTCTTTAACATTTGTGTTATTCTTAGGTTTTCATGGAATGTGTTACTCATATTTCCTTACAAATGGTCAGTAGTTTCTTACTTTCTTAATTTTGCTTATCTTTCGTCAGATCTTAACAGACCCCTGTAAAGCATTACCAAAGCTTTGAAGTCTCTTTTCTGGTTTTCATTGTCGGTACAGATCCATGCTGTTGGCGGTACTGTATTGTGTAAAATTGGCGAAATTGTTTTCTGTTTTAACACTTTGGGTACGCTTGCTATCAAGGGTATGGAATAGAAGATGAAATTTAGGAAATTTGTGTTAAGTTCCCCTGGGACCAAAATGGTGAGGTCATCGGTCCCTAGTCTTACACACTACGTAATCGAACTTAAACTGACTTACGCTAAGGACAATCCACACACCCATGCCCGAGGGAGGACTCGAACCTCCGATGTGGTGGAGCCGCACGAACCGTGACAAGACGCCCTAGACCGCACGGCTACCCCGTGCGGCGGTAGAAAGATGAAAGTTCATCGATCTGACACAGTAACAACAGTCATATAAATGAAATTTTCTTTTTTGCAATGTTTCAACATTATGTCCAGTTACATAAAAGAGTGTCAATATTAAAAACTTGATCTACAGAATAGCTTTAATCTATATATTTTTGAAGTCGCCCTGCAGCAAGTGTTTCCTCCAGCTCCTTAAACTGGAATAACGTACAGTCATAAGATCGGAAAGGAAAATTTACCTTCAGTTACTGAGGATTCGTAAGGATTACTTCTTTTCATTTTCAACATTTTGACGTGGCCTCAGTTCTTCTGGAAGTAATCCACATGAAAGACGTCATATCAACTTACTCGTTGATTAACAAGTTGAAATAGGGCGCAAATTAAGCGAATGACAATTGAAAACATGTAAAACACTTTACGTCATAGATGTATTACTAATACGAGTGCGGTGAATTTTAAATGACAAATGTACCATGTTACAGCATTGTGCAAGGTTGATGTTTGCAATGTCCATATTTCAACTGTTATGGACTGTAGCTTTTCAAACTTTTTAAAAGAATCTTTCCTATGTTGTGCATAGATTTGTTAACATGAGGAAGACGCTGTCTGCCACGTAATGCGAACACAGCAATAGACGCAGCGCGGCCCCAGACGGGATCTCTTGACCATTGCCATTTCATTTTTTCATGGTGTAGTTCCTATGGACTTTCACCAATATTACATTACCATGGGCGAAGAGTAGTGTACTTTACTTCTGGTCTTCGCATATGCGTCCACGCTTTTCTAAGAAGAAAGTTATTTTTCGTCTTGATAACACGTTCTGAGAAGTCTCAAATCGTTGAATTTACTACATTATTTTCGCTTCTAAGCGCATCGAAACACACCACACTCGAAGAGGTTAGGTGTTGTTTCGAAGTCTGAAGAAATGCGTGCGTGGACGCAGAGTAATATCATAAGATGTGGTAGAAGGACAGTCATAAGATTTTAATTTATCACTCTCAAAAATCCGAGCAGCGATTATGAAATTTGGTGATAACGATTCTTTTGTACATATTCACATTTCAGTGCATCACACTTTCGCCGACAATGGACCGGCAGAGATCTTGCCATAGAAGACTACTTTGCATTTATAGGAAACATTTCACCTCGAAAATTTCTGAATATTCCTGCAGAACAGAAGAATAAGTCACAGGGTGTCATGTCCGATTTAGTGTCGTCCGAAGGAAGAGGTACCATGTCAGAGCTAGTAGCTCATGACGGAACCACAGCTGAAGACAGTCGCTGGCGAAAGATTAGTGGCGTCAGAGCGCAGAGCCGCTCACCCCACTCTGCTACCACCGCGTACGACGTCAGCATCTTCATAGATCCAACAGCAACGCGAGCTGTATTAGAAATCAGAATCGTACATGGAAGTTAATAGTCATCTATACGTTGAGGAGAGACTGTCACTCTGTATTGTATCAAGTAATGAGTTGTAGAGTGCAGCGGCAGTAACAAGCACAAGGACATCCCAATGGACATGGATCGTTTCCAACGTAAGTATCTCAGAATGTTCAAGTTTTAATAAAGTCTTCTAATATTTTGTGTGCGCTGTAGCATCTGCTGGACCACCTCCAGAAATAAATTTATGTTTGCGAGGGCCCCATACAGTGCCGACGCCAATGTTTCAAGCAGTTTTAGTCCGGGTGTACATCAGAGGAATACGGAGGATGCAGACGTTGATAGCCCCAAAGGGCCATCGTATATGATTGTGTCACGTGCAGAATGAGCTGGAGCAAAACCGGATCCTTTGGACAGGCTCCCGTGAAGCTTCATTTTCACATCGTCCAGTAAACTTGTCAGGATATTTCGATAGCATACTTGGAAATTTGTGGTAAATTCCTATGGGACCACACTGCTGAGGTCATCGGTCCCCTAGGCTTACACGCTACTTAATCTAACCTACACTAACTTACGCTAAGGACAACACACACACAACCATGCCCCTGGGAGGACTCGAACCTCCGACGGGGGGGGGGGGGGGGGGGGCACGCGAACCGTGGCAAGGCGCCTAAGATTGTGCGACTACCCGGCGCGGCAATAGATACTTCTGTGACGGTCGGCCCCCTTACGAAGGTAAACTCTTAGTTCAAACACTATAGAAGTTCCACTCCTCCCTCCCCCAAATACAAAAGGGAAAAAAAAAATCACTCAGAATCTATTTTTCCAATGATAGTACGGTCTTCACCTGTTCGCCGGCGCTGAATCGACACCCTTCCGCTATTTGTATTGTTTCTTTTTCTGTGGGGTAAATGGATACATCCAGCGCTCTCCCGTGACTGTCCATCAGAACAAACACAACTGAAATATATACATTTCTTTAATAGTGCGACGGCAGCTTGGCGTTTGTTTCAGTGCGGATGCACCAATGCAGTCCGAACTCTTACTGGAGTTAATTATTTACAAGTAGGGGACTAATGGATGCGGTAAGCTGGAAATTTGAATCAGCCAGATACCGTGTCCAGATGACCAAAGTGGTTAAGGCAACCGCTAATGAGAAGTTGTAAATGCGAATTCGGGTCCCAGTCCGGCACAAATTTTCGACTTTCGCCTTTGCATTACTACAGTGCCCTGTGCCGCTGAAAGTCACGAATTACCACCCATACTTTCCCTTTATTTCCCCCTTCTGTATTTCATATAACTACAAATAGTATTATATGCCTAGACAGGCTACGACAATAATAACAATTACGGTGACTGTGTTGTGTATGCCTAGATAGGCTACGACAATAATAACAATTGCGGTGACTGTGTTGTGAAGAAGTACGATGCAGCGTTCTTCCGAGCATGCATGCAAGTCGGAAGACTCATTACATCGTATTTCTTCACAATGCAGGCACTACAATTTCTTAATTGTCGGGCGACACACACTGGACTCGCAGGCGGGAGGACGGCGGTTAAAACTCGGGTCCAGCCAGCCTGATTTAGGTTTTCCGTGGGTTCCCTAATCCGCTTCAGGGAAATTCAGGGATGATTCCATTGAAAAGATACGGTCGATTTCCTTCCACACCCTCCCCTAATCCGGTGCAACGATTACCTCGCTGTTTGGCCCCTCTCCCGAATCAACAGCCCAACCAATCGGCCGACACTGGGCCTGCCATAAAATGTCTCCCCTGTATGGAAAAAACATTAATGGTGTGTACTACACTCATGCTCATAAATTAAGGATAATGCTGATAGATGGTGAAACAACACTCTCGTGGGCGGTTTGCGTGTTTATATCACCTCGGGGTATGACCATGCGGTTCATTTGACCTGAGGTCGATGCACGGTGTCGCTGGCAGGAGTCTAAATACGCAGAGGCGTGCTGGTGCATGTCAGAGTACGGTGCAGCGAATAAAGGTGCAGACGTTTTCAGACTTGGTAATGGTGACTGTGTGTTGAAATTGGCTAAAGAACACATATTGATGACGTTATGAGGGGTAGAGTACTAGGGCGACTGGAGGCTGGTCAAACACAGCAGGTCGTAAAACACCACAAGAAGACCGATATCTCACCATCAGTGTCCGCAGACGGCGACGGGGTACAGCAAGTAGCCTTGCTCGGGACCTTACCGCAGCCACTGGAACAGTTGTCTCCAGACACACAGTCTACAGAAGACTGAACAGACATGGTTTATTCGCCCGGAGACCTGTAAGGTGCATTCCACTGACCCCTGGTCACAGGAGAGCCCGTAAAGCCTGGTGTGAAGAACACAGTACATGGTTATTGGAACATTGGTCACGGGTTATGTTCACAGAGGAGTCCAGTATAGTCTGAACAGTAATTCTCGCCGGGTTTTCATCTGGCGTGAAGCAGGAACCAGATACCAACCCCTTAATGTCCTCGAAAGCGGAAAGGGACCTGTGTGGATTTCGTCGTTCGATGGTGTGGGTGGGATTATGATTGCTGCACATACACCGCTGCATGTCTTTGACAAAGGAACTGTAACAGGTCAGGTGTATCGGGACGTCATTTTGAACCAGCATGTCCACGTTTTCATGGATGCACTGGCTTCGACCTTCCTCCTGATGGATGATAACGCATGGCCCCACCGAGCTGCCATCGTGGAGGTGTACCTTGAAACAGAAGACACCAGGCGAATGGAGTGGCCTACCTGTTCTCCAAACCTAAAACCCATCGAGCACGTCTGGGATGCCCTTGGTCGACGTATCACTGTACGTCTTCAAACCCCTAGGACACTTCAGGAGGTCCGACAGGCACTGGTTCAAGAATGGGAGGCTATACACCAGCAGCTGCTCGACCACCTGATCCAAAGTATGCCAACCCGTTGTGCGGCCTGTGTACGTGTGCATGGTGATCATAGCACATATTGATGTCGAGGTACATGCGCTGGACACAGTGGCGATTTATAGCACATGTGTTTCGGTACGGTTTTCTCAAATTATCACCAATGCCGTGAACTTACAGATCTGCGTCGTGTGTGTTCCCTATGTGCCAATGCTATTAGCGCCAATTTTGTGTAGTGCCGCGTTGTGTGGCCCCACATTCTGCAATTATCCTTAATTTATGAGCATTAATGTAGTACATGCCAACGGCCTTGCCGCAGTGGTAAGGCCGGGTCGCGTCTGATCACAGAAGATAATAGCTTTCGGGCTTGGCTAGCACTTGGATGGGTCACCATCCGTGTCAACCAAGTGCTGTTGGCATAAGGGTGCACTCAGTGCTTGTAAGGCCAATTGAAGAACTAAGTGTTTAAGAAGCAGCGACACCGGTCACGAAAATGACAACGGTCGGGAGAGCGGTGTGCTGCCCACTTGCCTCACCGTATCAGCAACCGGTGACGCCTAAGAGAGGAGCAAGACACGGCGGCCGGCCGGTAGCGCTGGGCCTTCAATGCCTGTTTCTGACGGTGTTTGTCTTTGTTTGTACGAGTTCAGGTACGACACATGGATGACGACATATGAAAGTTTGTCTAGTCCTCAGTCGAGTTCGGGAAGCCGAAGTGGACTAGGAGACAGTTTGCGAATAGCAGGGAATGTAGATTCGAGTACCGGTCTGCCGCAAATTTTCATTTGTCACTAATAAACAGCGCAGCCGAAGGCTAATAATACTTAAAAATCCTAAAAAATTTCTTAGGACCCATTGTAATGTCCACTAATAGCGTCAGGATAATTTTGATCACAGGTGTATAATGATGTTTGCCATGTATCAACATGGAAACCATATATCGGAAACGGGCTTGAGGTCGGTGTAATAGAACGGCCAAACCGATTGTAATAAAAGCAAGGGCAATAAATACAGCTAATGTGTCACCTATGCAACATAATGAAATATATTTCACTGTGGTTTTAAAAAGATGCTGAGTAGTAGGACTGAGCGCACCATTCAAGACTGAGAAGACTATTATCTCTTAACTTTTGTTTCCCTTCCGGGCTTTGCACGTTCGCACGTCCGTCGTAAGTGCGAAAGTAGATCGCACTGCGCAGTCCGTCGTAGCGTCGAGGTCCATGGGGACAGTGAGGCCCTAGACGCCTGCCAGCAACCTATTGAGTGCGACGACGCCCGGCGTCGGGACGCCGTGGACAAAAGACGCCGGCTGGCGCAGCCAGGGAATCAGACGCGCAGACACTTTCTCCCTCCCATTCTCTGGCCCCCTCTTTCCTGTCGGGGAATTAAGAAGCGGCCGGCCTGCGTTAACTACGGCGCCCTCGGAAGCCGGGATTACATTTCACCGGCGCCTCCGCGGCACGGCGGTTTCTTTTACCGCTTCCTTCCTGCCCGCGCTGTTCTGCGGTGCTCTTTGCAGACGCCCTAGCTTGGGCTAGGAGGTGGAGTCGGCTGGGCATGGGGGGACGGGGGGAACGAGGGGCGGGGACGCGTTGAAAGAGGGCCGCGCTTGTAAAATGGCAGCCACTTCATTCTGCGCGCCAGCCGTCTTTGTGTTCACCGCTACTGAGAGTGAGAAGCAGAGGCCACAACATGCGGGGATTACAGCGCTGAAGGGAAAAGGCGAGCGACTCTAGATGGCAAACTGTTGCATTAAGGAACGACTGCCACACTTTAGGTTAAGTAGTCTAGCAATATTTACTACTTCTCTTCTAAATTTGGAATTCCGCGCGATTATTGCTCATTTAAAGGATGTGTTTCGAAGCGGAATAATTTTATGATCGACTCTCAGCGTGCTAGCTACGTTAGATGACGACTAATGCACCACATTTACAAAGCAATCTCAGTTCTCTTTAGCAAGACTGAAACTGCCTTGATCCTTTGTCTTGGAGTGTGTCGCAATGTTGTTCTGTTAGTTTCGCTTTCAAGAGGCAGTGATTATTGACCGGACTCTTAACGATAAGCGCTTGAGCCACTTCTGTTTATGACTCCTTAAAAAATCAGTAAGTCCATCGTTTTTGACCACAAACGTTCATCAAAGCAACTATAGCGTCCTCTTGGACGAGAGGGTGTCAGTAGTGGATGAAGTTGCTGAGTCATGGGCTCGCGTTTACGAAAAAACAAAAGACGGTGTTTGAATTCACTATTCACAAACAGCATGTAGGTTAGCTCCAAAAAATCATGTTTTACTTCAGATTGGACCAAAAACAAAAGAATGGCTGACGACATTCTACTCCCACATACTCCAGTCAAGGTTTTAGCCAACAGAATTCAAGAGGGCACAGATCATTGCCATCCTCAAGCCAGGAAGGCCATACGATAAACCAGGAAGCTACAGACCCATCGCCTTCTTAAGTGTAGCATATAAACTGCTTAGTCTTTACAACAGACTAAACCCAATCATACCAGCATCTCTGCCTATCGACCAAGCCGGTTTCAGACCCAATCGAAACTGCGAAGATCAGGTCCTCGCATTAGCATTGTTCATTGAGCGGGGCTATGAACAACGCCTGAAAGCTGGTGCGCTTTTTGTAGATTTGACAGCAGCTTATTATGCTGTCTGGAGAGAGGGAATAACATATTCTGAAGAAGAATGGGTTATCCCAACTGAAACCTAGGTAAATCTAGGTGCCGGCCATTGTGGCCGAGCGGTTCTAGGCGCTTCAGTCTGGAACCGCGCGTCCACTACGGTCGCAGGTTCGAATCCTGCCTCGGGCATGGATGTGTGTGATGTCCTTAGGTTAGTTAGGTTTAATTAGTTCTAAGTTATAGGGGACTGATGACCTAAGATAATAAGTCCCATAGTGCTCAGAGCCATTTGAACCATTTTTAAATCTAGGTAATCAGTGCAACTGAGGCTGTTGTTAACTTAAAATTAATAACATATAAATTCCTAAAAGCTACTAGATGTAAAACGATGACGTATCTATTAGAGAACGTGTTGCCAGATAGGGTCTTGCAGATCTCAGTGGTTGGCTCTTTCAGCAAATCAGAACTCCTAAGTAATGGTATCCCCCAAGGATCAGTGCTTGCGCCTCTACCGTTCAATCTCTATGTAGGCAACCAACCAACTACAGCATCCAGAAAAATTATTTTAGCTGATGACATCACCCTTGCATGCCTACATGCTCTTGAACAGACTCTTACCCAAGATCTGAATCTGATGGCTGAATACTTCAGGAAATGGCGACTAATCCAAAGCGCACTTAAAACGTAGACCTCATGCTTCCATTTAAATAATAGGCTGGCTGGAACACCTCTACAGATATCTCTGAATGATACTACGCTTCCTTACAATTCCCATCCAAAATATCTGGGCGTAACATTGGTTTGCACTCTCTCTTATAAAAAATGCCTATCAAACCTGGCCGCAAAACTGAAATCCCAAAACAGCATCCTCCACAAATTAGCGGGAACGGCCTTGGGAGCTGGTGCAGAGACACTCCGTACCACTGCTCTAAGCTTGGTCTACTCAACAGCTGAATACTGCGTATTGGTGTGGCTAAACAGCCCGCACGTGGGAAAAGTAGATGTGGTGCTAAATCAGACGATGTGAATAATAGCTGGAGCTAGTAAAACCACTCCACTCTACTGGCTACTAGTCCGCAGTAACATCGAACCGCCTTGTGTACGACGATGCAGCATACTCATAAGAAAGTTTAAAAAGATCTCCAGTAACACATCCTTGCCACTCCACCAGGACCTTACTGTATTTACATCACTCAAATCCAAAAATTCTCCTGTGAAGAATGCGCAGCAACTTCTGAACCAAAACTACAATAGCGTTGCAATCTGGAGAACGGGCTACAGAAACACAGCCTATCCAAGATGGCATACATTATTTGAGGCCCCCAACCACGCAGAGGGCTTTCACCTCCCAAGGAAAACCTGGGAAACACTGAACAGAATACGGACAGGTTATGGCCGATGCGGATCCTCGATGAACAGATGGAACTTGAGACCTGACCCTGAGTACACAAGCTGTGGAGTGGCTGCAGAATCTAAGTGTGGAATTGTGGTTGCTGTAAATACTGGAATCTGAACTTTATGCAAGCTTATTGTTTTGTAATTTAGTTATACATTCATTGTTATGTGCCAATGTTCAATTTACATTTCTTTATTATGTTTGTATTCTATATTTTAACAATATATGTTCTCTTTTATGCTGTTTCCAATGTAGTGTGTCATACCTTAAGCTAAATAAATAAATAAATAACTTCAGATTGGTGCAACTTGCAGACGGAAAATGTGTTACACAGTTCCTGCTTATTGATGTCTATAAAGGGTAACTCTGTGATGTGACAGTCTTTCAGGGATGATGGAGAAGAATAAATTTAGCAATTAGAGTTACGGGACCCTGATTTGGAAACGACCGACTTCAAATTTATAAGCAAAATCAATAGAATACATTACTAAAATTGAAGGGTAGAGGTTATTGTATCGAACAAAACAAGGAAAAAATGTCTAGTAAACTTATGGACGCTTGTTCAACTTCGACACCTTGAAACATGTCTTCTGCTGAACAAGTGTCGGTAGTTTTTAAGGTATGCCTTTGGGACAAATGCTTACTGCCGGTTTTTTCTTGTTTTATTCCATGCTAGTTGCTGGAAAAATATAGAAACCAAAACGTTTACAGTAGAGAGATGTGTTTCACAGTATCGAAGATAAACAAATACTCATATCTCTTAAGGTATGCATTTTAGGACCAATGTTTACGAGATATATTTTTCTTTTGTTTTAGTTCACCACTTTTGAAAGTTGCCAACCCTACAATCTTAGCATCAACAGTCCTGGTACATGTTTTCCACTGTAAGAGAAATCAGAACGATTTTCGCTTGAAACTTTCGACTCCGTCGTTTGCGGATCTGGATCAAATGCCTGAAATTTATACATTTACCCTTTACCCTGAAAGTTTGTAACATCATCAAGGAATCCCTCTGTAGATGCAGCTCTAGAAAACGTATGGTTTGAATGGCTGTTCGCACTGTAAATCGGGCTTACAGTTGAATGATGTCGACGTCTTGGCACGGTATTTCAGGCGACAATTATCTGATCATCTTCATGTGAGTTTTACGCAGTGTCAGACGAAACTGCGTGAAAGATCTAGACGTCATCCGTCTGCACGCCCGAAATCTTATCGAAAGCAAACAACTTATCAAAATGGAAATACCAAGACAAGTAATTGTGAAAACTATTTTTTTAAGATATAATATAAATTTAACTGTCAGTGAATCTTTTTTGAAGGTTTTCCATTGAGCTTAGGCTAGAAGAAGGATTCGGTTGGTAGGACAAGTTCCGAGGTATCAAAGGAACACCAATTTAGTATTGGAGGGTACGAATAGTAGAAGGAGACCAAGAGATGAATACACCAAGCAGATTCAGAAGGATGTTATTGTTGTTGTTGTGGTCTTCAGTCCTGAAACTGGTTTGATGCAGCTCTCCATGCTACTCTATCCTGTGCAAGCTTCTTCATCTCCCAGTACCTACTGCAGCCTACATACTTCTGAATCTGCTTAGTGTATTCATCTCTTGGTCTCCCTCTACGATTTTTACCCTCCACGCTGCCCTCCAATACTAAATTGGTGATCCCTCGATGTCTCAGAACATGTCCTACCAACCGATCCCTTCTTCTGGTCAAGTTGTGCCACAAACTCCTCTTCTCCCCAATTCTATTCATTACCTCCTCATTAGTTATGTGATCTACCCATCTAATCTTCAGCATTCTTCTGTAGCACCACATTTCGAAAGCTTCTATTCTCTACTTGTCTAAACTATTTATCGTCCTCGTTTCACTTCCATAGATGGCTACACTCTGTACAAATACTTTCAGTAACGACTTCCTGACATTTAAATCTATACTCGATGGTAACAAATTTCTCTTCTTCAGAAACGCTTTCCTTGCCATTGCCAGTCTACATTTTATATCCTCTCTACTTCGACCATCATCAGTTATTTTGATCCCCAAATAACAAAACTCCTTTACTACTGTAAGTGTCTCATTTCCTAATCTAATCGCCTCAGCATCACCTACTTAATTCGACTACTTTCCATTATCCTCGTTTTGCTTTTGTTGATGTTCATCTTATACCCTCTTTTCAAGACTGTCCATTCCGTTCAACTGCTCTTCCAAGTCCTTTGCTGTCTCTGACAGATTTACAATGTCGTCGGCGAACCTCAAAGTTTTTATTCCTTCTCCATGGATTTTAATACCTACTCCGAAATTTTCTTTTGTTTCCTATATTGCTTGCTCAATATACAGATTGAATAACATCGGGGATAGGCTACAACCCTGTCTCACTCCCTTCCCAACCACTGCTTCCCTTTCATACCCCTCGACTCTTATAACTGCCATCAGGTTTCTGTACAAATTGTAAATAGCCTTTCGCTCCCTGTATTTTACCCCTGCCACCATCAAAATTTGAAAGAGAGTATTCCAGTCAACATTGTCAAAAACTTTCTCTAAGTCTACAAATGCTAGAAACGTAGGTTTGTCTTTCCTTAATCTTTCTTCTAAGATAAGTCGTAGGGTCAGTATTTCCTCACGTGTTACAACATTTCTACGGAATCCAAATTGATCTTCCCCGAGGTTGGCTTCTCTCAGTTTTTCCATTCGTCTGTAAAGAATTCGCGTTAGTATTTTGCAGCTGTGACTTATTAAACTGATAGTTCGGTAATTTTCACATCTGTCAACACCTGCTTTCTTTGGGATTGGAATTATTATATTCTTCTTGAGGTCTGAGGGTATTTCGCCTGTGTCATACATTTTGCTCATCAGATGGTAGAGTTTTGTCAGGACTGCCTCTCCCAAGGCTGTCAGTAGTTCTAATGGACTGTTGTCTACTCTGGGGGCTTTGTTTCGACTCAGGTCTTTCAGTGCTCTGTCAAACTCTTCACGCAGTATCAAATCTCCCATTTCATCTTCATCTAGATCCTCTTCCATTTCCATAATATTGTCCGCAAGTACATCGCCCTTGTATAGACCCTCTATATACTCCTTCCACCTTTCTGCTTTCCCTTCTTTCCTTAGAACTGGGTTTCCATCAAAGCTCTTGATATTCATACAAGTGGTTCTCTTTTCTCCAAAGGTCTCTTTAATTTACCTGTAGGCAGTATCTATCTTACCCCTAGTGAGATAAGCCTCTACATCCTTACATTTGTCCTCTAGCCATGCCTGCTTAGCCATTTTGCACTTCCTGTTGATATCATTTTTGAGACGTTTGTATTCCTTTTTGGCTGCTTCATTTACTGCATTTTTATATTTTCTCCTTTCATCAATTAAATTCAATATTTCTTCAGTTACCCAAGGGTTTCTACCAGCCCTCGTCTTTTTACCTATTTGATCCTCCGCTGTCTTCACTACTTCGTCCCTCAAAGCTACCCATTCCTCTTCTACTGTATTTCTTTCCCCCATTCCTGTCAATTGTTCCCTTATGCTCTCCCTAAAACTTTGTACAACCTCTGGTTCTTTCAGTTTATCCAGGTCCCATCTCCTTAAATTCCCACCTTTTTGTAGTTTCTTCAGTTTTAATCTACAATTCATAACCAATAGATTGTGGTCAGAGTCCACATATGCCCCTGGAAATGTCTTACAATTTAAAACCTGGTTCCTAAATATCTGTCTTACCATTATATAATCCATCTGATACCTTTTAGTATCTCCAGGGTTCTTCCATATATACAACCTACTTTCATGAACGCTGTAGGTAACAGTATGATGGATGTAGGTTAAAGAAATTACTCGGAGATGAACAGGCTAGCGCAGGACAGAGTAGCATGGAGAGCTGTATCAAACCAGTCTTTGCACTGAGTACCACAATAACAGCTAGCCAATCCTTAATGAGAATCGTATTCGATCCTACAAAACAACGTTTTTGACATTTCTGATAAATCAATACTAGGTTAGGATATGCTAACGTTCCACCAACGACGAATTCAAAGGAGATCAGTTGGATTTGTAAGAATGTGTAAAGCAGTTGGCATTTTCATGGGAACTACCGTGGTATTCGCCGTAATAGAATTGGAAATACATGGTGATTGTTAATCTTGTTGGCCAGAGGTGGGTTAGAACTCATCTATTCTTTAGCAGGAGTTCAGTACTAAGCCACTGAGGCAACTGCTCGGCCGGGAGGACATTGACGGAAGAACATAAATAGTTGGTGGTCACGTCGTTAGCAATTCCAGTAACGTGGAACATACGCTCTCGAGATTGGTAGGACAAGAAGAGAAGGAAACTTCTGAGTTGCAGACCCTGTATGTCTATAATAAAATGAAATAATATTCATCACACAGACATTATGTAGTATGTTGGTGGCGGCAGGAAACGACCTTCTACACCTACATCTACGTAGATACTCCGCAAGTCACCGTATGGTGCTTGGTGGAGGGTACTCTGTACCACTACTAGTCATTTCCTTTCCTGTTACACTCGCAAATAGAGCGCGTGGAAAACGACTGTCTATACACCTTCATAAGAGCCCTAATTTCTCGTATCTTACCTCTGGGGTCCTTATGCGCAGTGTATGTAGGCGGCAAAAGAATCGTTTGGTAGTCAGCTTCAAATGCCGGTTCTCTATGCTTTCTAAATAGTGTTTGTCGAAAAGAAAGTCACCTTTCCTCCAGGGTTCCCCATCTGTGTTTCCGAAGCATTCCGTAACAATTACATGGTATTCGAACCTAACGGTAAGAGACCTAGCAGCCCGCCTCTGAACTTGTTCGATGTCTTCCTTCAAACTGAACTGGCACGGATCTTAAACACTCGAGCAACACTGAAGAATAGGTCGCACCAGCGTCCTATATGCGGTCCCGCATTAGGTGAGCCACTTTTTCCTAAAATTATCCCAATAAACCGAAGTCGAACATTCATCTTCCTTACCACAGTTCTCACATATTCGTTTCAGTTAGTATCGCTTTGCAACGTTTCTGTCCAGATATTTAAACGACTCGTCTGTATCAAGCAGGGCACTAGCAATAGTGTGTTTGAATATTACAAATTTGTTCTTCCTACTCATTAGCTTTAACTTACATTTATCCACATTTAGGGCTAGCTGCCATTCATCACACCAACCAGAAATTTCGGCTAAGTCGTCCTGTACCTTCTTACAGTCATTCAACTTCGACACCTTACTGCACACCAGGGCATCATCAACAAACAACCGCAGATTGCTTCCACCAACTATTTACATATATGGAGAACATCAGCGGTCCTATAACACTTCATGGGGCACTTCTGATGATACTCTTGTCTCTGATGAATCCTCACCGTCGTGGACATCGTACTTGGTTCTACTACTCAAGAAGTCTTCGAGTCATTCAGACATCTGTGAACTTACTCCATATGCTCGTACCTTCGTTAACAGCCTACAAAGGGCACTGTGTAAAATGCTTTCTGGAAATATGGAATTCGCCTATCACCCTTCATACATAGTTCGCAGTACATCATGTAAAAATAGGGAAAGCTGGGTTTCGCAGGAACGATGCTCATTTGTGGACATAAGCTTCTGAGTCTCAAGAACGTTTAATATATTGTAACCGAGACTATGTAAAAAGATTCTACAGCAGACAGAATTAGGAATATTGGTTTCCAATTTTACGGGTCCATTCTTTTACCATTCTTATATATTGCAGTCACCTGCGCTTCACTTCAGTCACTTGCAACTTTGCACTGGGTGACAGATACACGATAAATACGTGCTAGGCAAGGGGACAATGCCTTACAGTACTGTTTGTAATAGCGAATTGGGTTTCCATCCGGAACTGGTCATTTACTTGTTTTCAAATATTTCAGTTGTTTTTCAACCCCAGGAATGCTTATTACTGTGTCGTTCGTACGGGAGTCTGTCCGATAGTCAAATGGCGGTATGTTTCCACAGTGCTCCTGTTGAACGATTTCTTGAACGTGAAATTTAAATGTTCGGCTTTCTTTTTGCTACCTTCAGCTGCCACGTCATACTGGCCAACAGGGGACTGAATGGAAGCTTAGCGATTTTTCATAGGACCAGAACTTTCTCGGGTTCTCTGCCAGATCTTTCGCTACCATGTGACAGTGGTAGTTGCAAGCTTCGCACATAGATCTTCTCACAGAAGCATGAATCTCTAGTAATCTTCACATCTCGTCATTCGTGCGTTCTCTTTTGAACCGAGAGCGCAACAGCCTCTGCTTCCTCAGCATCTTCCAAATTTCGTTAATACACCATGGTGGATCTTTTCCATAATTTATCCACTTTCTAAGCACATAGATCTCCTGACCATGATTTACAATCTGCTTAAACATTGCCCGTAACTCCTCTACATCCATCGTACTCGAACTAAGTGGTTTTAGTTCATTTCCTAAGAGAGCTTCTAACAACTGCTTATCTGCTCCATCCAGCAGAGACACTGTCCTAGCCTTCTTGACTAATTAACGTTCGTAATGATGAGTGCTGTAATGACAAAATCAAACGGCTCTAACCACCACGGCACTTAAAATCTGATGTCATCAGTACCCTAGACTTAGATCTACTTATACCGAAATAACCTAAGGACAGCACACACATCCATTCCCGAGGCAGAATTCGAACCTGCGAGCGTAGCAGCAGTGCGGTTCCGCACTGAAGCGCCTAGAACATCTTGGCCACAGCGGCCGGCGCTATAATACGCTATAATATGTAAAATTCTGCCATAAAGTTTCACCGAATTTAAATTCATTACCATATCAAACTTTAAATAAGTGACTTCTTTTCGTTAATTTTTTATAATTAAAGGATACTATTATTTAAAGTAAATCTCTTGATATTAGAGGAGCTACACTGTGGATGGGTAGCATTTTATTTTCGTTTAGGTGTCACAGCAAGCTGAAGAAGACTTCAACGCAGAACTGTTAATAATCCCATTGTCAGTAGTAGTCTCTGATGAGGCATAAATTAAAATGACGTTTTGAATGGTATTGAAGCAAAGACAAGTTTCCGTATACCGCTATTTAACTTGCCTTGGCAATAAACGTGTCCCAATAGGTGAGTGGCATCTCATTCGACGATCCACACCAAAACCACGAACAAGTGACAGTGTACCGCGTAAAAAAAGAAAAAGTAGAAGTCACAACAGCCAGCATCAGATTGGAAGAAAACCTCTCATAACATAGATGGTCGCATTTCGTAGTGACGTAGAATGGGAAGCCGTTCAATAGCATTATTCAGACAAGTTTTTGGTGGTTTTGGCCTACAAACATACAATTACCATAATGTACAATTAGAGCACTGTGTGTTGGACGTTTTGCGCCTTATGTGACGCGCTTTTGTGTTCTCGTGTTACAGTGCCGACGACGAACGTGCAGGCGGCGGAAGGGGGCGTGGCTCGGCTGCCGTGTGACATCACCCCCGCCGTGGCCGAAGACAAGCCGCTGCTGGTCATCTGGTACCGCGAGGACCTCAAAGCACCCATCTACAGGTCAGAAATAATTCCACGCATTGCTTGTTTGTTCCGTATACGATTTTCTCTTCGTCGTAATGATCGGTTACGAAAGTTTCACAGTTGAAGGTACCTTTCTCAATGTGTTGACTCGTGGTACGACCGAAATGACGTAGCTGTTATGCCGATAGTCCCACTTGCTAGAGGGCGACCATCCATATTTAGTCCTTCCGTAGCTTACCCAAATTACTTTAGGCAGAACTGGTGATCATTCCTATCAATGGGGCTTTACCGATATCTTTCCCCAACCAGAACTTGTGCTCTATCCAATAATATACTTGTCGCCAAATACGAGGTCTATTGCGAAAGTAATGCCCAATCGCACATGAGACAGAAATCACAGTGAAACTTCGAGAAAGCTTTCCTCAGATATGTTGGGCAGTGTCTCTGGTATGCCCGTCGATCTGGTCACGTCGCTCTTTTTCAGTTCTGAGCACGCAGTGAGCACGTAAAATAGCCTAGAAAACAGTATCTCCCGCCAAGTATGAGGGCTTATAACTTCCGTTTGCTTACTTCTTCATGAGAGTACTCGGCAGCGCTATGCGGGGGAATTTAAGGTGCTCCTGCAGCGTTTTCGATGGGAAGTTTTGATAACCTATAGTACATCCCATAATTGGTTCCCCCAGAGTTCCATCTCTGCCCACATGAACCGCTGGTTATAAAGACAACATTTTGGCAGAGAGAAGTAGCTGTAGATCAACTTAGAGAATTGGCGGAAAGCACAGACAGTTGCTTTCTATGAAGAGGGTATTGGAATGTTGGTACAACGCTACGCCTTATGTCTAATTCAGTGCGGCAACTAATTAGAGAAGCAGCTGAAAGGTCTAGCTAACTTTTGTAAATAAAATATTTTTGTTTTTCACAGTGGTTTCCATTCCGCGAGTGATCGGTCGTTAGTTGGCGAACAGTCGTCGTACATCTACATCAGGGCTTCGCAGCAAACTCGCTCCGCCAGCAAGCGGTGAGCACAAGCCCGCAACGAGCGAGCACTGTACCCTCTCCAGTGTCACCGGGAGGACACCGTCGCACTATAGGTCAATTACTTCAAGCTGCTGATCATCCTGTCTTGGGTGCTGGAAGCTTTCTCAGTTTCTCATTCAGTTGCGCTTCGAAGCCGGATTTACTTCCAATCATGACTAACGCTCCAACTGCAGACACACAAACTAATAATCGCCGTGACAAACCTACGTTTTATACATGTTCTCCAGAGCTACTAAGAATGTCACATTCAGATTTGTGCCTGTGATATCTACAGTTTGATACAGGGCTAAATTTTTTACAGAAATATTAAAAGCCCACTCTGAACGTCACTTTCCATAACAAGTGTGGGATGTACGATTGTCATGTATTATAAGACACCACGTGGAAGTGGTTTACCTGAAGTGGACGTAAATGTTCAGCTGCAACAACTTAGCATTCCTCTATTAAATATCAAAATTTGGAAATTTGTGGTATGTTCCTATGGAACCAAACTGCTCAGGTCATCGGTCCCTAGGCTAACACACTACTTAATATGACTTAAACTAACTTATGCTAAGGACAACACACACCAATGCCCGAGGGAGGACTCGAACCTCCGACGGCCGTATCCGCGCGGTTCGTGGCAAGGCGCTCTAGTCCGCACGGCTACCCCGCGCGACCATTAAATATCATCCGTGATAGTTTCCAAAGACTTTATTCAAAGTAATGCTGTTCTCTTCCTTCAGGCGGCTCCATTTTGCTTTTTAAAACCTCTTGTACTTGATCAGGTCCTTCTCATTTTCCGTTTTCTATTCTTTGAAGTGCTATGACAAGCAATACCCATCTCATCGCGCAGCAGGTAGAAAGTCGAAGACATTGTCGGTGTTACATAATGCTGACTCGACATTAGATGATACTGCTACCAAAACTGACCTTCCACAATTTCACATTTGGCTCTTCTACCGCGCTGCAGGGATCACATACTACACACGCATCTCCCTCACTCGCCACCACGCCGCAATAGGTCTGCTCGCAGGTAAGAGCGTGAGCAGAATTGAGTGCTCGCGCTCAGAATTAGCGAGTTGTTAAGCCTTGACCTATATTTACACCTGTGGTCTGCAAACCATTGCGAAGTCCGTGGCCGAGAGTGCTTTCCATCGTACCTCTTCTTCTTAGCTTTAGTCCCGTCTAGTAACTGGTCCACCCCACTCAGGATTTGGGAAAATGTTATTAATTTCCTTTCCTTTCATTAATATTGCGGGCAGGTGCCCTTCCTGTCGCCACACTCGTCAGTTACCCAAGAGAGGAAAGTCGTCTCTGCATTGTGTAAACGTTGTTCCGTTTGCAATCGTTGTTTCAACGGTTTTGTATCGTATTTTATGGGAACCAGTCCAGCACCTCCATAAGGAGGGTGGCAAACCGCCTTAACGCCACATTGATTTTGGCTGGTACACCAGCCACGTTTGTTGGCCCACAGTACGGGTTCGATCATGGCCTGACTCACTATTCCGTACTAGAACGTAGCGTGCTGTGCGTTACACCATAGCAGGCATACAGGTATTGTATGGCATATTATGGTGTAGAAGTTACATCATATAACACTGTAAGCTGCTGTCTGATTTATGAGCCACTAACTATTGCCACCAAGAATAAGTCCGAAAGTATGATAGCGACTGAAAAGTTTGTGAGGCAAATGTTGCATAGGACAACAGGGCCATAATATGACGTTGGTTTGAAGTGATGACGACTGGTATCAATGCAGTGCTGTAATATTGTTATCATTGATTGAGTGGTATTCCTTATCACATCGGCACTTATCCCAGCACACGCTCCGACAATTCTCTCTCGCGTATCTTCAGGTATAGTTGGAACGTGTTTATAGACAATGTCTGTTACAAATCCCCACAAGGAAAAATCCAGAGGCGTAAAGTCTGGCGAACGAGCCACGACACATCTCCCTCACGTCCAATCCAATGATTTGGGAATTGTCTCTGCAACTCATTTCTGGCCATCAGCAAAAAATGTGCCGGGCACCCATCGTGTTGATACTACATTCTGTTCGTTTTTCCTAAAGGTATTTCTTCCAGTAACAGGCCCAACGTTTCTTCGAGGAATGTGGTGTACTTCCTATCATTAAGATTTCCTTCGACGAAATAGGAGCCTATAATTCTGTCTCCAGAATACCACACCATACATTCACCGACCACGGTTTCTGGTGCGCAACTTGCCGCAGCCAACATGGATTTTCAGTTCCCCAATAATGTCTGTTATGCAAATTAACATTTCCATGATTCGTGAATGTAGCCTCGTCAATAAATAAAATGAAATTAAGAAATGTGTCATCCCTCTGAACGTGAAGTTGAACCCATCGATAGACTTCAATGCGACGCATACAATCGGTACCAGTTAATTCTTGGTGGAGACTGATATGGTAAGGATGATATTTATGGCGACGCAGAACACGCTCATGTCAGATTCCCTTACGATGTGATGCAAACTAACATAAGGATCTCCGGCCGGTGTTGCCGTGCGGTTAAAGACGCTTCAGTCTGGAACCGCGTGACCGCTGCGGTCGCAGGTTCGAATCCTGCCTCGGGCATAGATGTGTGTGATGTCCTTAGGTTAGTTAGATTTAATTATTTCTAAGTTCTAGGCGACTGATGACCTCAGAAGTTAAGTCGCATAGTGCTCAGAGCCATTTGAACTTAAGGATCTCGAACCACAGTGGCAAGAGTACCAATTTCCGTTTCCTCGTTAGTGACTTTTCTTTGCCGGATATGTTTCCGATGCGTTAAAGATCAAGTTGTTCTCAATTTATCATACACATATTTAAATGTACGTCGTGTAGGATGAATCGTTGAGGATATCTTTCAGCGTATAAGTCTCTATCTCCCAATGAATTTCGTTGGCATTCTCCGTAAATGAGAAGCATATCGACTCGTTCTTCGAAGGAATACATCATTTACATTCTTCTGATTCTACGATACTAAGTCTTACCGTTGCTATTAGAGTTACATTGCGAAACCATCGAATGGTATTTATACATCAATGGCACGTTAGATGGATACGCCGTATTCGGCGAATATTTACTATTTGCACGATATAGGAGAGAGAATTGTCAGAGCATATGCTTCGGTAAGTGCCGAAGTAATAAGGAATACCACTCGATCCATGGTAAGAAGATTGCAGAGCTGCATTGATACCAATGGTCATCACTTCGAACATCTTCTGTAAATACCACCTTTTTGATCTTCGTTGACATTCAAAGACCTTACTGTTACACATCGTTGGATTCGTCTCTATAGTCGCTATCAGAAAATAAGTACCAAACCATAGCATCCCATATAAAGAAAAAGTTGACCTTCATATTTCTGACGCAACCCCATCTAGCAACAAAAAACCAACATCATCAAATAAATAATTTTCAGGTCCCTGACTTTTAGCCTGTCTTGCATGGCAACTGTGTTCTGATAGTAGTGTCGGTCTGCTTTATTGAACTGTATTTCTAGGGCTAGATGCGTTGATATGCTGGGGCAGGTTGAAATGGACAGAGGAGGGAATGGACAGACTTAGGGGAGGAGGAATTGCTTGGAGAATAGGTAGAAGAGGGAGATTCGGATGATTTAGAAGAGTAGTATGCAGGTGGAATAGGAATTAGGGGAGGCAGAGATAGAAAGAGTGAGGGAGAAAGATGTGGGTAGTTGGAGGGGAGAAGAAGATATGGTGATAGTGAGGAGACAGAGGAAATGACCAAAGACAGGGCGAGGATGCAATGAAGAAACAGATAGGTGAGGATGAAATGGACAGATAGAACTGGGAGAATGAAATGGATAGATGGAGGAAGAGGGGGATAGAGGAGGAGATGTATTCAATATGTGTGTCGAACGCACACATGGGCGAAGCTGAGACGAGAAGTCTAGTTTATACTTAGTCACTTTCTCGCTGTTCAGAAAAAAGTGTGATCAGTAATGGTCTTTGACCAAAATCTAGTCTCACATTAAAGAATGAATTAAGCAGCAGCTTATAGTGTTACGTGATGTCATTTATACAGTGTGTGCGAGTTGTAGGAAACTATAAACTAAAAATACTTATTAGGGGCTCTTATCATTCCATTCGCATATGTGCAGTAGAAAAAATAAAGGTACAAAGATCTCTCTGTGCACTGTAATTACTTTTTTCTTCACTGTCCACACGGGACCAACACATAAAAGGTTGTCGTAAGTTTCTAGGGTCATCAGTGCTGGTTGTTGAAACATTTTTAGATAGTTGATACACGTAAATATGGTTCGTCTTCGGATGTAATATAATGTTTATTTTATCGTTCGATTAGCTAATTTCGACTAAGCGTCATTGTCAAGTACATTTGTAACATCTGTGTTTCATGTGCTTGACAATGACGTTTATTCTAAATTACCAAATCGCACGATTAAATGAACGTCACATTACTGCCTGTTACGAACCATGTCTACGTTTATTAAGCATCTGGAAGCTGTGGATCTCCACAAACGTAATATTTTCAGACAGGCTTTCGTTGGATACATGGCGTCTACCTTCTTGCGTCTCCTAGTTCATACTCTTCAACTTCTCCATGGTGAAACTTCCTGGCAGATTGAAACTGTGTGCCCGACCGAGACTCGAACTCGGGACCTTTGCCTTTCGCGGGCAAGTGCTCTACCAACTGAGCTACCGAAGCACGACTCACGCCCGGTACTCACAGCTTTACTTCTGCCAGTACCTCGTCTCCTACCTTCCAAACTTTACAGAAGCTCTCCTGCGAACCTTGCAGAACTAGTACTCCTGAAAGAAAGGATATTGCGGAGACATGGCTTAGCCACAGCCTGGGGGATGTTTCCAGAATGAGATTTTCACTCTGCAGCGGAGTGTGCGCTGATATGAAACTTCCTGGCAGATTAAAACTGTGTGCTCTGTCACGTAGCAAAGAAGCCTGTCACCATATGCATTGCCCTTCTCTACGTACGTTCTGTATCCACTGATAGTCTTATTTGTTATGGGTCACATACACTCACATAATATTCTATGATGTTCCCACTGCTGCTTTTGTAGTCCTAGCAACCATCGAAGTCTTCTACCCAGTTTACCTATGACTAATCCAATGATTCTTTTCTCATTTCATTACAAATGATAGTACCTAGGTATTTGTAGGAGTTAAGTGTAAATCGTAAGCTTCATGCCCTTAAGGAACGAGTGCTGGCTTGTTGTACATACCTTAATTCGCAGTTGTTCGATGGAATATTGTATCGAATAAGTATTTATTCAGCAAAACGATCATTAATAGCTCAGCACAATGAATGTAATGTGTGTCTTTTACCTCGACCACATAATATATCTTTTAATTCAGAAGGAAAATAAAAATATATGTAAACCAAAAATTGTTTAGCGACCTGCAGGACATTAACAAGATGACCACCTTTCTTATAACTTGTTCGTTACAAAAACATGAACTACAATACTTGTTTCTTTAAACAGTGCATAAATTTTTTTATTAGTAATCTATCACCTGTCCTTAAGATCTATTCAAAAACGTATCGCAGTGTACCATTCACGTTATTGGAAACGTAACACAACACTGACATTCACTCGCTAATACTAGCCCACATTGCGGGTACCCGAGGTAACATGACTAGCCGAAGACAATGAAAATTTGTGCCGGACCGAGACACCAACACAGATATCCCGCTTATTACGAGCGGTCGCCTTACCATTTAGCATTATGTGGCTTATGGTTGTTAATATTCGCAACTGCAAATGCATTTTTTTTTACTCCATAACGGCTGTAGTCACCGCATTGCCTGTTCCTCCAGACATGCGTGCTTGTGCGTAGGAACTTGGCATCGTAATTCGGAATAACACAGGCTCTTCAATATCGAATGAAAGTATTTCCCGCGAAGTAAGAGCGCTTCCGCCTCTAGTAGGTTTGATTTCCGCATCATCCCACAATTAGATTTAACTGATGGTTACAGAAGCCCTCCCCGCTAGGCGCGCGATCTAACGCGCCACTTCCCGAGCGGGAAGGCGTGCCAGTCCCCGGCATGAATCCGCCCCGTGGATTAGTGTCGAGGTCCGGTGTGCCGGCCAACCTGTGGATGGTTTTTAAGGCGGTTTCCCATCTCCCTCGGCGAATGCGGGCTGGTTCCTCATATTCCGCCTCTGTTACACTATGCCGACGAAGCACTGTCTCCACATACGCATGCACCATAATTACTCTAACACGGAAACATTTGGGGTTACACTCGTCTGGTATGAGACGTACCCGGGGGAGTCCACTGGGGACCGAGCCGCACAATAACCCTGCGTTCGGTGTGGGGTGGCGGTGGGATGGGTAGATTGCTGTGGCCTGTTGTAGGTTGCGAACCACTGAGGGCTACGGCGGGACGGCGACGCAATGCTTACAAAGGATATTAACTTGAAGTTATCTGCAAAAACAGTAACCGGTATTAGGAGAGCTATTTGTTACACTTTATTATTGACAGATTATTCCTGTAAGATCGTTGCTAGAGAGTACGCACATAGAATACTTTGCTTTGCTCCAAAGCGTTATTACACAAAGGAAACTAAAATGCTAAAGTTTGTAATCTCATTACGTATTTGTAGCCATAGTCTCACTATAAGAGGACTTTTTTAGACGCAGATATAAAGTGTAAGGTATCCATAAATTATTACAGATAAACAACAGCTAGTAGCTTAATGACAAACAAATGGTTCAAACGGCTCTGAGTACTATGGGACTTAACTTCTGAGGTCGTCAGTCCCTACTTAAACCTAACTAACCTAAGGACATCACACACATCCATGCCCGAGGCAGGATTCGAACCTGCGACCGTAGCGGTGCGCGGTTCCAGACTGTAGCGCCTAGAACCGCTCGGCCACACCGGCCGGCGCTTAATGACAATTATAATGACCGGTGTTGCTGCGTCTCCCGTCAGATTTCAGGTATGTTCGTTATTAGTTTTCTAGCAGCCAGCAGGAGGAGTCACCGCCGCCGGGATTCATTGTCATTTGTTTCATGTGTATGAGAATTGGGTTATGAGTGATGACGTTGCGAGGGAGTGGTGCAGAAAACTCATGGTTGATTGTAAAGATGTGCGGCCTTGACATTTCTTCAGCTTTGCCATGGCGAGAGGGAGGAATTTCCGAAGAATAGTGAGTAGAGACAATACGTAGAGTTCAGTACGTCAACCCGAGAACTAAGGAACAGTGTAAATACTGGAATCTCACTCATTCTCCCAATAAGTTTAAAAAATTTCAAGCAGAAATTCTCAAACCGTAAAATTTCGTTTACATTTTTTATGTTCCTAAAGGAATGTTGACATGTGAATTCGTGAGATTAACGCCTCAGAAAACTGATATCGAAGATTAATTTTGAGGCTTTTCGGAATCTCCGAAGGACGATATACGACAAACGGCGCAGAATGGTTGCCGAAGGACTCATTCTTCTTCAGGACAATGCCCTTCTCCTTACTCGAATAGAACATTTGAAAATCTCAGACTTTTTGGGTGGAAGATTTTTCAGCATCCTTCCTATAGTCCGGAATTTGCACGAAGCGACTTTTATCTCTTCCTCATGAAGGAGGTCTGGCTGACAACTCAGCACTTCACGGCCGACGGTGAGCTTAAGGATTCTGTCAGCTAATGGCTGAGGCACCGGGCGACACCATTCTTCGATCAAGGAATAAAGAAGCTGGTATCATTGTGCGACAAGATTTCTCAATTTCTATGTACATTGCTTCTTGTAACAGCTATTCGGACGTTAATTTATGAACAACTCTCGTAGTAATGGAAACATTTCATTTCTTTATCATCAGCAGAAAAAGGAAAATAAATTTTACATTTGAGGTGTCGTTCAGAACTTGTATATCGCATCCGTTTCAGCAAGGAGAAAAGTAATGGTACATGTCTCAGAATACATTACTTACACTTTCTTAGAAAGAGTACAAAACATTGAAGTTCAGCAACTGAGCATCTGCTTTGAGTTTTACTTCCTTCTAGACAAGATAGAGGAATTCAGACTTTTTGACCAGGGCCCTTTTCATGCTAGAAAGTGTTAATGTTGTTGTGAGCGATTTTAATTGTTTTGTACATCATTAACGCGTAATTTGTAAATTATAGGAGGTGAAATAATTAATGACTCATGAGAGACGCGCATTCCATAGTTCCCCAACCTAAAGTAAGTTTCATTTTCGTACCAGAGGTTATCAAACAGATCTACAGCATTTTGATACTCCGAAAAAATAGGGATCTCATGAAAATTCATGTGTAACTTAACTATAGCCTTCTTTTCTGATAATTGTATGATGTTTATGATCAATCATTTACTGATCAGACCTCAAATTTATTTAAATACATCTTTTGAGCAACAATTACACATTTTATAATGAAAGGAGGCATGCAGATGTGTATTTCTTCTTAGTTAATTCGTTGTTTCTTGATTCAAGGACTGTTTTACAGTAATATGAAATACGTCAGATTTTTACAACAACAAAACACAAAGGAAAGTCTACACTTAATCTTATTTAGCAGCTCAAGTTTTATACCTGTACGCATGTATTTATCCTCAGGTCTGGTTTAAAGGGAATTTTTTTTGTATACAGACACGCATGTGACAGCTTATTGGGGACTCCCCATTCAGAATAACGTTTCATTTCTATACAACACACTATTGGATGAGAAATTAGTTGATAATGACGAAACTAATGTAATGGTATTCACCTACACCTCGTCACTAGTAACGGCAGACATTGCACATAGTCCGTACGCTACACATACGGACACACACAGGCAGAGTGTCCATGACAATAACATTTCCTGTTCTTGCATTACTTCTACTTCCTCATTTGTCTGTCTGAGAAGTTGAATTAATGGCTGCTACTCAATCCACTATTTCAAAAACTCATTTGCAAACAGAAATGGTCGGGAAGAGACAAATAAATTTTGCTTGTGGATAAAGACACATGCTGTCTACAGGTAGAACATATTAGCTACTTATTAACTACACAGAAGAACTTGTAACTAAAGACTACTGTAGCCTTCAAATACCTCCATCTCCACGATTTGCGAGCACACAAACATCACATGAAGTGTTGTGTGCATAAAATCGTCTTTTCACTACCTTCTTTCCTATTTTAGCATCTGTCCTAATGCTGCGCTATAGGCTACTGTTTATTTGTTCCATTTGGACAATTCTTCTCAGCACTGGTGGGAGCACAGCATATAACAGAATCCGCTCGATTGCCTTGTCTCCTCTGTTGTACTGTGTGGTAAATTTTGTAACATTTATAGGTGCTAGGGGTACTGGACACACCGACTTGTTGTTCGTAGCGAAAATTACATCAGGTTCAAAATGGTTCAAATGGCTCTAAGCACTATGGGACTTAGCATCTGTGGTCATCGGTCCCCTAGAACTTAGAACTACTTAAACCTAACTAGCCTAAGGACACACACACATCCATGCCTGAGGCAGGTTTCGAACCTGCGACCGTAGCGGTCACGCGGTTCCAGACTGAAGCGCCTAGAACCGCACGGCCACACCGGCCGGCAGTACGTCAGGACGAACATGTTTGAATAGTTTGCACAACGAAACTTTTCTCTAAATCTAACTGAAAATCCAAAGAGATTCTGGTTCTATGTGATGTGTACTAACGGTAAGATACAATCAATACTTTCACTCCGTGATGACAATGGTAATGTTACCAACGAAAGTGCCACTAAAGCAGAGTTACTAAAGATGGTTTTCCGAAATACCTGCAGTGAAGAATTTATAGTATATATCCCGGAACTCGTATCAAGAACGGAAGCGACGTGAGACTCTGAAGCAGACAGCATCTGTGTAGCGAAGCGATATAAGTCAGGTAGTAAAAGGAAGTCTTCCGATCCAGACACCACTTCGGTAATTTTAGACGTACGCTGATGAAATAGCTTCATTTTCTTGCTAAACATATTCAGCTGTTCGCTCGACTAAAGATCCGTACCTTTAAACTGTAAAGTTTCAAGGATCACAACAACGCACAAGAAAGTAAATTGCAGCAATCCGCCGAATTACGGTTCCACGTCTTCGACGTAGATTTTGGGTGGGATTTTGGAACATATACTGTGTTGCAGCATTATGAAATACCTCAAACACAGCAATCAACCGAGAATCAACCAGCACTGATTCAGAAAGCATTATTCTTGTGAAACACAACTGGAACTATTTTCTCATGAAGCAATGATTGCACGCCTGTGGAATACCGTCTTAGCTGTGCGAGAAAATTCGTGATTTCGTGTTAAAAGCATCACAGTTCGTAGTAAATGACGGGAGGTCATCTACTGAAGGCGGAGTGATATAGTTACGGCGTTCCCCAGATAACCGTTATAGCTTCTCTGCTGTTCTTAATCTATAGACACGATTTAGGAGACAGTCTAAGCAGTCATATTACACTGTTTACAGATGATGCTGTCGTCTACCGTCTAGTGAAGACATCAGAAAATCAAACTGAATTGCAGAACGATGTAGACATCTATAAATTGTGAATAAAGGCTATTCACCCTAACCAATAAAAAGTTTTAGATCCTCGTGATGAGTTGTAAAACACATTTCGTTAAACTTTGGTTACAGGATGTATGACATAAATTTAAAAGTTACCGAATTTAAATGCCTGCGGTTTGTCAATACGAAGAACCCCCGTTAGAATCGTAACATAGTAACTGTTGCAGCGAAACCGTTTTATTGGCAGAACACTTATAAGATACGATATTCTAATGAAGAGACAATGTCTGTTCTCTTCTGAAGCACTGCTTCGCAATATGGGACGGTTAGCAGATAGGATTGAGGAAAGACATCGAAAAGAGTTAGAGGGGCAGCTCGTTTTTTACTATCGCGAATAGGTGAGAGAATGTCACGGATATAATAAGTAAGTTGTGGTTGCAGTCAGTAGAACAAATGCATTTTTCGTTACAGGAGGCCTTTCCACGAAATGTCAGTCGCTAACTACACACTAAGACAAAAAAGAAATGGTGCACCATGAGCGAATTATTCGGCGCAAATCGGTAGATCTGATGTACGTATACAGAGAAATTGGTGATTACAATTTCAGAAAAGTTGGGTGACGCCTTAAAGAGAAAGAGCTTCCCAAATTGAGCGTGTCAGTAACGCCTTGGTCTATCTCTGGATGTTATGCAAACACTTATTCTGCTTGACATTGATTGACAGAGTTGTTGGATGTCCTCATAAGGGATATCGTGCCAAATTCTGTCCATTTGGCACGTTAGGTTGCAAAAATCCTTAGCTAGTCGGAGGCCTAGCGCCATAATACTCCAAACATTCTCAACTGGGGAGAGACCTGAAGATCTTGCTGGCAAGATAGGCTTTGTCAAGCACGAATAGCAGAAACTTTTGCTGTGTGCGGGCAGCCATCATCTTGCTGGAGTATAAGTCTAGATGGCTTACCATGATGGGCAACGAAACGGGGCGTAGAATACCGACGACAGAGCCATGTGGTTTTAGGGTGCCGCAGGCGACATCTAAAGGGTTCCAGCTATGAAAATAAATGGCGCCACAGAGCATCACCCCTAGTAGTCGGGCTGCATGGCGGACGAAAGTCAAGGTGGTATGCCATGACTGTGTTGGGAGTCCCCAGGAACGTCTTCTCTGGTCATCGAGGCTCACTTCGAATCAGGACTCATTACTGAAGACAGTGCTACTCCAGTCAGTGACACTCCAGGACGAAGACTGTCTGGAGACGCTGGGGACAGCGGCGGGATACCAACCTACCTGTCGCTCGCCATGTGGCCTGACAACCAGGAACCCTTTGGTTGTCATCTACGGGACTCTTACAGCACAGCAGTATGCCGACGATATTCTAAGACGACCGGGGTGGCCGAGCGGTTCTAGGCGCTACAGTCTGGAACCGCTACGGTCGCAGGTTCGAATCCTGCCTCGGGCATTGATGTGTGTGATGTCCTTAGGTTAGTTAGGTTTAAGTAGTTCTAAGTTCTAGGGGACTGATGACCTCAGAAGTTAAGTCCCATAGTGCTCAGAGCCATTTTAACCATTTGAACCGGTCCGTAGCCCTTCATGAGAAGCCGTCCTGCGCTTACATTTCAGCTAGATAAAGCCCACCGTGGCGTAGGAGGGTTTCTACTGCTTGTCCTCGTTCTTGGCCAACCCTATCTCGGCCAGTAAGGTCGCCAGATTTCTCGTCAACTGAGAACGCTTGGAGAATTATGGGCAGGGTCGGGATTTTGACTATCTAACGCACCAATTACACAGAATCTGGCATGATATCCTTCAGGAGGTTCAAAAATGGTTCAAATGGCTCTGAGCACTATGGGACTCAACTGCTGAGGTCATTAGTCTCCTAGAACTTAGAACTAGTTAAACCTAACTAACCTAAGGACATCACAAACATCCATGCCCGAGGCAGGATTCGAACCTGCGACCGTAGCGGTCTTGCGGTTCCAGACTGCAGCGCCTTTAACCGCACGGCCACTTCGGCCGGCTTCAGGAGGTCATCCAACAACTCTATAAATCAATGCCAAGGGTAATATCTGCTTGCTAAAGGCCTAGAGTCAGACCAACGCGTTATTCACTTGTTCAGTTTGTTAAGCTCTCTCTTTTGAATAAATCATACAATTTTTCGGAAGCTGCAATAATTTTTTATGAGTTGCTCCATTACGTCTTGGAAGAAAAATTTCATGTCTATGGTTGAATAACAAGTGCACAGTTTCTGTTCCACTGATTTTTGTTTATTTCAAATTAGTTTTCTGCCTGTTAGGGCATCTTTAGACGGTAGCCAGTTGTTACCTGATGATAGCCTAGTAAGCCGAAACTTGTCTGAAGTAAACAAAAGTCTGTAAAATAAAAACAGTGCACTTGTCACTCAACCTTAAGAAAATGTCATCATTTGTTCGTCCGTATATGTGCATCACATCTACCCGTTTCCGTGCTGTTCGAGTAATTTCTTCGTGGTGCGTCGTTTCTTTTTTTTCTAGGGCGTATTTTCTTCGAAGGCCAAAACATCTTGTCGTCTCCCATTGCGGCGGCGCGGTTCTTTCCGTCCCTTTACGAAGGACCTGCACCTACCTGTGAACATCGTCTCAGCAAATCATCAGTAGGATGCTGAGTGAAACCTACTGTACTTCGGCGTGAACCAGGCTGCAATTTAAGTCATTAATCTACGTTTCTGGAGAATGTTTTCACACAAATGAAAGTTTGGAAATTTTGTCCTCAATTAATGTATTCTGAAACTTAGGTGAACAAGTATCGCCAAGCTCGTGCTAGTCTTAACACAGTCACTCACAATCCCTTTCACTCGCGTTAGCAAGTTTATGGTGTAGCATTTCACGGAAACGTAATAGCTACAAAAATACTGATTGTTTTTGATTGATAATGCTCGCCAAATATTAAGCCTCTCGGTACCAAATGCAGTAACAGTTTTTAGCCACCGACCTGCTCAGTACGCCACGCGGAATATATGTCTTTTCTCGTCACAAAATTCACTTAAAATTTCCGAAATTTCTACACACCCATCGGGATCATTATGCCGTCACTTTACAACTCTTTTGATGTATGGAACACTGCTGGATCCGGCAACTTCTCATTTCCATCGGAACTACCACTACACACGTCCGACCTGTTTCACGGCTAGGCTCCGACTCTCCTCTGGGATACTCCAACTCTTCTCTACCAGCAGAGAAAGGCGCACGAAGTATATTGCTTTACCATTGGTCAGTTTATCAACAGCCAATAGCAAAACAACATTCTCCCGCGTCAGTCCGCGCTTTTCATCCATAACCACTCGCAAAATAGTAAACCTAACGACTGCACTTTTTACCGACGTAATTATCTAATATGCTGAAGTTTTGTTTATGCACAAAGTTATTTACTGTTGTTATTTATACCTGAATTAACTTTCCTTTTACCGTAAACTTACTTTACAAATCTATTCTACAGAAGTCCCCTTTGTCCACATCCATACTTCTTCAAAATGTTCCCACAGTAAATCCCACTACATAACTCGTTAAACAATTATCTGTATATTAAACTTAAACCACACTCACGCATCATTCTTACTGCTAAAACACATTTATAACATTTTACATAAACAAAAAGACATAATAACCCTTTATGAAAATACTAGAACAGTTTATGAAAAACATTCTATTACTTTAGTGCACTCTAGTGGGCAGAATGGAAACTAAAATCACAGTCCCCCTATCCAGAATTGTCCTCTATTGGCTGATACGTAAACTACGTGCGCGTCCAGTCTGGCGTCACCATCTGTCACTATCCAGCTCTGAGACACATCTCGCACTCAACCGCCTCCAAGGCAGGATCGTTATATGGCGCTACGCCTCACCATCTACACAAGAAGAAACGTCCATCTTAATAAAATAAATCAGAGCTCAGGCACAAGGGTTAGCTGTTCCTATTTCTTATGCGTTGTACGAGAGCGGAACGGTCGTGAGGTCTGACGCTTAAGTACCTGTTGCATTGTAATCGTGTAGATGTAGACGTATGCACGTACGTTGCTGCTGCTGCCGCTGGGCTACTGCTGGGGCTCCTACGTTGTCGCGGCCTTTGTTCACCTTGTGTGGCTGTTGTCGGCGCATTTACAGGAGCAGCCACATACGCGCGCCGCGCCTTCCGTCGTGTATTAACTGTACTGTGCTTTACTCAGTCCTGACGCTGTGCTTTGCCGGCAGCTTCGACGCTCGCACGTCGCCCCTGGCGGGCGCGGTGCGCTGGCAGGACGAGCGCGCACTCAGCCAGCGTGCCGTCTTCCTCTACAAGCGCCCGTCGGCGCTCGTCATAGAGAACGTGCGCGAGGCGGACGCCGCCGTCTACCGCTGCCGCGTCGACTTCCGCCGATCGCCTACCAGGAACTACAAGATCAACTTCACCGTCATCGGTAAGCCTTCCTCCAACGCTCAGTTTTTCCCATACGGCAAACAGAGGAAATTTTTATAATGTTGTTGTTGTTGTTGTTGTGGTCTTCAGTCCAGAGACTGGTTTGATGCAGCTCTCCATGCTACTCTATCCTGTGCAAGCTTCTTCATCGCCCAGTACCTTTTGCAACCTACATCCTTCTGAATCTGTTTAGTGTATTCCTCTCTCGGTCTCCCATTACGATTTTTACGCTCCACTCTGCCCTCCAGTACTAAATTGGTGATCCCTTGATGCATCAAAATATGCCCTACCAATCGATCCCTTCTTCTAGACAAGTTGTTCCACAAACTCCTCTTCTCCCCAATTCCGTTCAATAACTCCTCATTAGTTATGTGATCTACCCATCTAATCTTCAGCATTCTTCTGTAATACCACATTTCGAAAGCTTCTATTCTCTTCTTGTCTAAGCTATCTATCGTCCACGTGCCACTTCCATACATGGCTACACTCCATACAAATACTTTCAAAAGAAAAAAATGGCTCTGAGCACTATGGGACTTACCTGCTGAAGTCGTCAGTCCCCTAGAACTTAGAACTACTTAGACCTAACTAAACTTAGGACATGACCTACATCGATCCCCGAGGCAGGATTCGAACCTGCGACCGTAGAGGTCGCGCGGTTCGAGATTGTAGGGCCCAGAACCGCTCGGCCACTCCGGCCGGCTTTCAGAAAAGACTTCCTGACACTTACATCTATACTCGATGTTAACAAATTTCTCTTATTCATTATTAAATCTACTCCTGCATTACCCCTATTTGATTTTGTATCTATAACCCTGTATTCACATAACCAGAAGCCTTGTTCCTCCTGCCACTGAACTTCACTAATTCCAACTATATCTTACTTTAACCTGTCCATTTCCCTTTTTAAATTTTCTAACCTACCTCGCCGATTAAGGGATCTGACATTCCACGCTCCGATCCGCAGAACGCCAGTTTTCTTTCTCCTGATAACAACGTCCTCCGGAGTAGTCCCCACCCGGAGATCCGAATGGGGGACTATTTTACCTCCGGAATATTTTACCCAAGAGGACGCCACCATCATTTAACCATACATTAAAGATGGATGCCCACGGGAAAAATTACGGCCGTAGTTTCCCCTTCCTTTCAGCCGTTCGCAGTACCACCACAAGAAGGCTGTTTTGGTTAGTGTTACAAGGCCAGCTTAGTCAATCATCCAAACTGTTGCCCCTGCGACTACTGAAAAGGCTGCTGCCCCTCTTCAGGAACCACACATTTGTGTGGTCTCTCAATACATACCTCTCCGTTTAGATTAGATTAGATTAGATTACATTAATACTTGTTCCATAGATCATGAATAGGACAGTTCGTAATGATGTGGAACGTGTCAGGTTAATAAAAGGTGTCTATACAAGATATTACATTAGACAAAATATTACATGACACACAACTCCGTGGTGGTTGCACCTACGGTACGGCTATTTGTATTGCTGAGGCACGCAAGCCTCCCCACCAACGGCAAGGTCCATGGTTCACTGGGGGGTTTATGTTGTTAAGTACATGAAAAATTTAGAGCACATCGTAAGGTCGTATCTTCAACACACTGATTTAATTTAGTTTGAAATTTGCAACTTTTATTACAGTCTTCAATAATACACGCACACAAATTATTATATCATGTAAGGCTACACTAATGTATTGGTGTTCTACAGAGATAATAGTGAAAACTCGCAATTAATACCTGTAACTGAAAAAACTGACAATGAAGTAACTACATATTTGTTACTAAAATAAAGAGCAACACCAGTTTGAGTAAAAACTGACAAATAACATTATTACAGTCTCTGTTAATTGTCAGGAAGTCTGTCAATGAAGGATCTTTCCTCTGGGTCACAAAATGATCTGAAGCAGTGTTTCCCAACCTTTCTTAGACCATTATCTGCGAATGCAATCAGGTATTAGACAGTCCCCCCACTCCCCCACCCCACCATCCCCCTACCACCAATCTCCCCACCGTCACAGTTTTACATCACAATGAAAAAGAGCTTTCTTTGAACATTTTTGTTTTAAAAATAGTAGAAGATGAATGATATTTTGTTTTGTGGGTGTTTTATTGCTTCACAAACTAATGATACAATGAGACAACTGGTATTGCTTATGTCTAACAACCATTTTTCTATCTGAGTTGTTTTCAGTAAACCGTGCTCTAGATCCATTCAGTTACTTGTTTTAACAATAATGTTGTTATCAGTCCTCGATTTTGCCATTTCTTGTTTTAATTTTCATTGCTATTACACTTCAAAATCTACTCTCACATCTATAGATCTTGAATCCCACATTTCTTTCCCACGTACCATGTGTTGTGTGTCCAGGGGTAGAAGAGATATATAGACAGACAGAGAGAATATGATGAAGCAATTCCCACTGCATTTCGGGTACTAACCACTTCTTCCCCTCAGGTAAGAAAGCTAACTAGCAACAGTGAGGGTAAGTACTTGTCACAAGTGCGCTACTACTTTCCCTAGTGGCACTTGGTTCACTTTCACCTCCATTTAAAATGAACCAAGTTACTGTTGGTAAATCATTTGATTTCTGGCTACCTTAATTATGAACTAGCAGAAATTGGAAGACTTCAGCCTGTAGTATCATCTAACACAGCCACACATCGATCAAGACGCATCCAACACATGGCTAAGAAAAGGCAATATATACAGTGAGACAGAAGGATTCATGATTGCAATACAGGATCAAACAATAAACACCATAAATTACAGCAAGCATATTATTAAAGATCCCAATACCACAACAGATAAATGCAGACTTTGCAAACAACAAATAGAAACAGTAGATCACATCACAAGCGGATATGCAATACTAGCAAATACAGAATACACCAGAAGACATGACAATGTAGCAAAAATAGTACATCAACAACTTGCCATACAACAGAAACTAATAAAGCAACACGTTCCCACATACAAGTATGCACCACAAAATGTACTGGAGAATGATAAATACAAATTATACTGGAACAGAACCATTATAACAGATAAAACAACACCACATAACAAACCTGACGTCATAATCACCAATAAAAAGTAGAAATTAACACAGCTAATCGAAATATTCATACCTAATACAACAAATATACAGCAGAAATAGGAAAAAAAATGAAAAATACACCCAACTGGCTGAGGAAGTCAAGGACATGTGGCATCAGGATAAAGTTGACATTATAGCAATTATACTATCAACTACGGGAGTCATACCACACAATATCCACCAGTACATGAATGCAATACAGCTACACCCAAACGGATATATACAACTACAGAAATCTGTAATAATTGGTACATATTCAATTACCCGAAAGTTCCTAAATGCAGTGTAACATATACCGTATGGATAAAAGGAAGTCACGCTTGATCAAGGTCCGCGTCACTTTCCATTTTTAACCATACATAACGTCTGACAAAGGAAAGAAATAATAATAATGATAATAATAATAATAATAATAATAATAATAATAATAATGTTTACAGCACCAGAAAAGCCTTGTAAACATGGGCTCTACCTTAATAGCTATAATTACTTCTTCATCTTCCATACTATGAAACAAATCTCTTCTACTGCAAGCTCTTTGTATCCCGTGTTTTGGGAGGAGGCAATATGGTCCAAAATAAGAAACAACTGTTCAAGACACATGGCCTATAGAATTCTTAACTTAAGCATTTTGGGCACCTGTTCAGTAGGAGAGATGTCTTTCAGACTAGCAAAGAAGAACCAGTGCTCATAGTTTATAAATTATGCACTTTTCAGCCCGCGTTTTCTGGACATTTTTCTTGTTTTGATCCTTACTGTCACCTCTCAAAACATGGAAAGAAAAGAGCTTGCAGTAGAAGAAATGCGTTTCACATCATCGAAGATGAAGGAGTACTGATAGGTCTTAAGCTATACATATTTTTTGCTTCAAAAAATGGCTCTGAGCACTATGGGACTTAACTTCTGAGGTCATCAGTCCCCTAGAACTAAGAACTACTTAAACCTAACTAACCTAAGGACACCACACACATCCATGCCCAAGGCAGGATTCGAACCTGCGACCGTAGCGGTTGTGCGGTTCCAGACTGTAGCGCCTAGAACCGCTCGGCCACCCAGGCCGGCTTTTGCTTCAAGTTTTTGTTTCTGTCATATCCCTGAATACTGACCATTCCTCCTGGGACAACCCGCATATTGTTGTGCTTTCAATTAGTTTATTTATCTGTTCAGAAGTGAGCAACGATTAAATTTCTGGTATATTGCAGGAACTGTCTACAACAGGGAGGTTTTCATGACGTACTTAGCATTTGTTACATGTATGTCTCACTTTTACAATGATCACTGTATCGGACAAAGCACAAAATATTTGTGTAGTAGGTTGGACAATGTGAGAAACCTGTAATCTCCATAATGTTACAAACTGAGAAAAATTAATTATTGATAACTTACATAGTCAGTATTAGTATTAGAAAGTTGTGATAGTAGTAAAGATCTTTTACAACTAATTTGGATTCATGACTGAATCACAATCAAATCGTTTTGCTTTTATCCCTTAGAGCGTTTCATTTTACTCTTCACGAATTACCTCCAGGTCGGGAATCGCGGATCTAAAGGCTAGTATATCAGTAAATTTTGCTGCAGAGATTGGATGCAAAGCTAAAATAGACGTTACAAATTAAAAACCTCCATATTCCCAGCATGTTTGGGAAAGTTGAACACCTTCCTGTACATGCGCTTACGTTTATAAGATGTCTCTGGAAGAACAAACTCACTGATATTTCTGGTAAGTGTAGAGTTTCTCTTGGAACATTTACAACAGCTCTTCCCCAATGGCCATTGTAACAGTCTCTCTGTTCCATGAATCTTTGATGTTCAGTGGAGACGACAAGTTCCCTTATAGGTCTTGTTTTAAAAGGGCAAGCTTTTCTGAACAAGAAAGTAAAAAACTAGACCCATTGACGAATTTGGTTGGTCGATTTCGATTACATGGAAAGGGAAAGGATTGTTTCAGGCACTCCTTAAATGATCTGGCGTTTTAGCTGCAAATTTCTCAGTAATGATTGCCCACAACTGGAAATAGTTCTTTCACACAATCTAGGCGTTTGGCATGATGTACTACAAAGCGGAGAAATCTGAAAGCAGTCAATTTCTTGTTCTGTCCATGTGCAGAATAACAGAACGTTGTCAACCGTTTAAACTCTTCGCAAACCTCACAGAATATAAAATGATGTGAAACAGAACACACTTCATCCGCCCGCGGCTTTGTGCAGCCGTCTCTGGGTATGTATAGAGTACCTATATCCACTAGACAAAATTTGTGTATTGAAGGAGAAGAGTGAAAGCAGACTGCGATAACATGCGTCTTTAGCCGATAATTTAGTTGTGGATAAATTCTTTTGCCCATTCATCATCACTGCATTCCCATTAAAACCTTTCTTGGAAGTGAGCCTCGCAAATGTTTATCTGCATAAAACCATTCAGTGTTTTTATGATGCAGTTTGCTTTGAATGCCTAAGTAAACCACTGAGCTTCAGTTTCCTTTCGCTGTGTACAATCTTTGTTAAGTGAATCTACTTTTGACTTTCCATCTTAAACTCGGCTGCATAAGTGTCGCATGTGCAGCAAGTATCCGTGAGAGGATATCAAAAACTTACGTTCAATTTGAAACAATATTTTCCTGTAGCTTTCATATGGTACTAGGCTACTAGGAGTATCCATAAAAACAGCATGCATTTTCTTAACTAATAGCCTATCTGGCAAGTACAATTTTAGTGAATCATGTATACTACAATAGCTCAGTGTTATTTTACAGGAATGTATAAGATCCTTAGAAGAACGCAGTGCTAATTCTGAATGCTTTCGTGACCGATCTGTACGTTTCCCGTGTGCAACCTGGGATGCACCAGCCTTTAGAATTTTTTGTAAGATATCTAGCCGTTAGTAATACTGAAAATGGACAGAAATTCTTTATAATGTAACTTATTTCAACTATACGACCGTTGTGAGATTATAACCTTATGCCTGTAACTTTGATCAAGAAACTGTGGTTTAAGTTCCGTTTTCCTAGACGTCCTTTGAGCAACTGGCATAATGTCTATAAGACCAAACAAGTACTGAGCAGATTAAAGTCATGAAGAAGCCTTTCTCTGCTTGATAGGTTCCCGGGAATTACGCCGGATAATGTTGTAGAAACCGCACAATATTTCAGCGAGACGACTGCCCGCCATCTTCAGACCTCGCCCATCAAGAAGTTCATCAGTGCCGTTGAACAAGTTGTTTTAAAACTTCCGAATGAAGCTGCTGAAGAAATAAGGCGAGAGGCTTGCAGATCAATAACCAGGATGCCTGCACCCAAGCAGAACGTCACCATTGAAGAAAGAAGAGCGCTCCGATCTTTAAAAGAAGACAATTTTATACTAATTTTGCCAGCTGACAAAGGTAACGCCACTGTTCTTCTGCCTGCTACATCTTATTTTGGCAAGACTTACTACAGGATACAGCGTATCGTCGTCTCCAGAAAGATCCGACGGATGCCTTACAACGGAAGACGTCCGCTCTCCTCAGATCCAGCCAACTTCCCGACCATCTGAAGAAGAGTTTAAGAGAACGAGCACCAGTTCCACCAAGACTTTATAGCCTGCGAAAGATACATAAGGGAAATGTTCCGCTTCGCCCTATTGTCAGTAATATAGGTGCCCCAACATACCACCTAGCTAAACATCTGGCTTCTCTTCTGAGTCCCATGGAGGGGAAATGTGAAGACCATATTCGAAACTCAGAAGATTTTACACGGTGACTGAAGAACCTGTGCCTTGAATCTATCGACTTATTAGTGAGTCTCGATGTGGTTTCTTTGTTCACACGAGTGCCTCTGATGGACTCATTACAACTCATAGGAGCTAAGCTGGAAGAGGACATCTTACACCTTTCCAAACACGTGCTTACCTCGACTTACTTTTTATTTAACGACCAGTATCTTGAGCAGACTGACAGTGTTGCTATGGGTAGCCTTCTGTCTCCCATAGTAGCTAATCTTTTTATGGGAGATTTCAAGGACAAAGCACTTCAGACGGCGGTTTTGAAACCCAAATGTTTTTGGAGATATGTAGATGATACGTTTGTGGTATGGCCGCATGGGACAGCAACGCTTCCTTCTTTTCTGGAACATCTGAACTCCCTCCATCCAAACATCTGTTTCACCATGGAGGTAGAGAAAGATGGTGAGCTCCCATTTCTGGATGTTTTGGTTCGTAGAAAAGGAGACGGCTCCTTGGGTCACACTGTGTTCCGGAAGCCTATGCACACAGACTTGTATTTACAAGCAACGAGCTGTCATCATCCCTCACAGCACAGTGGTGTATTACGGACGCTAGTACATAGAGCTAGAGCTATCTCAGATCAGGACACCTTATCGGCACAGCTTAGCCATCTCCGCTCTGTACCCAGAACGGGTACTCCGAGAAGCAGATCCGGAATACATTTCGACCAGCACGCTCCAAACCTCAAGAACAGCCTGAAGAAGCAGAGAACACCACGGGGTTGGTTTTTCTGCCGTATGTCGGTGGTGTGTCTTTTAAGAAGGGCAGAATTTTCAAGGAATACCGGAGTAAATATGCTTTCCGGCGCCCAGCACAAATGCAGTCAATGCTGGGCTCTGTTAAAGACAACCTCGGCCTGAGGAGACCAGGAATATATAAAACCCCGTGCCACTGTGGGAAGTCTTATATTGGACAGACGTGTCGTACGGTAAAGACAGATGCGACGAACATAAACGTCACACGAGGTTGGGTCAGCCAGAGAAATCTGCGGTTGCTGAACACTGCCTTGACACGGGACACGGTATGAATTATGAAGAAACCAAGATCCTCTCGTATGCTTCCACATTCTGGGACTCCATCATCAAAGAGGCGGTCGAAATACGTATAAGAAGAAACCAAGATCCTCTCGTATGCTTCCACATATTTGGACTCCATCATCAAAGAGGCGGTCGAAATACGTATAAGCAGTGACCTAATAAACAGAGACACGGGGTTTCACCTGAGCAAAGCCTGGGAGCCAGCCTTGGTGGCACTAAGGAATCGTCAGCCGCAGATTAGCAACCGCACCGAGTCAACGCAGATGGGAAACCGTAGCGCAATGCTTAAATCGTGCGCCGACACCTCGCCCGCGCGAACGGGGTCCGTCGCTCCCGGCCGCATTTTCCCGCGCCGCGTCGCGCTTCCGCAGACCGCGAGCCGTTTCTCCAGCAGAGGGCCCTCGTATTCGACGCCAGCCACGATTGGTCTTCGATGACGTTATGCCCCCGCTGGCGCTTGCACTGTTCTAGAAAGCCAACATATAAATTGGCGAGCCTCTCAGCGACGCGACAGTAGCACCTGAAGATGGAGGGCAGTTGTCTTGCTGAAATATTGCCCAGTTTCTACAATATTATCCGGCGTGATTCCCGGGAACCTATCAAGCAGATGCAGTGTCGGAAAAGCCTCAAACAGCAAGCCTTTTTCTGTTGTCCTCAGAAATGTTTTGAAAACACTGCAACCTACTGTTATGCCAGTTTTCCCCTTGATCATGAGATTTTACTTTAAATTCCTTTGTTACCTCCGCCATTATATACAAAATTTGTCTCTACTTGGTAGACAGCAGACTTGTGTTACCATTCTGTTCTTCAGACATGGTAATTATATGCAAAATAATCAATACAACACAGTCATGAACAACTAACTCGCTGTAAGTTGAAACCACTGACTGTTAACTCAGCATAGTGTGAAACATTGCTGTCACATACCAAGCTGACATTTCCCTTGCTTTTATTGTTGTGTGGTACTATTCTCCTTTAGACCATAGTACATGGAGTCTGCAACATGTTACATTTCAATGACATTTCTCTGTATTTGGTTGGACATTGTCTGAAATTACTCTCCTCAGGAAATATCATATGTTGGTAGTGTTACTCCATTTCTCGTGTCACGTTACATTCCCCCTTTACCCCATGTACCCTTCAATTGACGAGGACAGTAATTAAATTAAGAGTCAGCCATAGGATCCTAGTACTGTGTTATCCACCAAGCTAACATTGAGTTGCACAACATTATACTGGCTCCGTTCGTGTTGAGTACAAAATTACGTTAAAGAGAAAAATGTACCAAAAGTTGGATGCTCTGTATAGAATGAATAAAATAACATCGATGAAAACATTGCTGCTGCATGTGATTTCGGAACTTAGACTGCGCCATACTGAAGCATTGGTCCTCAACCTCCCTGAGAACATAAACCTAAGTGCAGTCAGGCAATAGCTCGCACGCCACCCCCTGTTCCCTCCACCACAAGGTCAACATGTAAGCGAAATTAGGAAGAAAAAATTCTTAGAACACCTTTATTTTAAAAATGGCCGAAGATAAATCGTATTTAGTTTTCGTAGCCGTTTTATTAAACTAATGATCCAGCGAGACAATGATACTGGTTATTTCTAACAACCTTTTTTTATAATATGGTGAAATGACCCTCTATACACCACAGGTACAACCTACAACTCCTCAGAAAATAAAGCTAGCTATCCACTTGTAAGGCAGTAATATTTTTCCGCTATACATGCAATATTATTCCAGTTCGCTTGCATACTTTATTCGATATGAAATCGAGATTTAAGATGGGTGGACGGATAATTGATCATTTCTTTAGGTCATTCTGGGTAGCACCATGTACTAATATTTTCTGTAGTTTTGCATGGCTAGGAATTAATTTGAGCGGGACACTGACATTTACATGTTCCTGTAAAAGCATCAATTAGCAGAGGAGAGGTTAGAAGAGGCATCTTCCTGTGTTAGACTGAGAGGGCGTTTTAGTACTCTAAAGAGAATAGATTGGAGAGCGATAGCATGTGCAGGGATCAGGAATGGCAGACGATAGTTGACCCTTCGCAGATCTTTTCACACGAGACAGCGAGTCACCTTTTCTGAAATAAAAGCAGAGAAGAGAATTTAATTGGTGGAGTCCTTAGAATGCTCTAGAGCAGCGTTCTGTACAGAGTATGAACTGTAAGTGATTGGCTGGCAGCTTCCCCATGTAGTGAGAGGCACTGGTATTGCAAGACGCTAAGATTTGTTGCAACGGGCACACACGAAGGCGCCGTGAACCTTGTTGGAAACCAGCATGTAGGGTGAAAAAGGGCTGTCCTGTGGGTGTCGACAGAGGACTCATCACATGGGGAGCGACTTGAGACGTCGCTTACAAGAGCGTCAGTGAAGAGTCTCATTGTTAGAATTTTTAATGTGTCGATTTCACCACTACGAGCAAGTTGAGCCGTTTCTTTGTAAGCGCAATGATGATACTTGGCTTCTCTGTGGAGTCTGAGGTGTACTAAAGTGCTTCTTTACGAATGAATACTGGAGTTAAGATCGTTCCGGGATTATGAGCAAACAGATGTCTCGACTCGTGTTTTTTATCGTACTGAAGGAGTTTCAGCTTTAGGAGTTTGCGGACCGTATATTACGTCCACTGTATTGACAGAATTTATAGGTAGGCAAAGTACATTCATTTCACGGCAACCAACGGCACCAAGCAGATCGACGCTGCCGGACCACGTCTTCCAACACTGTAACCGATGATATACGCACCATGGATCCGCAGATAGGGAAAAAATCACAGTAAATGGGTTGAGCACCACTTGCTTGTTCTCTGAGCTCTTTACTGTCGGTTCCAAATGGCTCTGAGCACTATGCGACTTAACTTCTGAGGTCATCAGTCGCCTAGAACTTAGAACTAATTAAACCTAAATAACCTAAGGACATCACACACATCCTTGCCCGAGGCTGGATTCGAACCTGCGACCGTAGCGGTCACTGTCAGTTCCAGTCAGGGTGGAGGTCCTGTACTTCTCGATGCAACTTAGTGTCAGCTAACCTAGTATGTCCATCTAATAAATGGAGAAAGTCACAGACGTTCTCCCAACCTCAAAGCTACGTTAAGAGTAAGATTTAACATTCCATATTGATTTTATATTTTTGAACTTTTCTGTTGTTTCAATATAAATAATTTGATGGTATCTACTTGTATTCATTTTTGTATGATATCTACTCAACGTTATCGACCTCCTAATTAAGGAATAGTAGAATATCGTCACGGTTAAATATCTCATCTACTATATTCCTCTCGGTGTAAGTTGTCGATGACAGGGCTGTTTAATTTTTTTTTTTTTTTTTTTTTTGTTTGTTTGTGGTTTTAGGGCGCAAAACTTCTATGGTCATTAGCGCCCAAGGCTGTTTAATTTATTCATAAACGTGATATTTCCGTTACCGACACAACATTAGGCAACCACACATACACACGCCGTACGTGCACAACACCACCCAACGGTGTTTGGCAGGAGACACTTGTTGCAGAACATGGTTCCTCTGCGATATTCGTCTCCCTGGTGACATTGATTCACCCAATTTAAAATCAACCAAGTTAAGATGCGTGCACTATATTTACGGCTTGTAAATCATTTGACTGCTGGACTCCTTATTTCTGAACTGGTGGCAATTGAAATCCTCTAGCTGCCAATGACGTCTGTCTGAGCACTACCGCTAATAGTAATAAAAAATGAAAATTACACTGCCGTGCAGGCCCTGCATCAGTGTAGTAGCCGTTATAGGTTATTAAACACTATAGTGAAGGAATATCAAAAGGAAATCGAAGACTGTGTTTGAAAAGTATGGCAATTTGAAGGTATGGGGGACGACAAAAAAAAATCTTAGAATGGCTCACTACATGACACGATTTTCATATGGTTCAGGACAAAGAGGGAGAGTGGCGATCTGGTTTCAGGACTGAATTTGCAGGAAAAAACGAAAGATTTGAAGAAGAAGCAGAGAACACTTCACTATAGCTAATAACTGAATCATCCGGAAAAAGTCTGTGGTAACTATCAACAATGTCTGAAAAGTAACCAGTAAACAATACGTACAACAAGTATCCGAAACATAAGGCGTTACTTCTACATCGGTTGATAACTCTCCTTCAAGAAAAGATGTTGGTTCCTTCCGACCAAGAAATCCATAGCCCAGTCACAAATTTGCTTGGCACACCATAGGATCGTACTTTCGACAGCAAGAGTGGGTGTGGTATTGAACCAAACACTTTCTCGACTGGATCTACCTGACTGCCTTCATCCGTAGCTCTCAGGATACCATGTGAGAAAAGTACAAGTTGAGTTTCAAGTGATCCATGTTTTCGAAATCCTTGCTGCTCGACATGGAAGAGGTCATTCTGGCCGAGGTACTTCATTAATGGATGTAACGTGCGCCTTCTTCCAACCGCTCAGACACAGTATTTGTGGAGGGATTTTCAGTTTTGTATGATTAAAAGAGTGGTTAGCTCAGCCACTAATTCGGTACAGAAGATGACAGGAATTCATCCGCTATTTCGCAACACCAGTAGCACTAATATCCATTTTACTCATCTTTGCAGTGGTACGAGAATTAAATTGAGGTAATAGCCTACTCTGTGTATTTCTTTGTAGAGGAACATTTGGTAACGGATTTGAGCTTTCTTAGAATGAGATTTTCACTCCGCAGCGGAGTGTGTTGTGATATGAAACTTTCTGTTAGATTAAAACTGTGTGCCGGACCGAGGCTCGAACTCGGGACTTTTGTCTTTCGCGGCAAGTGCTCTGCCATCTGAGCTACCCAAGCACGACTCAGGTCCCGTCCTCACAGCTTCAATTCTGCCAGTACCTCGTCTCGTACCTTACAAACTTCAGGAGAGCTTCTGTGCCTGAATAACATGAGGCCACCAGAGCATTCACATTGAGTGCACTTGTGTTCCTTCCGAACCCTTGTATCCATTTCCTCAAGGCCCACCATTATTTACTGCATTTTTGAACTACCACCTTCCTTATCAAGTTTGTCTTCACTTGACACGGGCACGGAATGTGTCCTAACAAGTGACCTGAGTCTCACTGGCTCAGTTTCAGTGTCAGTGGGAGACAGCACCTCGAATTTGTAGGGTAGGGTCTTGGGTATCACATCCCGAGTTCTCCCTGAACCATGTCTCCCCTCTACAGGGCGCCTGGACCTACTATTGACACGGCGCTCACAGTCAAATGGACGAGTATGAAGACAATATCCAAAGGAGAGGATAGTACATATAGTATCTGTATCGTGTCTTGTACACCGATCCATAGAAGCTACCGATGCAGACCGACAGCAGCAAGAAAAACGAATCTGAAATTGAGAAACTTGTTAACATATAATATAACTTTAAATATTAGGAAACATTTTCGAAAGCATTCTGATGGAGTATAGGCATGTACTGAAGTTAAACATGGACTATTAACGGGTCAGAGTAGAAGAAAATAAAAGCTTTTGAAATATGGTCCTACAGGAGAATTCAGGTCTACTGAATAGAGCTAAGGGAGAAAGGAAAATTACGGCACAATTGGACAAAAAAAAATACGTTTCCTTTGATGACAACAGATGCTGAGGCATTAAGGAATCTTCAGATAGGGGGGACGCGTGATGGTTAAAAATTTTAGGGGGCTTGATTGTAGTAAGTTGATCAAGACTGATGTAGGTGACACTTGTTATGCAGTGATCAAGAGGTTTTCACTGGATCTACTAATAAGACAGTTCACAACAGTCCCCTCCATCATATTCAGATCTGTCGACGTTGCAAACTGCTCTGTTACTGTAAAACCGTTCTCTGACGACCACATATCTGACGTATTTATCAAGGAAAATTGCGAAACAAATTTTTTAAGAAATTTATTTTATTTATTTTGACAAATAGCTTCGGCATTTCAATATGCCATCTTCAGGCCCTGCATATTAAAATGAGTATACATGTGGTGTGTAAGAGGGTATACCACAATTAATTCTGCAGAAAATGAAGTGTAATAATAAACGTTCTTACAACCTATAAAATGCAATTAGCAACGTTAAAACAAGTACCTGTGAACATACAGCACGAGAACGTAGAATATGTACACATACTGGTAAACACTAAAGCTACTTTAATATCACAGAGCTATAACAGAGTGTGACAAACATTTCAAATGATTAAAAAGCAGGCAATACAAGTAATAGTGGGTATCTAAATGTTACGACACAAAATTAGTAGGACACAAATTTACCGTAAATGTAATATACATTAATTACCATTAAATGTAACTAATGTAAGGAAATAAAGAAAGGCGGTGAATCATAAAAATACACTCCTGGAAATTGAAATAAGAACACCGTGAATTCATTGTCCCAGGAAGGGGAAACTTTATTGACACATTCCTGGGGTCAGATACATCACATGATCACACTGACAGAACCACAGGCACATAGACACAGGCAACAGAGCATGCACAATGTCGGCACTAGTACAGTGTATATCCACCTTTCGCAGCAATGCAGGCTGCTATTCTCCCATGGAGACGATCGTAGATATGCTGGATGTAGTCCTGTGGAACGGCTTGCCATGCCATTTCCACCTGGCGCCTCAGTTGGACCAGCGTTCGTGCTGGACGTGCAGACCGCGTGAGACGACGCTTCATCCAGTCCCAAACATGCTCAATGGGGGACAGATCCGGAGATCTTGCTGGCCAGGGTAGTTGACTTACACCTTCTAGAGCACGTTGGGTGGCACGGGATACATGCGGACGTGCATTGTCCTGTTGGAACAGCAAGTTCCCTTGCCGGTCTAGGAATGGTAGAACGATGGGTTCGATGATGGTTAGGATGTACCGTGCACTATTCAGTGTCCCCTCGACGATCACCAGTGGTGTACGGCCAGTGTAGGAGATCGCTCCCCACAGCATGATGCCGGGTGTTGGCCCTGTGTGCCTCGGTCGTATGCAGTCCTGATTGTGGCGCTCACCTGCACGGCGCCAAACACGCATACGACCATCATTGGCACCAAGGCAGAAGCGACTCTCATCGCTGAAGACGACACGTCTCCATTCGTCCCTCCATTCACGCCTGTCGCGACACCACTGGAGGCGGGCTGCACGATGTTGGGGTGTGAGCGGAAGACGGCCTAACGGTGTGCGGGACCGTAGCCCAGCTTCATGGAGACGGTTGTGAATGGTTCTCGCCGATACCCCAGGAGCAACGGTGTCCCTAATTTGCTGGGAAGTGGCGGTGCGGTCCCCTACGGCACTGCGTACGATCCTACGGTCTTGGCGTGCATCCGTGCGTCGCTGCGGTCCGGTCCCAGGTCGACGGGCACGTGCACCTTCCGCCGACCACTGGCGACAACATCGATGTACTGTGGAGACCTCACGCCCCACGTGTTGAGCAATTCGGCGGTACGTCCACCCGGCCTCCCGCATGCCCACTATACGCCCTCGCTCAAAGTCCGTCAACTGCACATACGGTTCACGTCCACGCTGTCGCGGCATGCTACCAGTGTTAAAGACTGCGATGGAGCTCCGTATGCCACGGCAAACTGGCTGACACTGACGGCGGCGGTGCACAAATGCTGCGCAGCTAGCGCCATTCGACGGCCAACACCGCGGTTCCTGATGTGTCCGCTGTGCCGTGCGTGTGATCATTGCTTGTACAGCCCTCTCGCAGTGTCCGGAGCAAGTATGGTGGGTCTGACACACCGGTGTCAATGTGTTCTTTTTTCCATTTCCAGGAGTGTATTACGGAACATGTGTTCTGTTTCCATTTGTCTAAGACAAAAAATACGAGAAACGTATGTACCTAAATTTTATGGAGAATGATATAATGATAGCTTCCTAATTTCGCTACAGTAATTATTATACATTTCATAATAGACAAGTAATAAGATACAGTATTACATAGGAGTACGTGGCTACTGTGACAGTGTGTACTATATTAACATCGTGACACCTTATTGAAGGTCAAAAGCAATTTAGCCACTGTATTACCTCTTGCAAAATAAGTTACTTGATTTAGCAGGTGTTACACTTTAGGACCCTGACATGACTGTCTGAATTTTATTATCGCTAATACCGATTGTGCGAATATTGGTTTAGGCTAAGAGAGGAAATCATTTGTGTGGATAAATTAATTTGCTAAAATCAGAAAACAGAAGAATATAATTCGGGAAGTGTTACTCCCCATTCCCGCACGAACTCGTAACAAGAGAAACCTCTACTCTCTGAGAGTAAAAAACTGAGCTTGAGCCAAATGGGTGCGTCTAATTGGAAGAAAGCCGGAAACATTAATAGCATCCTGTTCCGGTGGGCTTAACGCTATTTATATAGAATTCAGACAGCTTACATGACATCTTCTTCCTACACCAGTGGTGAAGGATTTAAGGCCCCTAAATATACTCGGCACATGACTGCGCAGCCGCCCTAATACTGTGGCTTGAGTAATTTGGCAGACATTCAAAGGGTTCATTACGTACGTTAGGCCTGTGTAGCAGGTGAGGCAATTCGCCTTCTAAATTCTGTACTTATCAGTGCAAATAGAGAAATGTATCTTTGTGGTTTGCGAAATCCAGAAATTACACAGAGATACGTACTAGGAACTGTGTTGTCGTGAGTATAAATTTTTAATGTTAAAGGGTTACTCTCGGACGTTGGTTATCGTGTGTTATAGGTCACCGCCTTCCGAAACGCACTTCCACTGTTCCTTCTTCGCCATTAGTGGCATTTTATGATGTCTCTCTATGGTATATCTTGCCAAATAAAATTTGGTCAATTCCAGATTTTGTGATGAAAATAAATACGTTTACTCACATTCATCGCCAGGGGATTTATTTCAAAGATTATACCGCTTCGTTCACAAGATAAATGCAGACTACTTCACTAGTAATAAATCTTTCTGGCAAATTTTTGTTCGGTGCGTCGGTGGCCTTCAGCTGTATATAAGAGAGGGTTATAAGGTTAGAGCTGAGCCGTGATTTCGTTTTCTTTTTTCGTTTTCACTAAGGGCTGGGGAGGGGAGCGGAGTTGGTAGGCGGGTGATTAGTCTCCTTACTGATTTGCAACCTCTTCGATTCAGTGTAGAACTTGCATTTAGCACTATACCGTTGATTATTTTCTTACGTATGTTCCAGTCCCTGTCCTCTGCAGTTTTTGCCGTCTACGATTTCTTCTAGTATCTTCGAAGTTATTGCTCGGTGTCTTAACTCATGTGCTATATGCCCCTCACTTCTTCTAGTCAGTGTTTTGCCCACACTTAATTACTTCGCCAGTCTGAGTAGGATCCCATCCCTTAGTAATAAAATTAAGTGACGAACTTGGGTGTAACCAGTTTTATAAGCATCTCAACTTGTCACAGAAAACTGTTCGCGCACGCGGAAAGGCTTCCCCATGTCTCTATGCCCTACTAAAGTTTTGCGCAGTCATTTGTTCTACCGAAACTTCACTACTCCGATGTAACCTAAAATGGCACAGGTAGTGAGTCTGCTAGATGGATACAATTAACCTAGACTGTTTGTGTCTATTATATCTGCAATATCGTCTATACGACCATCAGTGCTTCATACGCCAAGTTACGTTAGTTGTGGTCAGACATCTTACCACACGCTATGTTTTCTTCATCGGCTCGTCAGTGCACAAGCAACCCTGTGCCTTGCGTCAGAGATTAAATACCCGTTACATATAGTCGGTACGACACAAGAAGACCCGACAGTTGCAGCGGGCTGGGCGCGGCTGGTTCGCGCACCTATCCCAATCCGTCATGCAACGCGAGTCTGTAAACCTCTGTAAGGTAACACCTCAGTATTGTCACAGCTCTACAGGCGGCTGTTGTTTCGTCTACAGCTGTTTGCGATTCGCAGCTGGAAGCTGGAAGAAGCCTTCCTAGCTTTCAGATATTCTCTCAACGCCGTCTTTTCTATAGTACTCTGCCTGTGTCCATCGACAGAAGAAAACCATTCGCATACTCTTTCATTATTGCTACGGTCCACATCTGGAATTAGCTAACGGCACTCTGAGCAGAATGATATGTCTGGTATTTTTAAGAAGAAGGAATTCCTTCTCCCAATGTCATAACATTTCCCCACAAAATAGAGTATATGACCAGTTTTCCTGCAGTGAGACAGCAAAGCAAATGCTCCCAAGTACTCCCACTTACGTTTGTTTCTCTTTTCATTTATCGGTAGGTGACATGACTATTTTCCCTGCCATTGTTAATTGCTCCTTTCTTAAATTCCTTTCTCCTCCCCTCTTCCACCCTATCTGTCATGACCATTGTTGCTTTTCGGCAAGTTTTTTCTACTATTGTAGTCATGAACGAACTTAAACTGTGTTTTCTTCTCTTTCTACACTGTAGTAAGTAGTAAGATGTAACTTATGACATACTTAACGTAATCAATGTAATGGAAACAAGTAGAATGTCCGGTTAAGCTGTTCTGGTGGCCCTAATCGAGCCAGGTTAAATAAATAAACAAATCAATAAAACTAATTTTCAGCATACTCCTTTTATTCCAGATCTCAAACTCTTAGATTCTCTTCTTTTTCAATTTTCTAACAGTGGATTGCAGTTAACTTCCATACGACGTTGTGCTCCTAATGTACATTTTCACGAATATCTTCCTCGAACTGAGGTCTTTTTTTTTTTTTTTTACCTAGGAGACTTATTTAAGCGAAGAATGCTCTCTTTGTCTATGCTAGTGTGTTCTTTATATCGTCCTCACTGCGTCCATAAAAGTTATTTTCTGTTCAAGGTAGCAGAAACCCTCACTTCGTGGTGCACAATTTTCATGTTAGATTTATCGCCAAACTCATTTCAGTTACTACTCATTACTTCTACTTTCCTTCGGTTTGCCTCAGTCCATATAATGCGCTCATTTGACTATGTATTCCAATCAAGAGTTCCTGTAATTCCGTCTCACTCTCACTGGAGGTAGTGATGCCATCAGCAATCTGGTCATTGGTATACTTCCACCCAAAATTTTAACCCCATTCCGGTAAGGAGGGGTAAGCTACAGAGTGGTGTAACAACTGTCATTATAGAAATTCTGGACAGGAGCGTGTGGCTAGTCCCGGCGGAGGTTCTAGTCCTCCCTCGGGCATGGGTGTTTGTGTTTGTCCTTAGGATAATTTAGGTTAAGTAGTGTGTAAGCTTAGGGACTGATGACCTTAGCAGTTAAGTCCCATAAGATTTCACACACATTTGAACATCTTTTTGGACAGGAGGAGGAAAGATTAGCGAAGAAGTTAACACAGAAAATTTAAGATTTACTTAACTTGTATCTCTCCTAGCCTACAAAGACTCATCGCAAATAGTGCAGTAAAAATTAAGAGTCAAGATCATACAATAGCAACAAGGATGAGGCTCTGTAAAGTAAGAACAAACCATGGTTTTTTGAATGCATGGTGTCTGCTCCTTCGAAAGAACAGACACAACGCAGATCCCGCTGCTGTGAAAAGCTATATGTAAATTGAAGTGCGATCACTGCTATCAGCTGCATTGAGTGGACTAAGCGGTGAGGAACGAAAATGTGTACCGGACCGGGATTTGAACCCTGGATCTCCTCCTTACTAGGCTGGTGCGGTAACCACAGCGTTATCGCAACTGCATGGCCTATCCCAGTGCACCTCACGGCCGATCCACACTCCAGCCGAGTACAACCTATCCACTGTGGTATCTGTTCTTTTGAAGGAAAGACGCCATGCACTCAAATAACTGATAGGCCTTGCTGGGCAATAGATCCACTTTCTTCAGTTCGAATGCACAAATGCGTCGTGTGGGAATCTCTAAGTAGTGAACAGGAGCATAATGGACAGGGGCTGCGGACAGGTGGCTCTCGGCGGGAGTGTGGATCGGCCGTAATGCGTACCGAGATAGTCCGTGCAATTGCGATAACGCTCTGTCTCGGATGGCCCTTTGGTTACCGCACTTGCCTAGTAAACAGGAGATCCCAAGCTTCGAGTTAGGGTCTGGTACACATTTTCGTTCGTCGCCGCTGATTCCGCTTAATATCCCACCGCAGCTGATATCAGTGACAAAATGAGGGATTGGAGCTGTGATCAGATGGCGTTTTCATAGCGTCACATACCGAAGTGGCTCCAGCTGCGAGTGGGCTGTATGGCTGCCGCCGGACGTCCTACATTGAGACAGCAGCCGCTGGGGGCATGGCTCAGCAGGCATGCTGCACTGGGTCCCATGGATGCTGCACAAGCACTGTCGGCATGTGACGGAAACTTGCAATTCCGCTGCAAACTTTATGACGCCTGGAGGGTGGTATCGATTTGTGATACCACAGTTTCAACGTTAGGGGAGGAGATTTATTCCTTTTTTCTTAGATCCTAATTAATACAAACACTTTTCTCTTTATATTTCATTATCATTAGCTCCTTTTGTTATTTACACATCTTATGAACACCCCATCACCACCCATAGCTTTATATGTCTCTTCTAGAGAATATAAAATATTTTGCCCCATTTTATTTCTTTTGAGTCGACATGTCCTGCGAAGGTGTGTTCATTAATTTCAATTTTTTTTCTTTTTTTTCTTTTTTTTAAATCTTATGGGACTTAACTCCTAAGGTCATCAGTACCTAAGCTTACACACTACTTAACCTAAATTATCCTTGGGACTAACACACACACCTATGCCCGAGGGAGGACTCGAACCTCCGCCGGGGCCAGCCGCACAGTCCATGACTGTAGCGCCTCAGACCGAATTGCAAGTTCAAAAATGGTTCAAATGGCTCTGAGCACTATGGGACTTAACATCGGTGGTCATCAGTCCCCTAGAACTTAGAACTACTTAAACCTAACTACTCTAAGGACATGACACACATCCATGCCCGAGGCAAGATTCGAACCTGCGACAGTAGCGGTCACGCGGTTCCAGACTGAAGCGCCTAGAACCGCACGGCCACACCGGCCGGCCCGAATTGCAAGTCTTCCCTCCATTATCAAGTGCAATGTCAGAACCCTCGGGTACTTTTATCTGTCCTAAAACCAAACTAATCATCTTGTAACAGATCCTCCATTTTGCTTTTCACTTTTCTGCGCGTTATTCTTACTACAGGGTGCATGAACTGTCAAGCTGCTTGTGATATCTCTAGCTCATCTGCCTGTCGTAGTCTTCTGGATTTTGTGAGCGATATTCATTGGAAAGTTCGATAGTATGTCTAATATTAGTCAATATTTTGTGAAGAATCATATAGAATTTTGACTCAGTAACCCTTGTACGTCACTATTTTTATCCGATGTAAATGTGTGCGAAATTCAGGTTTGCCGCGGGGCAGATGCGGCGGATGCATTCCAATGTGACTGGCCACTGTAGACGCCAACAGTTTGTGTGGTTCACGAATGGAATCACACGGACGCAGGGGACAGCTGGGTTCGCCTCGCTGCACAGGCGACAGCACCGCCGCGTGTATCTATCGCCTCCAGTTGCTTTCTCCGGGCTCGGCTCACATGTCGCTGCTCGTTTGTTATTCCGCGGTAATGAATGCGTCCCAGGACGCTGATGAACGTGCCCGTCATTGTTCGCCTTAATCTGCGCGGACAGCCTGAAATACCTTCCGATCCAATAAACAGCTGACGCTGTTTCGCTCGTTAGCTCATACCACACGGTCAGAATTTAGGATGCCGCTTTTTTAGCAGGTCCCTGCTGGAATGTGTCCAGTGATGAACGACGACTGGTTCTTCGGTACCGCTCTCCATTCAGAAAATAAGTTCGTCAGCCGTTGCAACTGTCGGCACGATAAAGGAATGAGAAGTATCACACAAAGGCATTTCTTCTTTCGTGTGTTGTACCCAAAGTCAGGGTACGTGTTCCACTGATTACCTCCTTTCTATGTAGTATAAACTTCTTTTTGCTACATCTCTGAGCAGAATTCCTAAGAACGAAACCTGATACATAATCAATGAATTTCTGAGAGCACTTTTCGGGACACGCATAAGACATATGAAACATATGGCTTGATTAGATTAATTTCTATAAACAAGGTAAGAGTATTTCTCTCACTTGCAATAGCTACAGCGTGAAAAATTAACTCATAAATGTTTATTATAAAAGGTATCATTAAGGATACTTTGCTCTCTTTCTTCTTCTTCTTCTTCTTCTTTCTCTTCTTTAGCCTATCGAATCCCACTGGTGCATTCTGGCATCGTTTACACCTTTCAATCATCTTCACTTCGGAGCCATCTCGTACCATGGTATTCAGGGTACCAGCTTCGAATCATCAATCCGCCTCTTTGATGCTCTCCCAATATATTTCTTGAGCTCCCATGGTCTCCACTGTACAAACCACGGTGATACAGATGCAAGGAGTAAGTCTCAAGGATAGCATCAGATCAGAGGGGATTAGAAGGAGAACAAAGGTAACAGAAGTGAGGGTATTTATTACACGAATGTAATCAGCTATAATCTCAGTTCGCGGAACTGATACTGAAGGAAAGAATAATCTTCAAAAAGGTTAAAAATCACTTAATTTGGACCAGAAAAATTTCCGTTATTCAGGGACATATATTTTTAATAACATGCCACCAGCAAAAAATGTGCAGCTGCTAATAACAGCCGGCCGGAGTGGCCGTGCGGTTGTAGGCGCTACAGTCTGGAGCCGAGCGATAGCTACGGTCGCAGATTCGAATCCTGCCTCGGACATGGATGTGTGATGTCCTTAGGTTAGTTGGTTTAATTAGTTCTAAGTTCTAGGCGACTGATGACCTCAGAAGTTAAGTCGCATAGTGCTCAGAGCCATTTGAACCAATACTAATAACGCTCAGGTTAAGCCAATTCTCACTCTGTTTCTGAGCTTCGTCATAAATCCAACTGATGTGTATATATTACTGGTAAAATCAAATGTAATGAGTACTACATAAAATCTCTAATGTAACCATTGTACGTAAATGTTGTAAACAGAGTTTCCCTTGATGACACGTTGCAACTTTAGCAAAAAGATTATCGTGTCTCGACCACACTTCTTTTTCATTAACCCTACGCGCTCCAATCTTTCGTCATTTTCAAAGGCTACAAAAATTCAACACGAAACTGGTATCAGACGATATGAAAATCTTATATATTTCACCATTGACAAGAGACGTATTATGCCAACTAAAATATTGCTTTCTAGCTTACCAGTGCTTTGCCAGTCATATAAAACCATTACATACATTGTATCAAGTCAACATTCTCGAGCACGAGACAAGTTCAAACTGCTGCCAAGTGAAAATTTTGGAAGCCACGTGCATTCAACCGCTAGGCGCCGCTGAGTGCGTGCTACACGCTGCAATTTGTTTCTCTTTACTACTACAGTTTTCATCATTACAACGTATAAAATGATTTCAAGTCTACTGCATTATTTACAATGGCTGACATCGCACTGGTAAGCTAGGAAGCCATACTCTAGTCGTTGTAGTATCTCCCTTGTCAGTGGTGAAATGTATCATATTTTCATGTCGTCTGATACCAGTATTGCGCTATATTTTTGCAGGCTTTGAACATGTAGGAAAGTCGAAACGCGTAAGGTTGATGAAAAAGAAAGGTATAGTAAATAAAAGTGCACCCAGATGATCGCGCAAGCTCACAGCATTTTCGTGCAAATTGCAGCATAATCATATGTACCTCAGTGTATTGTATATTTACATCTTTGTTACAATCTTTTGAATGAAAATAAGACAGTTTCAATGTGCGTCCTTGGGACTTACTGGATATCCTGCATTCTTGGAATCTCTTCACTGTGGATCTGAGTTACAAGACGTACATTTCATATAATCCATTCTAATTATGTGTGTGAGTAGATCAAATATTAATGTGTACTATATGTACACGTCACTGATTACTCAAATTATATTTGCACATGAATCAACAAACCCTTTAAGAAACTAAACTACAGCGTTATAACAAAAACAACAACATCCGAGCTAAACAAAAAATAAGGGTAACGATTTTATTAACTCAAAAATGTAGTTGTACACAGAACACATACTAAAAAATAGTCGCCAAAACTGTTGGCACGTTTATCCCATTGCGACACTATCCGGTCGATTCCATCCTTGAAGAAGCTAGTAGCTGCTGTCCGATGCAGGCCTGGACCTAGACACACAATTCGTCGTCCGTTGTGGATCGATGTCCGCGAATAGCGTGTTTTAGAAGTCCAAACACATGAAAGTCACACGGTGAAAGGTCGGGACTCTCTACATCTACATACATCTACATCCATACTCCGCAAGCCACCTGACGGTGTGTGGCGGAGGGTACCCTGAGTACCTCTATCGGTTATCCCTTCTATTCCAGTCTCGTATTGTTCGTGGAAAGAAGGATTGTCGGTATGCTTCTGTGTGGGCTCTAATCTCTCTGATTGTATCCTCATGGTCTCTTCGCGAGATATCCGTAGGAGGGAGCAATATACTGCTTGACTCTACGGTGAAGGTATGTTCCCGAAACTTTAACAAAAGCCCGTACCGAGCTACTGAGCGTCTCTCCTGCAGAGTCTTCCACTGGAGTTTATCTATCATCTCCGTAACGCTTTCGCGATTACTAAATGATCCTGTAACGAAGCGCGCTGCTCTCCGTTGGATCTTCTCTATCTCTTCTATCAACCCTATCTGGTACGGATCCCACACTGCTGAGCAGTATTCAAGCAGTGGGCGAACAAGCGTACTGTAACCTACTCCCTTTGTTTTCGGATTACATTTCCTTAGGATTCTTCCAATGAATCTCAGTGTGGCATCTGCTTTACCGACGATCAACTTTATATGATCATTCCATTTTAAATCACTCCTAATGCCTAACCCCAGATAATTTATGGAATTAACTGCTTCCAGTTGCTGACCTACTATTTTGTAGCTAAATGATAAGGGATCTATCTTTCTATGTATTCGCAGCGCATGACACTTGTCTACATTGAGATCCAATTGCCGTTCCCTGCACCATGCGTCAATTCGCTGCAGATCCTCCTGCATTCCAGTACAATTTTCCATTGTTACAACCTCTCGATACACCACAGCATCATCTGCAAAAAGCCTGAGTGAACTTCCGATGTCATCCACAAAGTCATTTACGTATATTGTGAATAGCAACGGTCCTATGACACTCCCCTGCGGCACACCTGAAATCACTCTTACTTCGGAAGACTTCTCTCCATTGAGAATGATATGCTGCGTTCTGTTATCTAGGAACTCTTCAATCCAATCACACAATTGGCCTGATAGTCCATATGCTCTTACTTTTTTCATTAAACGACTGTGGAGAACTGTATCGAACGCCTTGCGGAAGTCAAGAAACACGGCATCTACCTGGGAACCCGTGTCTGTGGCCCTCTGAGTCTCGTGGACGAATAGCGCGAGCTGGGTTTCACACGACCGTCTTTTTCGAAACCCATGCTGATTTCTACAGAGTAGATTTCTAGTCTCTTGAAAAGTCATTATACTCGAACATAATACGTGTTCCAAAATTCTACAACTGATCGACGTTAGAGATATTGGTCTATAGTTCTGCACATCTGTTCGACGTCCCTTCTTGAAAACGGTGGATGTTCCAGCGTTTCCCACAGAAACTGCTGCAATGTCGTGGTCATCACATTGGTCGAGTGTGGGAGGGCATTATCATGCAGGCGGATAACGCGGTTGGACAGCATCCCTCGGCGTTTCGACTTCATGGCTCGTCTAAGGTTCTGTAAAGTGGCTTGATAACGCTGGGCGTCGATGGTGGTTACTCGTTCCAGGGACTCGACAACCAGTGGGCACTTGTGGTCAGAAAAGATCATTATGACCTTACCAGAACTGGTGTGGACAGCCTTTGATTTCTTTGGAGGTGGTGAAGTCGCATGTTTCCAGTGCTTGCTCTGGCGCTTGCTTTCCTTTTCAAAATAGTGGCACCATATTTCGTCACCTGTGACAATATGCGACAGAAAGCCGTATTCGTCCTCATGATAAGGTTGCAGATGACTCAAAGACAGTGCCATTCGAATATTGCACTGTTCAGCGGTCAGTTGGTGGGGAACCCATTGCCTACAGATTTTTCGAAAGTTCAAGTGTCGATGCATTATGGTGGGGGCGACGCCCACGCTTATACCCAGTAACAGATGGATCTCGTTCACGGTGATACTGCGGTTGTCCAAGACTAAAGCATTCACTTCCGGAACCATTTCCGATGTGATGACAGGACGAGCCTGTCCATAACGAGGGCCAGTGACTCGAGCTCCTCAAGGAATCGTTTGCGCCATTCCACAAACCCCTGAACGACTCAGACTGGAGCCCTCATTCGTCGATATATTTCACGGACTCCAACTCCCCTCTCCCCCCCCCCCCCCCCCCCCCCCCGACGACAAAAATCGAACCACTCCTATTTGCTCCTGCTTACTCGCCTGCATGTTCAGTAGTGGACAATAAATTGTGTGACCACCTTCTATACGGAATGAAACCACAATGGCGCTACGCAATATCAAATGGTGCGCACGCGTCAGTCTATTAATAGATGGCGCCACCATACCCGCAGTTACTACGTGGTACCACCTTACGTGTAAGGCGACGGTAGACGCACCGACCACGTTCCATTTCATTGAACCTCATAGCAAAGAACAACAATGAAATCCTTACACACAATATCAAAACTAAATTTTATTTGTGAGCTATGAAATCAGTCCGAAAATAAGACCGATCGAAGCCAATATAATGATCTATCCTTCTTGACCTTATTTATGTATTTTAACATTTGGTCTTCATGACCATACAGCTATCCATGTATTTCAAGATTTCATAACACAAATCTAGGTCCGTTCACTGTTTTGCTGGTCCACCCACATGCTCACAGAACATGGTTCGTCTGTGGCCCCCCAGCCACATAAATTGTACAAGTTGGCCAACTGTATTGTTTCTTTTTTTTCTCCTCTTGCTCGATAACCATAACATGAGGTACGTACTTCGAACTGGACGACTAGAAAGATTATCGTATCTTGTTGTTATCTCACATTATTACAACGCGCTTCGTAGTTGAGACTGTTGTACCATGTAGCACTGTTTCTCGAATGACACACGCTTCTGCGGCGAAGGCAGATTTTTCTTTGGGCTACCGAATTCTTCGGCAAAAAAAAAAGAGCATAATCTAAATTGTTTCTGTCCTGAGATTTTGTTCCATCGGTATAAATTTGGTAGGAATCGTGCTACTTTTCATTAAAGTAATTTCGAATCTGCAGTTCTGTATCGTGTACTCTCTTACGCAGCAGATATATACCGCTCAGCAGACGTTTAGCGTTGAGCTCAGATATTATCACATCATATTTCGGCCAGTATGCTGCAAGTCATTAACCACAGATATGATAACGACACATAACTTGTGAGAATAGTATACCGTTTCAAGACTCGAATCCGAAAGCTTGCCTTTCGTGAACAATATTTACCATATTAGCTATCCAGGTTTTACTTCGACACAACACAAAATCTGCCAATACCTCCTCACACATGTTAAACTTCAAGGGCGAAACGTCGGTTATTTTAGTATGTTAGACTTCAAGTATTTTATAAGATGACAAAGGAATACAATCAGATGGACTATAATAACATTCCCTCTTGAAAAGTGTACTCGTTTAGTACTTCTAGGAGAAACAGAGTCGAGGAGAAGCATAGGAGTGGTTTCAACCATAACTTTTCATTCTGCAGAGGAGTCGCGCTGTTATTCCACGACGCGTTCTATTTGGGAGATGGGGACAGGCGAAAAGGGAACTGAGAGAGTGGCTCATAAGTCGTCCCTGGATAAATCAAAGGTGATGAAATAAATAGTCTAACATATTCAGAAGAATTTCTCATGCTTTCTGAAAACGGATATCCAGTATATGTTGTTTAAAGATCTTATACATGGCTGCGAAACAGCAACTGTGTAATTCAGAACAGGTTAAGAACTCAGCCTACCAGTTGCAAATAAAGGTTTATTATCCCTTGACTATGGTTTCGATATCTATTAAAATATATTTTTCAGAAGTATTGGCCTTATTTCATTACGTGGTGCCACAATAGATTAGGAGAAGCCGAGTGGCTCTTGTCGTAAACGAAATTGATGAAAAATGAGTTATTGCAGGACATGGCTTTAGATAGCGCCAGATTACATATATCGTACTTCAGAAAGACTACTCAGTGGTAAAAGCCCACAGGTAGAAGCTCTTGTCAGCATATAAATGAAATAGGCGACATAAGATAAAATATTTGAGTGAGTTAGATGTACCTTATGTCAGATTTTAAAGATATTTCAGAAAAAATGTAGCAAATATTTTAAGAAGCTAAATAAAAAAGGTAAGTTGATTTTTGGGATAAATAATTGTTGAGTTCCAGAGAAGAAAAACACAAGATGAGAACTGCGTATGGGATTCTAGAAACAGAAGTCGTACGACTGAAGACCCAACATTACATCTGTGGTAAATCTTCAGCAGTTAGATGCGCACTTACAATCGTTTCCGTATAAGAGTTCAAAAGTATTCGTCTGACGTGTAGCGGTGACCGTAAATGTCTTCAACCTATTAGCTTTAAAATACAGTCTAATTTAGCAAATAAGAATTTAGTTTGTATTGTGGCTGTGGCGGTAAGAAAATTGGGCTACCAGAAAGTATGTTCTCTGTCGACTGGTCTTAGATGTCAGGCAACCAGAAATGGTCTTTTCTACCGACAGGTCTTAGGAGATAGACTTGAATGGAGACACTGCATTACTACAGTCTGAATATGTGTTCATTCAGTAGATATATCTACGAATTCATACTTATCATAGTTTGACCTAAAAAACAGTTTCATTGTTTCAGTTTCTTTCACGAGTTTAACTGTTTCTAAAAGTAGACTATTATTTTTTCAGTGCCACCAAAGAGGATAATCTTTCTGGATGGAAACGGAGAAACCATACCTCACTACACTGTTGGTCCTTACAACGAAGGATCCACAGTGGAAATTACCTGCATTGCTGTGGGAGGTACGTTGAACTAAGAGACAGCATTCATTCAGATTCAAAGTTCAAAATTAGTGCAAGAGTGTATTATGCAGAAGTGCGTTGAGGATGCCTGCATGTTAATCTATGATAAATCGATGCAAGTGAAACTAGCTGACAACGTTCTTATGGCACCAACACGCTAAGGGTCATGTACGAGGTTTAAGTTAAAGTAGCGTATTACTGAAATTGAAATCATTTTTAAAATATATAAAAAACAACATACACAAAACCTTCGTTTTGTCTGTGACACATTTCTGAATGATTATGCCCTGAGTACAGGAGAAAGGGGCATCCAACAATGGCAGAAGTTCCTTAAACAGCATCCTTTCATAGGATGTGCAGACTGTAACCTAACACAAGTTTCGCTAAGCACATTTTACCATCAAAACAGTAAAACAAGAAACAGCTGACAAATATGGATCTTGAATAATATTGTTTTGCAGAGGGGAAACTTACTGCAGTCCATTTTTGTTCACTCACTTTTATTTAAAACGTGGTGTGATACGTTTCATGTAAGTTATTATTTTGTTGAAGTATATTAGAGTCAGTATTCAAAGAACCGCCTATGTAATGTTTCAGAAGTCACTTATGAAGATGTCCTCCTTACGAATCACCTGTTAAATGAAACAACCAATTAGTATAGCAATAATATTACACTATGTATCGAAACACAGTTCACAAGATGTTTTCCAACGGCTTATGGTGAACCAATGAAAATATTATCATGAGACTGACCGCAGATCAGGGGATATTCTTGATGTTAAAGCCACATACTTTCTTTAATGCATTCCTGTATTTATATTTTTACTGGGAATCATGAATACTGAGGCAGCTGTGACACAACTTCAGTGGCTAGCTGAATACAGAAACTGGGCGGGAACTACCTGGTCAAGAACTACTGATGAAAATTCCAGATCCTGAAACATGCTGTGGCAGTAGCTGTTACCGTAGCGAACACCAACTTTACCACATAGTAACTTCATTCATACGACTTTTTTTGCCATTATGCGATTGTGTCAACAGTGTCATTTTCATCTTCTTACACTAATAAACAATTACCAAAGAATAAAAAGAAATTAAGACAGGTGAGATGATCCAAGATCATATCAAGCTGAGGAAAGAGGGGAAGGATATTGCTGTCGAAGGTACGTTGAACTAAGAGACCGCTTCATTCTAATTTAAAATTCAAAATTAGTGCAAGAGTGTATTATGCAGATGTGCGTTGAGGATGCCTGCATGTTAATTTAGGATAAATCGATCCAACTGAAATTTATTAGCATTTACATTCAGTGATGTAGCGAAATCTTAAATCTGATATTTGGGCATGAACTTGAACTACTGCCCTCCTGAATGCAACGAGTCCAGTGCCTTACCACTCGGGGAACTTTGCTTCTTGATTCAGAACAGCAGCCAGCAGCCCTATCACTTGGGCGTAATCTTGCAAGAATCCGTATACCACATACTGCCAATAACAAAACTGTGATATTTTTATACAGGTCGTCTGCTGACTAATTTGAGCTTGTGCGGGAACATTTTGCGTCTGACAGATTATTGAAAGGTAATATCGCAGTAATGTATGTGCAGCCAGTTGTTAGTAATAGAGTTGAGGTGTTAGTATACAGTTCACCACCACAACACGTGGTGTGATCCCAGGACAACACACTGCTGAAGAATCGCAGGATAGCGACCTGGCAGGAACACATCTGCAACAAGCTGTCAGCTGCAGAGGTCTCAGACCATCGTTCTGGTGACGAACCACTGGGAGGTGATCTCCCAACAGCGCGTGCGCAACTCGCTACGTATGATAAGAGGTGCGATGTCGTTGTGTAGGTCGGCCACCGCCGCGAGTGACTTGGTGGCAGGACAACACGCTGCTGACGGACCGCTGGGAGGTGATCTCGCACGAGCGCGTGCGCAACAAGCTGCGCCTGCAGCAGCTGTCGCGCCGCCAGCTGCACGCCGTGCTCACCTGTCAGGCCGAGAGCAGCCCGCTGGCCGCGCCCGTCGCCGGCTCCATCACGCTGGACCTCAACCGTGAGTATCCCCACCTTACCTTGCCTCAAGCTCATAAATTCCCGTCATTTATACAGTGAAATTTACATGTAATTATTTCTAAGTGCCAGTAATATGAACCCGATCAAATTCAAGATTACCAGATTTACAACTCACATGGACTGACTTGTCTTGTAGCCAACTGTTTTCATATTTACAGATAGACTTATTCATACGTTGATAGAAGTGTTATTTTAAATTTATAAATAATGAACACTAACCTAGCATAACATGTGTTTACTTGGCTTCCAAAATAAAAACAATACCAGTGTGATACAGTCAATTATCTCCCTGCGGTGCCAGCTTCAAACTAGGCAAAAACAGTACAATGCCATACTGAAAAAGTACACATATCTGCTGCTGTCAAGGAGTCTTCTAGATACACCTGTCGGTACCGTGTCAAGACCGTCATCACTACCGTCCAAGTGCCCATTCCACTTCAGGCTTTTGGTTTTATTCTAGTGTTTTGGACGTCATTCCCATGACGTCGACAGAACCTACGCCAGAATTGTGGCATGTCTCATGAATCAACTCAATTTTAGTGTCATTTTAAGCTATACTGACAGCCAATTACACAGATAAATCACTGCATCCAAATGACATTTGGTGTTCATTACAAATTTCGTTCACATACAAACTGTATTCATAATATATGGGTGGAACCAGGTCAAAGAGAGAGTGGTAGGGCTAGGAACGTACAGACACAAAAATAACTAAATAAATACCAAAATAAAAATCAATCAGAATGTTATCCTGAAGGATATCAAACGATTCTGTTTGAACAGAGGTTTCCGAAACTGAATTTTGTATAGAGAAAGCAATAACTAGAGTTGTCAGTGCTTCAATTAATTAATAGTAATCGACCTCCTGCTCTGAATCAAATAGATCAGTTGCTTCAAAAAGCTTCAAAAAAAAAAAAGACAAAATTAAAGTGAACGGTGTGCGGGATTATTTGATGGGATCTGTGCTCTACGAAACATATTATCTCACTCCGTATAAATGGTTGTTAGATTTGCTATAATATGGATAATTTCTAAAAGAGAAACCTAATAGAAAACTCGGCCCCTTGAAGGAAGGTGATTGAGTAAATACAAACAAAAAGACTACTGTAGAGAGGGACAGATAATTTAAAGCAGTTTTATATAGTGGCCGAAAATGACTGTTATTGTACATCATAATCAAATTTTATTCCACAGAATTTAGATTATGACGAAAAAAGCGGTTTTCATTTGTAACAATCGATATGGATTTCACCGAGACGTTGATATCGACCTCGGAATTCTGAAAAATTCCGCTAGCCGAACATAATTGTATGATAATACTGTGTTTAGCAGTACATATACATTCTTTTTACACAATCTGTAATCTAGGAATGTGATCAAAGTGAAGTTCTGACGTTAAAGCATTTACCACATTGCGTATGACAGAATTTGCTGTACAAAGTATTATATATGATCACAAATTCGTGGTACTGAGGCGCATTTAACATTCTGATCCCTTGAAGAAAAAATGCAGATTCTCCTCTATGGACTGATTGATGAAAACTGAATTTTGAGCGGCAGTATTTCTGAAATACTGATGTTTTCAAATTCCTGATGAAGTATCGGAAGCAGCGATCCGCTACATGAAGCTTGACACAATTCTCGCTATCGAACATTAAGCACGCCAACTGACATCCTAAATTCAAACAGCTCACCACTCAAAGAAGCTGAAGGTTAACCAAAGGATCTGAACCTCAAGATTCGGTGAAAAATGTTGTTGTAGGGTTTCAGAAGCAGATGATGGAAAACATTTCGTCTCCTGCTTTTCGGTGATCGACAGGGTTCTCCTGTGAGTCACGTTTTAGTGTTGTAGAACGGATGGAAGTCAAGTGCCTCCGAGAGAGATTTTGGAGAACAACTCTACAACAATTGACTGAAAAACACAGTAGCGTCGACAGTGGTGCTGTCTGCTGAATGTTGTCCCGCTTTTTCTTTCATACGCCTTTAGATCCATTTGGAAGTGTCTCTTGAGCCTGTCTTCAGATCACACTTACTGATTCATACATTGCTTATTGTCACTAAATGACCAGTTGTATGAGGTATCAGATGGAGCTGCATGGGGAGCCCACTGTCACCAGTAATGCGATTACGTTTATGTAACATTTGAGGAATGTGCCGTGGTGTCGACGACTTTCGAACGTGAATGACATTTCAGGTATGAAAACAACATTTTTGTTGTCTGGAATCAAGGAAGTGAACATTTAAACAGCTTTTCAGAATATCTTCTTCTTCTTTTTCTCCCTTCGTGGATTAGGTTATATCACTAATTCCGGTCAACAACGTCTAGCCTTCTCTTACATGGTCTTCCCCTCGTGGTTTGTAGTCAAGAATTAGTTTTGGAAGTCTACTTTCAGGCCTCCTGTCTGCATATTCTACATCTATTTGATTTTTTTTTGTGCATTAAATCAACATGTAATTCATTTCAAATGTCTTCACGTCTGAAGTGATCTTCTCTGAGCCATTTTCGGAGCCTGGATCCTGCTCATATCCTTTTGTGAGGGAATCCACGGTTCACAAGTTCTTCAGAATATCTGAGTCCAATCCACCCATACACTTGCTTCACTTTTGAAGCGGGAGAAGATGGTTGTCTTTCCCTCCTTGATGTATTGGTTGGGATGAAAGTAGATGGTACAATGCGGAATGCCGTTTCTAGGATCCCATCTCTCACTGTTTTTTTTTTTTTCTAAAAGATGATAGTTGTCACCATCCGGCTCAGCGTGTAGGCGTACTTCGTACCTGTGTTCATAGGATCCAGACGATGTGAAACCCTGAAGGTCTTTCAGCTGAGTTAGCCTCACCTCGAATTCACCTTTCGCCACAATAGGTTATAGTGTAAGACAGTTCAAACACACATTGTGTTATCGACCAACCGTGAATTACCTGAGCGATCAAAATGAAGAGGTGGAACCTAAGTTTATGACCTTTCCTACCTCAAGTAGGTAGCATTACTAACTAGACTGGATGTGCTCTATGGGAAAGAGGTGAGAAGTAAGTTCTTTTACCATTTTAGGGCTAGGTCTCTTTTAAGATCGCCGGCCACTGTGGCTGAGCGGTTCTAGGCGCTTCAGTGTGGAACCGCAATGCTACTTCGGTCGCAGCTTCGAATTCTGACTCGGGCATGGGTGTGTGTGATGTCCTTAGATTATTTAGGTTTAAGTAGTTCTAACTCTAGGCGACTGATGGCCTCAGATGTTAAGTCCCATAGTGTTTAGAGCCATTTGAACTTTTAAGATCTGTGAAAGATGATCTTGGTTTTGTAAGATGGACAGCTACCGTAACTCTTGTTGCTTTCTTATGTCATACATTGGTCAAACTGTCAGGATCATGGAGGAATGGAGTACAGACAATAAGCGTCAAACATGCTTTACAACAGCCGAGCAGGTTTGCTACTGCAGAAGATCATCCTGCGAAATATAAGTATACAGAGATTCTCGCATGCACTTCCACCGTTTAGAACAGTTTTATTGAGGAACCAGTTGAAAATAACTAAGCAAGTAGACTTATACACACAAACGGAGATTATTACCATAATTCTGTTTGGAATGTTGTTCAGTCCCTGATGAAGCGACAGAGGAAGAAATTTACGTAGCCACTGCTACATAAGGTGTAAATTTCCTTGCTCAGCGCTCTCTCGTTGCCTCTGTGACTTGAGAATCACGGGGTGTTCAGCTGCCGAAATATATGCGGTTGCTAAGGACGTCACCTGTTTCAGTTCCGTAAGTAGTTTGGAGATTTTACCAGGTGTACCGGTATGAAATGAGCGTTAAGATACAAGTGTGTTGATAGGGAACATTTGTTGTGAACGAGCCTTCATTCTTTTTTGTTTGTTTGATATGACATCTGTCAAAGATATTTAGTATGCATCAAGTCATGGAACAAGCATCATCATACGTTTTCATTGTGTTAACAATGTCGAATTTTGTACCAGAAAGTGATGATTTGCGGAAAGCATTATGTTTTATTTTTCATTCGAAAAAAAGTGCTGCACAGTCGCATCGAATGCTTGTCGAGGCATTTGGTGATCATGTTCTATCAGAAGCAACATGCAAAAGATGGTTTCAACGGTTCAGAAATAATGATTTTGATGTAAGAAATGAAGAACGCGGAAGAGCACCAAAAAAGTTCGAAGACGCCGGTTGCAAGCAAAATTGGATGAAGATGATACTTTGAGTCAGAATCAAATGTCAGCAATGCTAAATGTTGCACAACAAACAATTTAAGACCGGTTGAAAGCTATGGGAAAGATCCAAAAGTGTGGGAAGTGGGTGCCACATGACTTGAATGAAAAACAGATGGAAAACCAAAAAACCATTTGTCAAATTTTGCTTCAAAGACATGAAAGAAAATCAATTTTGCATCGAATTGTTACTGGCGATGAAAAATGGATTTATTTTAAGAATCCTAAACGGGAAAAATCATGGGTTAATCCGGGACAACCATCAACATCGACTGCAAAACCATATCGATTCGGCAAGAAGACAATGTTCTGTGTTTGGTGGGATCAGAAAGGTGTGGTATATCATGAGCTTCTAAAACCCGGCGAAACTGTGAATACTAATCGCTACAGACAGCAAATGATCTATTTGAACTATGCATTGATCAAAAAGAGACCAGAATGGGCCAGAAGACATGGCAAAGTAATTTTTTTACGCGACAAAGCAACTGCACACAAAGCAAAACTGGTTCAGGATACAATCAAAACACTTGGCTGGGAGCTGCTACCCCAGCCGCCGTATACACCAGACTTGGCCCCTTTCGACTACCATTTGTTTTCATCAATCGGACACGCATTGGCTGAAGAACACTTCGATTCCTACGAAGAAGTCGAAAATTAGGTGTCTGATTGGTTTGCTTCAAAATACGAACATTTCTATTTGCGTAGTGTCCACAAAATGCCAGAAAGGTGGTCAAAATGTATAGAAAGCAATGGTCAGTACTTTGAATAAAATGTTTTTACTTTTCAATTCAAAATTAGTGTTTCATTTTCACAAAAAAACGCTCATTTCATACCGGTACACCTGGTATGCACCAGGAGGAATTTTAGTTTCACGTGGCTTATTGTTGTTGTTGTTAGGATTTGAGCCTGTTTCCGCTTCGTAGTTAGCAACACCTAATACGTAGCGATAGAATGCCTGATAAAGAATGAGGTTTTCTAGAAAGATAATGCTCCTTACTAAATGGCTACAGATTTCCGGACAATACCCTCGTCGAACCTAGTTAAGAATTTTCTGACTGAAAAAAAAACTTATAAACTTTCTGTTAAATTTTGAAAAACGGTAGATTACAATTTATGCTATAGTTATGAAGTCTAATTGCTATGTACATGACAAGGTGAAAACGTCAATACACGTTATGTATAAAGTCTATACAGCTATGAACTGGATAAGCTGATCAACAATCTTTAAATAGCCTTTTCTGAATAACGCCTGAAACCAAATTGCACTCCGAATGAAGATTCACTATCAGAGTACAGGATGCCATAAAACAAAGAGACTGGTACAGTAAAACTACAGGTACATGTGAACTGTTAAACAATTCCCGAAACCTGGTGCCAGAACACACAGGGAGAAGAAAACTTCACGCACTTGCACTTCGCAGGGCGATTCTTCACATACTAGCAGCACAAAAATACCTTTCACATAATTTCGTCCCGTGCATATTTCCGGCAGTAAATGGACGTTAAAGATTGGCCGCCTGGCAACACTGTAATCACATTTACGGTAACTACCTCTGTTAGCAGTCGACAGTTCTGTGCAGTTGGTGTAGTGGATAATGTTCTATTTAGCTTGCAGGATGTCGAGGGCTCGATTCTGGGACGAGGCGTGTTTGTTTTATTTGCTAAATATACTCGCGTAGTATCTGGCGTCTTAATCGTCACACAGCCATATGCAAAACATTTGCACTTACGTACTACAACATAGAAATTGAAGTACAGTCGTTTTCATTAGTCAGCTGTTAAAGAACCCTTTCGCAAGTCATCGATGCGAATTGTTTCCCACCACTGCATCCCCTAGATTACAAACCTGCTTTCTGTTATCCACCCCCATGGACCCATCGGTTGTTAACCACTATCATTCTTGCCACGTTCAGGTCCATTACATTTTGATGAAACCTTACGTGAGAAATTATGCTCGAAACATGCTCCGCAAATAATTTCCTAACTCGTTTACCATCTGATAGTCTTATCCCCATGTAAACACTAATTATGCCTTGCAACATTGAGTGTGATCAGCGCGTGCTGTGTAGTAAGTATCTCCATGCGTTGCCTTATTATTATTATTATTATTATTGTCATCAACGATGGAAATATGGGAACAGCACGTCCATTGCCGTTACAAAAAGGGTGTAAATGTCGGATACGAGTGGCTTATGAAACGTTGTATAATACAGTATTATATGGCACGACAAAACTGACAAACAGAAACAAATACTCCTCGAACCAGAATCAAACCCTCTATCTCCTGCAAGCTTACCCAAAACGCTATCCACTGTACCAACTACACGGCTCTGCTGCTTTACTCTGACAGAAGTAGTTACCGACATGCGATTACAGTGTTGTTAGATTCCCAATCTTTAACATCTATTTACCGCCGGAAATATGAGCAGGACGAAATTTTGTGAGAGGCGTTCTTGTATTGCTAGTAAGTAAGCAATCGCTCTGCGAAATCCGAGTACGCCATTTTTTTCTTCACACTGTATATATATATATATAAGGAAAATGACTTAAGATTACATCAGTAATATTTATTACTCTTAGATTTTAAGACTGAAGTTCTTTATCAAGTGAAATAATTCTTGAGCTAGTTACATGACATAAAGATATTGACGGAAATGAACTGCAATACTACAGCTGCGTTTGCAGGACAATGTAACCAGCACATACAGTCCAATTACCTGTTATTTGGCAAACTGTCTAAGCTAGTGGTTGTCAAATTTGCGGCCGGGGTCAAGTATTCTTGTGGCCCACAGTTATCAGCGGTAATTTGCAATAATAAAGCTCTAACAACAAGTAGAAGAATCCATAATGTCAAATAACGTTAAGAGGGTTTTGAGAGTGTCTATTCCTGCTCAGCAACGAAAATATTTAGAGGAGCATTAACATTTTAAGACGTGCTTAATATTGATTGACGTTGGTGATGTGTGTCGCGAGCTAAGTAGAGTTGTCCGCCTATCTGGGGGGTAGAGCGCACGTTCTGTTTCGTTATTCCACCTGGGACTCTTGACACTGCAGGGTTAGAGAACGTGAGAGGTTGAATGTTTTCTTGTTTGTCTTCTGTCAGCTCACGATCGTGCGAGCCTCGTACCGATCGGTTGCTGTGATATAAATTTCAAACGGGAATAAGACGGATTTGTGAATTCACATCATAGAGATGGTACATATTTGCAGCAAAAATTGGAAATCTGAGATAATGACTATGGGATCAAACTGCTGAGGTCGTTGGTCCCTAAGCTTACGCACTACTTAATGTAACTTAAACTAACTTACGCTAATGACAACACACACAGCAATGCCCGAGGTAGAACTCGAACCGCCGGCCGAAGTGGCCGTGCGGTTAAAGGCGCTGCAGTCTGGAATCGCAAGACCGCTACGGTCGCAGGTTCGAATCCTGCCTCGGGCATGGATGTTTGTGATGTCCTTAGGTTAGTTAGGTTTAACTAGTTCTAAGTTCTAGGGGACTAATGACCTCAGCAGTTGAGTCCCATAGTGCTCAGAGCCATTTGAACCAGAACTCGAACCTCCGACGGGGGGAGCCGCTCATTTGTAGCACACAATATGAAATTAAGTAACGCAATGAGTAGAAGAAAGATCATGTTCGAAACATTTAGTAAGCATTTGTGATTGTGTCCCATATGGCATAATGTATTTAAATGTAACTACAGTTACTGTTGTAAATCGATAAATCATCCGCTCACAGACAATATGACACTTCGTCAGGTAATTACACGTTCAGAAATTTATAGTTACTGAGGATGGCAGCAGTCTGAAACAGAACTGTCGATACGGATAGTTCCGGATGCTGTCAAATTTTAACCTACAATACCTACGAACAAGTGGACAACTTATCGCATCCTTACTGTACTTAGGCTGTAGGGGTATCTCAAAATACTAATTTATGTAGGCTACCGTTTACTAACAAGGTAGGTACGTTTGCAACCCGAAGCACCTTCCTACAAACTCAGTACTCTCTCTTCGCTAAAAACGTTTGATGACTACTGGTTTCAATGATGTTTGTTAGAAACTGCCGGCATCGAATGATCAACATCTTGAATCGTACATCTGGATGTCGAGTGCAACTCTCTGGCTCAGCGCACGTGTGGTTAATTCCACCTGGAACTCTTGCCAAACGACTGTTGGCTCGCTGATGTTCACGGAAATGTATTATATTGCGAATATTAACTGAGTCTTGAACATTCGAGGGTGCCTCGCGCTCTATATCTGCATCTACACACAAATGTAAACTTTGCAAATTCACGCTTACGTGCTTGTCAGAGGGTTCCCAGAATCACTTTCAGACTATTTCTTGCACTTACCGCTCTCGATCATCACATGGAAAAAATGAGCAACTAAATCTCTTCACCCGAGCTCGGATTTCTGTTATGATAATCGTATCTCCTCATGTAGGTGGGAGTCAACAAAATATTTTGCATTCAGAGCAGAAAACTGGTGTTTCAAATTTCGTGGAAAGATCTCGCTGCTACGCAAGACGCCTTTGTTGTGATTATTTCTGTGGCTGACGCACTTCTAGTGAATCAAGAATTGGAAACCTATTGGAGTAAGTCTCCCGGAGCTTTTTTTTCTGGCTTTCACGAACTTTAGAACACCGCCCATTCCTAACACTGATGTTTTACTATTTTGTAGCCTGAGAAGCTTCAGTGCATACACATTTTAAATATTCTGGACAAAGCATAAATTTAAATTCAAAATCAGTTTTACAACATTAGCATAAAACATTAGTTACACACAGCAGATATTTTAAGACAAAATTTAAAAATATTAAGAAGTTGGGGTTTAAGTTGGTACGTCGCAAGTATGGCATGTGCTCCCATGAATATTGCCGTACAATCGAAATCTTATTTGTTGTAGCACTGAAGTGAGTGAAAGGACTATTTTACAGCAAGCTTTGTAGCATATTTCCGAGATAGTTTCAGTTGTAAATGACAACTGATGTGAGGAAGTTTCGGAAAAAGAAAAATCGCAGATAGCTGTCGAATTTTTCACTATAATTTATTTACACAACAAACAGTTATTTGAGTATCTACGTATTAATAATTAACAAGTAAATCCGTTTATCTATTAACAAAGCGACAGTAAGAATGACATTACAAAAGCATTAACTATGCTCACTTGCCCTCACAGGCGGATAAGAGCTCATAGTCAGTCGATCAAGAGTTCTTAATTGAAACTCTTCGGCAATGGTCATAGTGTTATCGTCATGAACCTTCATGTTCCCTACAGTTAAAATACCATCATTCTTCACATTTACCCTACCGTATCAAGTCGTCTGCAAAATTACATCAGCACCCCGGGAAAACGCAATTTTCGGTGGGATTTGTTTTCTGAGGACCTGTGAGCTGTTTCTTTCCTGCAGAACGAGCTTTTCTCTGTTCTCGTAAATCCTGTATTTTTTTCTCTCTTATATTGTCCTTTTCCTGCTTAATCCCCTGATTTTTATCAAGAGCGTTTCTTACCGCTGGCAGGATTTACGATTTTTGAGCCCTCCGCTACTTTCCGTCAAGTGACTATTCTAACAGACAACATATCAGGAATGGACGTGTGTTCTAGCACACCGCAGCACTCATTACTATCACTGCTTTAAACAAAAAGTCCTGGATGAATATTCTTCGCTGGACACTTGTCTCCGTTCTTGTTTTACCCAACTATCCGAACTGCAGCTTTGTTGTGGGCGTCGCATTGTCCTGCTGAAATTGTCCAAGTCCGTCGAAATGTACAATTTACATCAATGGATGCAGGTGATCAGGCATAATGCTTACGTACGTGCCACCTGCCAGAGCCGTATCTTTAAGTATTAGGAGTCCCATATCACTTCAACAGCAGACGCGACGTACTGTTAAGGAGCCTCCACTAGCGTGAACAGTCCACTGTTGACACGCAGGATCCATGGATTTATGAGGTTGTCTCCATCCCCGTACACGTCCACCCGCTCGATACAACATCAAACGAAAGCCGTCCGACCAGGCTACATGTTTCCAGCCATCAACAGTCCATCGTCGGTGTTGACGGGACCAGGCGAGGCGTAAAGCTTTCTGTCGTGCAGTAATAAAAGATACACGAGTGGGATTTCGGCTCCAAAAGAACATATAGATGATGTTTCGTTGAACAGTTCGCATGCTGACACTTGATGGATCAGCATTGAAATATGCAGCAATTTGCGGAAGGGTTGAACTTCAGTCACGTTGAACGATTTTCTTCAGTCGTCTTTTGTTCCGTTCTTGCATAATCTTTTTCCGGCCGCAGCGATGTCATAGATTTGATGTTTTATCATATTCCTGGAATTCTTGGTACGCTCGTCAAATGGTCGTACAGGAAATCCGCACTCCATCGCTACCTCGGAGATGCTGTGTCCTACCACTCGAGCGCCGACTATAACAACACGTACAAACTCACTTAAATATTGATAACCTGCCATTGTAGCAGCAGTAATCGATCTAATAACTGCACCAGACACTTGTTGTCTTAGATAGGCGTTGCCGACCGTCGCGCCGTATTCTGCCTGTTTACATCTCTCTGTATTTGAATACGCATGCCTGTACCAGTTTCTTCGGCGCTTCATAGTGTAAAAAAAATGTTGACTTACAACTCTGGACAAGAAATGTAAGTACGCCCACTCTTTGACAATATGTCATCTGAACCGAAATTCACTTAGCATTACGATGTCGTACGTTAAATAGTATTCTGTTGAAGATGGTACTTCAGTGAATCCGCCTGTCAGCACGTCGCTTCAGGGATTCGCGACGGCCCCAGATGGATTCCTTCCATGGATTAGCAGCGAGGACAGTGTGACGGCTAGGCTGCATATTGTTTGTGAACGGTTTTCGACACCCGGCTATAGTCTGTCTGTAAAGTCAAGAGCGAGCAACGCTTTTGGTGGGGGAAGTGGCCTTTCCCGGAAGAACCCTGCCACTGGCCTACAGGGCAATCCAAAATCAGTTGCCCGTTACCTGTCCAGCGGTGTAGTTCGGCGTGCAGTGATATACGTGTTTTCTGTTCGTGGGATCTTAGTTGCCAATCTCAGTCAGTTAACTTTGTGTACTCACTGATATACATCAGTATCCGGAAGTGATGGATAATCGCCCTGAATAACAAGAAAATGTGCAGAGTACGAAGATGAGGAGATATTTGCGGGGAACGAGCGTTCGATTGTCTCTAACGTTATTACAGCGTGTGTTAAGGAGGCTACACAAAAGGAACTGTTGGCTAATATTACCAGTCCCAATGGTTTATGCAAACGGCAGCCTCGCCACAATAGTACGCATAAGGAAGGAACGCGGAAACAAGGCTCATGGTTTACTGGAATCGTCTCGAAGGAAAACTAATAATTTAGGGAGGAAATCCATCGTTATAGACAGTTTCACAAAATCGGTCATTCTACAAACGATGGAGGACTTTTACATAAACCAAAAAATAGTGCCCACATTGCGGAAATTACTTACTGGCGTGAAACAAAAAATACATTTTCCTTGGAGGAAGATGTTTTACACAAGACATTGCGTGAAATGGGATATACCTGGAAATACTTTTCAGACATGTTTACGAAGACAGTGACAAAAAAAGCAGTGCGAATCGAACTAATACAACACACGAAATTATAAAACACTCTTCGTGTTGCAAGAATTGTTAAGTTTCAATGCAGCTCTTCAAAGAAAACTACTACCTTTTAGTAGAAGCACAAAGTAAGAACAAGCCTTATATTCTACAGACTGATTGCACTATATCTGGTTCGTCTTACGAATAGAGGAACGTACATTCATATGAATAGGTATTTGGTTCTATGTTTGTAGTAGAATCCTGACTTCCGTTCTTATGTTAAAATTATTTACTCTAAAAAGTTTTGTTTCGAAGAAGCTACCGTCTTTTGTTTTCCTTATACTCTTAACGCATTTGTCTAAAAATAAACGCAGCGGGGACGTATCTGCACACAGCGTCGCCACAGATTTAAAGCGCGCGGCGCGGAAGGGCCGGCACTACGTTGTGAAACGGCCTGTAGAAGCGCCCTGTGACGTAGCAGGGTAGACAGAGTGGGGACTCGCGCGCTCGCTCCTCATTTTACCGACAGACTATAGGTGAATACGGGATGGTACCCACGTTCCGTCTTAGCTATGCATTCGCACACTTTCACGTGGATTAGCACTTGACAAGGAGATGGGGTGCATTAATTCCGTCACAGGGGAAGAGGTGGTGACAGGACGGATACTCCGTAAAGACATGTGATAAGTTCAGAAAAAAGGAGGAGGCAGTACTCGAACGAGACATAGGGCTATGTGACAGTAGCTTTTCAACAGAATTTCGTCGTAATTACAGTAACACGTTCCAAATGATGTAATAGGAAGCTGTTGAAAGTTCGCACTATTCGATTCCATTTCGTTCAGCGGACAGCTGACTACTGGCTAGCCACGCCGGCGCAGCGACCAGCGGTGGATTGCGCGGTCGTGTGTCTGGCTCGTTGGTCGTTTTGCAGCCGCGCGGACCGGTCCGGCTTGGAGGGCTGCCCGCCTCCCCGCCTGCCTGTTACTGCTGTCGTGTGGCGGCCACGCGACCGCCACGCTGCCGGCCACGGCCTGGTCTGGTCTGGCCTGGCGCCACGCCCACCGCCCGTGCGCGCCCGTGTGTGTGTGTGTGTGTGTGCGTGTGTGTGTGTGTGTGTGTGTGTGTGTGTGAGAGAGAGAGAGAGAGAGAGAGAGAGAGAGAGAGAGAGAGAGCGTGCCACAGCTCCATCCACGGCCCGGCACACTCCTTGCTTGCGACTTAAGCCGTCGGCACACGGACCGTGCATCCGAACGTTAAGCGTTGAGAGTGCCGAGTTTCTGACGTCATAGCGTGGAAGAGCACGTTCGGGAGTCTTTCTGAACGTGCAGAGCTATATCTGGCATGTCAGATATTCTGAACGTGCGTCTGAGCGTTGACCAATGAGATGGCACAACGCCACATACGTCACACACACGCCGTCTGCCTTCAGTACTGAGTTGTGGGGCGCCATATTGGCATTCATTTCAAGCTTATACGCATATATGCCGTTTCTGAGCACCAGCAAATAGAGAATCACTGGAAAACCCTTTGTTAACTGTGTGATTAGTTCCAATAAAATAATGAGAAACATCATATTCGTGGCAAAAGAATTTTTGTAACTTGCGTATTATGAGAGTAGGCTATTTGAAGGCAGCCACACACTGAAGATCCGCCGAAAACGCGTTGTTCTTGGTACAGTTTGTTATAATTAAATTTCATTTAGTAACATAGCCACGATTAAGGTTTCCAGTAAGGGTAAGATAATATAATTAGGTACTAAAGCTCTGATGTTGGTTTAGGGTAGTGGGCAGCGTCACTGTCACTTAACAGATGTTTGATAGGACGCTGGTTCGCGTATTGACGTTGCTAATTTTTTTCCTAACTTTGGCGTTTTTATTAGGGTCTGATACTTTATTATTAGTTTAATATAAGTATATACTATAATATTTGAAGTTATGCAAATATAAGTTCACCTGTTTTTGAGGAGTGACTTTGTTCGATTGGCTTAATCTACAAGAAAGCTTGCGCTACTTGTATAAAGATATTTTGCTCCTTTTTCTTTTACGCTTTGTAATTCACATGTTGCAAAGTTTGTTACTGGGCAGGCACAGTGACCAAGTAAGACTGACCTTGGGGTTTTACTAAAATGTGGGAATGATGAAACAATGTTTATCTTATGCAGAGAAGTATTCCAAATTTGTACCGCACTGTTTGTAATGGAACATTTATAAGCCTGTGTCCTTATTGATTGGACATGGTACTTTCCTTTTCGTGGACGATGGAGGAAATGTGCGTTTTAATAGAGATAAGGCGGGAATCTTACGCTCGCCCGTTGAGTAAACAGTGTGATTTACGAACTAGAAACATCCCTCAACTGCCGCTGGAGTGCATTGCGATCGCGTATACAACGTTGGGGCCCACCTACCGTATGCACAAGTCGCATCGTTCCTGAGCGTTCAGCACCACGTTGAACTTGGCAAGCTCACCGTTAATGTTCAACAGCACGGTCCATGTGCTGACGGCTTCACGAAGCCTCCAGTGGCGTGGAGAACTAGTCCGGGCTTACTGTCATACTATGCTGTTTGTTATCACTGTTCGGAAAGAGGCTACGGAAATGCAGAGCAGGTTAACTACTGCCAACAGCATTGGACAAGCATGCAAATGTGGACGCATGGATCGGTTTTGATTGGGAGTCGGGGGGCGGGTGTGGGGGGGGGGGGGGCGGAGAGGACGAGTGGGGGGAGGCGATTAGAGTTTGTTACTATTTTTGCCTCCTCACCCTGCTAAAAAATGAAGCTCCCCACTTCACAAATCTTAATTTGACTCGGGTAGGGTCAGTTTCAATAACAATAAAACATATAAAATATTTAAAATGTTAATAATAAAACATTTAACTATCACAAAATATAAAATATATTCGAATATAATAATAATTATAAAATAATGATAGTAACATTAAGTTGCTTACACAAATGAATGGATATTGCTTTAGCATAACGCCGAAGAAACTGTATTTGGAAAGCATATGTCAAAAAGTTAGAGTAGTGGGCTACACGTGGTACGGAATTTACGAACTACAGTTGCATCTGACTCTCATAACTTTGATAACGCCGTAATTTAAACAGTGTAAAGTCGTTCTATCATATTTCGTGAAGGACTACGATCGTAAACTCTTGTTGGTAGCCTATAGCTATACGAGAGTGGAAGTGACGGGAATGCGGTTTCTTCTTATCATTTCTTCATACCAGTAAGACTGCGTCTCCAGGACCTGGTTGGCCCATCGGTACCGACCGACGGCCGTCTCATGCTCTGCCAATGGCGTCACTGAATGCTGTAGGAATGGGCGTTGTCAGCATAACACTCTAACCGTTGTCACTTGTCGTGACCTGGAGCGGCTTCTCGTCAGTGAAATAGCTCCTCAGTTGGCATCACGAGGCTGAGTGCACACTGTACCACTCCTCTCACCGAGGGAAAGTCCCTGTCGGTATCGGATAGCGAATTCGGATCCTCTACATCTGCAGGCAGGGGTCGAGGCTATGGATATGTATGAAGTACCACTCAGCTGTGCCCCTCTGACTTCAGAATGCCCTAGTTGAGGGACTAGGGTTGTATGCGTGCTTTCTGTGTGTAAGCTTGTGTTCAGTGTTTTATGTATGTGTTATTACTCTCTAAAGAGGAGTGTGAGGGTTAATTTTGGGCGTTTGTGAGCACAGTAATTCATTAATTTTTGTAAGGGGACGTTACATATGGGCGCTACGTGGCGTTACCAATAAAAAAACCTAAACAGCGTACTTACAACTTGCCTGCTGCATTTTCCAACATTGTAACGATTTACATTTTACATCATATGGATTGTATCGTCATCATTGAACACGAATCGTGAAAGGAAATTATTTTCCATCTCCACACTCACGAATTCAGAAAATTCTACGCGTTGATGTTTATCGGCGTCAAGAAAGATTTTTAACAACTGAATCCTCTACGGCTTGAAGCACAAACACCGCTCCACACCAGACAGATACATAAGGAATGACTTACAATCGACTTGTTTGACAAGTAGACTTCAGTGAACTACGTGTAAAAACCCTTGAACGAGCACGCGGTGGCTACTTGAGGATTTCCGCCTACATAAATAACCTTGCGTCGTCGAGTGTTTTGAGGTGCGGGAGTTACAGTCCCGTACTCCAGATGAAAATCATGCGTCACAGATGTAACTAAATTTCGCATATTAAAATGAAGAACAAGAAAAGCCTATGGTTGCTGTTTTACAACATCTCTACTGTGTGATACCGTAACGTTCGTGTTTTTCATACAGTAAGGGCGTGAGACGCCGCTGATGGTGATCCGTCCGGCGGACGAGGACGTTAAGGTCAGCGGCCTCCTTTGCGTTATTCGAGAGGAGTAGGCAATGTGCCGTCGCCATGTTTCACGCTCTCCCTCCTCTTATACTCGTAAAACACAAACATGACACTACACTACACAAATGCTATTACCTTCACCTTTCGCAAACAGAATTTGGCATTGCGCCTAAGTAGGCTTGCCCTTCTGTTCTCCCAGCCTGCAGTGCCACAGCACTTTACTTTTGTCCCAGTTTCTCTCTTTATTCTTGTGGAAGAGGCAGACGTGTGAAGTGGGATGAAAATTTTTGAAGCACGCTGCAGTTTTACAGTTTTTATGCCGCTGTTGCTGTTGCAACAGAGACGTAAGTGTGGTACAGACCTGTTTCAGAGAAGCTTATTAGAAATTTTTAATCATAATTAGTAAATAATATGGAACTAGTCGAACTCAGCCACTTTATTTATGATTCCACAGCCGTTAGAAATTTGTTAAAGTTTAATACTATGGTATCCTTGAACACTAAGCTCTTACCAGGATTTAGGTTTGCAGCTTGTTGACATTAAATGAAAATGACCCCTAAGAGATAAAGAAATCCGATGTAAACTACAAGTAATTTTTAACTTTTGGCAGAGCTTACTGCCATGGTGGAATCTCAGTGTTAAACTTAAAGAGGGTAGTGACATCATTGTCGTTCGGTAATTTATTCTTCCATGGGTCTTACTTGCTAGTCTATCCAATGATGACACCACTAGAAGTACCGAAGTACCGTAATAAATCAGTATCAATTTGAGGAGAATTAAACAAGAAATAGGGAGGAGGAGGAAGAGATTAGTGTTTAACATCCTGTCAACAACGAGGTCATTAGAGGTTGAGCGCAAATTCGGATAAGCGAAAGATGGAGACGGAAAGCGGCCGTGCCCTTTTGAAGGAACCATCCCGCCATTTGTCTTAAGCTACTTATGAATATCGACGAAAATCTAAACCAGGGTGGCCAAACGCAGGTTTGAGCCATCGTCCTGCCAAATCCGAGTCCAGTGTGCTAACCACAGCGCCACACCACCCAGCCGATCAAGAAATAGATACAAATAATGACCACAGTTTCATAATGAATAGACAAAGAGGAACAACATTAAAATATATCCATAACGGTTTTATTGTCTTCTGGTGGAAACAATTCTTCAGTCTCACACATCTGTCCATATCTGTACGTATAGTGAAAATGGATCTATTCTCATACACAAAAGTATAAGAACGACATGAGTTGCGTTTAACCTGATTTGCATGCATTCCACTTAACGTACCTGTTTTGCAATGATTAGAATTTGATTTAACTGACTGTGTCACATAATTCATTCCAGTAATCTTTATGCAAAATTAAATATTACAGTTTTGAACATGCCTGATACTCACAAGGGAACCTCCCCATCGCACCCCCCTCAGATTTAGTTGTAAGTTGGTACAGTGGATAGGCCTTGAAAAACTGAAAACAGATCAATCGAGAAAACAGGAAGAAGTTATGTGCAACTATGAAAAATAAAGCAAAATATAGAAACTGAGTAGTCCATGTGCAAGATAAGCAACATAAGGAAACTGTAAGCTCTGGAGCGAAGTGGTCCCGTGGTTAGCTTGAACAGCTACAGAAGGAAAGGTCCTTGGTTCAAGTCTTTCCTCGTGTGAAAATTTTAATTTTTTATTTTCAGACAATTACTATCCGTCCCTCCGATGCGAAGTAACTGCGCCGTAGTATGGGGACGCTACACCTAAACAAGAAAACCTAAATCGGGCAAGGTAGAAGAATCTTTTTACCCATTCGCCAAGTTAGGTGGGCCGACAACATGTTCCTGTCATGTGACGCACATGCCGTCACCAGTGTCGTATATAACATATCAGACGTGTTTTCCTTTGAAGGAATCGGTTGACCTATGACCTTGCGATCAAATGTTTTCGGTTCCCATTGGAGAGGCACGTCCTTTCGTCTACTAATCGCACGGTTTTGCGGTGCTGTCGCAAAACACATACACTAAACTTCTTACAGTGAACAGAGACGTCAATGAACGAACGGACAGATCAAAACTTTGCGAAAATAAAGAAAGTAAATTTCTCATGTGAGGGGAGACTCCAACCAACTCAGTTTGTATATTTTGCCTTTTTTTTCATAGTTGCACATAACTTCTTCCTGTTTTCTCGATTGATCTGTGTTCAGTTTTTCAAGGCCTATCCACTGTGCCAACTCATAAGTAAATATGAGGGGGGTGCGATGGGGAGGTTCCCTTGTCAGCAACCGTATACTAGAATAAAATTTTCTCTCTGCAGCGGAGTGTGCGCTGATATGAAACTTCCTGGCAAATTAAAACTTTGTGCAGCACCGACACTCCATCTTCGCGGGAAAGCGCTCTACCATCTGAGCTACCCAAGCTATTTGGCTATGCTCAAGTCAAAAGTAAAATAAAACGTTCTAGCCTTTGCCAAGTGTGCCCAGCTGGGAATAACATCAGTCTGATGTTGTTTCCAGCTGGGCACACATGGCAAAGGCTAGACAGTTTTATTTCACTTTCGAATTGAGCGTAGGTGTTCCAAATTCTGAGTACTGCTTCTTAGCAGTGTTATTTTGCGATTTAGCAATATTTCATTCTGAAGAAGACAGCCTTGGTAAGTGTCGAAACCTAGGTCAATGCGTCTGATGCTTGTGCAACCGATTAGCTGTTTAATCCTATGTCGAAAATTAAATATTTTTATGACCTAGACAATTTGAGACAACATCTTGACAATTCAAAGTAAGTAGTTTTGCCCTACAAAAGGTTTTCCTACACCATTGTAAGGTCGTTTCCGATACGAGTAATTTGTCATACAGTATGTTGAACTAATCGGTTAAAAGGAACGCGATTAACAGAAGCAAGCGTTCTACGGAACTCTCAAAATTAACTTCATATCACCAGTAATTTCCCTGTACGCATGACTGAGCAATTATTTGTCCATATGTTTGTACTTTAAACGATTCGACGAACTTTTCTTTCTGTAACTATATTGAAATCAAGCAAAAAATGGCTCTCAGCACTATGGGACTTAACATCGATGGTCATCAGTCCCCTAGAACTTAGAACTACTTAAACCTAACTAACCTAATGACATCACACAACACCCAGTCATCACGAGGCAGAGAAAATCCCTGACCCCGCCCGGAATCGAACCCGGGAACCCGGGCGTGGGAAGCGAGAACGCTACCGCACGACCACGAGCTGCGGACGAAATCAAGCACCTATAGCCACTGTAACCAACCAAAGTTTTCGTTCATGACCAAAATTCGATCACACAAATATTCGTGACTGGTGACCAGGAGTACAGAATGTGAAATATCGAAGTTTTAACGAGTATCAGTCAGCAAATCCGAACTTGATAATTTTTTTCCTTACCTGGATTCCTGTCAAGACCATTATTCCCTGTTAATTAAACACGGGAAACGTTTAATATAATTTCAAGCAACAAATTTTGCACGTGTTTAAAACGAAGTTCCGTGATGTAAAGTTTTGTAACGGGGACTCGAACCTAGCACATAATAAAACTGTTAACTAATTAATACCAAATATTAGATATCGAATTTATCCATCATCAGCAAGATGTTTGAACTTGAAATGTGGATCAGTTTGTTTGCCGGACAGGTAACCGAATCCGTCACCTACCACAGTTGCTTTCTATCTACGACTTGTTTGTTCACCGGTAATGAGATGTATGCATGCTTGACTAGGAATAAGGGTACCTGTCATTATTGGTGACAAACATGAAGATACTTTAAAAATGAAAATTATTTATGACTAGTAGTTCGGTATGCATAAGATAATGCCTCAAATGAAACCAAGGATATTATTGTGCTAGACCAGGATTCAAACCAACATACGTGCCCTTCGTGGAGACCTAGAGGAGTTTGCAATCTTGGGGAAAACAATGAAATAGTCTAAACAAATGGTTCTGTGTGGGTCAGATTTCACGAAAGACGAAATTAGAATTCGAATCCCAGCCCAGAACCCAATTTTTCAACTTATGAAGTCCAAATGAAGCAAGAACCTTTGACCTTAAATGACCATTGGCTCATTAAATGAAAAAAGTTTCTTCTCTAATGATACTCACTAACGAGAGAGTTTCTGTTTGCCGGCCACGGTGGCCGAACAATTCTAGGCGCTTCAGTCGGGAGCCGCGATGCTGCTACGGTCGCAGGTTCGAATCCTACCTCGGGCATGGATGTTTGTGATGTCCTTAGGTTTAAGTAGTTCTAAGCCTAGGGGACTGATGACTTCAGAAGTCGAGTCCCATAGTGCTCGGAGCCGTTTGAACCATTTGAAGTTTCTGTTTGCTGTATTTTCCGTCTCTGCTATGACCCAACATAAACTGTCTTTGTCCCTTCGTGGTAGCGAAGGGAAGTGATATTTATAATACCGACTCTTAAGAAAGTGCAACCTGACGTTATTGACCTTGCATTACCAGACGTTCATGAGATCTATGTTTAACACATAACGGAACTGAGAATCGAACCCATACCTCTCAACTACGTAAGGATCAGTCCACGAGACCACTGAAGCCCACATTTGCCTCATTCATGATTGTCACACACCGTACGATGCGCTTAGCTTAAAAATTAGACCAAGTGGAAAAACTTCAGCTCTCTATTAACTGGCTACTTCATAACAGAAATTGTGTTACATTATTCCATTTACCTTAGCAAAATGCTAAAACCGGCGGTGAACAGAACTTTAAAAGCCAGAGAATGTTAATGTATTCTGTTAAATGGTTCAAATGGCTCTGAGCACTATGGGACTCAACTGCTGAGGTCATTAGTCCCCTAGAACTTAGAACTAGTTGAACCTAACTAACCTAAGGACATCACAAACATCCATGCCCGAGGCAGGATTCAAACCTGCGACCGTAGCGGTCTTGCGGTTCCAGACTGCAGCGTTCTGTTAAATGTCACGATCATTCTGTGCAGATGATTTCGTTGACTCACCAGTTTCAGTTACTATAAGAAAGAAGATGTTTCACAAGAGCAACTGTTTTTGTTGCAGCAAACTCATTTTATATCGCCCAAGTTTAAATTTTCGCGGAATTTGACTGTAGTATCCACTTCAACAATGTAGAAAAATATTTCGACTGTACAGGACTCACATGCAACTCAGACGTCTTACACTTAGTTGCCAAACAGTAATTCTGTCTTCGTAGGACACCTGTTTTAGTAAGCTCATGTAGCGTAGACTGTTTACCATTGCTCTTCCTCATCGGAAAATACACAGCTGACTTATTTGGCCCTTTAATTTACTGCAACAGTAATTTCATGTGAAAGCAACGCAAACAAAATGCAAAATTTAATGTTGAGGAGCCTTCCAGTTTTATACATTCTTGATCTAAACCGGCTTTGATTCATTTTAGGACCGAGATAGCGCAACGTCATACTGACACCAACAGTGTGCTCGTACTGTCAACTTCACTGTTCGTTTCATGCAACTTTGTAGCCACTTAAAATTGAAGTCATTTGACCTCTCAATATGAGAGGTTTCATTTTGATCCTCCTTTTCCTCTGGGAAATTAGTTTTCCGTTCAGTAATGCGGCGGAAAGTGGCTGGTAATCGCTTCACAAACAGCTATTTAGTGCTGTTAAGAATATTGTTTTTAACGCAGTCCTAGGTGCAGGAATTTAGTGTTTTCAACATATTAAGCAGCAACATTCACAGATTTACGAAAATGTTGATCTTATTGTCCAGGTAGGGAAAGTTTCAAAAACAAAGTCTGCAGAATCTGGGGATGTCGACCTTTTCGTCCTGTAGCACAGCGTTATAGATTGCTAACGAAGTATCACACGTTGTGTTCCTAAAGCTGTGGAAATCGTTAGTTGAATCAGAGTTTAACATCTAAGGGCATGGTACTGCTAAAAATACAAAATGATTAACAACCGAGTAGTGATTTCATTCTCAAAAAATGACACTGAGCACTATGAGACTCTACTTCTGAGGTCATCAGTCCCCTAGAACTTAGAACTACTTAAACCTAACTAACCTAAGGACATCACACACGCCCGAGGCAGGATTCGAACCTGCGACCGTAGCGGTCACGCGGTTCCAAACTGTAGCGCCTAGAACCGCTCGGCCCCTCCTGCCGGCGAGTTCATTCTCAGTCTGAGGTCTGTTTATAATAGCGAGTGTAGAGGAGATCTTCTGTCCTCGCCTTCCTCCTATGAGCACTGGAAGCCACATGCGTACTCGTACATGTTTACAACACTACGAGTACTTTGAACCTTATAAGTGACGTTGCCCTCCTAAACTAAGAATTCTTTGTTTACAACGAATTAAAATTTGTAGAAACGGTAGAATTCTAAACCGATAACAGAAGATTACAAACTGTAATGTAATTATGAGGTAGCACAGTTGACTAAAATACGATAGCCATAACAACATGATCTACATGACCACAAGAATCTATATATTACCTTAAATCTTAATTTTATTACTATGTATGATGTTTAGAGACAAAATATATTCACACGACGCTGTCAACAATACTCATTAGGAAGTAAAGCATTAAATCTTTTTCCAAGGCAAAAAGTCGCGATTGAACTTGTCCTCTAAGGTGAAGGAAGTGCCGTCCACATTGTAACGCTCTTCGTTTTTCTTCGTGCCTTGTCAGTAGGTCCTTACTGAGAAAAGCCATAGCTCAAGAAATTTGATAAATGTCGCATACTTGCGCTTTATGAACATAGATATCTTATCCGCGCCGTTTCCCGTGCCTTAGGATACAGAAAATCTACGTTACATCCCCAGCTTGAGAGGATGACTGAGGAAGGCCACGAGGGCCGTCGTCGTAGCCCTGGATGTCCGTGAACTAACACAGCAGTGATGAAGAACATTTCTGGACTAGCACAGAAATTAGGAAGACCCTCCAGGTACGTGTAAACAGGTGTACCAGTCGTTGTCGTCTCACAGAGAAAGGAAGGTGTGGATGAAAACCAGTGGATAAGGAAATACTGAAGGAGCATTATAAGGCTGCCAGTTTAAACTTTGCATTGGCGTACTGAAGGAAACCGTTTTCGTATTGAGAGCAAGTTGTATTTACGGCCGCTAAAGTGTTTTCTACTGCACTAAATATAATAATTGGCGCACGTATATCGACCAAGTGAGGCGAGATTCGACAGAAAACATGTCCATCGGAGGCAAAGGTCTGACCAAAGTGGTGTCACAGTTGGGGAATTGATATCAGCAAGTGGTTGCGGCTTTCCTTGGCAACTGACCCGTCAGTTTTCTAGTCATTTCTACTACGAAACACTGGAGAACATAATGCCTCATTTGTTTGTCTGAGATTTTTCGGGATGTAGAATAATCATCCGATATGACCATTCTCCTGTACACGTAGCTAGCTGTGTTAAACACTTGTTCAAATGAATGGAGATTTCAAGCCGTTGGACTGGTCTCCCAAAAATGCTGACCGCAGACCCATACAGCATGTATGAGTAGAGACAGAGAAAATGATAAGGCGAGGAGGACAAGCACCGATAACTAAGCTACCGCTGTCCCAAGCACTTCATGGCACTTGGGAAGAGTTGTCAGAGAATAATAGTTTCATCCTGAAACTTGTTGCCTCTATTCCCCGGCGGATAAATGTAGTTGTAGAAGAGGATGGATACTGGACGCGTTACTGAATTATTGTGTTGTTAGGGAGAAGCTTTTGTTTACGACAGGTGAACTTTTTGTTTTCTATCGAAGATGAGGTATAAATTTTAAAAAATATCTGAGAACCGGTTTCACAAACATAGGCTGTCTATTTCACTCTTTTCAGTCGTTAAATAGATTTTAAACTATTTTGCGACCATCGATTAGAAACACTAGGACAAACTTGAAGCTATTTTTATTTCTTGTCATGAAGCTCATGAAGGTAGTGCTGACGAAAGCACCTAGGAGATAGTATTCAGTCTTTTTAAGCCGAGAAAAAGCATCATATCAGTTAGTGTTCTCTTTAGTTACATGCAAGGAGGACGTCAGTACTGACGAAAAGACAAATCAGATACCATTTCCTTTAAATGCCAAGCAGAAATCACAATGAATAAAGAGAAAAAAGTGCCGAAAGTGATGCAAGACTGAGGATGTAGACGCAGTCGAGCATTTTAGTTCACTGCATCCTCAGCTATGAACACTTTAAAATTATAAATACTTAACAATTATAGTTGTCTTCCTAAACTAATAGAGCTTACAACGAATTAAATTTCAGCAAGTTACAAAATTCGGACCCCTATCCCGTTGATTAAACTGACCACCCTAATATCTACGCCACTTATAATCACGTATGCTATAATGAGTCAAATAGCTCTGAGCACTATGAGACTTAACTTCTCAGGTCATCAGTCCCCTAGAACATAGAACTACTTAAACCTAACTAACCTAAGTACATCACACTATCCATGCCCGAGGCAGGCTTCGAACCTGCGACCGTAGCGGTCGCGCTGTTCCAGACTGTGGCGCCTAGAGCCGCTCGGCCTCTCTGGCCGGGCGTATGCTATACTTACGAAATCGTATGATATGGTGTGTGATGTTATATACCTTCTCCACGAAAATGAAGATATATACCGGATGAAAAAGGAGCATAGCATCTTCGACCGATATGGGGAATGTGTGCATTTAGCGACATGGTACAAACTTTACACATAATTTCAAATCCTTATGAAACTTTTTCTCGTTGACATCCCCCATAAAACGATGAAAGGGAAAAGTTAATCGCTTGCAACCTTTTTTCTGTTCCTTCAAGTAAACTGTTGCATTTTTATGGCATTTTAATTTATTGCTTCTGCACTACTACCTGTTATAAACACATACCACTGAAAGTACCTGCAACATCATATCCTTTTACGAACCATAGCTCAGGAGATATGACGTCATCAGACTGAGATGCATGGAAAAATGCCGCATCATGCATGATGCTTAATTTTATTACTTATTTACTACTAACGCTATTCTAAATACATTTCACACACAGTACCGACATATACCGCTAAACGTGCCTGAGAAAAATGCACGTAGTTCAGTATGACGTCATAAAGATTGGGATGCGTGAAAACGAAACTGTAGGGCGAAATTCACTGGAGATGCAAGTGAAGAATGTTAAATATACGTTAAATGCATGTGAAATGTGGCTATGCTGTAAATCCGCAGGTAAAAATCCCCTCAGAAGCTCCTGGATCCATTTAAGCTAAACTTGGTACTTGTATTACCACCTGGTAATATATACTGGTGGTAAGAAACAGCGACTTCGTATTTGGATGGGGATAATAACTTAGAGAGCGAGTTGGGGAGGAAAAGATCGACAGACAGAGAGGTGGAAGGAGGAGGTGGACACAGTTATGGGGGAGGAGGAGGAAATGGGCAGAGAAGGAGAAGAGGAGGGTATCGACAGAGAGGGGTGAGGAGGAGAAGGAAAGCAGAATAGGGGAGGGAAGAGATGGACTGAGAGAGGAGGAGGAGGATGAGGGGGAGGAGGGGATGATGATGACATGGGACAGGGGGAGATGGACTTAGAGGGAGAGGAAGAGATAGAGTGAGAGACTGGGAGGAGCAAATGGAGAGAGAGACGGGGGAGAGGAAATGGTCAGAGAAACAGCAGGTGGACAGAGAGAGGAGGGGAGAGGAGACTGAGGGGATGATTAGAAGTTAGAGGGAACAGGAGGAGATTGACTTAGAAGGACGAAGAGGAAATGAACAGATGCGAAGGAGCTTATGGACAGAGAGGGAGAAATAGCTGGACAGAGAGAGTGTGATGGAGTAACAGTGCAGAGAGAATGGGGGGCTGTAGACAGACGGAGAGGGACCGAAGGAGGTGGACAAAGAGTGGGAGATTGAGGAAGTGGACAGTGACAGGGAGAGGAGGACAGAGAGGGGGCGGAGGAGATGGACCGAGAAGGTGGAAGATGGACTAATGAAATCGCAAAAAATACATACCCATGCAGTGCCAGATAATCGGTTATTAGTATTATCAACAATAAAACTGTAAGACTGTTGTATCTGTCTGTTTGACTTGTAGAAAACATTAATCTGCTGAGCTACTAAACGGATTTTAAAGGTCTTCTCGCAGGTATCGTGAGGGGTAATATATGGGCTTTATTTCATCAAAAACACTGAAAAGAACGTATCGTAATTTGGAAAGCTTTATCTGATTCGTCTTCTCAGTTCAGTGTTGCGGATGTTTAATCATCACAATGTAGTACACCAAAGAAACAATAGATGGGGTTGTTAGTTTCATAGTACACCGATGAACGAATAGATGACGCCGTTAGCTTATTTTGACTCAATGGCAGGAGTATTCGGAAGTTTACGCCAATGACAAAATTGTGTGCATCAACCTAATCTTTACGAATACAAATTAAGGTTGATGAAATAACTTGGCTAGAATATGCGGATTAACTGATTTCGCTTTGTGTATTAAAAACTAAGCGACACTGCTTTGTTGTTTTAGACAGGTATTGTTTATACTCCTCTTCTTTTCAAGGAAGTTCTTTAACCTCGGTGACAGAAGTACATTAGGAAGTTTACATCAGGGAAATAATTAAGCTCCACAGTCGTATATGTACGGGTACAAACCAAAATTGAATTTACGTGGCTAGCATATACATATTTACCTTATTTCACTTTGTGCTTTTAAAGACTTAACTACACTGATTTTCTTCTTTAAATAGGATTTATTTACATAAATTGGTAGGAAAAACGAATTTATTAAGTTTGCTTTGCGATTTGGATCCCTATACATTAAGTTTTGATTTCGTCTTGCTTGCGATTATACATCTCCACTCTTATGAATACACCAGAACGGCTGCAAGACTGAGGAATATGCGGTTTTAAGAATACAATGAACATCGTGAGGCGAGGCATGCTGCGACTCGAGAACATCAGGATTTATCTTACTCTTTGGGAGCTCCCTCCGAAATCGGGGCGCGACGTAACTCTGAGTCATGCTGTATCCACCACCCCTCTCCACACTACCACCATTACATATTATAAATAAGTCGTCGAGGTGGCATCGATCGTTAGACCAGAACAAATCGTGCAACAAGTAACAGAATTAAATAAGTCTGCAGAGCATTAGCAGTGTTTAAGAGAACTCTTTTTGAGCTATTTTCGTCGATCATAAATAGCGCTGAAACACCGCCAAAAACTTAAAAATAGCCTGGTCTGTGTTCCAAAAAAATGGTTTAAATGGCTCTGAGCATTATGGGACTTAACTTCTAAGGTCATCAGTCCCCTAGAACTTAGAACTACTTAGACCTAACTAACCTAAGGACACCACACACATCCATGCCCGAGGCAGGATTCGAACCTGCGACCGTAGTGGTCGCGCGGCTCCAGACTGTAGCGCCTAGAACCGCTTGGCCACTCTGGCTGGCTCTGTGTTCCAGGAATGTATCGAATACCGATGCGGAAATTAAACATAGAATGCACCCAGATACAGTGAAAGTGTCGACATCACCAACGAAGTGGTTGCAGGAAATGCCCGCCTCACTCTTACCACATTCACTGCTCAATAAAGAAGCGGCGTGGATTCTATTGAATTTAGAGGTCGGAGCCCGTGCGCCGACTGGAATTCTGCGGTGGCAGGCGGGGCAGGGATCGGCCTCCGGCGTTTTATTGGGACCGACGAATGGGTGTGATGCCGGGGAACACGGCACCTGGCAGTCGATACACGGCCTCTAATTAACACGGTCGGCCGTCTGGCAGAGACTCGCGTCCCGGCGGGAGAGGCCGGGCGCGGGGGCCGCGTCCTGCTCTCCAGAACAGATTCCGCGGGCAGCTGTGTTTGTCACGAAGCGCGCACCCGCGCCGCCGTGCTAGGACAAAGTAAACCCCTGCTCAACTGCACACTGTTGGGTTTTGTACGTTTCGCAGCCCTTTCCCGACCACAGAAAAATCTTAGTGATGGGACCGTGAATCTGAAATTAATTAGGATCTTCATTTTCACTTTATTACTTGAGGTCTCATTCCCAGTTGATTACATTGGAAAACTAATTACAAAATTTGGCGAATTTATTGGTATCCAAAGCTTTCTCTAAGCCGAGTGAGACATGCTGATTCAAAATATACAAAGCACTTGTCTCTATCACCCACGTTTTTAGGGTTCCCTACCTCAGTCGGTAAAAATGGAACCCTTAAGGGGGGGTAGGACGTCAAACGGGCCGACTTGGAGCAGGAGAGGCAATACAGAACATTTTAATTTCCACGCTCTATAATTTTACAAATAAATTCATTAAACGTTGTCAGTATGACCAGGAAGGATTCAGAATCCACACTCATAGTACTTGAAGTTCTAAAACATAACGAAGTAATTTTTTACGTGTAAAATTTCATCATTTTTTGCACTTACTAATGGCAGCATTTGTTGCTATAGGTACACATTCCTTCATAAGTTAGAGAGATTCTTCGATAAATTTTGCACAGCATACAAACCATTGGTTCGAATGGTTCAAATGGCTCTGAGCTCTATGGGACTCAATATCGGTGGTCATCAGTCCCCTAGAACTTAGAACTACTTAAACCTAACTAACCTAAGGACATCACACACATCCATGCCTGAGGCAGGATTCGAACCTGCGACCGTAGCGGTCACGCGGTTCCAGACTGAAGCGCCTAGAACCGCACGGCCACACCGGCCGGCCTACAAACCATTCTTAATGGTATATGAAACCCTAGAATTTTCCAAATCTATTAAAACTGTGGTAAAAATTGAGGTAATTAACTATAAAATTTGTGTTTTTTCTGAACATTAAGTTTAAAATATAACAGTTCATTGGTTTTTTTCATAAATTGAATAAATTCTAGAGTTTCATACACCTGTGAGTATGGTATGTATGCTGTCCAAAATTCATCGAAGAATCTCTCTAACTTGTGAAGAAAAGTGTACCTACAGCAACAAATGCAGCCATTAGTAAGTGAAAAAATGATGAAATTTCGCACTTAGAAAAATTTATTTTGTTTTATTTTCGAACTTCCACCACTGCAATTAGTGTGAATCCTGAATCTTTCCTGGTGATGCTGACCAGGTTTTATGAATTAATTTGTAAAAGTATAGACACTGGAAATTAAAATATCCTGAGATGCCTCACCTGCTCCAAGTCGGCCAGCTTGTCGTCCTACCCCCCTTAGAGGTCCACTTCGTTGTGCGTCTGCCTGACAGTCCGCCTGTTAATATCCCTTTTTCCCAAGAATGAGTTAGACGTGTCAAGTTGAAATTTGTGTCATGTACTAAGGTCTATGGTGTCTTGGCGCTGTAATACATATTATTTACAGCAATCAAAAGATACGGCCATTTGTGTCATTTAATTTGATACTCGTAAAGTTACTCACCAAGATCTGAAGGGTACTTCCCGTTGACTCGGAGTCGTTAAATTTGGCAAGAAGCAAGGTTTCAAAGACTCCTTTTTCTCAGGAACAGTTATACGTAATAACTCGAAACTGATGTAGCATGTTGAGGTCTACGGTTTCTACATGATGTAATAAATGTAAGCCTCTAAGTCAGTATAATAAAAAGGTACAGCAATTTATGTCACATGTTTCGATTTTTTCAAACTACACAGTAGAACCAGTTACGTATCTCCCATTGGCACTGAATCATGAAATGTGGCAGGAACAAGGTTTCACAATACAAGTAAAGGAAAAAATCTAAATTTTAAATTTGCAATTATATCGCATGAAAAAATTTTCTTATGACATCTGTTTTCCAAGTTCAAATTTGAAAATAAAACAAAATCTTTATCCCGGGCCCGATGTCTTGCTATTATGAATGTCGATAAGAGACAAAAATCGTCGATAATCTCGATTTCCTAGCTAAGAAAATTGTGAGACTGAATCACAGGACACACATACCATTCGGCAATAGCGTGTTCAAGATATAATATACCCGTAAAATCCATACTCGCTGAAAATATTTCTTTAATTTAAAGTTCGTTTGGTTCGAATTTCTGGGCTGTAGACTTGCGTTTGTGCTGAGGATTGGGCATGTCACACTGAGGTATCCAGGAGTGGACAGACAACTTTCTGCATGCCATCCGACCCTGATACCACGAATCCATCACCAAAATGAACTGCTGAAAATGTTCACCATGTTCGTTATTGACTGAACCTAGGTTCCCAGGAAGAAGTCAAGACGTTAAATGGGGTAATTAATTTTGAGGGAACTGTCGTGTTCATCCTCCCCCCATGAACCATGGACCTTGGCGTAGGTGGGGAGGCTTGCGTGCCTCAGTGATACAGACAGCCGTCCCGTAGGTGCAACCACAACGGTGGGGTATCTGTTGAGAGGCCAGACAAACGTGTGGTTCCTGAAGAGGGGCAGCAGCCTTTTCAGTAGTTGCAAGTACAACAGTCTGGATGCTTGACTGATCTGGTCTTGTAACAATAACCAAAACGGCCTTGCTGTGCTGGTACTGCGAACGGCTGAAAGCAAGGGGAAACTACGGCCGTAATTTTTCCCGAGGCCATGCAGCTTTACTGTATGATTAAATGATGATGGCGTCCTCTTGGGTAAAATATTCCGGAGGTAAAATAGTCCCCCATTCGGATCTCCGGGCGGGGACTACTCAAGAGGAAGTCGTTATCAGGAGAAAGAAAACTGGCGTTCTACGGATCGGAGTGTGGAATGTCAGATCACTTAATCGGGCAGGTAGGTTAGAAAATGTAAAAAGGGAAATGGATAGGTTAAAGTTAGATATAGTGGGAATTAGTGAAGTTCGGTGGCAGGAGGAACAAGACTTCTTGTCAGGTGACTACAGGGTTATAAACACAAAATCAAATAGGGGTAATGCAGGAGTGGGTTTAATAATGAATAGGAAAGTAGAAATGCGGGTAAGCTACTACAAACAGCATAGTGAACGCACTACTGTGGCCAAGATAGATACGAAGCCCATACCTACTACAGTGGTACAAGTTTATATGCCAACTAGCTCTGCAGATGACGAAGAAATTCAAGAAATGTATGATGAGATAAAAGAAATTATTGAGATAGTGGAGGGAGACGAAAAATTAATAGTCATGGGTGACTGGAATTCGAGTGCAGGAAAGGGAGAGAAGGAAACGTAGGGGGTAAATATGGATTGGGGGAGAGAAATGAAAGAGGAAGCCGTCTGGTAGAATTTTGCACAGAGCATAACTTAATCATAGCTAACACCTGGTTTAAGAACCATGAAAGAAGGTTGTATACATGGAAGAACCTTGGAGATACTAAAAGGTATCAGATAGATTACATAATGGTAAGACAGAGATTTAGGAACCAAGTTTTAAATTGTAAGACATTTCCAGGGGCAGATGTGGACTCTGACCACAATCTATTGGTTATGACCTGTAGATTAAAACTGAAGAAACTGCAAAAAGGTGAGAACTTAAGGAAATGGGACCTGGGTAAACTGAAAGAACCAGAGGTTGTACAGAGTTTCAGGGAGAGCATAAGGGAACAATTGACAGGAATGGGGGAAAGAAATGCAGTAGAAGAGGAATGGTAGCTTTGAGGGATGAAGTAGTGAAGGCAGCAGAGTATCAAGTAGGTAAAAAGACGAGGGCTAGTAGAAGTCCTTGGGTAACAGAAGAAATATTGAATTTAATTGACGAAAGGAGAAAATATAAAAATGCAGTAAATAAAGCAGGCAATAAGGAATACAAACGTCTCAAAAATGATATCGACAGGAAGTGCAAAATGGCTAAGCAGGGATGGCTAGAGGACAAATGTAAGGAGGTAGATGCTTATCTTACTAGGGGTAAGATAGATACTGCCTACAGGAAAATTAAAGAGACCTTTGGAGATAAGAGAACCACTTGTATGAACATCAAGAGCTCAGATGGAAACCCAGTTCTAAGCAAAGAAGGGAAAGCAGAAATGTGGAAGGAGTATATAGAGGGTCTATACAAGGGCGATGTACTTGAGGACAATATTATGGAAATGGAAGAGAATGTAGATGAAGATGAAATGATACGATACTGCGTGAAGAGTTTGACAGAGCACTGAAAGACCAGAGTATAAACAAGGAACCCGACGTAGACAACATTCCATTGGAACTACTGACGGCCTTGGGAGAGCGAGTCCTGACAAAACTCTACCATTTAGTTAGCAAGATGTATGAAACAGGCGAAATACCCTCAGACTTCAAGAAGAATATAATAATTCCAATCCCAAAGAAAGCAGGTGTTGACAGATGTGAAAATTACCAACTATCAGTTTAATAAGTCACAGCTGCAAAATACTAACGCGAATTCTTTACAGACGAATGGAAAAACTGGTAGAAGCGGACCTCTGGGAGATCAGTTTGGATTCCGTAGAAATGTTGGAACACTTTAGGCAATACTAACCTAACGACTTATCTTAGCAGAAAGATTAAGGAGAGGCAATCCTACGTTTCTAGCAATTGTAGACTTAGAGAAATCTTTTGACAATGTTGACTGGAATACTCTCTTCCAAATTCTGAAGGTGGCAGAGGTAAAATACAGGGAGCGAAAGGCTATTTACAATTTGTACAGAAACCAGATGGCAGTTATAAAAGTCGAGGGGTATGAAAGGGAAGCAGTTGTTGGGAAGGGAGTAAGACATGGTTGTAGCCTCTCCCCGATGTTATTCAATCTGTATATTGGGCAAGCAGTAAAGGAAACAAAAGAAAAATCGGACTACGTATTAAAATCTATGGAGAAGAAATAAAAGCTTTGAGGTTCGCCGATGACATTGTAATTCTGTCAGAGACAACAAAGGACTTGGAAGAGCAGTTGAACGGAATAGATAGCGTCTTGAAAGGAGGATATAAGATGAACATCAACAAAGGCAAAACGAGGATATTGGAATGTAGTCGAATTAAGTCGGGTGATGCTTAGGGAATTAGATTAGGAGATGAAACACTTAAAGTAGTAAAGGAGTTTTGCTATTTGGGGAGCAAAATAACTGATGATGGTCGAAGTAGAGAGGATATAAAATGTAGACTGGCAATGCAAGGAAAGCGTTTCTGAAGAAGAGAAATTTGTTAACATCGAGTATAGATTTAAGTGTCAGGAAGTCATTTCTGAAAGTATTTGTATGGAGTGTAGCCATGTATGGAAGTGAAACATGGACGATAAATGGTTTGAACAAGAAGAGAATAGAAGCTTTCGAAATGTGGTGCTACAGAAGAATGCTGAAGATTAAATGGGTAGATCACATAACTAATGAGGAAGTATTGAAAAGGATTGGGGAGAAGAGAAGTTTGTGGAACAACTTGACCAGAAGAAGGGATCGGTTGGTAGGACATGTTCTGAGGCATGAAGGGATCACCAATTTAGTATTGGAGGGCAGCGTGGAGGGTAAAAATCGTAGAGGGAGACCAAGAGATGAATACACTAAGCAGATTCACTGTGGGGGTCAAGATGGGGGTTTGTCGGGGACGGCCCGCTCGTCCCTCGCATCCCCTGATCGGACTACGACTGTGGTTGCCCGGGATACTGCTCGCATTGAGGCTGATCCCTCACCTGTGGTAGAGTGGGAGGTCGTTTCAAGGTGTGGCAGGGGGCGAAAGACATTCCGGAGGGCTGAACGGAAAGCCTCTCCAGTTTGTCTGACGAACCGGTTTCAGGCTCTGTCTCAGGCTGATACTGATCTTCGGCCTGACATGGCTGCTTGTCCTGTTCCAGAGGTTGCCCCTCAGTCTGTAAGATCCGGGCAGTTGCAGAGGGTGGGCTTACTGGTAGTTGGGAGCTCCAACGTCAGGCGCGTGATGGGGCCCCTTAGGGAAATGGCAGCAAGAGAGGGGAAGAAAACCAATGTGCACTCCGTGTGCATACCGGGGGGAGTCATTCCAGATGTGGAAAGGGTCCTTCCGGATGCCATGAAGGGTACAGGGTGCACCCATCTGCAGGTGGTCGCTCATGTCGGCACCAATGATGTGTGTCGCTATGGATCGGAGGAAATCCTCTCTGGCTTCCGGCGGCTATCTGATTTGGTGAAGACTGCCAGTCTCGCTAGCGGGATGAAAGCAGAGCTCACCATCTGCAGCATCGTCGACAGGACTGACTGCTAACCTTTGGTACAGAGCCGAGTGGAGGGTCTGAATCAGAGGCTGAGACGGTTCTGCGACCGTGTGGGCTGCAGATTCCTCGACTTGCGCCGTAGGGTGGTGGGGTTTCGGGTTCCGCTGGATAGGTCAGGAGTCCACTACACGCAACATGCGGCTACACGGGTAGCAGGGGTTGTGTGGCGTGGGCTGGGCAGTTTTTTAGGTTAGATGGCCTTGGGCAAGTACAGAAAGGGCAACAGCCTCAACGGGTGCGGGGCAAAGTCAGGACATGCGGGGACCAAGCAGCAATCGGTATTGTAATTGTCAACTGTCGAAGCTGCGTTGGTAAAGTACCGGAACATCAAGCGCTGATAGAAAGCACCGAAGCTGAAATCGTTATAGGTACAGAAAGCTGGCTTATGCCAGAGATAAATTCTGCCGAAATTTTTACAAAGGTACAGACGGTGTTTAGAAAGGATAGATTGCATGCAACCGGTGGTGGAGTGTTCGTCGCTGTTAGTAGTAGTTTATCCTGTAGTGAAGTAGAAGTGGATAGTTCGTGTGAATTATTATGGGTGGAGGTTACACTAAACAACCGAACTAGGTTAATAATTGGCTCCTTTTACCGACCTCCCGACTCAGCAGCATTAGTGGCAGAACAACTGAGAGAAAATTTGGAATACATTTCACATAAATTTTCTCAGCATGTTATAGTCTTAGGTGGAGATTTCAATTTACCAGATATAGACTGGGACACTCAGATGTTTAGGACGGGTGGTAGGGACAGAGCATCGAGTGACATTATACTGAGTGCACTATCCGAAAATTACCTCGAGCAATTAAACAGAGAACCGACTCGTGGAGATAACATCTTGGACCTACTGATAACAAACAGACCCGAACTTTTCGACTCTGTATGTACAGAACAGGGAATCAGTGATCATAAGGCCGTTGCAGCATCCCTGAATATGGAAGTTAATAGGAATATAAAAAAGGGAGGAAGGTTTATCTGTTTAGCAAGAGTAATAGAAGGCAGATTTCAGACTACCTAACAGATCAAAACGAAAATTTCTGTTCCGACACTGACAATGTTGAGTGTTTGTGGACAAAGTTCAAGGCAATCGTAAAATGCGTTTTAGACAGGTACGTGCCGAGTAAAACTGTGAGGGACGGGAAAAACCCACCGTGGTACAACAACAAAGTTAGGAAACTACTGCGAAAGCAAAGAGAGCTCCACTCCAAGTTTAAACGCAGCCAAAACCTCTCAGACAAACAGAAGCTAAACGATGTCAAAGTTAGCGTAAGGAGGGCTATGCGTGAAGCGTTCATTGAATTCGAAAGTGAAATTCTATGTACCGACTTGACAGAAATTCCTAGGAAGTTCTGGTCTTACGTTAAATCGGTAACTGGCTCGAAACAGCATATCCAGACACTACGGGATGATGATGGCATTGAAACAGAGGATGACACGCGTAAAGCTGAAATACTAAACACCTTTTTCCAAAGCTGTTTCACAGAGGAAGACCGCACTGCAGTTCCTTCTCTAAATCCTCGCACAAACGAAAAAATGGCTGACATCGAAATAAGTGTCCAAGGAATAGAAAAGCAACTGGAATCACTCAATAGAGGAAAGTCCACTGGACCTGACGGGATACCAATTCGATTCTACACAGAGTACGCGAAAGAACTTGCCCCCCTTCTAACAGCCGTGTACCGCAAGTCTCTAGAGGAACGGAGGGTTCCAAATGATTGGAAAAGAACACAGATAGTCCCAGTCTTCAAGAAGGGTCGTCGAGCAGATGCGCAAAACTATAGACCTATATCTCTTACGTCGATCTCTTGTAGAATTTTAGAACATGTTTTTTGCTCGCGTATCATGTCATTTCTGGAAACCCAGAATCTACTATGTAGGAATCAACATGGATTCCGGAAACAGCGATCGTGTGAGACCCAACTCGCCTTATTTGTTCATGAGACCCAGAAAATATTAGATACAGGCTCCCAGGTAGATGCTATTTTTCTTGACTTCCGGAAGGCGTTCGATACAGTTCCGCACTGTCGCCTGATAAACAAAGTAAGAGCCTACGGAATATCAGACCAGCTGTGTGGCTGGATTGAAGAGTTTTTAGCAAACAGAACACAGCATGTTGTTATCAATGGAGAGACGTCTACAGACGTTAAAGTAACCTCTGGCGTGCCACAGGGGAGTGTTATGGGACCATTGCTTTTCACAATATATATAAATGACTTAGTAGATAGTGTCGGAAGTTCCATGCGGCTTTTCGCGGATGATGCTGTAGTATACAGAGAAGTTGCAGCATTAGAAAATTGTAGCGAAATGCAGGAAGATCTGCAGCGGATAGGCACTTGGTGCAGGGAGTGGCAACTGACCCTTAACATAGACAAATGTAATGTATTGCGAATACATAGAAAGAAGGATCCTTTATTGTATGATTATATGATAGCGGAACAAACAGTGGTAGCAGTTACTTCTGTAAAATATCTGGGAGTATGCGTGCGGAACGATTTGAAGTGGAATGATCATATAAAATTAATTGTTGGTAAGGGGGGTACCAGGTTGAGATTCATGAGGAGAGTGCTTAGAAAATGTAGTCCATCAACAAAGGAAGTGGCTTACAAAACACTCGTTCGACCTACACTTGAGTATTGATCATCAGTGTGGGATCCGTACCAGATCGGTCTGACGGAGGAGATAGAGAAGATCCAAAGAAGAGCGGCGCGTTTCGTCACAGGGTTATTTGGAAACCGTGATAGCGTTACGGAGATGTTTAATAAACTCAAGTGGCAGACTCTGCAAGAGAGGCGCTCTGCATCGCGGTGTAGCTTGCTCGCCAGGTTTCGAGAGGGTGCGTTTCTGGATTAGGTATCGAATATATTGCTTCCCCCTACTTATATATCCCGAGGAGATCACGAATGTAAAATTAGAGAGATTAGAGCGCGCACGGAGGCTTTCAGACAGTCGTTCTTCCCGCGAACCATACGCGACTGGAACAGGAAAGGGAGGTAATGACAGTGGCACGTAAAGTGCCCTCCGCCACACACCGTTAGGTAGCTTGCGGAGTATCAATGTAGATGTAGATGTAGGTTGCAGTAGGTACTGGGAGATGAAGAAGCTTGCACAGCATAGAGTAGCATGGAGAACTGCTTCAAACCAATCTCAGGACTGAAGACCACAACAACAACAACAACGTCGTGTTAATCGCCAAGGTGACTATGTTGAGAAAATAAATATGTCCGCATGAAGAATAAAGATTTAGAACAGGTGACATCAAACTTCGGCCGGTGGGCGGGATGCTGCCAGAATCAAGTATTCGTACTGCCCGCGGTTCTCAGTCGTATTTAGCAATAATACGCATCTAGCAACTTACATCCGAATCCAAAAAGTCTGCTAAGATGATTTTCAGAGTGCAGTTTTCCTGCTTGGTAACGGACAGAGAGAGTAATATTTCAACATGCGCTTGTTGTAATGGACGTTGATGAGTTTTGCCGAGACCTTACTGCAGTTGATCTCTTATCTCCGGAGCAGAAGGGGAAGTAGGGTGGCTTCTGCGGGGCAAGAGGATGTGAGAAGGGACATTTTTTATTGTTTATCGAACAACCTACAGGTGTGTGTCTCTTGCGCTGGTCAACTTCCATGGTATAAATTACCTGCCTATTATGGGGAAACATTTTAAAGGCCTGGTAACTAAAAAAAGGACAGAGTACAAGGAAATAAAGTAGGATCTAGAGAACCAGTATGTGGAAAAGGTAGAGAAAATAAAAACGAAAGAGATATACAAGGTGGTTATGAAAATTAAAGTGGGGAAAACATCAGTGCCTGGGAATGTACCATCAGAGTTACCGAGTTGTAGCGCAACTATTTTGTACGAATACCTGAGCAAGATATTTAATAAATGTGTGTGGTATGGGGAGGAAATTCCAGCAGAATGGAACTTAATATATCTAAGCTCCCTAAATAAAAAAAAGAAACAAAGTTTCTAGCAGTTATCGTGGTATAAGTGTCACAAGTTCAATTAGCAGATTATGCGGGAGAATTTACAATCAAGATTGGGAAGATTATGTTTATAGACAAATTCCACTTCCGCTACTAGTAATTTTCTTGATTTATTCCACTGCCGGTGTCGAAGCTTAAAGTTCCATCTTCACGTCGCAGCAAGTAATGATGGGAACATGAACGTGTCGCGGTCGGGCCAGTCAGTCACACCCACTTCAAACAAACGCGTGCAAGATTAGGACCAGCAGCCATAGCGCCCACCTGGACATCACGACTTGGAAGTTGAATAACAAAGTTGTTTTTGGCGATGTAGGTCATGGGTAGATCATGAGAGGAAGTTGGAAAGGACCTTTTCAGTCATTTGGTTTTCGTAAATAATGAGAACGTATACGACGCAATGCTACTAAGGATACTGTTAGAGGTGTTTTGGAATAGCCGAGAACTAACACGAGAAATACCATAAACCTCTACAAATCGGTAGCATGTATCGTTAAAGTGGGGGCGGAAATTTCTAGAGAGACCTCCAGAATAAACAGAGGACTGAAATAAGGACGCTGTCTCCCACACTCTTTAACAAGTACCGTATGTGGAGAAGACACTGGATCTCTGGTGTAGAAAGTTTATGGTCTTGGTGAATTAAGTAGGTAGCCAGTTTATGTACAAACTTCTCTAAGCAGATGATCAGGTCTTTGCAGCAAACAGTGAAGAGGATATGGCTTACATGCTTAGGAAGTTGTTAGAAGAGTATAAAAATGATATTTGAGTTTTGAGAAGATGGAATATTTGTGTTGTGGAGCGGAGAGGAGCAACTTGCACATTAAATTTCAACGTGTGAAGAGTTTTAGTTCCTGGATAACATCCTACCAAGTGATGGAAGATATGAAAGTGATATCGAACGACATATCAGGAAGGAAGGGAGGATATCCAGAAATTAAATCCCGTACTACGATTCTCAAAAAAGAGTTTAAAGGTTAATTTAGCTTATACAGATTCATATTGGAACCAATAACAAGTTATGGGAGTGTGTGTTGGGAACTGACACTTAAGAAATAAATAAAAAGATACTGTGAGCTTTAGAAGCGGACGCTTGAGAACAATATGTAGAATTTGCCGACTTGACCGCGTAAGAAATTAGGAAATAAGAGAAAGGACGCAGACTCTAATATTGCTAATGGAATAGAAGAAAAAAAACTAGGATGGTTAGGACATGTCAAAAGAATGGACCAATAGTGGTGGCCATGAGAACACTTTCAAGGCAACCACCTGGATGGACAAGAAGCGGAAGAATGACGAGGTCAGGGCAGAGGCAAGAGATATATGGGATGTTTTGACAGATGTAGGACCCTCGCTACAACAAGAGAAGTAACGCGCATTCGTGAATACACATTGTAGAGAGGGTTATCTTCAAATGCGGTACCTATTTGAAGCAAGGAAAACGAAATTAAATTAAGGCAGTTTAATACAACTCAGTGAGTAGAAGAAAAGGATATTCAAAATATTTAGTAAACATTTGTGAGCTTGTCTCATACGGTATAATGCATGTCATTATAAGTACAATTTTAGTTTTTAATGAACTAGCTGATAAACCAGATAATGTCCGAGAATTCATTTTGCCAATTTTCTGTTAGAAAGGAAAACAAAGAATGAACTGTGTTTGTAGTGAAGTATCGAAAGAAATTCATTTTCATGTATGCGTGAAAACATCTTTGAAATGATGAAACAGTCGTGCAAAGAAATATACATGATGTATAAATTTATATGTACAATATCCAGATTGAGAAACATCATTCTGGACAACTTCTGTAAGGTGGGTGCAGCTGCTTCCCATCTATGCAACGTGGTTTTCTAAACGCCTCTACGGCAATTCCTCTTCATAGCTCTATAGACGGCTATTGCTATCGCCTACAGCCGTTTGCGCTTCGCAGTTGAAAGCTGTCAAATGCGCTGCCAGGTTTATGTAGATACATTCAGTGGCATATGCGGATACTGTCGGTGAAATGTATTGCAAATAGAGTTAGTAGAACGGAGGTATTAAATTTAAACATCATGCCCAATGCGGTAGTTTTTGAAGGATCTCAGTGTTTAAGACGTCATGTCTCCTGAACTGTGATAGGTAGGTACCCTCATAGCGATTATTGCCGGCAGTAAGAGATATGTGTACCAAGTTTGGTTCAAATCGGTCTGCTGGTGGTTTAGGAGGAAATGTGGGATATAAACACACAGTTACGCACATACACTCCTGGAAATGGAAAAAAAAACACATTGACACCGGTGTGTCAGACCCACCATACTTGCTCCGGACACTGCGAGAGGGCTGTACAAGCAATGATCACACGCACGGCACAGCGGACACACCAGGAACCGCGGTGTTGGCCGTCGAATGGCGCTAGCTGCGCAGCATTTGCGCACCGCCGCCGTCAGTGTCAGCCAGTTTACCGTGGCATACGGAGCTCCATCGCAGTCTTTAACACTGGTAGCATGCCGCGACAGCGTGGACGTGAACCGTATGTGCAGTTGACGGACTTTGAGCGAGGGCGTATAGTGGGCATGCGGGAGGCCGGGTGGACGTACCGCCGAATTGCTCAACACGTGGGGCGTGAGGTCTCCACAGTACATCGATGTTGTCGCCAGTGGTCGGCGGAAGGTGCACGTGCCCGTCGACCTGGGACCGAACCGCAGCGACGCACGGATGCACGCCAAGACCGTAGGATCCTACGTAGTGCCGTAGGGGACCGCACCGCCACTTCCCAGCAAATTAGGGACACTGTTGCTCCTGGGGTATCGGCGAGGACCATTCGCAACCGTCTCCATGAAGCTGGGCTACGACCTGGGACCGAACCGCAGCGACGCACGGATGCACGCCAAGACCGTAGGATCCTACGTAGTGCCGTAGGGGACCGCACCGCCACTTCCCAGCAAATTAGGGACACTGTTGCTCCTGGGGTATCGGCGAGGACCATTCGCAACCGTCTCCATGAAGCTGGGCTACGGTCCCGCACACCGTTAGGCCGTCTTCCGTTCACGCCCCAACATCGTGCAGCCCGCCTCCAGTGGTGTCGCGACAGGCGTGAATGGAGGGACGAATGGAGACGTGTCGTCTTCAGCGATGAGAGTCGCTTCTGCCTTGGTGCCAATGATGGTCGTATGCGTGTTTGGCGCCGTGCAGGTGAGCGCCACAATCAGGACTGCATACGACCGAGGCACACAGGGCCAACACCCGGCATCATGGTGTGGGGAGCGATCTCCTACACTGGCCGTACACCACTGGTGATCGTCGAGGGGACACTGAATAGTGCACGGTACATCCAAACCGTCATCGAACCCATCGTTCTACCATTCCTAGACCGGCAAGGGAACTTGCTGTTCCAACAGGACAATGCAGGTCCGCATGTATCCCGTGCCACCCAACGTGCTCTAGAAGGTGCAAGTCAACTACCCTGGCCAGCAAGATCTCCGGATCTGTCCCCCATTGAGCATGTTTGGGACTGGATGAAGCGTCGTTTCACGCGGTCTGCACGTCCAGCACGAACGCTGGTCCAACTGAGGCGCCAGGTGGAAATGGCATGCAAGCCGTTCCACAGGACTACATCCAGCATCTCTACGATCGTCTCCATGGGAGAATAGCAGCCTGCATTGCTGCGAAAGGTGGATATACACTGTACTAGTGCCGACATTGTGCATGCTCTGTTGCCTGTGTCTATGTGCCGGTGGTTCTGTCAGTGTGATCATGTGATGTATCTGACCCCAGGAATGTGTCAATAAAGTTTCCCCTTCCTGGGACAATGAATTCACGGTGTTCTTATTTCAATTTCCAGGAGTGTATTTACATCCATTTTTATAATATGTATGGTTGATCATTCGCCCACATACATTACACAAAAGCACGAAGTCAGTCAATTGCAGCGTCACATGTCTGGTGTCACTGAAGGTGGCAGCAATTTAGCGCAGTTAAAAGTCGTCTCGGAGTTTTCCGTATTTTGCCGCCTTTTAATGACATTATTTGGGGGCCAGCGGCCAACTTATCGCGTGCGTAATACAGCTTGTTTATTGGTGACTAAGAACATACCAATTTATGTGCGTTGTCAACTAATAATAAGATTAATGTTAATAACGTTTGTTATATGTAAAGAGTTTTAAGATGTTCCAGCACGCCCTCGTAAGATGTCCTACAAAGAATGATAGTTTTCACAGACGGTGCGAAGTGAAGGCAGCTACAAGTACTACCGTGTTGGTGTGGTTGCCTTCCTTCCAGGCGCCATGGCTGCATATCGCCAAGTTCTGATGCCTGAGTTTATGGCAGATAGTTTCGTTACCGCTATGAGGCAAATACTAAACAGAAGCTGGTGATTATTTTTAAAAGCGGTATATAATATACAGCTTAAGTTATATGTGGCGTATTCTAATAGTAAGGTGGGACACACACATACAAGTGTGTAACATGTTCGAATCATCTGCCTGTATTTTTCCTGATTCCATGTAGAATATGTTATCACTTTGAAAGTTATATAACTCCACCCTCAGATACACATATGTTTTCCCGTCAGTCAGTGGATGTCTGAAGTTGGAGTTACGTAACTCTGAAATTGAGAAGATACAGTACATGCGCCGGCCGGTATGGCCGAGCGGTTCTAGGCGCTTCAGTCTGGAACCGCGCAACCGCTACGGTCGCCGGTTCGAATCCTGCCTCGGGCATGGATGTGTGTGATGTCCTTAGGTTAGTTAGGTGTAAGTAGTTCTACGTTCTAGGGGACTGACGACCTCAGATGTTAAATCCCATAGTGTTCAGAGCCATTTGAACGATTTGAACATTACATGCAAAGAGAAAAATTAAGACGGATGACTGGAGAGTATCACAAACGCCAATAAATACGGATGAATGCACAAGTGCTTCACATACATAAACGAATCACACAGACAATATATGTAGAGTTGGATATTACCAAAAACCTGGGGGAAAATATCTGTCTATTCAGCCGATCAATAAAAGAATTCGGTTAGACTTCATAACGACATAGTAAGTAACAATTCTGCGTGCCCACGAATATGAAAGGAAATCGAGGATGTACGTTTTATTTAATTACGAGGGGCCTTAAGTATATAATTAAACAAAATGGCTGTGAGCACAATGGGACTTAACTTCTGTGGTCATCAATCCCCTAGAACTTAAAAGTACTTAAACCTAACTATCCTATGGACATCACACACATCCATGCCCGAGGCAAGATTCGAACCTGCGACAGTAGCGGTCGCACGTTTCCAGACTATAGTGCCCATAACCGCTCGGCTAGCCCGGTCGGCTGTAATGCAACACATTTCCATGCTGAAAGCAGGTGACTTTTATTCAGGATTCCAGTACACCATATTATACACCACTGGTATGTCAACAAAATCCTGTTTTTTTCCATTATCTCCGTTCAATTCGATGACATTACGCCATCTTACTGGGAGGGCCTGTATTCCCACATAGTACCTCTCTATGTTCGACGTCGGAGCCAACGTCTTGCTGCAATAACTTTCCCAGCATCCACGTACTGCTTCCGGTGGAGTGCATTCTTCATCAGTCCAAAGAAATGGAAGATGCGAGATCCTTCCTGTAGGGTGGATGAGGAAGAACGATCCATTTAAATTTTCTGGGTTCCTCTAGTGAGTGCAGACTCCTCTGAGGTCTTGCATTATAATGGAAATGTTTGATCCTGTTCCGTCAATAACCTTGAATGAGAGTGTTCGGACGTTCCAATATTGCACGGGTCACAGGTGTGTGCGGCCGTCGGGCATGCGGGAGACTGGACAGGTTGGCAGGACTGCGGCCATGACAGACACCTCGTGAAATGAATCACCATGCTTACGTTCACAGACAGGCGTCCGTAGCACCTAAGACTATCTGCGATTCTCTGGTTTTCTGCTCGAAAACGCACCTCCGTTACTTCGTAAAATTACAGAAGTTGAAGCAGGAATAGTCCACAATGTCCGACAACAAATTCGGCACATTTTCAACGGAAACTGCCAGAGAAAAAAATTTATAGCACTACTTACCGAACGCCCCTCGTACAATACCACGTGGTTGTCAACATCAAAAAATTTTACGGAACTGTTATGGTAAAGTTAATTTCATGATAACCGAAAACATGGATATTAAGATTTTCTGTGAAGGGACTCTTCTGTGTGGTAGAAGAAGTTTCTTTCAGTGTCAAGCTTCACTAGCTTAGTCTGATCTGGCAGGTTAATGAGTACGTTGGTACTAATACCTCTAACTACCTTTTAGAATAATGTTAACTTCAAGACGCCTTTCTAGAGGACAGTTTTGTCTCTAATATTACATTTATACATCGTTTTGGAAAGAAAAATGTAGGTAATGTCGAAGAATTTTACTAAATCTATGTACTGTAAACAGTTTTCAGTTTACAGAATTAACACCACACACAGGGCGAGCTTTTATCTTGAGATAACGATAGACCTCAAATATTACACATTGCATTAAAAAACGAAAAAATGCGTTATAAATTTTAAAAAATGCTGTCTGGGGGTACCAATGTTGACTCCGAGGGGGTGGAGCGGTAATTTTGATCTCATTAATAAGAAAACCAATTTTTATTGTAAAATCGGGTTCTACGGTAAAAAGTATGTAACTTCTGTATGTAACACTTCATTTTTTGCGTGATAGATGGCACTATAATCGATAAACTACACAATGGGGTTCCGAAACGGTATTATCTCGAGAAAATGTACTGGACCAAAATTATGAAAACAGACTGCATGACAAACAATTCAGTGTTTTGCAGCTTTCTCCAAGTAGCAGATTGAAACATTCATTCATTCATTTATTATCTGACTTCTCATATTGCGTACACGTCGTTGCACATTTCTCAAATACGCTCTTTCATAACCTGTGTTTTTAGTGAAAATACAGGCCGTTACTTTCAAAGAGAAAACTGGAATGGTTTTAGTTTATGAAGAAAGGAGCAGGAATGTCGAAATCGATGTAACTCTTTACGCTCGAATTTTCCAAACAGGATGCGATTACACGTGTCTTTCTGCTGGCTTATTTGTCAGATCTCGACCGAAGGAGCTTTACAGTCACGAAAAAGGGACCGTCGACGAAAAGTTGCTGAACAGAATAATGGAACTACAATAGTAACAGAATTGAATTATAACACCATATTAGCACTTGGTAGTTAAGTGGAAAACTGGGAATTAGTATTCTCAAGCGTAGAAAATATCATCCATATCATATTTCCCTCGATCAAGATTTCCAGAACAGATTAACATTTTGCCAGTGGTCGCTTCAGCAGACACAAAGTGGTCCCAATATATTTGGCAGAGTATTGCTCGCTGACGAGACGGCTTCACGTACGGCGGTACGATTAATCGAAACAATATCTATTACTAGAATGTTAAAGACCCATATAAAATACGCCAAACTGAACACTGACGTCCGCGGAATGTGAATGTTTGCTGTGGAATAATTGGTGACAAACTTATTGGTCCAGTCCTTATCGATAGCACCTTCTACGATGATAAATGCGGAACATTCTTGAAGGACGGCCTTCCAGCACTGCTTGCAGGCCTTTCCGTGACCTTGGCGACAAACAATGTGGTTTCAATACGATGGTTGGCGTAAAGCACATGGGGCTGCCTTCTATGACGGCGGTATTAGAATGTTGGTAAAACGGTAGAACAAATGCTTACGTCGGAGTGGTGACTATCTAGAGAAGTAGTTAGAAGGAGTGGCTAACTATTGAAAATAAAACCTTTCCGATTTTCCCAATGGTTTCCATTTTTCGCCGGATCAGACCTTACCCTCCGAATAGTTCTTCTATACTAGCACAGGAAGCATTAGATTCCGTGTTCAATCATCAGTGGATAGGAAGAGGCAACCCAGTGCTTGGCCTGCAAGGTCGCCGGATCTTACTTCGCCTGACTTTTGTTTGTGGGGTTACTTGAAGAGAAAAACTTATGACTAAGTGCCAACAACGCGCATTAACGTTGTTCAGCGTATCACCAATGCATGTTATTAGAAGATTACATCAAAACATTTCTAAAGCCTGTCGAATCATTCATTTTTCGAATAAATAGGTGAATACTTACTGTGAAAGCCCATTTGGTGAAAGGTGAGAGGACACATCTCAAACAAGTTTTTTCACAATTACTGATCAGGTAGTATCCCTAATATGTTTCTCGAGATATTACGGTTTTTGAACTAAATTTCATTTTTCTTTATGGATTATATATCTCTCAACGAAAAATGTGTTACATGCAGAAGTTACACATTTGTCGGTTGACGTGTTACATGACATGCACATTACTCCGTCGATTTACCTGTTTCGCTGAGGGAAGTTGCCACCCTCTGCAGCTAGGGAGCTCCAAATTATACTATGTAACATGGTGATATGTAATGTAGTTACGCCGGTGTGTGATAATGAGCTCAGAAAATTAAAAGTATCAATTTGATGAGTTCACCCACACATGGAGCATCCTCACGGTCAACATGCCAATTCGAGACCACACACGAGAGCTGGAACATCCGAAGAAATCTGTCGCCTTGGGTTCGCTGTCATCGCTAAAACACTACACAGTCTCGACTTGGTCCCGTCTGATATTCATCTGATCCCAAAACCTAAAGAACACCGTCGAGGACTTCACTTTGATAGTGATGTAGCGTTGCAGGCAGAGATGAAGTTGTGGCTCCGTCGCTGACATCAAACATTCTACAGCGACGACCTCAATAAACTGCTCTCTCTTTGGAAAAAATGTGTTCGTCGACAGGATGACTATGTTGAGAAATAAGTATGTAGACATGACAAATAAAGATGTTGAATTTTAATAAAGTTTGTTTTATTTAAAAAGCGTTACGAGTTTCCTCATAAAGAAATTCGAAGGTATCACTTTTCATTGTGGTGGTACATGAAAATGTGATATTACTATTTAAGGTTACAAAGTTGCCCAACAGTGGTATTGCTGGATCTTCCTAAAAATATTGAACACGCATTTTTCGTTTTTTCAATCTCACGTGCAGTTTTGAGGCGTTTCTTCGTCTCAAATTAAAAAACTGATGTCATATAATTTTTGTAATACATTTAAAATCAGAAAATACTGTCACTATAAGTCGAATCTCGCCAAAATATGTTCATTAACATATGCAAGTATGCAAAATTAAACTCATTTATTTACGTTAAAATTATGTGTAACGGATATCATGCACGCTGGAAATGTAAGGCACGTTCCTAATAATTCTAGGGCGTGGAATTTCGAGTTTAGATGGATGATGTATGTGTAGTCTACCAATTTTTATATTATCTGTTTTTATATTTCATTCTTTGTATAGAATGTCTCATAGCTTGAAGAGCTCTGTAAGATATAATGAAATGTATCTCCTGTCTCCTACAAAAATTTGAAATTCTGTTGACCTCGAACCAGCTGTTGACGTATTTAGATAGCTGCCTTTCCCGTACACATAAATGAAGAAATATCTAATCTCCCGTCTATTACACGTGCATAGCCTTTTCGTAGATCACTTCCCACACGCAGTGACACACGGCCACAAAAATATTACTTCTGTTAATAAAAAATTACTAAATCATACCTCCATTGGATGATGTTAAACGCTTTTCTGTTACGGTTTTCAGTCTTCATATAAGATGAATCTTACCTGTTTAATTGCTTCTATATTCTGCTTTTTGATATGTAACACAAGCAAAAAAAAAAAAAAAAGAAAAGAAAAAAACATTAGTTACCGTCGAATTGCCAAACAATCAGTGAATATCAGTTGAAAATTCACTTACCTGTTACCGTCTCTGCAAATGTCATCATCAGATAGTCTTCTCTTCACTAGATTTACCCTACAATCAGACCAAAAACATCATCTCACATAACAAGAAATTTGGCTAATTTTTATTTTATATGTGAAACAGGGTTATAATTACAAACAGGGTTATAATTACAAAATCAAACAGGGGTAATGCAGGAGTAGGCTTAATAATGAATAAAAAAATACCAACAGCATAGTGAACGCATTGTTGTGCCCAAGACAGACACGAAGCCCATGCCTACCTCAGTAGTTCAAGTTTACATTCAAACTAGCTCTGCAGATGATGAAGAAATTGATGAAATGTGTGATGAAATAAAAGAAATTATTCAGATAGTGAAGGGAGACGAAAATTCAATAATCATGGGTGACTAGAATTCGAGTGTAGGAAAAGGGAGAGAAGGAAACATAGTAGGTGATTATGGATTGGGGCTAAGAATTGAAAGAGGAAGCCGTCTGGTAGAATTTTGCACAGAGCATAACTTATTCATAGCTAACACTTGGTTCAAGAATCATAAAAGAAGGTTATTTACATGGAAGAATCCCGGAGATACTAAAAGGTATCAGATAGATTACATAATGGTAAGACAGAGATTTAGGAACCAGGTTTTAAAATGTAAGACATTTCCTGGGGTAGGTGTGGACTCTGACCACAATCTATTGGTTATGACCTTTAGATTGAAACTGAAGAAACTGCAAAAAGGTGGGAATTTAAGGAGATGGGACCTGGGTAAACTGACTAAACCAGATATTGTACAGAGTTTCAGGGAGAGCATA